>NC_067399.1:507604991-508329991 GCF_016432865.1 Antechinus flavipes
TTTTAGTTAACATAAATATTATGAAAGATGATGTTATAGAAAAATATATATTCCAAACTAAAACAAAAATTAATAAGAATTCTGAAAATCTATAAAATCCTGCTTAATAAAAGAGACCTGAATTTTCATATCTTCTTCTACAGTCAATCTGTTATGTTGTTTTGATTAAAGAAAATCTATCCTCACACAGATATGTAGTTGGAAAATGGAGGAATAGTTTAATAGGCCAGTAATATCTTATTGTTATTATACAAATAGATTAGATCTTACTGACCCCCTGAAAGAATTTTAGGGACCTGTAGGTATAGAATTTGAAAACTACTAGATTAGACTATCTACCAAGACTCCTATAGATTTAGAATACTCCTGAGTCTTTAAAGGTGCTTGAGGGAAGTAGAAAAGAGTGACTAGGTAGACCATAGGTTGGGAAACTCTCTGTGTATTCATTATTAAGCTGCATGTATGCAAATTCTTACACTGAAGTATTGTTTATTCTCTATACTGCCTGAAGAAAAGGAAGGAATTAAACTTGATGTCCCAAAAATGCCTGGAGGGTGAAGCTGATGTTCATGTGATGGAAAATCTGAATTGACTTTCTTTGTTATTTTCCTTTTAGGGTGACCGTGGTTTTGATGGGTTGGCTGGTTTGCCTGGAGAGAAGGGACATAGGGTAAGCATTGAAAATGCAATAATCACATGCCTAAAATAAACAATAGAGAAATCCTATAGTAAGCCTTAATGACCATGGATATTTCCTGGAAATGTCTCAGTGTCCCCAAGTAGAAGGTAGGAAGCTTTGTTCATGTATAGGAATAATGGCCCAGACCGCTAAGGAATTAACTAAACAACATTAGCAAAGATATTCTTTGAAGTGTGTATTATGTTTTTAGCCTCCTAGAATGGTGAAGCATAATTTAGAGAAACTAGCGTGATAGAAGGAAGAGGAAATGAAAATACATAAACATTATGTCTTTACTTTTGGAAAGTCAGTTCCTTCTTCAACCACCCCCAAAATAAATGGGGATAATAGTGATACCTACTTTACAAGGTTATTTGAAAGATAAAATGAGATGAAATTTGTAAAGCACTTTGCAAACTTTAAAGAGCTTTAGTAATGCTATTTTTTTTTTTTTTGCTTCAAGTAGACTTTTATTTTTTTATTATAGCTTTTTATTTACAAGATATATGCATGGGTAATTTTTCAGCATTGACAATTGCAAAACCTTTTGTTCCAGTTTTTCCCCTCCTTCCCCTTAATGCTGTTATTAATGGTAATAATAAATATTTTTTAATTCTGTATTTTCATAGTTAAGCCAACTCAAATCATTTTGAAATTGAATTAAAAAGAGAAGAGACAAGTTTTATTTTAAAATTTACTGCAGTGTTTTAGGAATGTCCTCATTGAGATCATCCAAAAAAAAATTAGAGAGATAATCAAAAAGCTACTGTTCAAGCCCACAAAGGAGAGAAAAGAATAAGACAAAAAATCAAATCGAAACTTCACACCATAGAACAGGTGATTCTGGCAAGTTCAGAATGATACCTCAGTAGCTGTATACATTGGAGGGAAGTGTAATTGCTTTTGAAAAGAGAACAAAGCACTAAAAGAGAACTCAAGTTATTCTTCAAACTCATCTTTCCCAAATAAGATCAGTATTTAGACCTTGAAATCTATAGATTCCAAATGACTAACTACTCAGTTGTTTTAGGGATAATCTAAAAGGGTAAGGGTAATCAGGAAGGAAGGGAAAACAGAAAGAAGCTTTGGAGACTGGATTTTTCAACATTTTTATTACCCCCTCCAATTTTCTCTCTTCCCTTCCCTAGCCAACCTTTCTCACATTGCGGAGTAATTTTGTTGTGAATGGGAAAATATCCTACAGTAGCCCTGTGGCATGTTATTTCGGTGTTTTTAATGGTTATAAAACTACATTATTTGAGGGTAGAATTGACTTGAGAAAGAACTAGACCATTTGGAAGGGAGTCTGATGACTCAGGTTGTTACTCAAGGGAAACAGATGCCACTTCGGAGTCCAAGTGCCACCCTGTATGATTTAGGTGCTCTATAAGTTGGCTCTAAAGTCAATTCTTTAGTAGAGTCTCCTAAGGACAAGGTAACCATTGTAATTTGGAGGACAGTAATTATTTGAATGTCTAAGGCTTTATGTGCCAGGAAGACTGATGAGATACTGTTTGATATGCTGGAAAGAGAGCCAGATTATCTCTGTACTGTTCAAATATATTCAAATCCTACTTCTGATACATCCTTGCTAGGTAATATTGGGCAAGTCATTTAATCGCTTTGCCTCTCAGTTTCTTTATCTGTAAAACTGAGACATCACTGGCACAAGCCCTCCCTGGCTCATGAGGTAGGAATTTGAAGAGGCATATGGTATAATAGAATGAATGGCTAATTTGGGTTTAAAGAATCTGATAATGTATAACTTTGAGAAAGTCACTTTTGGGGCCTGTTTAATCATTTTTAAAAATTAAGGGACTGCATAAGCTTTCTGAAGTACATTCCAGCTCTTAATCTGCGAGCTCCTATTAAAATGAATACATATTAGACTACAACTAGAAGGGTTGAATTCTAAACCCAATTCAGTTGCTAATTACTTCTGTAATCTTTGGCAAGTCACTCCCTTCTCAGGATCTTAGTTTCCTTAATTACAAGCTCTAAATAGATCATCTTTCCCTACTCTAATATTCTACAATCCTAATTTATTATTTTTAGAAAGAGATATTTATTAAAATATGTTATTTATCTGTAGTTATCACAGAAATGTCAACATAGTGGGCTATTTTTATAATTACAGTTCTTAGTTACTTACTGCTTGTTTTTTAACTCCTTAACTAATTTATTGGGAAGTCTGGATCAGTGAACCTTTCACATTTTGTTTCATTGGTTCATGTTCCAGACCTGTTTGAAGAATTGCTGTTCTTGATATGGTCTGTACTATTTGGCTAAGGACAGGAGTGTCAACTTACATCTCTCTGACTCTGTGTGTGGAGAGAACTCACGTAACATTATTTTTTATCAGACTTAGATTGAATTTCCATGAGATTTCATGCATGCAGATTGTGAACTGTTGCATGTCCTAAATGTACAGCCTGTCTAGCAAACTCTCTCCTTTCAGGACTTACATGTTCATTCAGGCGGTGAATCTTTCCATCTAGTAATTCTCCCAGTCTGCTGGGGTGGCTGAACTCTGAAAGCATTGTGCATACTAGTAAAAAACGTTTCAGAGGGCTTTTGATTTGAAGTGCAGAAAAGAGAAAGAAACTAACCACGAGACCCAAGAGAAGCTGAGTAAAAATGTATTGATTTTCTTTGGAGAACTCAACAAGGCTTGTCTGACTCTGATCTTACTTTTTCAGGGTGATCCTGGTCCTTCAGGCCCCCCAGGTTCTCCAGGAGACGACGGTGAAAGAGTAAGTTGTCTAATTTATCCCTGACTACATCTAACCCATTAATCCCCTAGTGATCCTGGGCAAGAAAATTGAAGATAAAATACCAAATAGATGTGCAATTGACTGTGTTACTTAAGGCAGAATGTGTAATACAGATCAGGTTGGAAATAGAGAAGAGGGAACTGTGAGGGAGCCAAGGGAGCCGACGGTGAGAGGCAGGCAAAGGAGATCTTTCAAATGAGAGGGAGCGTCAAGCATGCACTACTCACTTTATCATTTCAGTTAATGCATTGTGTCCAGAAGGGACTCTCCCTACTGGCTGACTGAAATTGGCTGCAGCCCAAGTCTAAGAAACACTATAGCCGAATTGAGACAGGGCCCCCCAATTGTGCTGGGACTGAAAGATTTCATCAGAAAGACTTATGGGCTTCATGCCTGCAATGATCTCATCTGAATTAGGTGTTGGAGGGAATTCAGAGTGGAGGAGCAGAAATTTTCCAAGGAGTAAGGGTTAAAGGATGATATAAAATAATTTTTCTTTGGTCAAGCAAGAGCAAACCAAAATAGCAGTCAGTTGTAAGTTTATGAAAAGCATATACATTCCCCACAGACTTCTATTCTTTAGTAGATACTGAAGGAGGGAAGTTCCTAAGTGAGCCTAAAAGACAGTTAACTAAAGAGAAGAAGAATATTGAGTAGCAATTCTTGAATTCAAGAAACAATGAGGTCATTTTCTACATGATGTGGTTGGAAAAATCCTATCTGGGTTTGTGATGGACTCATCTTGAGCCCTGTGGGAAGACATATGGCTTCCTATGGTTAAGCTGGATGACCTCATGGTTGCTCTCTTCATCTAATATCTGAGATTCATAAAGGTAATTCGATCTATTGGGTTCAGTTGACTCCTCTGTCTGATTTCCTCTTCACTGGAGCCTGTGGTCTATGAGCTACTGTGGTTGCTTTGGCCCTGCATGACTCTCATTTCTCCCACAGTACATCCAGCTAACTCCTGTTATCTGGGACAATGAAGTGTAGGGGATTGCTAGAGCATTTCTAAGGGCCAGTAAATTTGGCAAATGTGCCGTGTACTTCTCTAGGCTGAGAAAAATCTTCCTTATGCATGATCGCCCTCTGATTGCTCCAGGGAAACCGATTTTCTGCATGATTAATATTTAGTGAGAAGGAAACTGGGTGGTGTTTCTCAAACCTGCTTGTTTTTCTTTCCCTCTAGGGTGATGATGGAGAGGTTGGACCCAGAGGTCTACCTGGAGAGCCTGTAAGTTCATTAATCTCAGCAGGAAATCAGTATCTCAGCATTTGGACTATTGTCCAACATTTAGGGGCCATTATGTTTAGTTTTATTATAACCATGATTTTTTTTTTCAATTTGTTCAATATTAAGTCCTAACTGTGCATAATACGCTATGTATGGTCCTAAGGACAAAAAGATAATGTCAACACATACACATGCACGCGCACACAACACACACACAGAGCTCTCAAAGAATTACCATCTAGGAAGTAAGAATGCAGCAGACTTTGTCAAATTATCCAAGGATACAGACACAAATGCAGGGACTTTTCTAGGGAGGGAAAAAGATAAATTTCTAATGAATCACAGTGTTATTATAAAGGAAGAAATGGAAGACATTTGGCCTTTTGGAACAAGACTAGGGTCTCTGCAATGTCCCTTTTGGATCCTAGGGCTCACAGTAGCAATGATGACCAACCAGTCTGAATCTGTCACTTTTTCTGATAATAAGCCTTTGCTAAAGGCAAAGTTCCCTGGCAATGTGCCTGTGACCTAAGAAACCAGATGATCTTATGATCTTTTCACTTAGGCTGTTGTATTTGGGCCAAAGCAGATTTCTTTGGTAATGAAAAGGGCATTAATTACTCTTCACATTCTGGTGCTTTTAAAATGTCCCTTTTTAGTTGTAAATGCCAGCTTAGCAGTATGTGTATGGGGACATTAATTGATGAGAAATGTTGCAAACATTTTATAGAACATGGGGATGACGTTTATAGATTCATTGGGGCTAAATTATACCCTAGATGTCCTATTAAATTCTATGAAGAATTCATCAACATAGCTATCTCTTTAACACATGTCTAAGCAATAACTTCTGGGTTATTAACTTCTTAAAACATTTACAGGCCAGGTATTACAATAATGAAGAAAGCATTTAGATGACAATAATAAACATGGAAAGGGTCTAGGCAGTTTCTATCAAACTTTAATTGGCTAGTAATCCATGTCCCTGGACTCACGCCCAATAAAAGCCCCAAATGCATGTGTGTCCTTCTTCAAAGTAACAGATAGAGGCTTTGATAACTTCTTGTGCCATCTTTAAAAATACTCTCATGGCTGAAACCTAATCCATTGTCACAGGCTCTGTCCAAAATTACAGAAAGGAAGGTAATTTTGATGAAAAATTCAATTCCTATCAATTAAGACACCTTTTTTTTTTTTTTTTAAACATACGACCTTCCTTTCTAAAGTTTTGTGGCATGATCTTCTGCCTGGAAAGTTTGGTTCCATTGACTTTCTCTCACCTCTGATTTTATACAATTCTCATACAATGATGATTCAGAAATACATACGGAAACACCATCTCTAAGAACTCCTTATATATCCTGAGCATATGAAGTATCAGGCAGGGTGGGATTCAAGAGCTATAGTCTCCTTCAGAGAATCCCAGTGAGAAACAGCTCACCATGAAGTAGAATGTAGTTTAGTGATGCTTTGCTTGGTGGGTATTTATTCTCTTCCTCTCTGTGAGAACCTGAAAGGTTGATCCTTGATTTTTCAAACATTCTTCTATCTTTAAGGGATCCTCCTTATTCATTCTCTTTATGTCCTTTTCCCCCAATATCAGGAATGTCCAGGAAGACCTATTTACCGACCAGGATAATAGGGTAGGGAGCATAGCCAGTGGTTTCTATTGACCTTTATCAAAAAGGGAAGGGTGTAGGGAAGGTTTGGCCAAGGGGCTAGCTAAAGACATCTATAAAAGCATGTGACATTCAACTCAGCTCCAATGAACAATAGGAAATAGAGATTGAATCTGTGATTCATTGGTAGAAGGAAGTTCCCAATTGAGGAAAGTCCTTCTATCAATGCAGGTCATCACCCTCTCTCAAACTTAGTCTTAGCAAATTGCCTAGAGCACTGATAGGCTAAGTGATATGGTCACACAGCCCTATATATCAAAGATTGAATCTGAACCTGGGTCTTTCTGGCTTTCCATTCTACCGTATGTCTGTCTGTAAAAGAATATGATCTTTAGCTCAATTCCATTCAAAAGACATAGCAAATGTACCACAGCCTGAGAGTGACTTTAAATTTTTAAATAGGATGTAGAGCTAAGGACATTGCTATGGTGGTTGTAGGATAGTTGGGTGGGCCTTAAGTTAGCTACAGACTAGGAATACAGGTCTTCAGTATGTAACAGCCAGGTCAGAGCAACAGCTCCAAATGATTTGGTTTTAGAGTAAGTTTCTGAATGCCTTCAGAGCACACCAAAATAAACAGATTTCTAAAACTGAAGGCCAAGGCAAAGAAAGGTGATGTGTAAGGCTTAATACTAACTATGATGGATTGAAATCCAATTTTCATCATTATCTTTGATGGCTCATCTAAAACATCCAAGTGTGCACATTACTTTGTGCGGTGACAATGAATTTTCTTGGTACAATTGTTTGGCACATGAGACAGTTTATTCTGGGTCTGATTTCCTTCTGAGAATGAAATGAGCCAGTTAAAAATGTTTCCGGAACTCAGATATAGTCTGAGATATTGCTGCTTTTATCACCAGCCCAATTTTATTTTCAATCTGAGCATATTTGTTGAATTCTTGCGGGCTAATTGTCATTCTGCATGTTGCCAGGGGAGATGCAAGGATAACATTCCTTCTCTCAAGTAGCTTACAATCTATTTGGAGAAGCAAAAACTTTGACTAGTGGAGTGGCTAAAGACTGTTCTCTTCCCTTCTCTCCAATTCCTTCTCTGTCTCTACCTCTCTCTATCTTTCTGTCTCTATTTCTGTCTTTCTCTGATTACATTTCTCTTTCTGTATATATATATATATATATATATATATATATATACATATATATATACATATACATACATATGTATGTTCTCTATAGAGACATATGTGTATTTCTATAGCACATGCATGTGTGTTCATATGAATAAGTATATATGTACATATACATGTGTGTGCTTTATGCACATGTGCATAGATACATACATGTACTATGCATATATATTAGTTTTAAATAGCTTTAGCAGCTTAAATCTTTAGTAAAACTTTACACATTTGAATATATATGTATTCTGTGGATGTATACATATTTGTAGATGTGGGTACATATATATATACAATATATATATAATATATATATTTTATATATATATATACACAAAGTATCCCTAAATTTTTTCTGAAGTTTTATGTTATTAAACCTATTTAATAATTTATTTATGTTATTAAAGCTATTTAATAGCTGATTTATACTATTAAAGTTTTAAAATCATACTGATACTTATGAGATATCCAAGATATTTATGATAGATTGTATGTTATATAAAATCACCACTAAAGGACTTCAGAAAGGAGAGGAATCGATGAATTTTTAAGCCATCAGAGATTTCAAAAAGTAGAACTTAAAGCAGACTTTTGAAAGATGAATAAGATTTTGATAGAGAAATGGAGAAAGGGTGTACCTTACAACTAAACTAGCATTTCTGCAAGATGTTTTTGAGGTGCTGAGTTTTCAGATCCTGACATCTAAATGTGTATCTTCATAAGTGAAATTATGACATGGATGTTTTGCTTCTTTATTTTAGGGACCTCGTGGTTTGCTTGGACCCAAGGGCCCACCTGGTCCACCTGGACCCCCTGTAAGTTCTGCAGCCTGCTTTTTATCTCTTGCTCCATTGTTGCCCTTGAAAATCCAAGTTTGTCCCCCTGTCAGAGCTATGATGTCCCACTTAGTCATTCAGGCAGATAATCTGAACTGATCACTGTGAACACCTGCTCCAAAGAAACATGAGGTGTTAGCAGAAGCTGAAAGTGCACAAATAGGAAGTTGCCTTTCAAAGGTGAAAGGAATTGTGCTTTCATGAGAAATGTTGCAGGTTACAAAATAGGGGCCCATATTTAGAGTTGAATTTTTTTTTCTCTGAAATTCATAACTCTTTCCCAGAAAGTCACACATATCTTTAATGTTAAAAAGAGAAATGGCAGGAATCCAGGTGTCCTCTCTACTTTACAACTTCCCAAAATAATGATTTGGGCAAAGAACAGAGGTCAAAGGATTAGTATTCCTGGAGTCCAAAGTTATCTTTGCCATTCACTTTCTGCATCCTGGAAGAATCATAGCCCCAAAGTGCAATGCTGCTGAGAGGGCCCTTCTCTGAACTTCCTCACTTTATAGCCCAGAGAAGGAAGATCATCCAGTCAAGATTACACAGCCAGGCCTATTGCAGAACTCAAAACAAGATTGCCCATGTCTCCTGTTTCCACTTTTGTGCTCTTTTTTCTACAGTAATCCAAAGTTGGGTGTGACCATGAAGTAGCATTGATGTGCTTTCCACAGCCCCAGAAGGAGACTTGGTTCATTTTATGAGTCTTTTATTTCCTGTAGTTCACTCAAAAGAGAAACAATATCACAGTATCGGGTTAGAGTCTTTTAGTGATTGGATTCACTTTTCTCTTATGGCTTTTAGAGAATGTGCTGCCAGTTGGGATGTTTCTAAGGAGATTCTCAGCTCTTATTGGGTGTGATCAATCTCCTCCTTCCTCAACTTTGCTTTTATCCATTTGAGTCACGCTTTACAAAATAGGCTGTTATCCCTAAGTGGTCAACAGTGCATTCAAACAGTTGGGCAGTAGCTCAATAAGGGGTAACTGTGTCCATCCCAGTGATAGAGCCACAGTCCTCAAAATATTTTTGGTCACAGAGAAGTACCACCATCTTATTCTTTATTAACTAATTTTTGCTGAGGAAAATGATGACACATTATAGCAGAGATGACAACTTACCTATGTATACATGATCCCAAGTTTAATTTTTGTCCCATTTGCAGCACACTTGGCCAGAACTAATGTGCTTTGGCAGCTCAGTTGAGAACTACTGGTGTAGCAGAAAGAGCACTAACTTTGAAAATAGATGAAAATAGTATTTGAATTCCTGCTTGTCTCTTTTCCATCTAGGTATACTTGGATAAAACTCTTTCTTCCTTTGGGCCTCAGTTTTCTCATATGTAAAATGAGAAGTTTGCAGAAGATGACCTCTATGGTACTTTCTAGTTACAGATACTATAATAAAATCAGATTCTATTCAAATAAAACTAGGTGACCACAGCAGGTTGCGTAATGGACTTAAGAGAAAGTCTGCAAATCAAACGAAGTTAAAACACTGACCAAAGAGTTATAGTCCTACTTAGATTAGTCAGGCACAATATCTGGGAAACTAAACAACAGCTCTTCTATCTCTCTGCCCTTTATTGGGTTGGAGGAAGTAAGGATAAATTGTCCTCAAGAAGAGAATACTCAGAGGATAATTGATAGTTGTCTTCAAGTATTTGAAGATCTGTTTAGAATTTAGACTTCTTCTGTTTGGCTCCAGAGGGAAGAAGTTTCAAGAAGTTCGATTTAGTTATTTCCTAATAATTAGAGAGGTCCAAAAGTGTAATGGAGTGTTGCTAGAATTAGGAGGTTCTCCTGCTGATGTGATATTAGATTCCTTTTAGGTAGGGATTGGGTTAGAGGTTCTCCAAGGCTCCTTCCAATGCCAAATTCAATGATTCTTGATTGTCTAGGGAAAGGCTAGGACTCTTTGCATAGGACACATAGGTCTGGTGAATAGCAACACATGAGGAAAGAAGTAGCTCCATTTCCCTCATGCAGGCAAGATCAGGAACGTAGATGGTTCTGCAGCCAGAGCAAAGCTCTTATTTTCCATAGAAGTTGTTTCTATCCCTTATTTTTGTCAGCTTGTTCCTTCAGGGTGCCTTTTCTCAGCATGCTTCCTCATCTGAAGTGGGAACAGTTTGTTGCCCTGAAATTTTCCCACCAGCAGGTACAGAAACTGGGAAATTTTGGCTGGCATTGTTCTCCTTGGTGAGGGGGTGTCCAAAGAGCAAGCTGAGCTGATGCAATTTTGAAGCAAGCCTTTCACGATTCACACAGCTGTTCTTCTTCAGCCCCAAAGACCTTGACATCATTTGATGACTTGGTTTTGGGATTTTGTCTTCTCTGGGTGGAGTTTTTCTTTTCATGTATTTTTTCCTCTTTTTTTTTTTTTTTAAACATTTTTATCTAGGGTGTGACGGGTATGGATGGACAAACTGGCCCAAAGGGAAATGTGGTAAGTCTTTGTTAAGCATCCAGACACATCACTTTTTCTAAATTACAAGGGCTAATTACTTTCTGGGTACATTCATTTTAGGACCAAGAGAGAATCTATTTATGTAATAAGGAGAAGTTAATGTATGCTGGTTTTACAGTGGGTTTCCAAGGGAATTCCTCGTTTGGTACCCTCCAGTATCTATTGTATCATGATGTATGCTCTTAGAGTAAGGGCCAAAGCAGTTATACATGGAATCAGCAAAAACAAATGCTTCAAGAGAATAGGCTTTAGACCTTAAAGAGGATAGTGGTTTAATAGCTGCAAAATAGGATTCTTTTTGGTGAAAATAAGGCACTAACTTGGGATTATAGAAGGAGATTGGGAAAGGCCCAATATAGGAAGTCTTGGCACTTAAAAACTGAGCTTTTAAGGAGGTTTGGGATTCTAATAAATAAGGCAAAAATATCTTCCATGCCTGGGAAACATATTTTTCAAAGTCATAAAGACAGGAGATTGAATGATGTGTGTGAGTGGTACCTTCCTTAATGGCCTGTTAAAAACCAAGTCATCCAGGAATTTACCTAAACCTTTTTTAAAACTTTAAAAAATGTTTCAGTTTTTATCAATGTTCTATAAATAAAATTTCCTATGTTTGCCTGTTGGGTGAAATTGGATAAATTCCCATCACCAAAATTATATCTTTTAAAATGTAAGAGAAGAGTTTAATTTAAATACCAATTTATTATGCATGATTTTGTCCATAGGTCCTGATTCTCTATCTCTGTCAATATTCAACATTTTCTCTTGCTCTTGTTAATGGGCCTTGGGTTAAAGACAATTTTCAGACTAGGTCACTACTTCTTTAAGAAGTAGACTGCTAATACTACTCTGTATTTTGTTTAGCCCTTTGTTATTTTCTTCCTTACAGGGTCCTCAGGGTGAACCCGGACCCCCAGGACAACAGGGTAATCCAGGTGCCCAGGTGAGTCTTGTCTGTGTAGAGAATAATATTTCACATACAGGAAAATTTTGTGACCCAGAGGCCCTAGAACCCAAGGAGAGATACACTAGACTTAAAGTTAAGACATCTAGTTTCAGAATTTTGAAAGATTTAGGAATTCCAGTCATTACAATGACCAACCATAGATCCAAATATACATACATACCATGTATGAAACATGGTAACTGTCTTAATGGAGAGGTGTTGGACTTAGTACATAAATTGAGACACACACACACACACACACACACACACACACACACCATAGTGACCATTGCAAAATTTTATTTTGCTTTGCTAGGATGTTTGTAATTTTTAAAAAAATTTTCTTACTTTCTTTTTAGTGGAGATGAGAAGAAGGTGGTAGGAAGGAGAGAATAAAGATCCGAAAATAAAATAAAATTGAAAACTTTTTAAAAGACACTTAGTTTTGAGTCCTAGATCTACCACTGTGTCTGAGTTTCTTTTTCCTCATCTGTAAAAATAAAATAATAACAATAGGTACCAGGCCTGCTTCATAGAGTCAGATTTGATAATGAATGTGTTGGTGGTGCTTTAAAAACTTCTAGCAGCCTCTTCACAAATGTAAGTGGGCCTTACCATTGGAATAGTTTACTTAATTTTCAGTCATCCATTTAAGTCCATTCCCTATGCTTTACTTCAATCACTGCAACTTTCAAACACTCTTGTCAATTTACATGAGGCCTTATCTGCTGCAACTAATAGAGTATACCATAGATTGCTAACAATTAAGTACAGAGACTGGCATTTTTGGCTTTGGTGCATTTTAATGCAGAAGGAGAATTGGGCCTGGAGGTCAATAAGGTAAACAATATATATTTGTATATACAATTTGTATATACATACAAAGAAGATGTTCTGGGTAAATCAAATTATCTTACTTTCCCCCCTCCTTTCATTTTCTGTTTACAGGGTCTTCCAGGTCCTCAAGGTGCAATTGGCCCACCAGGAGAAAAAGTACGTGTTGTGATTCCCACTTTCCCCAATACAAAATAATGTAATGGCCATTATCAGTCTGTATTTGCCCATCTGACTACTCTCACACTATCCCATCTCATTGCCAATTACACATCTGTTCTTGCCTGTGTATAGGAACATTTAATCTGTTTACATCCAGGCCAGGATGAAGAAACTGCACAGTTCATCTCTAATTCATAATATTTGCATTTGTTTTCCATCTGAAAGGCAGCATTTTGAGGGCAGTAAAACATCAGGATGTTTTCACTCGGATATTAGCTAAGAAAAAGATTAAGGCATGGTTTAAGAATAGAACCCTCAGTAACAAATAAAAGTCTTTGCCTTTCAGCCTTTCGTAGGGGAATTTTCACATTAACACAAAATATCTTTTGGGACCAACAGAGGATTGTTTCTAAAAGATTCTGCAAATGCATGACTCCCATAAATTGGTAGTTTTGGAGTCCTAAAAGGTGAAAATTCTCTGATTGGTCACCTCATTTTGGTGAGGACCTTGATCAGTGAAAATCAAGTACCCTGAGTGAAAATCCAAGTTTATTTAGTGGGATTTCTTCATGGTGTAAGCAGGTTCTATGTTGAATTTTATTATTTTTAAGGCATTCTTTTTCCTCCTTTATCTTGCTGGAGGCAACTTTCTGGTCATTTTATTTTAATCTAGTTTTCAAACATTTGGGGTCCTGTTTAGTAAAAGTTGAATCCTGATTTTATTTATCAGACTTATGTCTTGCCATCATAGAGATTCCATCTAATAGGCTGCATTTGAGAAGATGATAATTCAGTGGAAATCAGCATTTTTCAATAGCATCCTCTAATGCAGACCTTGCCTAAGTCATGATGGAGATCCCCAAAAGTCACCTTGAGAAGAAGATGAGGGATGTTCCATTTTTCTATAGATAGCACCACTGAATACTAGACAAATGTGTTCTAAATTGTGACCACAGTATAATTTTTTTGCTGATCTTCTTTTCCTAGGGTCCCTTAGGTAAACCTGGACTTCCAGGAATGCCTGGTGCAGATGGACCTCCGGTAATTTGAGTTAAATTTATTTGAATTGAATTTGTTGAATTAAATGGAGTTGAATTGAATATTCTTCCTCTTCCAAATCCCAGCTTCCCATCCTCCTAGAATAGTGGGCCACTCATTGCTGATAAGAAAATACATTTTACAGATTCATAGGGGTGGCCATTTCTGAGCTTCATTTGACTCATTCTCTAAGTCTGTTAATAAATATACATTTGGTCTCATGCTTGATTGCACAGTAATTATTGGGTTTGGGACACGCTTTTCATAATGTGTTTCAATCAGAGTGGCGATTGCCTGGTAGGAAAGCTATTATTTATTACTGTGTGTCATTTAATTATTGGAACCTACTCTGGCATCTTTAACAAGTTGTGTGGGAGAGGGAGAGGAGGAAGAGAAATAATCAGCTAGGTGTGAAAGATTCTCAATGAATAATCTGTTCTGTAAAAAGAAAGGGGAATGAGAAGTCCTAATAGTAATACACAGGTGTATTTTTAGTTTGCAGACAATGATGGGTGTGAGAGAGAAGCGTGAATTTACAGTATTGTAAGCTCACAGCCGCACTCCCAAATTGGAGCTCTCTTGGAAATAGTCAGTTAAACTCACAAATCTAGTCCATGGTCAAGCTGTGCAAATTAAAAAAATAGGAAAAAATATAAAGTAGTTGAGAGGAAAAAAAGGAGACTGGGAGTAGATTTTTTTTATTAGATCATTCTCTTTATAAGAGTTACAACAGGTTCCTTTGACTGTGCTCATTGCATGTGGAGTATTTTAGCTATTTTAATAAAAATAATGAATTAAATCAATTATTAAAGCTATACAATATTTTATAGTTTTAATAATGCTATAAGAAGACAAACTAAATAAAAAGGTTAATTATGTTAATAATTATTTGGTATCTGATTAGCAAACAGTTCTTTGCTTTAATTTTCATCTTTAGATCTGTGGCTTCCTAGCTCTAACCCACAAATGGAGTTCTAATTCTAGCTACAGAATAGTGTAGTACATAGAACAGTTAGCATAGTCAGGAAAAGCTGAGTTCAAATCCAGCTTCAGAGATTTACTATTAGCTGTGTGACCCTAGGTAAGTAACTTAACTGGAGAGTGAAATAGCAAATACCTCCAGTATCTTTGCTAAGAAAGCCCCAAATGGGATTAATGAAGAGTTGGTCATTACAGAAACTACTAAATAACAAGAAACCCTAGCCACAGACTGATTTGGGGCACAGGCTAGATCCTATTCTATCCCTTTAACCTTTGCCACATCAAACTAGACCATCGACTGAGCCATAACCTTGGTCATAGGCTGACCTCTTAGAGGTTAGAAAACTACATCTTTCACTTAAATCAGACATTTATTGGTAGATAATATTGATTTCAAAGTAGGCCAGATAGCAGCATATGGATGTCTTAGTTCAAATATCCCCAGTATACTCTGGAGATTCTTCAGGATACATTTCCTTCTTATAGAGAATTAGAAAGGCCATCATTACTTACTTTAATATAGTAAAAAAAGATATACTCTTAAAATATACTTAAATTTTTAAAAAATATCTTGATTTTGAAAGAACTGGTGTTTTTAATAGCCAATTCTAATGAAATTTTCAATTATAGAGAGCCCCTTAAAATGCTTTTGTGGCCCAAACTCTATGCTGTCTTCTTCAAATATGATACTCTCTAACATTCATGGGAATTATGATGAAATATAGTGAATAGCAAAAGAGAGCAAAGAAAATTTCACTTTTGTGAGGAAAAACAATCTGACATATAGAAAAAAGTTATTTATTCAAAGCACTGTAGGCAGCACTTTTGTTACACTTGAGTCAAAATGTCTGAATGTACACAACATAGCCCCTACTCCCAGCCCCTGGACTCCAGATGTATCAGAATGATCACCTCACTGAATGACCTAAGTAATTCAAGAAAGACCTGATTGTCAGACTATAGGTTCTGAAATCAGCAGGGTTTCCAGAAACCACTCCATAGCTACCGATTTGGAATTCTTGCCATGCAATCCTGCTTTTTTGGAGAGAAAGTAGTCTGCCATATGATGACCTGAATTCCAGTTACAACTCCAGCTAGAATATCAGCAGGAACACAGCATTGGTTCTGGTAACAATTTGGCCATGAGGCTATTTGTTGCATTACTATACCCTTGAAGGCACAAAGACAAAGTTTTATGATTCCTGACTTGGTTGGCTTATTATTGGTTCTTTGCAAAAATGATAAAAATGTTTTTTAAAGTGTTAAAACAAAATGCATAAACATTTTCCCTCTCTTAAACAAATGTGTTAAGATAATGTTTCTCAAAGTGATGGGCCATTGGGTCTCTACCACATGACTCTATTCCACTGAGCTTTGGTTGAAGCAATATTTCTTGACAGTGAACATTTCTCTAAATGTTGGCTGATTGAACATGAAAGCAAAGTGATTAAAGTTCACTGAATAATGTGCTAGAAAGCTCAGCACTCCCAACTCTAAGAAGGAATTGATACATGCCTATATCAATTTTAAAAGAACACTGGAGAAGAAGAATTTAACAATTTTAATTAGACCTCAATTTCCGCCATTTGCAAAATAAAGAGCCTGGACTATTGGATCTTTAAGGTCTCTCCTTGTTTCAAATGGAAATTCCAAGTGAGACATGGATTAAATAAGGTTGTGGCCTACAATCTCAAGATAAACTCCATACCCATGTAAGTTGAGAAAAAAACTGTAATCAGTTCCAAGCTGAGTGATGGGAGCTGCTGATCTTAGCCCTTGTCAACAGTCTTTCATCTTGCTTTTCTTCTAGCAAACAGATATTTAAGTTTTTAGAGACATCATAGTGACAGCCAGCCTAGGAAGCTGTGATATCTACAGGTCATAGGTTTGGTTTTTCTTCCCCAGTTCTGCCATGAACTTGATTTGCTGGGTGAAACTTTGAGTAAATTGCTATTCTTGTCTGTGCCCCAATTTGGTCATCTGTAAAATAGGTACTGGAGGGAAGTATTCTGCTAGGCCCACATTAAGAAATCCCTGCAGAATAGCTTGAGTTCTTTAGGGCAGAGAATGAAAAGAAATGATGTTTTAAAGGAAATGAAGCATGGGTGAGTAGGCCCCTCCAAGGTAATAGATGGAATAATTCAGTGCTTTTCTTTTTTGTCAACAGGGACATCCTGGCAAAGAAGGCCCTCCAGGGGAGAAAGGTGGTCAGGTAAGTATCCTTTTTAAAATGCTCATCTTATCTGGGATCTCTGTGCTGAAAATCCCATCTTTGCGGGGTAGGGCCAGAAGAGCAACACAGTCAATGTTATTTTCAATCCCATGTAAGAATATATACACAGGTAACCTATATGTGTCAAATGTAGAATTTGAAGTATTCTTCCTGGCTCCAAGACAGGCTCTCCATCTATTCTGCTTCTCATATGGCTACTATACTCTCATGATGCTTGTGCATCTATAGACTTAATATGACCCTCCAAATAAAAAGAAAGTGGTACAAGAAGAGAGGGCAAAAGATGAAGAGAAAAAAAATTAGTTCAAGTGAAAAAATACATTATTCAATAAGCTTGAGATCCTGCTTAGTGTAATAGAAGAGATGGAATTACTGCATTATTGCATTTTTAAAATACTGGAAATGTGGCTGCTTTTGTGTTGGAAACAAAACACCCTTTGCCCATAAATCTTAATAATTAGTACAGTATAGTTTCACAATTTCTGTTTAAGAGAAATTTCTTGGATGCATCCCCCACAGATAGCAAAAGGATGTAAAGAGAATTGTAGTGTCAGACATTCTCCAGAAGTCAGCTGTCTCCCCCAAGGTATATAGTGATCCATGTCATATAATGGAGATGTTTTTGTGGGAGTGATGGAGGAGAAAAAAATCATAGTTTGGATACAGTTGTTTCATGCAAAGTTTCCTTCCCTAACCTTTAAACCACTTAAATACTTCTTTCCATGCCCTCTAAGGACATAGTTCAAAACTAGCATCCCTGATTTTTCAAATCTAGATTTTGGGGAAGGCTGATCTGTAGTTCCACTTTGTGCTTTGTTTGTTGGATTGGAAAGGATTTATTAATCTCTTTTACAAGAGCTTGATCAGTTGGCCTGATCTTCACCCTTGCAAGTCCTGGATACCATCCAACATGGAAAAATAGCACCTAAATCCATGATTAAGGTCTCTCCTCTAAGTGACAACCAGTTGTGTCTCTATAATATCATTACTATACTCAGCAACCTTGAAGATTAAAAAATTATTTTTTGCAAACATTAGACAATCTGCAGGTGTTGAGGTTTAGCCTTTAAGCTGTAACTTCCCCTGAATTATTTATAGCCTCAGAAGTTTACTAATGAGTTTTAAAAATAAAGATTCCTATTGGTTTAACCAGAGATTACCAGGAACTCTGTTTTCATTGAATTACATTTTGATGTCACTGCCTGAAATAATAATTTCAGGTCTTGGAATGATCCCTTCCTATTCTGTAAGGTACTGGTTGTCTTACACACTAAATAGAATTTCCATCTACTGTTTTTGTGTAAGTCAGCTATGAAGGTAAAACCCCTTCCTAGGACCCATCAGGAAGAAGGCATTATGCCCCACCAACACCCAAAGCCGATATTCTCTTTAAACTACTTCCTGCACTGTCAAAAATTATGTTTTTGTTGTTGAAAAATTCAATTTATACACTATCTCAGTATTAAAAATTTTTTGCAAAAAAGCTTGTGTGTGATTGGACTTCTCTACATACTTGTATGTGTATAAGAAGTTTCGGTAGTGGTTGAAGTCAGAGATTCATCAGCGACTTTGCTACATAAGAATTATGGATGGGAGAGTCCACTTTCTCCCATTCTCTTTCTTCTTTCCCAGTCCTTACCATTCATATGATGTCTCACCATAGCCATTCTCCCATCTCTCCAATCTGCTTAGCTGCACCCCTCCTGTCAAACACTTGCAGAGGGTAAAAAGAGAAATTATCATAAATGACAAACTTGGATTATCTTCATGTCATGCTGAAGGAATCCTCTTTTTTATATGGAAAATGGATAGAATTTTATCAATTGAGTTTCCATACCTGGAAGAGAAATTTAGGCAAGATCTGACTATATTATAAATAAAGGGATGAAGGTGACTCAAATTTTGTGCTTGAAGGGCATTTAATAAATAATGACATTCTCTCAAAGGAAGGACAGCTATCCAGAGTAGGGAGAGATTTTAAAGATTAATCTCTAATAGATATTTGACCACAATTATCTTAAAACTTAGAATCTAAGGCAAAGTCATCCTTTGGTCATAACAAAAGTATCTCAACTCACATTTATTGGAGACTTCTTCACTAACAGTCTTTGCTGAAGAAATAAAAAGTCTGTCTCACCCTCTTCACTTAGTATTATTTTCTCATATGCTCACAAATTATTCAGATTTAGACCCATCATCTATCTAGGGCCATACGCCAAATATACTGATCTTTAATTGGCCCATCTGAAGGAAAATTCTTTACTTTCTTTTGAGTCCTCAGTAATTTAGAATTAGGGGGGAACAGCTTGAATTGGGCACAGAAACAAAGTCTTATTGTTAATTTTCCTTTAATTCCAGGGTCCACCTGGTCCTCAGGGTCCAATTGGATATCCAGGTCCTCGAGGAGTCAAGGTAAGAACATTGCTTATAGCAGGAATTCTATGTCTCTTCTTTTTCTCTCTTTTAAAACTCTAATTTGGGACTTTGACTTTGTTGACTAGTTTTACAGAATTTGTCCATGATTTCCTCACCACAAATGCCAGAAGGAAGTGGTACTGACCCAACTTTTCTACACTTGCCATACCTAGTTAGATAACCATGGAGAATGGGAATAATAAATAATAATAATAATAATAACATACTAGCTGCTGCTATTTATGGTACTTTAAGATTTATAAAGTTCTATATCATTTGATGAGAAAGATTCTTCTGTGAATCAGGAATGAAGAGACTGGGAATAATAACTAATCTGGTTGGAGTGTGAAAAATCATCAGTCAGCTTAGTCAGGCATCTGTCAATAGAATGAATTCCTTTAGCCTTGAGCTGTTTCTGTGGGTAGAGAGAATTTTGTTAGGCCCTCCTGTCAACTTCTGAAACCCCTCTCAGGCTGCAGAACTCAGGCTCAGGTGATCAACTTGGAGCTATCTCCTTGGTAAAGCCTGGAAAAATGTCTTCGGAGACATTTTCACATTTAAAGAGAGAATCAGCGCCTCTCGGGAAGTCTGGTCCAATCAGAGTTGTTAAGAGAGGGAGTTCAGTGAGATCTGTGTCCATTTATCCAAAATTGTATTTCTGCAGTTTTAAAGGCCTCTAGAATCTTGTTAAATGAAGCACAGAGCACCACAGCAATATCCAAACACAAGTCCTGTGGTGTTTCATTAAAGTTAACTGCATCTGTTTGGAACTATGTGATTTAATCTATAGCTATGCAGTTCTCTTTGGATGTTTACATGCCAAGATCTGTGTATATGGTTGTACAATCCGGAATTATGCATGAGAGGGATTTTATTTTCTAATAAAGATGACCTAAAAAGCATTTTTTTATCTCATCCTTGAGGAAACAGGGTATATTTTCCCCCCAGTGTTTATCTCTGTTTTATAGAAAATATGATTAGTACTTGACAAATCAAGAAGAAAGGCTTCAAATAAGGTCAAATAAGGCCTCAAAAACTATTTGTTATGTGGACCTGGACAAATCACTTAACTCCAATGGCCACCCATCCTCACCCCTACCCTGTCCCTGCTGATATCAAAATATCATGAATAGGAGCTTAGATTGGGCCCATGATTTCTTTGGTAAAGGGACCTTTCCAGTGCAGAAACTCCCTTCATCTTCTCTGAAATTTAGAGACTTTAGAATTGTCTTGAGCACCGAGAAGTTAAATTATTATATTTACCAAGGGTCACGTAGTCAGTAGGTGTCAGGATAGGACATAAATCCAAAATTTTCTGGCTACAGGGTCAACTCTCTATCTACTATGTCACACTATCTCTCAGGTCAGATTTACTTTTAAATTACACAGTCTTGCTTTTTACCCTCCCATGTTCCTTGATGACTCTATAGTATCCTCACAATGATAGAATAGGCAGAGATCATCCCATTTGATAGATAAGGAAGCTGAAGTCCAAAGTGTTGCATAGCAAATTAGTGAGACCAGAACGAGGGTCTAGAAGAATTCTTAATTAAGCATGCTTTCCACTATACTATATAGTTTCCCCAAAATCTCTTCTTTTTCCAAATCTTCTCCCACAGCATGATTTAGCGAAATAGAATGCTGGATTTGAAAGTTAGAACCCATATTTGAGGCTTGACTCAACTAGTTTGCTGCATTTGTAATTCTGAATGAGTCATTTGATTTCTACACCACCTAACTTCTGTAAAATGGAAGGATTTGGCTTAAATCAGAGACTACAGAGCTACCAGGAACCTCGGAGATTACCTAATTTAACTCTCCGTTTTGCTCCTCCCCCAGTTAATTTATTTATTTTTAACTGAAGATGCTTTAGTCTAGAGACCATTTAAGGGACTTGCCTAGGATAATTAAATGACAGAGCTGAGATTTGAATCCAGGCCCTCTGACTCCCAATTCATGCTCTTTCTACTGTACAATGCTGTTTCTTGGACCTCTAAATCCTACAGTTCTTCACAGAAAGGGAAAATTAAATGCCTCCATCCCTTTCCTCCAGCACCCCTCATTGGAATGAACTGCAGCTGTAATAAAGGAGACATTAGCAGGAAGATGACGATGGGAGCAATATTACGTGTGTGGTGAAAAATCCCTGGCATGGAGTTAAAACCATTTACTGATAGCACTGTGTTGTTAATTGAATACTTCTGTATTTCTAAGGGAAGGGAGGAGAAGATATTTGCCTTAAAATTTTCATAACAAATACTTGCATCTTGTCTCCCTGATCAGCATCCATTCCTGACGTAAGCATGAAAGGATGGTGTTTCAGTTTTTATTGCAGAACCTGGAAGCTGAGGAATGGGGAGGAGTTCTTTACAAAAAAAAGAAAAAAAAAAAGCATTCATCTTAGAAAGAAATGTGATCTCAGAAAGAGAAACCTCTCTTGCATTAAAAATATAAGCAATGTGCACAGATTAACTGATAGAGGTGACAGCTAATGGTTATGATTAATACCATAATTAACATCTTTAGCAGGATGATACAGGGACAGTCAAGGGAGGTCTACTTATTTTTAGTCCAATGCCCACACTGGCATTGGGGGAAATAGCTTCCTTTGCCATTCATTAATTTCCAGCAACATTCTCCCTACGCCTCCCTTTGTTGATTTAGAGCTTGACACCCACCTGAGTTTGATCAGGGCTTGCACAGTACATTCCCCTGCAGCTGAAGAGCTTAACTTTTCGTTAGGCTTATAGGGGCTATTTTGGAAAAAAGACCCAGACTGAGATGCCTGGGAAGTGGTTTCTGTTTGTAGTTCTGCTACTCTATGTGGGGTTGAATTTAGATAACTTATTTCTCTTCTCTGAGCTTCAGTTTCCTTATATGTAAAATGTGAATGTTCGACTGAATGGTCTCTGTGATGTCAAAAAATAAAAACTGCATGAAAAAGGAATCGACTGGGGGTCTTCAGGAAGCCTGTGTCCTAGCCTCTGTTCTGTGTGATTCTTGGCTAGTTGATCTTGAATAAGGCACAGAGATGTTTTCGATTTTCTTTGCTTATATCTATAAAATGAAGGACTTGGGTGTTGTCTAAACTGTCCTCCAATCCCACAATGTTCTGGTCCTTTAATTCCCTACAATATTGAGTATGAAGTAGTTCCTTAAGGAATACTTGGTTACTTAGATGTAAAATCGTATTTATTTGAGAAATTGAAGGACCTATTCCAACTTCTTGGTTCTAATACAACTTCCTTCACTTTGCCAGTGAGGAAACTAAGATGCAGAGAAGACAATTAACATTTCTTGGGGCACATGAATTAGTCCCAAATTTAGGAATAATAATAACTCAAGAGATAGTTATAGATTGGTTGATTGATAATAGATAATGAATATATATGAGAAAGACAGAGACAGAAATCTAGACATAGTCTAGCTCTGTCTTTAAGGTTTGTAAAACCCTTTCTTTACGAACTCTATCAAATAGGTAATAGTGTATATATTATCATCCTAACATTATATGTGAAGAAGCTGAGCTTCAGAGGGCTTAAGCAGAACCAGAATCACAGCCAATAGAAATAAGGGCTGAGATTCACACACAGATTCTAAATTTTGTTGTTATTTTCAAAAACAGGAGTTCTACTTATTAAAGACTAGTGAGCCTCGTGTTAAGTTCCATCAAATTCAAATACATTATTAAAGGTATAGCCTGTGTACCCTTAGAAAGGGAACTGATTCTTCCTAAAAAACAACCAAGGATCTTTCCACTCATGGTAAACTAAGCACATTTACTCTTTGGACAGTTACTATACTGCTAGATTTGGAGAATACCAAAAACAGAGTATATCTGGCTTTCACCAAGGCACTTATAAGACCATATAATGTGCTGCAGAAAGAGCATTACATTTGAAATCAGAGCCCGTAGACCCAAATACAGGGTCTGCTACTTGTAACCTACTAGGTTTTGAGCTGGATCTTTGCTTCCATGGGCCTCAATTTCCTCATCAATAAAGTGAAAGCAATGGGCTAGCAGATTTCCAAGGTTCCTCTGCTTCTAGACTTATTTCCCTATGACCTTATATATTCACCCCTTTCTGTTAGTTCTACTATATTGTACTGAAGATGATTTTTCTTTGGTATAAATATCCATCCACATGCTTTTCTCTCCCTGGATTAATTTTGTGCAGTAGAGGTTAAACTCATCTCCTTATATTTAAAGTTAAACTCAATATAAGTAATTTTGAGCATAGTATTCCCATATTGCTTGAATCAGATTCAAATCCTTTATAATTCCTTTAGCAGCTTCTTGTCTTAGCATCAGAGGTAATGAATCAAGTCCAGGACTTGCCTTGCTTCTGTGTTAAACTCAATAAGAACCTAAAAAAGGTGATAGAAAGTCTAAGAATTCATCCTATGAATTGATCTAGAGTCTTTGGTGCACAGACAAAAATACCTCTATAGGTTCTGGTCTAACTTTTAGGCCTAAAAAAAAGAATACTTTTAACTTTTCATTTGTCCTTTGAACTTCCGGAACTAGGTGACTAACAGGGTTAGGAGAGAGAAATGGGATCCTCTGATTTTCTTCACTTAGATTATATGTATATGCTTTTCCCCTTGTTTATGTTTTAATTTTTCTCTATTTTTAGTTCAGTATCCCATCATTGGTTCATTTTAAGGTAGTCTGTACTGGGGGACTCATTTTCCTCACCTAGAGTATCATTTGGCCTTTTCCAATAATGTTTGGAGAAGCCTGTGCTATTTCTGTAACAATCTTACAGTACCAGGTGCAGTTCAATAGGAGACTAATGGTTCAGAAAATGGAGCATTCGACCCATATTAATATAATTAATGTCAGCCTACATTAATAATAGCCATTACTAGGCTACCTTTCCCCCCATGGTGGTTGTGGATTAATATTAGGGCTCCATTTCCCCTTAGCGTCTCTTTGATGTATGTACCATGAATCTTGATGTCGGCCACATTTCTATTAGTTAATGGTTTGGGTACCTACCTAGTATAGCTTCATAGTAAACAAGGCAGCTCAGAGGGAGGAGAGAAGTGTTAAACCGGTACTTGGCTGTATGTCTCCTTTCTGATACTGGTAATAAGGACTTAAGGATAATTATATACTTTATCCCCATTCAGTCCTTAGTCTCTCTCCCTGCTGGCCCAGAGGCTGATTAAATACGGGTGTGCTTAAGGATGGCACAAATTACTGTCACTTCGGGCTGCCACCCCCACTCCCCGTGTGACAGGTCCACTGGATGCAGCCCTTGGTTCCTACAGATCCAGGGCTCCCGGCTGCTCACAGCCTCAGGGGCAGAAATGAGGTCACTGCCAACTTGAGACTCTTGACTCCAGGTTTTAAGCCAAATGGGCTCAGGAAACCTCTTGCCACAAGAGGGCACTTGAAAAACCATCTTTCTTGCAGAGGGAAATGTGGCTGAGCCAAGCCATCCACCCTCCTGTGTTTCTGTTTCAAACATTAATTTAGAGGGTGCCGCCCTGCTTTCCCTGAAGTGGGGAACCAACACAGAGGATGACTTGAAAAAGTCTTTAACACATGATGGGTTTATTTAGCTTGATACTGCTGGGGCTGAGAAGGCAAGATGGAAAGTCATTAGCTGTCAGGTGGCAGATTAGTGTGAAGACCAGACATAAAATTAATATGTGCCCAGGGTCTAAGGAAATCAGACAATGATCCCAGGGAAATATATATTTTCAGTTCTAGCTTGATGGTTTATTAATTCCATTCTTCATCCTCCCTTCCCTCCCATGTCCAGTCAGGCCAGTATCTTTCCATTACATTATACCATTTCTGAACCACTGCAGAGGTCCCAGAGATTCTCTTGTCCAACTGCCTCATTTGATAAATGAGGAAACTGAGACCTAAAGATATAAACTACCTCACCTAAGTTCACTTATTAGTGGTCTCAAAGAGACTGGACCTAAGTTGCTAGATTCACAGCTCAGTGATTATAGTTTTATTATCTCTTTTAAAAATGATTTATTGATGGTCTTTAGAAGAATCGTTGCTACTTCCAAGTGATTCTCCCTCCACCTTATTCCCCAATTAAATTATTTTAACAAAGCAAAACAAATGAACATATTGGCCATCACTGAAAATGCATGTCCCCTTCCACCACTACATAGTGGTAAGTGCTAATCTACATTTCTCTGTTAGTGACAAGTCTCGTGGTTAGCTTCTCAATTGCACCACAAGGATGCCTCTTTTCTGCATGATTTCAAAATTAGTTTAGGAAAACGACATTACAAGTAACCTCAGAGAACCTCATGTTCAAGTAAACACTTTTTCTAGAGAATAGGAATAGGGCAGAAATAGGTGATTCTTGCCCTCTGCAGGCCTGAACACATCCTATAGGCAACAAAGAGCTGAATGCATTCCCAGAACTCTGAGGTTTTGTTTTAAGTCTAAGATCTTTGTATTATATAATGTGTATTAAAGGATAAAATTTGTGATGTCATCTTTTATTTTTTGCATAGGGGGCAGATGGAATCCGTGGTTTGAAAGGCACCAAAGGCGAAAAGGTGAGTATCTGTATTTTTTAGAATACATTTTGGCAGGCCAAGGTGAATTGTCCTCTGGTTCCTGAGATCTATCCCTGTGTTTGGGTCTTTCATTAGGAGAGCATCACTGGGCCATGCTGGATTTTGACTTTCCAAGATTTTAAAGGATTTCATTCTAGATGAATATTGTTCTTGGATAGAAAGAAGAAAAAGAATAATATCTCTCTGATTAGCAAAGCACTCTGACTACATTTTCTCATTTGAGATTAGCACTGATTCCACTGTCATCCTTTCTGTCCTCTCTCCAATTAAGGGCTATGGGTATTATTGTCCTCATTTTATAGATAAGGAAACAGAGGCACATAAAGAATGTCAGGATTGGAATTTGAAAAAGTCCTCTTGATTCTAGCGCTAAGCAATATAATTCATTCTCTCTCAATGAAGGAAAAATACTCATGTGAATGGCAGACTGGAAAAGTCCTCCCAGAGTCCTAAGGTGACGAGTAGAATTCTTTTCCCTCAATCTAGCCCCAGAGCTTCCTCATATGTAAAGTATTCACTGTGTCTGAGCAAGTTTGGAAGCCATTGGCAGTAGGAAGAAAGTCTTTGAGCCATACATGATCAAGCACACCAGGAATTTCAGGTGCTACTCATTAATCCCATAATTTTATGTATAAGTAGACTCTGTTATGCTGATAAAGGATTAACAACTGGCTCTCTGAATACACATGACACACTTTTAAATTTAATCTCCATGACGGCAATGGGCCAGAACTCTGGAGAAGTGTACTTGAAACAAGGATTCTTACAAGGTGTTAACTCAGTGGAATTGATAAGACAACGGTTATCTAGTTTAGCACGGTGATGAATAGTTCTCTAGTTCAGTATGATTGAATTAATCTTACAACAAATAATGGTTCCCTAATGATATAATGATTGGCTTATCCTCCGCATGATGAATGGATTTAAATGTAATAGAATATTTAAGAATTCAGAGTCAGACCTAGAGAAAGAATGGAAAAGACTTGAAGACAAAAGATCCTTGTGGTGGCTGGCCTGTTCTCCTTCACTTCTCCATTAAGACCAAGGCCTTTCTGAAGGTCCCTCAGAACGCTAGCCTGGGCCCAGGCAAAGGAGACAGACTGTGAAGGAGACAATAAAGACTTTTGGACTTAAAAAAAATGGTTAGCTTTCTGGAAGTCTCGGGACCAGCCTTGGTTTCAGCAAAATAATCACCACAAGAATAGTCAGAAAATCCAAAATCTTTATTATAAGTACATCATCCTAGGTGTCAATCTTGTAGAATAGGGGTCAATCTTGTTGAACTATATTAAGTACTAAGTACATGTAAATTAGAGAATTTAATCTTAATTCCACTGAGTTAATACCTTGTTGTAAGATTAAATCAATCATACTGAACTAGAGAACTATTGATCACTATGCTAAACTAGATAACCATTGTCTTATCAATTCCATTGAGTTAACACCTTCTTTCAAATATACTTCTCCAGAATTCTGCTCTTTATCAATTTAAATGTAGACAATCAAGAAATCAATACATTAAATCCTGATTTGTGGTTGTTGGCTAATTTCTGGGGTGTAAATGTCCACACTGAAAGTGTAGCAATTGGCCCACTGGTTTGAGTTGTCTCCAGCACATTTCTGATTAAATTCCTATCTTCTACTGGCCTGACATCTTCAGAACTTTGCATTCTTCAGTCTATTTCACATCAGAGGACGGGAGAGGACCTTACCAATTATCTTGTCTCACCCAAGATGAAGAAAAGTGAGAGCCAGAAAAATGAAGTGATTCACATGATCAAATTCAGGCTCAGACATTTATTAGCTGTATGAACCCGAGCAAATCATTTAACTCTGTTTGCTTCAGTTTCCTTAGCTGTAAAATGAGCTAAAGAAGGAAATGGCAAACCATTCCAGGATCTTTTCCAAGAAAATCCCAAATGGAGTCATGAAGAGTCAAGCATGACTGAAATAATTGAATCACAACAAAACAATAATTAAGTATTAGAATATGATAGGATATTGAATTGAAAGATAGAAAGTACCTTGAATGACATTTTGTCTAGCTCCTTTACTTGATATATTAGGAAAATGGAACAAATAGAGAGAGAACCATTTGCCCAGTATTATAAAGCCAAGAGGTTACAGAACAGAGATTTGAAGGTAAGTCCTCTGATTTCAGATCTAGTGGCTATTCCATTATACCCTTGTGTCTCACAATGAAAATTAAAACTTTTCTGAAAATAATTTAAGCTTTCTTGAAAACTTTGGAACAAATAACCCCAAGCATATTAAAATGCAATTGAGGGTGTTTCACAAAATAAATAAAAAATACAATAGTATATAGGTAATGTTAATATGAGGTTTTCTACCTTAAGATGCTTCCCACAGAGATTATGTGGATTAATGGCCTTATTTTGCCCCATTTCTCTTTGAGTTTGACACCACTGCCTCAGGGACATGATGCTAGTACTCTGTTTAAGTGCCAGTTGTTGATCCCTGAATAAGTCAGCTTTCCTGTATAACTTTGCTATCTGCATCTAATGTACCCATCATACATGCCAAGGACAATGATACGACAGGAGCCCCTCTCAAAAAAACCTGTTCTATTTCACTGGTCTTATTTCTTAACATTTAACCTTCCCCTTCTTTTTCTGAAATGCATGAGATCAAATGCCTCCTTCCATTGACATATATTATATATATATGACTCTAAGCAAGCTATTTAACCTCTCAGAGCAGGCAACTCTTCTAAGAATATAAGTTGCAGAAGAGTGGCTAGTTTCTTCATCAGGAATTCTTTAAGCCAATGAAAACATAGATCTGGGTAAATAAAAAACCCAGCAATTGCAGAAGCTCTTTATAAAAGATACCTGTTAAGGGTAGACTTGGAAAATAAACATTTCATGGCAGACATTGTTTGCAGAGAAAAAGGAACAGGAAAGGCAATACTACATTTCCATCTTCTCCTCAACATCCCTGTTTTCTTCAGTCACCAATGACAGACCTGCCACAGAGAATAATGAGATCCTCTTAGGGGAAGGGAAGGGAATGGGTATTTTTGGACCAGCTCCTCTGGTGAGAGGGTCTGCTGAATCCTTTTTAGTACCACTTATTCATTTTTGTGTCTACCTGGCACTCAACTCTCACCTGTGGCTCCAAAAAAGCAGTAGTGTGTACAATGGTCATACCCCAGTCAAACTGTCTTGGCAGACAGGCTGACCTAGACTGAGGGTATCTGACAGGCTTCAAGCCACTGCTAAGTCTGGGGGATGTCTGCCACAAGCCTGTGAAGACTTTCCCCAGCAGAACGGGCAGATGAGAACAATCTGTTCCAGGGAGGAGGGAGCTGGTCAGACATTAAAAGCACCACGGTCTGCATCTCAGGCCATCACCAGTCATCTTGACCTTTATCTTGCCACTAGTTTTTGATGACTCTGGAAGACAGAGAAAGTCTGAAGGCTTTGTGGAACTCTGCTTCACTTAAATCCAATTCGTACATGAGTCAAGATGTCACCCATCATGGCATCAGTCTTTTTTTGGAAAATGAAGGGCAAACAATAACCCTACCGTCTATTATTGTACATTGTAAAGCACTTAGCTTTACAAATATTATCCCATTTGATTCTCACAGTAACCCTAGAAAGTAGGTGAGGTGCTGTTAATATCCTCATTTTACATTTGAGAAAACCAAGGTAAAGCAAGATTAAGTAACTGAAGTCACAAATCACACAAGAAGTAAGTGTCTAAAATTTGATTTGAATGCAATTCTTCTTGATTCCAGGGCGAGCATTCTATCCACTGTGCCACTTAGCTTCCTCTTGTTCAATCATTTCAATCATGTCCCACTCTTTGTGACTCCATTTGGGATTTTTTTGGCAAAGACTCTGGAATGGGGCTTGCCATTTCCTTCTCCAATTCATATTACAGATGAGGAACTGAGAGAAACAGGAGTAAATGACCATAAAGACTGTTTTATCTTAATTTTCTGATTTATAGACTTAAATATTATGAACAAATATTCCAATATGTGAAGAGCAAATGACAGTCTGAATTGCTGCATCTTACAACTTGTTTTTTTTTTTTTTAAGTATACATTTATTTAATTTGATGAGATAGTATCAAAATCATTCTGGTTGTTTTTGTTCCCTTCTGAATTTACTTTAGTTTTATTCTGTGTATTTGTTAATATTTTATTAATGCTATTTTCTTTTTTTTTAAAATTTGCTCCTTTGTCATTACCCACTAATTTTCCTCCACCCTACTAAAAGAATGTTTTTTTATCATTAGCATCCAGAACAGTTCCAAGCTTGTAATCTTTCATTAAGTCCTTCATTACTCATTTTTAATTCTTAAAGCAAAGGTTCTTAATCCTATGAATTTTATTTCAAGCATTTAAAAACATTATTCTGACAAGGGCTTTACCAGATTTTTAAAGGGATCCATGAAACACAGAAAAAGCTTAAAACCCTTTATCTTGAATTATGTTGGGGGAAAAAAAAAACTTTACTTTTTCCTAGAGGAGATACAAAGTTTAGATAACATAGTCTCAGCCATATAGAATTAACAATTCTAAGGAGCAAAACATAAAGACACATGACTCTTATGACCACATTACATGATAAATACATAGTAGGTGCATAATCTGATTAGTCTAAATTGAACATTAGCATGGGCACATTTACCAAAAAGATATGTTTGTACTGATTCTTTGAAACGGTACAGAGTGGATTCAGCTCTGAAAGCTTCGTTTCTGGAGAAATTATTGCCACTCTCCTTTGGGCTCTATTGAAGTTGAGTGTGAAATAGTTCTGGAGGGGAAAAAAATAGACTCTACAATGCTTCAGAATAATTTGTGGCTGTTACTGATAAGTTGCCAGCATTTATAAGGATGTCAGAGACACGAGCCCTGGCAGGGGACATGCTGCTAGTTGGTGACAGCAGTGCCCTCATCATTTCGTTGAGAATTGTGTTATTCTTTGACATATGAGCTCCCCAAGTCGGGACCTTGAACATTTACAACTTGGCTTGGTTTCACTGGCTGGGTATTTTTGTATAGGCCTCTTCCTTTCAGTCCACACTGAGTGTACAGATAGAATAGAGAACTAAAGAAGTCTGAAATCCTCTTCCTTGTAATGGGAGTGAAAAATGTTATGTTCAGCTCTTTACCTGTGAAAGTACAACTCGTCTCATTGATAGGTTTTTCTCCTCCTTGACATTCTCTTGGTGGGGAATGTGCAGGCCAGAGAAAAAGGGAATCTTAAGATGATGTCACTTTTTGTAAGTAAATAGAATTAAGGGCTTCTAGTGGAGTGACTTTAGAGTAGTATTATTATCATGTATTCCATATTCTCTGGGAGTCTGCTTCAAGAAGGTCCTGATTCCAGAGCACAGGGGCAAAAATAGGTAGAGAGATAGAGAGATAGATATGGAGATATAAATACATATAAATATGAGTATGTGTGTCTCTGTATATCTATATATCTGAAGATATATATATATATATATACATATATCATGTATACACACACATAGATATTTTATTCTAGATTAACAGGTTGCCTAAGCTAATAGAATCTGAAAGCTGTTAGAAATTAAACAAAAGCATGACATAGTGTCGTCCTATGAAATATTTTAAAACTGGAGTGGATGATGATGAAGCAGGATGTATGATGAAACCTACTTGGTGAGAATTGCATTAACTGTGAATTTATACAAGTAGCACATAATCATCTATTCTGGTGAACTGGAAAACAACCACGTTGTACATGTCTCTATATCCACCCTTACATATGTTTTTCCTCCCCTTTCCATTATTCAGGGTGAAGATGGCTTTCCTGGATTTAAAGGTGACATGGGCATTAAGGGAGATCGAGTAAGTATTTAGAGACTGCAGTATCTTGTCTTCTGCAGCTGGAAGAGTTTAGAAGTACAGTCTTTATGTATATATCTGAAAAATCCTAGTACCATCTTTGAGATAAGAGAGAATGGTAGAATGCCAGAGCAGAAGGAAATCTTAGATAGAGTCAAACCATCACTCCAATTCCCATCATTTTACAGATAAGGAAAAATGGATAGTTACTTACTCAAGGTCTCAGAGCAAGTTGATGGCAGATTTTGGACTAAAACCAGGTCTCCTGACTCCCAGTGACCTTTTTAGCACTCCAGGCTTGTGCTACTTCACATGCTGAGCCCTTGAATCCTAGTAACTATTTTCCAAGATTTGAAAAAAATCCTTGTGTTCTGTCATTCTCTGTTGGGAAATGAAGGAAAGAACTGTAACAACTCACCTTGCTTTTGTAATGAATATTTCAGTTCTGCTACAGATGAAGACAAGCTTTACTGAGGAAAGATAGAGTTCAGTGGCTCGCAGACACACACACACTCAACAGAGTCACCAGCCTGTGCTCTAATATATATGAGGAAAGGGTAATGCAAAGGAATCAGAAAGGCATCTCAAGTCAGATCTCTATCTGGAGCACAGGGCAAGCTGTCTGGGCACAAGAGTTTTGAAGTCTCACTAATAACCTCAGAGTGAATAGGCCACTGGGAGGGAAGGAAGGAAGGAAGGAAGGAAGGAAGGAAGGAAGGAAGGAAGGAAGGAAGGAAGGAAGGAAGGAAGGAAGGAAGGAAGGAAGGAAGGAAAAGAGAAAGAGGAGAGAAAGAAAGAGAGAGGAGAGAGAGAAAGAGATAGAGAGAAAGAAAAAAGGAAGGAAGGAAGAAGGGAGGAAGGGAGGGAGGGAGGAAGGAAGGAAGGAATGAAGGATTGCAGGCAGTCACAGAAGCTGTAAATCACACTTGTATGGAAATATATTGGAGATGTTTTCAAAAAATACTTCAATGAGGAAGTAGCTTTTTAATCTGTTTTATCTCAATCTGACCGGTAATAAACACAATAGATAGATATATTTTTATATATTGTATATTATGTATAATACATTGTATAATATATAATATTTATAAGATATAAACTATAATGCATTGTATATTATTATATGTTAATGATATGTACATATATATTATATTTTGTTAAATGGGTCCCAGATAAATAAAGGATTCTATACTTCATATTAAATAATTACATTCTTGATACAGAAACTGGAAAAGCATAGTAATTCTAGAACTTTCCTAGAGCCCTAGGACTCTGAAATCTATACTGGTTCTCATCCTTTTAATCCCTTGCAGCTACCTCTGTACATATCAGCTTGACATGAAAAAATCCGATATGATGTTCCATTGTGAGATTAAGTGCATCTGTTCTGATCCCAGGTTGAAAGGACCCTGGATCTGAAAGAGATTGTAAAAAGTACATACTCAAAGGAAACAGCCAGCCCTTATTTACCATTAATAAAGTTCCTTATTTGGCTTTGGCTTTTTCTTTTTCTCTTTTTCTTTTTTTTTTGAGCATGAATGTCAAAATAGAGTAGGCTTACTTGGGTATCCAAGTAATTGGATCCAAGAAATTGTGAATAAGTAAGTCATGGGCTTTTTTCCCATGCCATATGCCTTGTTGTTGTCGTTTGTATTTTTTTCAGCTGCTTTACAGCTGTCTTAATAAAAAAAAAAAGTCTCAGAGGAGACCCCATTAACAGTCAGACCATTTCTAACCATTTTCTAAGGATGAAGCTGGGTTGTTCACACCTTATGAAGTTTCCGAGCAAGAAAGTAGTTCCTCCCATACTCCCTTGCCAGAGGTTACTTGGGAGATTCTGAAGTATTTCTGGAAGAGTGAATTGAGTACAGCCATTGTGAACCCAAGTTATTTTAGCCAAGAGACACTAGATTTAGAGGAGATAATTGAGGTGTAAGATCCCACAGCTTGAGGAAAATAGCAACTCAACCTCCATGCAATGAGTCCAACATAGCTGACTGAATGCAGGCCTATAATTTACCACACAATAGCTCCACTTTGCCTATAACAATGAAAACCTGTCATCCGCTCCATCGAGGCAGGAGGCAGAAGGCAAGCCAAAGTGTTAGTTTTCATGAGGTGCTTCAGTAGTTCCCATCTCCTAATTCAGATACTGAGCAAGCCGGGGGCAGAGGGAGATGGGATATTTTATGGAGAAGAAAAGGGGCTGAGAAAAAAGTTTTTTTCTGTGTCATCCTCGGCTTTGATCTCTTTGCTTGTATGTTTTATTCATAGGGTGAGATAGGGCCACCTGGACCTAGAGGAGAAGATGGCCCAGAAGGCCCAAAAGGACGTGGTGGTCCTAATGGTGACCCAGGTCCCCTTGGTCCTGCTGGAGAAAAGGTAAATCTTAAGGGAGGGGATGATGAAGGTGAGGGTGACGTCTTTATCTTTTGTCATAGTTTGATCTCAGTAAGACTTGGGAATACTGCTGAATCAGACACTTTCCTCCTTTCCTCTCTACTTACATCTCCTTCTCAGAATTATTTGCTATGGATCAAACTAGCATTTAGACCTAGCTCTAATTTCTTGATTCCAGTTCCTTTCCCACACAATTCACAATTCTCTCTTTCAATTACATTCTGAACTTTTGGGGACTGATTGATTCATTTCTGAGCCTAATGTCTCTGAGCATTTTTGTTCATGCCTCTCCTCCCCCATCATGGATTATTGCAATGGCCTTATAATTAACCTTCCTACCTCAAGCCTCTTATGACTACAAGCCATTCTCCATGCTGCTACCAAAGTGACTTAAGTACAGCTTTGTTCCTTTCCTATTAATGCAACTTCAGAGGCACCTTAATACCACCAAGATAAAATATAAATTTCTTTATTTAGCTTTTCAAGTGCTTTACAACCTATTTTTCTAACCTTATGGTATATTATTTCCCCTCCTGCACACCAGGAGCCAAACACACTGAACAGCATAACATTTCCCATCTCTGTGCCTTTGCCCCAGCTCTCGCCTGTGTCTGGAATGTACTCCTTCTTTGTCCCTGTCTCTTTGACTGGTTTCCTTCAAGACTCAATTGAAGCATCATCTTTTCTATGAAACTTTTTTCTGATTCCTTCAATTACTAGCACACTCCCTCCCATGATATCATATATCTAATTAATTTGTATTTATTCTCTTGATATTTGTACTTATTGTCTTCCCTATCCAAATGCAAATTCCTTGAGAATAAGAAGTGTTTCTTTCTTTCAATTTGCATTGCAATGACTATTTTGATACCTGGTCCACAGCAGATTCTTAATAATACTTGTTGATTTATTAATTAACTGAGTTTTATCCTGGACAGGCACGTTTTTTTCCTCCGTTCCCAGAGCACAAGCTCATCCTCGACCCTAGAGTGTCTGTCATTGTTCCATATGTATAATTCTTGACCTCTTAACTAACATGTCTCCTGAGAGCAAGAGCCATATCTTCTCTTCCTCTATGTCCCCCACAGTGCCTAGGCATTGGGCTGAGCACATAGTATTCATATTGCAATTTGACTTGATAGGACCAAATGAGAGAATGTAGAGCAGTAGAAAAATATGAGTTTTTATAATTGCTAGGAATTGTTCCTCATGAGACCATAGTACATGATAAATGTATCTTCATCTTGACTATCAGCTGAGACAGTTTCACTACAGGGCTGCAAATCAGGTCGCTTTAGTTTTTCCTGCTTATAAATCATTGCCTTTGTCTAGCTAACATCATCTTATCAAAGCTTAGAAATATTACCTTTGAAGAAAACTGGCTTGAATGTCTCTTCTGCATCCCCAAGCCCTTAGATAATATTTTTCTCCTATATTATTTTCCAAACACAAGTGTTTATATTCTGTTTGTACCTCAATATAAATATAAAGCTTGCTCCCAAAACTCAATACTTCGTGTTTCTACTTCTATTCCAGGGAAAACTTGGAGTCCCAGGCTTACCAGGCTATCCTGGCAGACAAGGTCCAAAGGTAATTTAGGAATGCTTCCTCTTAAATATATTACTCACGTGACCCTCCTTTGGTCTCCAGCCTTCTACACTCATTTCTTTCACACTATTGCCTCTTCTCTACCACTAGCTATGAATTGTTTTGCTTTTAAAATATGTCTTTTTTTTTTAACTGTTGCATGTTTGTAGCTGAGTTGGAAACAGAGAGGCCTGTTCTGTCACTGAACTTAAAAACGGAAAGTGAATGTATCCCGCCCAGCACATACAAAGCTGGAATGTTTGCCTTACTTTCCACAATATCATTTGGTTGATATCAGCAGTTGCAGATGTTCAAAGCTTGGGATACTTAATCTGCTATCAGGAAGTGATTCCACTTTGGAGATTTCAAGGTCATTTGCCAGGAACTAAGTGTAAATGAAAGACAAGAACTTTACTCACGTTAAATCATGTTCTAACCTAGTTCTAACAGTTCCTGGAGGCTTTGGGAACCATTTAAAAATTATTTTATCCAAACTCCATGTTTTATTATTCATGGTTCTTCCTTAAAAAATAACTGGCTGCCTGACACTGGAGACATAATTAACGGCAAAAGAGTGTTTCATCTCTGTAGTGCATTTACATATGATGCTTATTCCCGAACACCTTTAGCTGACTGCCTAACGTAGTTTGACTATACTCAGTCATACTAACAAAGGAAGGAGAGTGGGCTGTGACAGGAGTCTTCAGTAATGTCACCCTGGTTAAGGAAAGATCGATTCAAAATGGTTCTATGGAATACTAATAGTCACATCTACAATATGTAAGCACATCATTTATATGCAGTGGAGGCATTAGGTCGAGGGGAGCATTATGTGATTTATGAAAACATCTATCTGTGGCAGAACCTGCAACTCCCACTGCAGCTATAAACTACAAGATTCTCTGTATATATATATATGAAATAAGAAAAAGGTTGGCATCTGGGCAATTATCTCTTTAGCCACTAGCATGTATATGGCCAAATTGTTGGTCAGGGATAGAATAGGAGGAGAAGGGAGTGACAGAAGAAGCTGGGAGAAAGAAAAAGAACAGGATGTAAGTGTGTGTGTGTGTGTGTGTGTGTGTGTGTGTGTGTGTGTGTGTACAGATGCAGAGTATAGCTAGCGTAGGCTTTAGAATTGTAAAGGATTTCACCTTTGAATTAGCTGTCTTAGTTCATGAGAGATTCAACTGAACTTAACTCCTTGGTCGAAAATTCAAGTTTTGTTGAATTCAAGGAAGTGCCAGGAAACTAAGCACATTACCATGTGTGGATGGCTGTAATTTAAGCAGGAATGTTGTATAAATAAGCAATTCACTTAGAGAACAGGAAGATACTTGATGAATTGGATACCTTTCTTGCTAAAGATATTATCTAGGGCTTATATAGACACACGGAACATAATATATAGTGGTAAAAGGGATTTAGCACTCAGTGTGGTGTTCTCATATTGTAGGCTCATGGGGAATATTTGTTGAACAGATTTATTGAAATTAGTGGATGAGAAGTACATCAGTAACTTTGTACTTAAAATAAATTTATTTTAGATGTCAAAAGGCCAAAAGAACACTTTCATTTATAACCAGATTCAAAATTCTCAGTTCTAGATAATAGCATTGCTACTGCTTAGGGCATGATTCTACAAATTTCTCTGTGTATCCACATGCTTGTCTGAATAGGCATGATAGGTGAAGTAGCATCAGGTAACTGGGTATTGTTTATCTCACTTGTTTTTAATCTCACAGAAATGTTTGAGATCCAGCTAATTCTTTGCTATGACAACATTATATATAGAATTATAAGCTGCCTGAAGGCTGTCCTACCTCTGTGCTGTCTATAATGTCTAATTTAGAAATATGCTGAATTAGTAATAGCTGCTCAATAAATGTTTGCTGAGTCCCTTGTCTTCCATTACTATTAGATGAAAACCATCTCTAAAAAAAAACTTGAAGTTTCTAGGGATAAATATAAGATAGATAATGATATCTATTCATATATACGATATATCATATATATATATGTAATATATATTGATATATAGATATATTGATATCTCATAAATGTGAGATAAATATGGGACAATTATGAGATATGTGGCCAAAAAGCCCTAATAGAAACTTAAACTACATTAAGAAAAAGATACAGTATCTGTGACAAGAGAGGTGATGGTTCTATTGTCACAAGATAATAATTATTATATTGTATTTAGTTCTGCATATCACTGGAAGCAAGAAATGTCTAGAAGAGGGCATTCTGGTACTCTTAAGTCTCAAGATCATAGCAGATATAGATAAGTTGTAGGAACTAAGAATTTTTGCCCTGGAGAAAAGAAGCATTAAAGGAATTATATGGTAGTTTTTTGTCAAGTATTCGAAGGGTTGTCATGAAAAAAAAAAAAAGTAGCAGCCTTATTCTGCAAAGGATGGTAATTAGAACCAAACTGCAATTTCATAGAAAGAGAAACTTCCTAATAATTAGAGTAAGCCAGAAGAGAACTGGACTGCCTTGAGTTGTAATAGATGACTCATTCTCGGGGGGTCTCTAAACACAAGCTGGAAAAACTTTTATTGGGGATTTCAAGAAGAGGATATTGTCAACTCTGTAAGTGTTAGATCAAATGATCTCCCAGATTTCTTGCACTCTAAAATTCTGTGATTTTGAAATCTGTGTTGAGGGAGTGAGGTGTAAATAGTTGCAATGTGTTCTATTTAAGTAAGTTAGGGTTAATAGATGCTAACAACAACACCAGATATTTCTCTAAAATCTTTCAGTATCAATTAGTCCCAGCTGATTTCATGTAACTTTACCCCCTTTATTGCAGGGTTCGATTGGTTTTCCTGGCTTCCCTGGAGCAAATGGAGAGAAGGGTGGAAGGGTAAGTAAGAATGATTTAGTAATTTACCTATGCTATTTTTTTGCTTTTCCCTTTTGTTACCAGAGTGTATGTGTTTGTTTGGGGATTTAGTGGTTTAAAAAAAGTGTTTGTTGATTTCTCACCTGCTTTCCCACTTAGAAATGCTTTTTGCAGTTGCTAACCTTCAGGAAGAAGCCTTTTTTAGCTGTGAGTGCTGATGACAGTTTTGACAAATGGCACAATGGGTGTGTTAGAAGTGGGCCCAAACAGGACAGATCTGAATTCCTCACCAATTTCTGCTTCTATGAAGGCTGCTCCTGACAGTAAGACCTTCGTAGGTCTGTTTCAGCAGCCCACTGACCCCTTTCTCCAGGCCACTGAAAATGATCAGCTGGATAGTTTAAAGAAAGAAATGACTATATCAGGTTTTTCCTCCACTACCCTGGTCCAAACTCAAGAATATTACATTTCATTTCTTTGCTACTGCTTAAAAGACCCCATTGTGACAAAATCCACTTGGGTGAGTTGAGGTGGGGAAATGTGGTTGCAGAATCTGATGCTTCTTTGTTATTGTCAGGACCAAAGGCATTCTCAGAGCAACATACTGGGTAAAATTAATGTCCTCCTTCCCTCTTCCCAAATAGGGAGCAGGTCTTCCCAGCAAGGGGTTGCTCTGGGCACTCATTAATGAAATCATGTGGTAGTGATTCATACTTTGCCAATCAGGAACAAAGGAAGGGCCTTGCAGGGGTCTTAGAATGCACCTGTTAACCCAGGCCATTAAAAGGGATGGAAAAAGAGATAAAGAACGAATTGTTAATTTCATTCAAGGGTTATCTAAAGCTGACATTTTGTGAACACAGATGTTCTGAAAGATATTTGTCCCATGTGCCATTGTAAGACCAAGCATTCAAAATAAACTCAAACCAATTTTTGCCAGTTCCTCAATGCTTGCCCCAGCAGAGACAGTTATACTTTGAGTTCTCTTGAAATTTGTTGCTCCATGTTAATGTTATCATCTTCAAAGAAAGAGCCGATACGCTCTTTTGAGAATAGGGAGATAGATTAGACACAAGCCAAATACCATGTAAACAAACATGTCCTGCCAGATTTCATAAAATGGAAAAATGATGTCTGTTCTGGCTAAAACTTGACAGTATAAACATAAAGTATGCGCCAGAGAACTTCCAAAGCCAGCTGACTCATCAGAAGTATGAAGAAGGTACAAAGAGTGCCAAATACTAAATATCATTTGCCCTCCATTTCCGTGGCCTTTACATGACATTGTTATAGGTGTAGTTTGATTTCTGATAATTTGTGATCATATCAGTCACAGCGATTTGGATGTGATATCATGCTGCCAACAAAATAAGCCAGTGACAAGTCATTCCTCGAAGTGATAATATCTTGTTTCTTTTCATTTTCCACAGACTTCTCTCTAGAGTTTATGTCTTAATCCTAATGAAGTCAGCGATTAAGGGCTGACCCTCATATGGAACAATTGATTTTGCTCCATTCTGTGACTTCAAACTGAATCCTTACCCATAATCAATTATCTCATGAAAATGTATTGCTGGTTGTATGGATTTCACTGTACAACTCTTCTCCACTAGCAAAGATGCAATTCATAGAGGTCCCCTGATGCCACTGGGTCAGTAGCATGTTTTTCAGATGCAATAAGCAATATATAACATTTGTGGGTCATGCTTAGTGAGACCTATTCTGAGATAGAATGGGCTGACCTAAGAGAAAATGATTTCCCTTTCACTGGATGCCTTTGAGTAGAAGCTACATGATTATTCTTTGAAGCTATGGCAGAGAGAATTCTACTAAGACATAGATTGGCCTAGATAGTTTTTGAGAGATGCTTTCCATCTCTGGGATTTTGTTATTCTATAACAGTCATTTGGATTTTTCCAAATTCTTTACTTTGCAACTAAATAATTTCCTCTTTCTTTCTGAGAGGAAACTTGGTGTCCTACTAATCAAAGATTTCCCTTTAGCAGCTTAGTTCATTGAAGTGTCTGATTCCCAATGTTACATCTAAAAAATGTAACCATATTGCTATAGTAGAAAGAGCATAAATCTAGTTATTCAAGTTACACTGTTTTTCTGGACTTGCAGTATTCTTAGCTATAAAAGAAAGGAGACAGACCAATCTTTCTCCAAAGTTCTATCAGTCTAAAATTTGTCAATCTTGTATATTAGCAGTATCTACATTTATTATTCGGTAGAATGTGTTCAGTTCATGATTTTTTTAAACCAGGAACACCTTTGTATATTCAGTGATTCTAATCAATGTTTATTTCTTCCACCAGCATAGTCTGTAGAATGGGTATTCTCTCCTTCTCCTCCTGTGTTTCCTGTCAATTCCCATTTCCAAAATATTTCATAGATGATCTCTCTAAATAATGAAGACCTTACTTAGAATTGGAAGGGCCCTTAAACACAATCCAATCCAATCCAAACCATATATGAAAGGAATTCCCACTATAACATATTTGATATTGGAGGTTGCTGCCCTCCAATAAAGGGGAACCCACAACTTTTAGATACAGCCTATTTTTATTAAAATACTTCATGGATTCCAATAGAATACTCAGATCATCTCATCTATCAATCCCTTATTTTGCCTGTCTAACTAGCCTGTCATCACCAATGGCACCTTTAAAATGTTATCAACCAGTGCAAAGCAATTTCTTTTTGTGAAAGTTAGTCAATGATTCCAAAGATCTTTAACATTTAAAACCTCATTAAAAAGCTTGGATCTTGACTTTTTAGAGCATTGAGTGTTGACCATATTCCTTGATGCAGATTCTCAGATGTCTCAAACACATCTCTGTTTTAAGGCGGGCCCTCCAAACACCTGTTTAATTAATCAGTGCATTGGCCCAGTGGCTCAGTGAGCTAAAAGAGCTAACAGACTGTAAAAGTTCCTGATCTGACAGACACAGAGTTACTGAACCAACCAGAATGTTCCCCTGGCATTTGCAGTTGTGGCTCTAAGCCATATGCTAGAGAATGATGCTGCTGATTCTGGCTAGCTCTCACCTTCTTCATTGGTCTCATTCCTAGACTCAGTTATCAGGTCATTAAGTTTGAGTCATGTCACTGTAGATATACTCATGGAACCCAATAAAGACTTGTCACTTGTCAGAAGTCTTTGGCCACTTTTACAAAACACCCTGCAGCAGTCCCAAATGGAAATGATTAAAATCTGGTCAGAAGCAATGGGAAACAATGGAGAAGGTGATGAGAAACAGGAGTTTGGTGACCTTAACCAGAGCAAGGAGCTTACACCTCATTAATCCTGCCCAGCTGAGAATTGATGGGGGAGCTCACAGGGATACTGTGTTGAGTAGGAGAGAGTATGGAACAATTCCATTTTCAGAGTGAGAGAGTTGAAAAAGAAAGAAAATCTGAGCCACATGTTTTGGCTTCTTGGTCTGGGTTAGTATAGAACACAGTTGAAGGTTTCTGCAATGGCCTCTTAGCGTTTGAAAAATGCAGGGTGGAGAGAAAAGTCAAATTTTGTTAGATACTCTACTACTCCAAGTGCTGAAAACCACAAATTAACTCTACTCTCCACATTTCTGCTGTGTACATTATCCTCATGGGCTTCCTGACAATGATGCCCAAATTAGGAAAATTAAATACACTGCCGTTTTGTGTTTTTGGCATGAGTCAAAACATGAACTTCAGCATGGGAAAACGAGACCATTACTTTTCTTCTGAATACACGGTAATAGTGTTTAATATGTTGTTAGATGGAGAGACCAGCCATCTTTATCTTTCCCCTGTCAGAATTAATCATAGCCTCCTGTTTCCAAGAAGTGAGTGCATCTGTCAGACTCATAAACCTTCTGTTTAGTTACCGCTATGGAAAGATGGTTTAAATATTGTTTGACTTGAGGTTCCCACACCCTCATTCCCATCCCCTTTCTTCACTCCCCTTCTCTCTCTGAAAAGTTCCTGGAATGGAGGAAGAATATGTAAATATTTAGGACACCTTAATTGAGTTTGTTTTCCACAGTACTCTGGAGTACAGCTTAGTTTTAAAGTTATGGTGTTGGTTCAGTTGTCATTTGCAAATGCCCAGGCCTCTCTTCTTTCTTTTCCATATCTTCTTGTCTAGGACTTTAAGGACTTTTAAAAGCAGGCTCCCAGGTTATGAGGATGTGGTGGATTTTAGTATTGGGAAACTTTAATGCAGTGACCATGAATCAGACTTCTTCAAACGTTTTCTTGGAATTTTTTTCTACTTTGGCATCTAGTTTTAGTAAACTAAAAAGAGTGGGATCACTGATAACTGCCATCCTTCTTCATGTGTGATATTCAGAGCAATGCAATTTTTCTCTTAATTTTAACCCAGTAATTTTTATTTTTTCTTTTGTTCATTTATTATTAGTAAAACATCTTAACTCTATTTTTTGATCCATGAATAGATTTTTCAACCTTGCAAAAAATTGGCCATGGTCATTTGTAGAAAAAACAGGCATCAGCAAAATGATAAACTCACCTTAGTGGCCTCCCTGGGACCTGAGAGCAAGCTCATCTGTAATGAAAGAGAATTGGAGATCACTGCTCTGTCTTGTGCAGAGCAAATCTTTCTAAACTTACCATGGGATATGATAACTTTCCTGATGTGTTTGATTATCAACTAAGTAGAATACTAATAACAACATCAACTATCTTATCTAATGCTTTGCCATTTATAAAATGATTAGATGGGATCACAGGTTTAGAGCTAGAAAGGATCTTCACGACCATTTACTGCAACCCATTCAGTTTACAAAGGGAAGGAGGTCCAGAAAAATTAAGTGATTTGCCAAAAATCACCCAGGTGGTAAATGACAAAGAGAGGCTTTGAATTCTCTCATGACTTTCTGTCCATTGCCCCTACCCTACAATTTCTCCACAATGACCTTATGAGATAATAAGTGGAAAGGTAAGAGTTCTTATTTTAAAAATAAGGAAACTGAGTTAAAAAAAAGTTGGAGCATGTCCAAAGTCACATGGCTATTTATTGGCAACCTTCAGACTTGAAGTGAAATATTCTTTCCACATTGCCTCCCAGAAGTGACCAGGGTCACAAAGCAAAGGATGCTGGAAAGGAGCATCTGAAGTAAGGGCTGGACCTAAGCCACTTCAGAGGTCATGCGTCCTTCAAGGAGGAGTCTAGCAAGCAATTTGTTTATGTCTAGAGTTATATATTGAAGGGCTTTCTGTACAATGGCTCGATTATCTGGACCATGAGTTGCTTGTCACCTGAGTTGTTTTAAAAAAAGGAAAATAAAGTCCTTGAATATGTCATTTGGGAAGCTTGGATTAGAATTGTAGTTTGTTTTTTTTGTTGGATTCAGTCATGAAGTCTATGTGCATTGGGGTCTGACTGGCTTCAGATGATAATTCGGCATTTACCACAATGTTAAAAACCCAAGCCTTGTCATTTTCAATTCAACTCAATCCAGTAAATTTTATAAAATACCTGCCATGTGCAAGACTCTGGGCTAGATGCTAGGAATACAGAAACAGAGATGACTTACTATGTAGGCACAGTTCCCCTGAATCCCCACACTCATTTTTTAAGAGAATTGGGTCCTTTTTACCAGAGTTGCTTTCAGTCATGCAAACATGACCGATGCATTGCCATTTATAAATGCCAATAACAAACTCAGTTCAGTCATGGATATTTACTTTGGTGTAAAGTTTGTAATTTGAAAAAAGCAGATGTTTCATTAATTTTCTTGGGCAAACAGTTCTCTGTTGCCAAAGGATATTGCCATGTAATTAAAGCAATGAAGGCAGAGTGCATTGTTAAAAAGCAACATAATTAACTCATCATTATAAATGCTTTTATTAAATTCCTTTCAAAATGTGGACCACTAAAATGCAGGTTTTGTTTCAAAGCAAATGAGTGATTGATGATTAAATGACAGTAAGTATTTTTCATGAATCATCTTTAACAAAGTCTAGTCCTTTTGGGGTTTTAGCATCAGAAACCAGAAGTGTAATAAGATAAATTGAGAAACAATGAAGGTACATGAGATTTTTCTTAAAAAAAAAAAAATCCCCACTCAAGTAATGTAATGGCTTTACTTTGCAGTCCCTAGAGCCTACATTTACAAGAAATGATCTTAATGGTGCAGTAGAAAGGGAACCAGACTAGAGAGGGGAGGGGGAAAGGAGGTCAAGGGATCACAATTCAATCCCAGCTCTACCATTTCTTGCTATATGACAACATGATCCATTAGGCCAGAAGGCACTAGGTAAACTATTTTTTGCAATTCTTATGATTTTGCTGGGAAACAAATGCAGCACATTATGCTCCACATTTTGGAGAATGTGAAGAGAAGTCCAAATTCCATTAGAAGAGAAGAAAAATAACTTTCATATATGATTTATGTTCCAAATTGCAAGTTTGCTTGTCGAGAGAATCTGTTGAAATTTTAATGGCTAATATGCTTAACTGCAGCTCAAGTAAATTATGTATGAAAAGAGTTGCTTCTTTTCATTTTTTCTTACAATAATGATTTTTCCATTGCTCTGTGTGTGTGTGTGTGTGTGTGCATGTGTGTGTGTAGGCTTAAACCTCATTCAAATCACAGTAAGAAAAATGTATCTCAAAAGGCCCAGTGCAACTGTATGAAGCTTTGTGAGTTATACCTATGGTAACCTAACTTGCCTTGTTTACGTTTCTCTTGAAAAACAAGCGAGAAGAAATGGTGCTCTCAGTCTAAGAAATACTCAGAGTTCAGGTTTCCCACCTAGTTAGTTCCAAAAGAATACTGGCCATTTAATCACCTTGATAGCACAAGATTGATGCAATCTCCTAAGGATGGTATGGTTTGAATTCAAGTCTTCCTGACTCCAGCTCCTCTGCTCTCTGCATTATGCTTCTGGTTGAAAGGCTGTGGCACTTCATAAGTTTTTGTTAAATTCAATTGAAAGTAATCAGACCATAATAATGACAGTCATAGATGACAATAAGAGCTAATACACTTTAAGTGACTCACCACCATTGTCATTTGATCCTAGGGAACACCTGGAAAACCAGGACCAAGAGGGCAACGAGGTCCAACGGTAACTATTATTTTGTCTTTGGGGGCTTCTGTTTCAGGTTCGCTTTAAATATAGCAGAGAAGGCAAATGCCAGAATGTTTGGGAATAGAAGTAGGGCTAATAGGTGGGAATGGAAAAATGTCTGTATCTAAGTTACTTAACATTTACTTTACTATGCTATGTTTGCAGGGCCCACGTGGTGAAAGAGGTCCAAGAGGGATCACTGGCAAGCCTGGACCTAAGGTATATCTTCAGGTTCTTCATCCCAGATCCCTGTTAAGTAATACCATGCATTGAACTGAGATTGGGATGCTACCAAAAACATCCAGAAGATGAGGGCAATCTTTTTTTTTTTTAATCTCCTCCTGGGAAAAATGAAAAAGAAAGAATCTTAGGTTTTGAAGAAATCTCCCTTTCCCTTTCTTAATGACCTTTTGACAAGTTAAATCAAAGTAATCACACAACTAAGTGTAACATTTAACTGCATGTGGGTTCCAAATCTGAACAAGGAAAATGTTGGCCCAAAATATATCGGATGATTTGGTAGCCCTCCAGTTGTTTAATTCCAGAATGCTAGATCCAGCCATTTGATATATCTCTAAACACAGCTGAGATTACCCATTCCTCATGGTGAAGATTCATTATTTATTTGAAAAGGCCTTACTGATCTTTGGAGGGAAATTGTTAGAAACACACACAAAAAATGATCTTTTGTCATCAGTAAGCATCTGAGCCAGTAACATACAACTCTTCCCTCCTGACAAATGGTTTTAGAGCCAGCTAATTAAATAAGTAATCCTTTCTTTCTTTTAAAAAATATACACTTCAGCCAACTGTATGGTTCGTGTTCTTTTGATATTGATACTCTAAAATAAGTTAGCTTTGTAGAGGAAATAGTTTCTGATTGGGGTTTTCTTTTTCTTTTTCTTCCTCGCTAGCCAGAATGTAGTAGGATAGTAATGATATATAAACAATTCTTTTGTATCATTATCCACCCCATAAACTGAGTCCATCCAAGCTACCATTTTGGAATAATTATAGTAAAGCCTTTATGGGAAAATACATTGTTACCATGTTGAAGTAGGCATTAAAATAAACAGCTGTGCTTTGTCTTGACATGAATTTTTGATAAATTCTTTGACTGGAGCTCAGCATTTCTCTCCCAGCAGGCTTCAGTTATCCTCTTCGAGTGCCCCAGCCCTGTTGCTGTTATTTCAGTCATATATTTGTATTCAGCAGTTGTGGGGGATAATAGAAAGCCTTTGTGGGCCATTGGTGAGTCCTTTATGAGAAAATCAGAAAAAAATTCTAGGAAAGTGGAGCATCTATACCTTTATGACATCTGTCTGTCTTTTTAGATTTTTATACTTTTATAATGTCATGAAATAGTATCCTTAAAAATTAACAAAAAGTACTATTTTTCCTACTTTTTCCCTCTGAAGGGCAATTCTGGTGGTGATGGCCCATCTGGTCCTCCTGGAGAACGGGTAAGATGTTTTCAACACTTGTGGTTGTGATTGTAATACATATCTTTTCCCCAAATATACTTCTTTCTCTAGTATCAAGAAAATCTATTGACAGTGATCCTTTCACCACCCAGGAGAGATGAAAATATCCTAAGATTTCCTAAAGGAATATGTTCTATTATTGATATTTACAAGAAAGAAAGTTAACCATGGGTAGAGGTAACTTCAGGGAAAAAAAAATTCTAAGCTAAAAATCATGACCAATAGGAAATAAAGCAACATGCTCTTGGTCACAATCAGGGTATTTGAAAAGTGCTTGAGGCAATGAGATTTAGATCACATCCATCTTGAGATAAACCCAAGGTTTAGTGTATATTCCTGTAATCGGAGAAGGAAAAGACCAAAGGTCCTTCTTTCAATGATTATTTTCAGTTAAATTTTTTGTTCATTCTTGCATCATGTTACCATTTGGGCTTTTCTTGGCAAAGATACTGGAGTGGTTCATTATTTCCTTCTCCAGCTCATTTTACAGATAAGGAAATTGAGGCAAATGGGGTTAAGCAACATGCCTAGAATCACACAAGTAATAAGTTTCTGAGGCCAGATTTGAAATCAGATCTTCCTTACTCTAAATCCTGTGCTTTACCTACTCTGCTGAATTTATCAAACACTTTGATATGTCTCAACCTTTCAGCTTGGGGCATAATAAATAGAACACTAGAATTAGAATCAGGAAGATCTTAATTCAAATCCTCCTTGAGATATTTGTTAGTTGAGTGTCCCTGGCCAAGGCCTTAATCTCTCTCAACCTCAGTTTCCCTATCTGTAAAAAGAGGGTAATAATATCATCTAATTTATACTGTTTTTGTGAGGATCAATGAGATTTTATGTACACACATACACATGTGAGCACAAAGACTGATGGAATACAGACCCTCTCTCAAAGAATCTATAGTCCAATAGAGCGAAGAATAATTAAACAAATAACAAATATACAAATAATAATAAGAGAGAGAAAGGGAAATACCAGAGAGAGAGAAGTCAGACAAGATGCTCTCATAAGCAAACAATCCCTTTCAGTTTGGGAGAAACATAGGGAAATCTTGATGGAAGCAGCAGCTATCAAGGGTGATTGGCAGGCCTTCTGTAATCCAGGATAGTAACAGTTTTCAAAGAACACTGTCTCTAGCTACTACTATCTCTGACAAATATACATACCAAATACCAGTGCATGTTTCTTCTCACTGATTCCGGGGATATTTAAATCATTTATCAAATCTTGCTCAGCACACAATAGGATCATATGATCATAGTTTTAGAGTTGGAAGGAACCTACATAGATAATCTATCTAGTAGAACTCTTTCCTTTGACAAATGAGAAAACTGAGGCCCAGAGATTTAAGTGATTTACCTGGTATTATCCAGGTAGTTAATGGATTTGAAGAGATCCTCTGGTCACAGAGCCATTGCTCTTTCTCCTTTACCATCATATCTATTATACCTTCCACTTGGAGTAGTTAGGAACAGATAGAAAAGGCAAGTTAAGATAAAACATGGCCCTTGATCTCTTAGAGTTCATAGTCTAGTAAGAAGATAACCAGCCATATATACAAATAGTTATAATATACAACGTTATACTATAAACTCATTGGAAAGGTGCTAAATGATACCTGAGGGGGGAATTCTGTATGCCCAGTGGGCTTAAAGGTGAATAAGACTAATCTCTGTTCCTCTAGCAACTGCTATTCTAGAAGAAAAAATGGCAAAGAATGCTTCTTTAAGATTCAGCTTTTTATTTACAAGATATATTCATGGGTAATTTTTCAGCATTGACCCTTGCAAAACCTTTTGTTCTGATTTTTCCCCTCCTTTACTCCGCCTCCTCTTCCAGAGGGCAGGTAGATCAATACATGTTAAATATGTTAAAGTATATGTTAAATACAATATATGTATACATATCCATGTAATTATTTTGCTGCACAAGAAGAATCAGACTTTGAAATAATGTACAATTAACTTGTGAAGGAAATCAAAAATGCAGGCGGACAAAAATAGAGGGATTGGAAATGCTATGTAGTGGTTCACACTCATTTCTCAGAGTTCTTTCCTGGGTGTAGCTGGTTCTATTCATTGAATAAATGGAACTGATTTGGTTCATCTCATTGTTGAAGAGGGTCACGTCCATCAGAATTGAAAGATTCAGCTTTTAAATTACTTTCTGTCTCCAGGGACCGAATGGACCTCAAGGGCCCACAGGATTTCCTGGACCAAAGGGTCCTCCTGTAAGTAACCTCTTCTCAGTCTCTATAAGTATTTACTTTCTTCATTTGCTAAATAGGGAGACTAACACTTGTTTTAGCTACCTCATAGAGTTGTTGCCAACTTTAAAGTGCTATGGAAATGTGTGTTGTTTTTACAAGGCCTAAATTCACATTAGTGCCATCACTGAGAAGGTTTTTGTGGACAAGTATTGGGAGGGGCCCAATCTAATCCTACACACATTCATTTAGCACTTTCTATGGACAAGGCATTATGTGAATTCCTCAAAAGCAAGCCTAATGAGTTACATCAATGTCTTGCCATCTGTTGATTTCTCAGTTGATTTGCCCAGTATTCCTAAGAAAAGGCAAGATAAAGGTCCTTTACAGAAATATGAGTCTCTTTCTCCTCCTGTCAACAATACATGTCCCAAGAAAATGTTTAACAACGAAATTTTCTACAATGTTTTACTTTGAAATGCTCACAGGGGGAAAAAAACTATTGAAATGTAAAATATAAAAATAAAAACCCAATGTTTTTCACAATCAAGTCTTGATTTCTCTAATAGTGTGCTTGCTTAGTAGAACCTGAGTGAAACTTTCTCCTTCTATTTTTCTTTAGGGTCCTCCAGGGAAGGATGGACTTCCTGGGCACCCTGGACAGAGAGGTGAAACTGTGAGTATCTGGAAATATGAGTGAATAATTAAATCTGACCTATGCCATGCTAACTGTTTTTTCTAAACTCTTCTGTGTACATGAGGAGACTCTCCTCCATTAATTCATATTTCTAGACTTGTGTGTCTTCAACTGTGTCAAGAAGTCTATGAGAATAAAGTCACATTTGTGGCTGGATCCAATAGGCTAATGATGAATTCATTTGAATATCACATACTCAGCTTTAATTTTCTTTTTTTCATAATTATAAGTTTTTATTGGCAGAACCCATGTCTGGGTAATTTTTTTACAACATTATCCCTTGTATTCACTTCTGTTCTGACTTTTCTCCTCCTTCTCTCCACTCCCTCCCCGAGATGGCAAACAGTCCTATACATGTTAAATATGTCACATCAACTTTAATTTTCTTTAAAAAAAATTATTATCCACTAAACCTGCTCTGATGGTTCATTGTGGGCTAAGGCTCTGGCATGAAGAAATCTAGAAAGGTTTTGTGACTAACCCTGAGAAGAGACTGATGTTCAGAGTTAGATTAACCAAATTTGGAGAAACATCAAAACATTATCAGAATATTGGCTACACTATGACCTTTCTGGGCCAGGGTCAGGGGGGTGGTATCTATAATGACACAGTCAGCTACAGGATGGAGTACCAGTGCTATCTGTTGGTAGAGTAAGTACTTATACTGATATCACAAACAATCTTTTTTTAAGCATTGAAGGAGACAAAAAGAGTTACTTAGCCAGGAGGAGATAACCAGGACAACTAGAAGATAGATAAGATGTGCTAAGGACAATTCTTTCTGCCTTTGCTTCTAAACCAGCCTTAGAGTTTTAATTACTAGTCAAGCAGTCCATATAGATATTTGTAGAAAATCACAAATAAATGTCATGCAATTTCATTTATCCAAACCCAAGTATATTAATGTGTTTCTAGTCTGTACAGAGTATATTGTATGTTTACATTGGAATGTACACTATTATGCATAAATTAGAAGAAAGCTAAAGAGTTCTCACTTTTTTTTAGCTTACACAGTGAGATATTTTTTATAATGCATAAGTTCATGGAAAAAGAATCCCTTTGAACTTCGTCTTGCCTTTACAAACCTGGATGTAACAAATTAAATTGTAGTTACTCATAATAATGACCTTCACAGTTAGTTACATAATGTTGGCATTCTTCTAAATAAATATGTCTAGACAAAAATTATAGTTCTTAAATTAAACTTTTCATAAGGAAAAATTTTAGTAATGTAAATAATACCTGCTTGTGTTAACTGTGTCTCAGGATCACATATTTATCCTTGACCTTCAGATTGAATTTTTCCATTCTTTAGAATTTTATAATGGCGGGCATAACAATGTAGTTTCCAAAATGCTTCTAACCTTTTAATTTTTGGAAAACCAATAGATCAATAATGTGGACAATTACCCAAGACTCATGCAGTCTGTAGTTGTCCTGATTGTTCATGCTCAGAGTGAAACCCAAAATTACATACGCTGAAGCTGTTCTCTTGGGAACGGTATAGACACTGCTGTTGGCTTGGCCCAGATTATTAAATAATTATTCTCCAACTTGAATTGTCTTCTGCCTACTTTGTTACCCCATTATAGTCTCTTTCTTCTTTTATACCACTTTGATTCTTTTTGATAAAACTTCTTTTAATTACCTCTTAACTACAATATGGCATAATGGATGGTGGCAAAGAGATGGGGATTAATTTGATATTTTATTTATAGGGACAAATTAAAACATTTCTTCTGAGCTTTGTATTTTTTCTCAAATGCCCTGCTGGAGCAATAAGGTAGAAGGCTTTGCATCTGGTGCATTTTTCTCCTCTGACTTAACCTGGAAGGTGGTAAAATAATTAGTTTGCTTGTCATTTGCTAGGAAATAATGTAAACACTTTCTAGCTGTATTCTTTTTGTGCCTATTTACACAACTAAAGGCTGAGCTTGTGTGTGTGTGTGTGTGTGTATGTGTGTGTGTGTGTGTGTGTGTGTGTGTGTGTGTGTGAGAGAGAGAGAGAGAGAGAGAGAGAGAGAGAGAGAGAGAGAGAGAGAGAGAGAGAGAGAAAGAAAGAAAGGGGGGAGGGCAGGCTTGCAGTAATTTACATGGGTGATGGCTTTGTCCTCATCTTTCAGACCCATTTAGGGCATTTCTGCCAAAGAAGTGTTTATCTCACAGAGGCCCAAATGAATACACATACCCACGAGATGTACTCGTGTCCCATCCCCAGTGTTTGCCCTGTTCTGACTTTTTCAGTTCCATGCTGATCCTGCTGGCAATGGCATGTGCTAAGAGGCTGAGTGGTGATAATAGTCTCAGTTTTATTATTAACTTACTGCCTCTCTGAGTCTCAGATTCTTCAACTGTAAAATGAAGGAGCTGGGCCAAGTGCCCTTGAAGGTTTTAACCATCTAAGATTCCTTTGAAAATGGTTATCAGCATGAAGCGAAAGACTATTTTTCAGCTTGGGGCTGAAGGAGAACTTCTCCTCCAAAAGTCTCAGTTTTTGCTCAGCATTAGAAACAAAGATGAATTACTATTTTAGATGTAGGAGATAAGAATAGCTCAATGCTTTTGCATGTAGGCTTTGGCAAGAGATGATGTCCATCATGGAACCCACAGGACATGGGTTTGAGTATGCATGTGTGTGTGTCTCTCCCCCTTTCTCTCTTTCTCTGTCTGTCTCTGTCTGTCTATCTGTCTGTCTCTCTCTCCAAGAGCATTCAATATCACAGGAATGAATGTGTGTATGTATGTATCCCCTCCTTTTTCTCTTGTCTGTCTCTTTCTCTCTATCTCTGTCTCTGTCTCTCTTTCTCTCTCTCTCCACGAGTATCCAATATCACAGAAATGAACATTGTAGGGTCCAAGAATTCATTCAAACTCTATAGTGCCTTTACTTGGCTCCTATATGATGGAAATGCATTCATGTCTTAAGGACATTTTCAATCCCAGTCTTTCTGTCCCATTCATTTATCTATACTGAGCAGAGAAAAGTTTCCTTTTGAAGGGAGGAATAAGGTATCTGTTTCTTAAAGAAATAGCATTTCTCTACTTCTTGAGAAATGTAGTTTTTAGAATTATGTCATATAGGTATAAAGTAGATCATGTAGGTATAAAGTTGCACAATCAGGATACAAACCCAGGTCCCTCTGACCTAAAATCTGATCCAAAATGCCACACTGCTGGTTTAGTAACTCTGTGTTCACCATAGTTGATTTTACCTACTATGGTCACACAATAGGGAAATATTCCCTGATTTTGGTCATGGTTATGATATTGTGAGATCCTATTGTAACAAATAACATTTTTTGAAGGCTAAAAGGCTGTTTATATTCTTTGAGATGCAAGATTATTCTAGATATCAGTAGTAAAGTCTGTAATAAAATCTGTATGTCCCTAAAGACTGATTTTTTCTCTAAATGACAGGCTGAGATTTCAAACTAATTATCAAATGCAAATCATCATTTTTTTGCATTTGCTTATGTTACTCAACCAGAAAGAGAATATTTCATTTTAATCTAGAGCCATATAGACAATTTAAATCACTGAATTGAGAACCAGCATGGAGTCACAATTGCTTGTTTAGAAAGCTCAGAATAGCAAGGAAGTTAAATTATCTATTGAGCACTAAAGGGAGAAAGAGAGAACTACCCATGAAGTCACTAATGAGAAACAGCCAAGAACATTGGCTGCACCAGCTAGACATGGGAGAAAAAATGGCATAAGTCTACTCTGAAAATGAATGTTTCATGACATCAAAAAATTTAACTGTTGGTTTGAACTATGTTTCTCAGCACAGAAACATGGTGTATTGGGAGTACTGAATGCCATATTCATCTGGATTATATCTTCAAGAAATTAAATGCAAAAACAAAACAAGAAAAATGGAGGCTCTCTTTGTGAAATCTGGGACCTCTAGATGTTGAGGGAGTTTGTAAATGTTCTAAAGGGAAATGGGATATCACTAGGAGCTGTAGACATGAATTTCTTTGCATATTCAAATGTGATGAACTTCTTTCTTAACAGGGGTTTCAAGGCAAGACTGGTCCTCCAGGCCCCCCAGGTGTTGTTGGCCCCCAGGTGAGATATTAATTTTGGAATATTTCTTGAATCCTCTAGCACTTTTCATACATACTTCAAATAAAATGATTTCCCAAACAAGAAAACTATGAAGAAAAAAGGGATTGGTGATTTTAAATCAACCAGTCAACTAATAGTTATTTGTATCTCTGTTATGTGCAAAACCCTGGAATTAGCTCTGTGAAGGAATACAAAAGAAATAAAAAATATGAACCCTCCCTTCAGTGAGCTTACCATATAATGAGGAAAACAAGATGCAAACACATGAACAGATGGTGTTCATTACCCAATGAGTATGATAGTAAATATACATGATCAGAGGAGGATGAAATCAGTGTAAACTCTGGTAAACTAGAGGTTTTCATGAGCTTGACATGGACTTTGAAAAATAAGTAGAATGTAGGAGAAAAGTACAGAGAGAAGTGTTTGAAGTAAAGGGAATAGAAGCAAGACATACATTTCAGGGTGCATTTTAGGGACCCATAAAGAGACTAATTTATCAGGCTGAAACAAAGAGATCATGTTGCATAGTAACAGGAAATAAATCTGAAAAAGTTTCAGATTATAGAGAGTATTAAATGCCAAACTAAGAAGAGTGAACTTCATCCTAATAGAGAGCCTTTTGACATTTGACTTGTTAATGGTTCTCCCAATTCTTACCTCTCTTGATTCTTCAAATAATTGTGAATTTCTCAGTGGATGATCACCAATGAAATCTTTAGTAATGGGAACATTGATTTTCAGCCAGGAGATAGGATGAGTATCAGTTAAACAGAGATACAGGTCAATATATTTCTTAGAATCTTACACTTGATGCAGATATGATGTTAAATAAAATATTGATTTTACTGGTCATATGATAGAAAAGGAGAAAAAAAGAAGCTCCAAGAGTTATTCATAATGAGTTTTCTTTTTCACCAATATATTTTAAGTGTATTTAGTGATAATTTCATTGAACTCATTTTCCTTCTATGTTCCTGTGTAATGGAAGCCTTGCCTTGCTTAATGAAAGATGGCAGTCAATTGGAGGAAAGAAATAAAAGGTAGACACACAGTAGCAATTAATGTGTCCATTAAATAATATCAAGGATGTCGGTTTCTTATGATCATGTTTTTTGGTGATGCTGCTTTCCAAACTTTACTGGAGAGAAGAGAAAGTGAAATAGTGAGAATGGATCCTTAATTCTACTGATTAGGGGTGGTGTCATTGGATATGGAAAGAAAAGTTTCTGTTCACTGTCCCTTTTTCCTTAAAAACATGCTAATTATGTGATCTTCACAGGGTCCCACTGGAGAAACTGGCCCAATGGGAGAACGTGGCCATCCTGGACCACCTGGCCCTCCAGGTGAGCAGGGTCTCCCAGGCCTTGCTGGAAAGGAAGGAACTAAGGTATATTATTAATTTCTTTGCATTAGGGAATACTTTTCTGAAAGAATCATTCCTACAGTTTATCACTTTGATGGGTCATAGCCTTGTTCCCTTTAAAGAAATGATATATTTTGAATGAATCTATTTATAAGCAAATGATAAACATGATAAAGAAGTTGAATATTTTTTAATGTAGAGAACCAAGATCTGGTTAGGGGCTTCCCCAATAAATTCAGCAACCATTTGGAAAATACACATTGTGTATAGAGCACTGTGTTGAGTGCTAGAAGAAATAGAAGGTAAGACATAGCCCATGTCCTTAGGTAGCTTAATCTGGACTACCATATATAATAATTTAGGTAACTATAATACAGCTTTTATGTGACACTGAAAAAGACTTGGTTATTGACCTAGAAAGTATCTTCTGGACCTAATCTTAGATATCCATGAAGAGACCAGAAAATACCATGGCTTGAATGAGATTTTGTCAAGCTACTGTAAGAAATTGATGGCTTTTTTATTTTACTAAACTTATTTTAAGGAGTAAAATAAAATCATGGGGCCCAAATATTATTTTGTCTATTCTGCCATCATCTATAAATAGATTTGCATAATACTTCTATTGCCCACCTTTTGATCTAATCTAAAAATCAGACATCTCATACTTAAAAGAGGAACTAAAATAGAAAGTTCTATTTCTTAAGCCAACTAAAGTCTTTAAACAAAAATTTGAGAGTCCTGCACTATTAGCTATATCTAAACTTACTCTTGCACTGAGTTTTAGAGAGAATACAATCAAAGCTTATTATGGTTATCATAAATTAACAAGGAATAACTAGAAGTTATTCGTTACTTAAAAAGAAATCTAAACTATGACTCTTTCCTTTAGGGTGATCCAGGCCCTGCTGGAATCCCTGGGAAAGATGGTCCTCCAGGGTTAAGAGGATTTCCTGGTGATCGAGGTCTCCCTGGCCCAGTGGTAAGTTAAAAAACTGAAATGACAGAATAGTATTAAATCTTTTGGGGTGTACTAGATTCATTTAGCAGTCTAGTGAAGTTTAAGATCCTTTTTTTCTGAGTAATAATTTTTAATGCATAAAAGGAAATGCATGCAATTACAATAAAACCAATTATATTGAAATAGTTATCAAAATATATTTTTGAAGGTTTGCATATGCCAGCTTAAGAATTCATTTTAGATAATTCAGACAGAGAAGGGGGTTATTTAAAGTTCCTTTTGACTGAAATTCTCTTTCTTTCAAGGGAGCTCTTGGATTGAAAGGAAATGAAGGTCCTCCTGGCCCTCCAGGTCCAGCAGTAAGTAGCATTCTTTTGCTTTCTCCTTTTTTCTTTCCAATACTTGTTATATATTTCAATAAATATTTCTCAACAGTGAACATTTTTAAAATTGAGTTTCAAATTTCTTTTTTTGATTTGATCACTTTGATATACAGAAGTAGCACTGGTATTACTGGGTCAAATGGTATGCACAGTATTATAGCCCTGTAAGTATAGATCCAAATTGCTTTCTAGAAAGACTGGATAAGTTCACAAGTCCACCAACAATGCAATAGTGTCTTTTTTTCCACATCCCCTCCAACATTTGTTTTGTTCCTTTTCAGCAACATTAGCCAATCTAATAGATGTGAGGTGATACTTCAGTATTGTTTTAATTTGCATTTAGTGATATTAGTGATTTAGAGCATTTTTTTCATATGATGATGGGTAGCATTGCTTTATTTTTTTACAATAATTTTTATTTTAAAAATATATTCAAAGATTATTTTCAATATTCACCCTTCTAAAACCTTGTGTTCCAGATTTTTTCTCCTTCCCTTTCCCCCACTCCCACTCCTAAACAGCAAGTAATCCAATATAGGTTAAGCATGTGCAGTTCTTCTATACATATTTCCACTATAATGCTGCACAAAAAAAAAATCAGATCAAAAAGGAAAAAAAAATTAGAAAGAAAACAAAAAGCAAGCAAACAACCAAAAAAGTGAAAATGCTAAGTTGTGATTCACATTCAGTCTCTACAGTCTTCTTTCTGGATGCAGATGGCGCTCTTAATCACAAATCTATTGGAATTGACCTGAATCACCTTATTTTTGAAAAAGATCCATGTCTATCAGAATTGATCAGCATATAATATGTTCTTGCTGTGTACAGTAGTCTCTTGGTTCTACTTATTTCACTTAGCATCAGTACATATAAGTCTCTCAGGCCTTTCTAAAATCACTCTGTTTCTTATAGAACAATAATATTCCATAACTTATCTAGCCATTCTCCAATAATGGACATACACTCAGTTTCTAGTTCCTTGCCACTGCAAAACAGCAGCTACAAATATTGATTTCTTTATCTGATGACTGCCTGTTCATATCCTTTCACCATTTATCAATTGGGAAATGACTTATATTTAAATTTGACTCAGTTCCTTATATATTTGAGAAATGAGATCTTTATAATAGAAATCTGCTGTAATTTCCCCACCTCAGTTTCTTGCTTTCCTTCTAGTCTTGGCTACATTGGCTTCGGTTGTGCAAATCCCTTTTAATTTAATGGAATCAAAATAATCCATTTTTTACATCTTATAATGCTTTCTATCTCTTGTTTGGTCATATATTCTTCACTTATCCATAGATCTGATAGGTAAAATTTTCCATGTATTTCTTATGTATTGCTTATGATATTACCATTTATGTATAGGCCCATTTTGAACTTATTTTGGTATACAATTAGAGAAGATATATATTGAGTTCATGACAAACTACTTTCAATTTTCCTAGTCTTTTTTGTTGAATGGTGAGTTCTTGTTCCCTAAGCTTGGATATTTGGGTTTATCAAACACTAGATTACTATGATCATTTACTGTTATGTCTTGTTTACCTACTTTCTTCCACAGATCTACCATTATTTCTTAGCCAGTACCAGATCATTTTGCTAATTATATCATTTGTCATATAGTTTGAAATCTGGTACTGCTAGTCCATCTTCCTTCACATATTTTTTATTGATTCCCTTGATATTCTTGACCTTTTGTTCTTCCATATAAATTTTATTGTTTTTTTTTTCTGGTTCTATAAAATGATTTTTTGGTAGTTTGATTGTTATGAAGTAGTACTTTTTTCTTTTTACTTTACTTTATCTTCCTTAATCTTCTCTGTACAAAATAAAACAAAACTCTTGCTAATGCATACCTGAGATTTCTAACATCCTTGAGTGCTGTCATATAGTCTATATCATCATAAGTGCATGTTAAATTCATACTTTGTGAAGCATATTGACACACACACAAAGGTGATCTTGATGGTGAGAAATCTGACATCCACATCATAAGAATTAATGAATCAATTAGGAATGTTTTCCTTGGAGGTGAGAGAAGGATAAAAAAATAGGTATTTAGTAAGCACGTAGTATGTGCCAGTCACTGTTAATCACTATAAAAATGAGGCAATGGGAACAGGGCTGGATTGAGTGTCAGAGGACCCGTGTCCAAAATCTAACTCTTTTATTTGCTACCTATGTGATCTTAGGCAAATCACTTAACTCTATTAGGCCTCGGTTTATTAATCTATTGAATGGAGGGCTTGGACTAAAGGACCCCTAAGATCTCTTCCACCTTTAAAGCTATAATATGCTGCATAGTTGAGACATGGGGTAAGGGGAATTTTTCCAAGAAGGCAAATAGTTTTATTCTGTATGACTTAAGAGGACAGAATTAGCACCAAAGGGTTGAGGTGACAAAAAAAGCAAATTTTGGCTCCATATGAAGGAAAAAACTATAATAATTAGAGTTTCCCTACAATTTTTTAGATTGCTCCATGACATAATGGACTCCTTGTCCCTGGAGATATTCAGGCAAATGTTTTCAGATTTTTATTTGATTCCTGTTTTAGGGGAGAGAATGTACAAGATAACCTTTAATGCTCAATGTCTTTATATGTAAAATGAAAAATTTTACATTCTTCTAATTGTTCCATTTTCTTGGTGACAGAAACAATGACAGAAATGTATATTTTATATGTGTATATATATGTATCTATCTAAATAAAATCTCTTTTGAGTTGATTAAAAAGAATTAAATGAATGAGTTGGACTAGATGGCCTCAGAAATCTTCTTCTACTTTGATTTTCTTATCCTCATACAGTCTACCACTTCCTACCCCTTAAGATTCTATTGCTCATGAGGTACATAGTTGTGTACAACTACAAGGAATCTAGTATGAATACAATAATTTAAGAGTATCTTGAATTCCAGACTGTGTAGTTTGTTCCTATAATAGATAAAAAGGTGTCATATTGATTCAAGAGTAAAGAGAGTGGGCTAAAGAAGTCATGCTTCTGTGATAGAGACCATTTGCAATGATTCTATTTCATAAAATATTGTTTATTCTTCACCCCAGGGATCTCCAGGTGAAAGGGGCCCAGCTGGTGCTGCCGGACCTATTGGCCTTCCTGGGAGACCTGGACCACAAGGACCACCTGGACCTGCTGGTGAGAAAGGTGCCCCTGTAAGTATTGTTTTGACAAATGGCCTAAATCAGGGCTTCTTAAACTTTTTCTACTCACAATCCTTTTTCGGCTGAATTATGTGCCCTTATGTGGCTTCAGGTATGTAGGTATAGAAATTAAACATTTACTGAAAACAAATCATAATTTTGTGACCCCCCCCAATTCAGTTAGGAGATCCCAAATGGAGTCATAACCCCCAATTAAAAAAAAACTAGGGCCTAAACCAAGAGCCATTGCCCCTCTGAAATTATGAAGACAGTTTTTGCATCCCTGGCTTTCTCTTTTTCTTCTTCAACAGATTACATTATGCATGGATACTCTCCCAGGTTAGCCTTTAAAGGAGTTGGGGGAAGGAAGCAGGGTTGTTTCTGTTTCTAAAGTTTGAGAACTGCCTGGGAAAAGAGTGGGTAACTTCCAAAGCTTCTTGATTTTAGTCCAAAGGAAGGATTCCCTAATGTTTGGGGAATTAGTTTAGTGTACTCCTTGTGCCAGAAGGGATGTACAGGGACTAGCAACCATCTGTAATTCAGTATGTTTAGCACCTGGGTTAAGAATGTGACATCCAAACATTTCTTCTATATCTGTGTCAAAGGACATGTGAACGGAAGGAGAGCTATAAAGGGCGTTAGTCTCTTTAGACTTGGCCCTTGGGATAGGTCTCAAGGTTCCATGATTTATGATTAGTGACATCTCCCTTAGATTGTATTTAGACACCCATATTTGACCTTTCATCTCAAAAGAAATTGCCATGGGAATTTTTTGCCCTTTTATATTTCTCCAATATGGTGTTTTCCCCATGCAATTAGTGTACCAGATTCTGTCCCATCTCTGATTAAGGCATATAACCTCTTTTCTTAGAAAATTCCTAAGAAGCAGATTGCATGGCTCTTGTTTCTTGGCAATTAGAAGTTTAAATGACTTCTGTGAAAACAAGATGCAGGATCAACAATTTGCACCTGGCCAGGGAATAAATTCTTGGAAAGGAAAAGAATTGACCTGATTTAAGAAATCTCCTTGCCCTTAATGACCTGGGAAAAGGATAATGCCAAATTCGACTACTCTCCTCAGGACAATATTGCCTTTTTTAAATTTAAGCAACAGATGGGAAGATGGAGGGACTGAGTCACAAAAACATTTACTGTATTCCAGAAATGCCTGATCTTCACTGTCCACTGGTTTTAAGATGGTTCTTGGCTATTAGATACTCTCTATTTGTATAGGGTAGTTTTCTTGGAATCTTGGCACTTGAATGTATATCTTTATACTCTTTTAAATGGTCAAGTCAACAGTTCTATGCTCTGTTCTTAGCTTTGTGATAGGTCTTGGTGGATGAATGAATGCAGGTGGGATGGAATTTGCAAGACAAAAGTTAGAGGAAACTCATCCCTTCCTTTGAGAGGTTTTTCTCTCTTGTTGGAGAAAAATTCTAACACACCTAGAACAATTAGAGAATAATAATAGAATTATTATTAATAAAGGAACAAAGGGGAACTCAAGAAATATTCTGAAGACCTTTCTAGACCTGGTCCCTACTGAGTTATCAGTCTCTGTATCAGTAACTCTGTTCATCTATTCTATTTCTTTTTTTCCCTTCATGAGCAGCTATCTATTGATTCAGAAAATGTTATCAAAACATATACTTTAAAAGTCTCTTCTTCCTTTGCAATCATTGCAGCTTTTGAGAAAACTCCAATTTTTTGACTTCCCATATTATTGGGTGTAGAAAAAACAATGGGACATCATTTACCCATGCCTCTGTAATTGTAAAGAATAACATCTGTCCCATCCCATCCTATCCTGTCCCATCTCTGATTCAATAATGTCTTTTCTTTTCTTAGAAAATTCCTAAGAAACAGATTGCATTACCTCCTTGCTTCTTTTTTCCTGAGTAACATTAAGGAAAAAGCTTATTCCCTCAAAGTCTCTTATTGTGACTTCCATTTGACTTCAACTCTGAAATTTTACAGCCACCCAGGCTGCTCCTGTGTGCAAATAGTCATGCAAATACACACTGGTGCAGTTTTTGATTCTGAATCGAGAATGCCAGACTGATCCCAGGTTCCAGAGGAAATTGGCAAACGCCAACATAAGCAATTTCAAATTGAGTTAAAGCATTTTGTTGATTGATTGGTGTTATTAAAAGTGTTATTTTTCCTGAAAATTTTGCTCTTAGTGGTTCATGGGAAAAAAGAGCAGCCCAGTTCTATTCCTCGGGCAAGAATTTCCCATTGAAACCATTTTTGGAACATCTGTGCCATTGAGAATATGTTCAATGCCTTATTGGGGAGATAAAAAGGCAATTTAGATGACATCTAATCATTTACAATGGGGCATCCAGGATTTTGATACAACTAAGTTATGTACCAGAAAGCTAGAGCACATCAGGCATTCAGCACATATAAACCCAAAGCAAATTCAGTTGAAAACTATTTTGTTCATTGTTTCAAGAAAGTAAATATTTAAGCAGGAGCCCAGTAAGAATTGCTTTATCCATTTAAAAGCTTTTCAATTCCCCCAGAATAGCTCAAGAGAGAAGAAAAGGTCAGTGTATCTCTAAGAACTAGTGGCTTGATTAGTCAAGTGGGGAAAGGAAGTTATATGTACATTCTATATTCGGTACTGGCATTTATTCCTGACTTAATTAGAGGAGAAATTGATATCAATAGGAACCAAATGTGAAGAGGAGAAAGTGATTCATGGAGAGGGAAAAGGAAGCTGTAGAAGAGAAACCAGAAGCATCAGCTCCTGCAATGCAGCAGAGAAAGAAAATGAAGATATTTTCATGAACCAATGCTACAGTCAGAGCTAAAAAATTGCAGTTAAATCTTTTCATCCATTTTCCCTTTCAATAAAATATGTTTGTCATTTCATTTTTCTCTTGAGGCAGTAGGGTTTAAGTGACTTGCCTAGGATTATATAACTAGAAGGCATTAAGTGTCTGAGGCTGGATTTGTACTCAGGTCTTCCTGACTCCAGGACTGGTGCTCTATCCATTGCACCCTGTAGCTGCCCTTATGTTTACCATTTCAGAAGAAAATGGTTCCAGTGCTAGGGAAACCCCAAAGTGAAAATTCAAGGGAAGTAGTATGATACAATCAGCAAATCATTGGCTCTGGATTCAGGAGGCTAGGTTCAATTTTCATCTCTATGTCCATGGGCCAGCCCCCTCATTTCCCTGATCCTTGGTTTTCTTATCTATAAAATGAGGAAGTTGGATTGAAATGCCTCTGAAGTCCCTTTCAGCTCTCTCTATAGGAGCCCAAGAACCTACTGTTTTTAGGATTAATCAGAGTTTAAATTGTAATGGTCAGAAAAATGGATTCAAAACCCTCCCAAAGATGTTGGTTTTATTAGGTAGAATTGGGGGGGGGGGGAAGGAAAAGAAAAGAACTTATGGAGGGGCTGTAGCTCATATTTAAATTCTTCTGTGAGTAATAATACAGATCAGCTCTGGATCCACTTCCCCTTCTCTCCGATCAGGTACTATTTTCTCTTGGAGAGATTTGGAAAGACAGAGATTTGACTTTTGTTTATAATATAGAATTTAATAGTATTCTCTCATTCCTTCTTCACAGAGCTAATATTAATGCAAGAGCCTACACAGTTTCAATTTCAAATACATTAAGATGGGAGGCTTCCTCAAACTTCCTTTAATTCTTGCTCCCCCTACACACCTTCCAATAAAGAGTCATCCTCTAGACTAAACTCCCAGGCAGCCAGACACTAACTCTATCTCACTTAGTCACTCCCACTCCACTGTATGTGACTCAATCCCAACATCTTCTCAAAGACCACCAGCCCTCAATCCAGACCTCTTTGAGCATCATGCCAGAAACTCCACTATTGAAGAACCACTGACTTATTCTTTTTTCTCATGACCTTCCAAACGCTTAGGATTAGTTCAAAGAAGCCTCTTTATCATCAATATCAAAGGACCATCTTGACCTTAAATAAAGTCAAAGAACAATTGGTAAAGAGTTATGGGTAGTCATATTCCATCATTTCCCTCTTCCCTATACATACTATCTTTTCTATATATCTTTTCTCCCTTTTGTAAGTACTCAATATCTCTGAGAAGATGTTTTATTACTTTTTTCCTTTTTATGGTTCCATTGTGTCTAAGCTTTTCTTTTTAGGGTCCTACTTATAAAATGAAAGAATTCACTGGTTTTTAATCACTGGTTTTATATCATCCCATAGGGTGAGAAAGGTCCTCAAGGACCAGCCGGCCGAGATGGCATTCAGGGTCCTGTAGGGCTCCCTGGCCCAGCGGGTCCTGTAGGCCCTCCTGGAGAAGATGGCGATAAGGTGAGAAAAAGCTGTGGAATATAGCACTTCTTTTCCTAGAATGGCATAGAGTAAAAATCCGCTAATTCCTTCCTAGGAGAAACTCTAATCTTAACAAGCACTTAGTCTGAATTATAGATAATTCTTTAAAAAATTACTTTCAAGATCATATAATAATGGAACCCAAAGAGCAGGACATAATAATAACTCATGTTTGTAGTGTTTTAAGACTTAGAAAGTATTTTCTCCATAGCAGTCTGGTAAGGTAGATAGATAGTATAACTACTGTTATTACCCTAATTTTACAGATGAGGAAGCTGAGGCCCAAAGTGCCGCCAAAGGCCAAATGACTAGTGAGTAGCAGAGCTGGGATTTAAACTCAGGTCTCCTAACTCCAAAATCAGTTTTCTTTCCATAACACTTTGCTGCCTTAACCAAAAAAGAAACTTTTTCATTTATCAGTTTTAATAACCAGATGAGAATACTATATAATTATCATTTTATCCTTTCATTTTCCAGTCTCTTTACTAGAAAACCACATTTGTTATTTCTCCCAGATAATTGTTCCATGTATAAAAGCACCTAACATTAAGTAGTTAGAGGAAAGAGTCTGGAGTCCTGGATTATAGTTGCAGTTTTGACCTGGTAACTCACTGTACCCTTAGATAGATCATATCACTACTCAGGAATCATTTTCCTCATTTTTAAAGTGGAGGTTAGATTAAAAAGAAGAACTCTATGATTTCCAGCATCAAAATTCTGTGATTCTGTGATTAATGCTCCCTTTGAGACCCAAAATGTTCTAATCCCAATCAGCATATTGCTGTAGTAACATATATGTCCATATACATGGGAACTTGTTATTTAGAAATTCTTCCAAACCCTTTTACCCTGAAATAACTCAAGCATCTCTCCAGACCATTGTGTGTCATGAATCATTGGCTCCGCAAACCCTTTCTTGTATAGACAGAACGGTAGAAAAGTTCAGCCCATTTTTAGGTTGGGCTGAATCATTTCAGTCTCTGGAATTGATGGAGTTCAACTTAATGAGCTTTCACAGTATGTCTCTTTTGAAATGTATGGTCTGATGCTATTCTACAAGAGCCTGGACTTTAATTTTCCATTGACTGAGGATACTTAATTTTACTTTCTGTTTATGATCTCACATTTAGTCATGAAACTTAAGAATATGAAGAGGGTGTTTTACTTCCTGAAGGAAACATTACTAAATGCTGAAACAACAAAATCTAGGGTGATATTTCTGTACTTCCCTCTCTAAATTGCTCACTAGCATATGTCCATTAAACTCAATCATTGCTGATTAAAATTCCAACCTGCCCCCCCCGCCCCGCAAATTCTGTGATATTCTCAAACATATTATTATTCCCTGTAAGAGAAAGGAAATTCTCCATTATCAGTACTTGTACTAACACAAAATACAAATTTATATGTCTAAATATTTCTTTGGGAAACTGTGGCACTGTGTAGGAGGGAGATGATTGTAGCAACAACAACAAGAATAATAATAATACATTGTGGGGATCCCACGGGTAATTAAACATAATTGGTGGATTGTGCTCACTTAGCCTCCAACACAGAGAAGTTCATTCCTTTTTCTCAAAAACAAAACAAAACAAAAAACACCTCTAAAAACCTTGGTATGCATTACTGAGTCATGTGACTGACTCATACTCTTTTCTCATAGGGTGAAATTGGTGAACCAGGGCAGAAGGGAAGCAAAGGAGATAAAGGTGAACAGGTGAGTTGCAAATTAATTTTTTAAAGTAAACTTCTTTTGGATGTGTTCAGATCAGCATAAATATTCCAGTTGTGAATAGTGAGTACAGGTTGCTTTCAATTACTCAGTTCCATGAAGAACTTGTATGGGCCAGACATTGTATTGCTGCTTAGGATTCAAAGACAAAACTGAAACAGTCTCTGCCTTCAAGAAACTTACACTCCATTGGGGAAACGATAAATACACATACACACACACACACACACACACACACACACACACACACACAAATAAATACAAAATACATATGAAGTAAACTAAATAAATACAAACTAAATTTGGGGAAATCAGGGAAGGTCTTAACAACCTCTTGTTTCCTCTTATGAACAATAAGACGCATTCTTAAGAAAGTTCATTCTTGAAATGAGCAGAACCAAGAGATCATTATACACAGCAACAACAAAATTATATGATAATCATTTCTGAAGGAGATAGCTATCTTCAACAGTGAGATGATTCAAACCGGTTCCAATTGTTCAGTGATGAAGAGAGCCATCTATGCCTAGAGAATATATACCCATATATACTATGGGAACTGAGTGTGATTCACAACATAGTATTTTCACTCTTAAAAAAAATTACAATATCATCCATGTAAAATTAGTACAATAATAATATTTTTATGTGTAAGATATACTATTTATTCATTCTACAGAAGATATGTTTACTTATTTGTCATATTGTCATGCTAATATTTTCTTTAAATAAAAATCAAAATGGATAAAAAAAAAAAGACAGTTCTCTCTTATTAGGTATGTCATTAATACATATTTACAGGCAGAGCACTTCCTTTGATACGTTCCCCCACCTGCATTCCCTTATTAACAATTAACTCATTGGCTCAATCAGTCAATATTTATTCAATGCTTACTTTGTACAAGCTCCTATGTTAAGCATCCAGGGAGATTACAAAGAGAATGCCATAGTCCCTACCCTCAGATAACTTACACTCAAGATATATATAGACAATATGAAATAAGTCATTAAAATTCCTAAAAATTTTACAAACTCAGTGCAGTGAGAGTTGAGAAAAAAGGGGAGAGAACCATGTGACTATTTGAGCCTATTAGTTCAAGTGCATCTGTGTTTTCAGAAACTACTCTAAACATCTCTCTGTCTTGCCTTTTTACAGGGCCCACCAGGTCCTACAGGTCCTCAAGGACCCATTGGACAGCCTGGTCCCTCTGTGAGTATTCATCATTAATGCTAATGCTAATGCTAATGCATCTACTCTTTCTGGACAAATAATTTCTTTATTTGGATGTATTCAATTATGTTCCTATAGGGAGGTGATGGAGAGCCAGGTCCACGGGGTCAACAAGGTCTTTTTGGTCAGAAAGGTGATGAAGGTCCAAGAGGTTTTCCTGGTCCTCCAGGCCCAGTTGGATTGCAGGTAACTTCACGAGTCAAGGAAGAATGCTCAGTGTGACACATATCTTTATAAGGTAGAGGTTTGGTACCAAAAAAAAATCATAATAATATTTCTGTACTTTTGCCCCCAAAGTACCCACTAGCATATATACCCATTAAACTCTTATTTTCAACTTATTTTTGATGTTATTAATCCCCTCTCATTAATACCTTTATAAGATGGTGTAAGGGTAAGCCCCTGCTACCCTGAAAGAAAGTTATATAGATAAGATAAATAAACAAAAGGATGAGGAAGCCAGATAACTTTCTATGTCCTTCTGAGTCTCATTGCCTCTGCAACCTTGTATCTGTAATCACTAAGAGGTATGATGTAACAGTATCCCCTACAGTGTTCCTGAGACATTTCATCCTCCCATAGGGCTTACCAGGACCCCCAGGTGAGAAAGGAGAAACTGGAGACGTCGGTCAGATGGTAAGCATGATTGACCACAATTGCCAGGCTTTCTTCTAATTTGACAGTTTTTATCCATCACAAATGCTGAAGACTCATTTTGTTTCCCCAGGGTCCTCCTGGTCCCCCTGGTCCCCGAGGACCATCTGGTCCTCCAGGAGCTGATGGTCCACAAGGTCCTCCAGGAGGAATAGGAAATCCTGGAGCAGTGGGAGAGAAGGTGATTTTTTTCTTATTTATTTATGATTTATAGTCAATGATTATTAGTAAAAGAGAATTGGGGTGGGTGGGTGTTTACATTTAAATACATAAAAGTCAGTCATATATGTGTATTCATATGTGCACACACATGATAGATATGATTATGTGCACAAAACTAAACCAGAGTATATAGGCAGATACGTAGCATGCTGCTCGCACAAATATACAAATCATTATACATATGGAATGTGTGTGTATACGTGTGTAATTTCAAATATATAAATAAGTTTCTATTTCCTATCTAAAAATACAATTTGTGCTATGGGAATTCTGAACCCAGGAAATTTTAATGGGGAGCCATTAAATATCTGTTTACACATAAATAACCTCCTTGCAAGAAGATTCAAAGGAATACCATCAAAATTCTTCCTTAATTTCTCTAAGCCATGGTTTTCCTCATTTGTAATAAAAGAATATGATAGTAGTGCTTACTTTACAGGTTTGTTGTGAGGATCAAATAGTATAATAAATGTAAGCACTTGGAAAGCCATAAATATTATCTATTATTATTATTATTCCTATACCTTCCAGCAACTAAGTATTGAAAAGAAATAACCAGCTCTATTGTGAAGCATCATAAAACCTATTCTTAGAATTTCCATTTTTAGTCAAATTGTTATTTGCCCAGAACTCTGAATCTTCCAGACATAATATGATTTCTTCCTTTCTTTTTCCATTGGTATCCATGAGCTCTCACTACTTTGTAAACACTTGACATTTTTTCTTTGCATAAAAAGAAGGAAATGGATGTGAAGTCATCTACATACATTCCATATGTAGTTTGCAGTAGATTTTTTTTCCTGACTTCAGGCCTTTAAATAAAAAGTAATCTTCCATCATTGATTTTTTTTTTAAAGATAAAGGAAATTAAAGAGAAATTTAGCATTCCAAGAACAAAGAGAATATTAGGATTCCTCTGCCAACAGATGTGCATTTATATGTCAGTCAGGGTAGAGCAGCCAGTAGTGCTGCTATCAAAAGGCAATCTTAGGGGCAGCTAGATAGTACAGTGGATAGAGTACCAGCCTTGAAGTCAGGAGGACCTGAGTTCAAATCTAGTCACAGACATTTAACACTTCCTAGCTGTGTGACCCTGGGCAGGTCACTTAACCCCAATTGCCTCAGCAAATTAAAAAAAAAAAAAAAGGCAATCTTATAAGCATATTCTTTTTTTTCAGGAACAGTAATATTCAGAGAGAAGCAGTTATTATGTGTAATATACACCTTAAAGGAGGAGACTGAACTTGGAATTAAGAAGCCCTCGGTTCAAATCCTGCCTTAGCACAAGTCATTTAAGCTCTCTGGTTTTCAGTTTCTACATCTATAAAATGGGAATACCTCTTAAGATCCCTTTTTAGCCTACGTTCATGATATTCAATTGGATAATTGTGTTTCCTTTTCTTCCAACAGGGTGAGCCTGGTGAATCTGGTGAACCTGGCCTTCCAGGTGAAGGTGGTCTTCCGGTAAGTGGAAGAGCTTTAAGCATAACTAGAGATATGCTTTCATCCAGATGAATCAGGATGGCATGGATAGAGATATAATCATATTGTTCTATAATCAGGTCATCTCCTTGAGCTGTTCTTTCATTAGAAAATGAGACATTGGGGTTACCCTGTGAATTGAAGCAGGATTTTTACAACCCTTCACTTACCTCTTCAAGTAGAGGTGTCCAAAGCTCTTCAAGGCTTTGCCAATGGAATTTAGGCTCTGATGCATTCTAACACAAAAGAATGGCTTGGAGTTTGGCTCCAGAGATAGACTATGTATTTTGCTTCCAAGATCCAAACTAGCTAAGCCCTAAGATGTTCATAGCCAGAATTATGACCACCATATAATGATATTTATAGCCACTGAAATTTATAAAAATCATTGACTTAGGCACAGAGGTGTTACAATCTCTGTGTGGAAGAATATCCACATTAAAAAAAAATGTATCTCTAAAAATACCTAGGAGAAAGATTATAAGCAATATTGCTATTATTGTTGTTATTATCATTCTAGCTGGTTACTAACATATGTATGGAATGTTCTTATTAATAGTAATAATTATATATAATCTCTAGCCCATAGTTTTTAATAAGCCTAGAGAAAAAGAAATCCTCTACAATACTCTAGGGTTAGAAAAAGTTTATTTTATTCTCCCTCATTCTCTCCCCTCCTTCCTATCTGTCTTTCTGTCTTATGGCCTATTGTAAGAAGACTGGAAGGAAGCTTTGATCTCTTCCACAACTATAGTGTGTACATTGTTACCTCTGAGAAGCCAGAGGTTAAAAATCATGTTCAATGATGTTAACAACAATACATCCTAGATTTACTACTTGTGAGCTAGGGGAAGTTAGGGTACCTCTTTGGGCATTGATTATCTCATTTGTAAAACTCAAGAACTGGCTTGACCTAAAAGAAGAGCCACAAAAAGATAGTTTTTCCCTTCTTCTCCAAATGGATGGGACCTTCTGGGAGTACAACTTAAGTGACAGGAATTTTTCAGTGTGCTGACTAATTTTACTGAAGTGTTTGCCCTTCTATTTTATTATGAGAGGGATGCGAATTGAGAAACTGAGGTGATATTAAAAACTATTATTATCATTTAAAAAAGACATCAGAGCTGGACTAGATAGATTTTAATTTTTAAAATTGTTTTTAAATAGATGTTATTTTTCCAAATGCATGCAAAGATAGTTTTCAACATTCACCTTTGCAAAACCTTGTGTTTCAAATTTTTCTCTTCTCCCCTCCCACCTTCCCGAGACAGCAAGCAATCCAATATAGGTTAAACGTGTACAATTTTTCTAAGCATATTTCTATATCCATCATACTGTGTAAGAAAAAATCAGATCAGAATGGAAAAAGTCGGAAAAAACACAAGCAAACAAACAACAACAACTATAAAAAGATGAAAATACTATGCTTCAACCCACATTCAAACATAGTTCTATTTCTGGATGCAGATGGCATTTTCCACCCCAAGTCTATTGGAATTGCCTTGACTCAACTCATTGAAAAGACCCAAGTCCATCATAGTTGACCATCACATATAGATTAATGATTCTCAACCCAGGCTCTACAGATTCCCAATGAGTCTATGAATAGATTTTTGAAATAAAGGAGATCATGAACTTGGATAGGGGAAAAATTCTGTATAATTAATTTCCTTTGTATTTTATTTTGTGCATTTAAGAAGATTATTGTCATAAAAAGTCTAAAGACTTCACCAGATTGTCAAAAGAATCCCATGATGCAATAAAATTTAAGAATCCCTGGATTATATGATCTCTTGCAAGGATTCTTCCAGATCTAAATCCAAGATGATAATTCCCAATTGAAATTTTGAGGTTTTTATAGAATGCTAGGTTGGTTAGACTTCTCTAGGATCTTCCTCTTCCTCTTTGTCCTCCTTCTTTTTCCTTTTCCTTTTTCTTCTCTTCTAACTATTTGTAATATCATTTGGCTGGCTTCAGCAGCATTGTCATCCTCTGATTCGGGCAATGACAGAACACATTCTCATCCAAAAATGCCAACAGCTGTACTCCTGAAGTAGCCCCAGAAAGCAGACAGTCTTCTTTAATGTATAACCATTTTGTGGTTTTAAGCTTTCAAACAGCTTTGTCAGGCCCTCCCTCTTAAGTGGGGAGTGTGTTAACTGGAGAAGAGGGGAGGACTCCTTGTCACTTGAAATGTTGAATAAAACCAGGGCCAAGTAACAATGGTGACCAATAGTGATTACAGAGAAACCGCAGGGATTTTTTTGTCAGCTCATCAGGAATTGCCTTTTTGCCCCTAGGGACCGAAAGGAGAAAGAGGAGAAAAGGGTGAATCAGGTCCCTCTGGTGCTGCAGGACCTCCTGGGCCCAAAGGCCCACCTGGTGATGATGGACCAAAAGGAAGCCCTGTGAGTATCTGCATGATGCCAAATGAAAAGGCAGAGCCTTCTGATAACTACATCCACGCAGATGTCAGATGTGTCCGTTTCTAAGCGCTATTGTTTTCCCTGAGTGTCAAATACCTTCCTCTACACCGCACTTTAGCAGTTTTGACATTACTGCTGGTAGCAAGTACAATGCCTTAGAGGCAGCAGACACTTCATTGGTCTATCACCCCTATGTGTCATTCTCCCATATGACAAAAGGGGCACTCCGAGTCAAAAGATCTGAGTTTCAGTCCCAGCTCTGCCATCCATGAGCTGGGTGACATTAGGCAAGTTACTTAACCTCTCTGAATCCTCTTCCCTCTTCTGTCAGATGGGAGTAAGAAGATCTGCTCTCTAATTCCCACAATGACCAAATGCTCTATAAAATTTAGTATTCCCCACTGTTAAGGTCAGCTAGGTGGTACAGTGGTTAATATGCTGGGCCTGGGGTCAGGAAGACTTGTCATCTTAAATTCAAACCCAGCTTCAGATACTTATTAGTTGTGTGACCCTGAGCAAGTCACTTAACCCTGATTTGCCTCAGTTTCCTCATCTATAATATGAGCTGAAGAAGAAAAGGCCAATCAATATCTTTGCCAAGAAAACCCCAAAAGGGGTCATGAAGAAAAAAAATTGAAAAAAATAATTGGACAGCAACAGCAATATCCTATTGTTTAAACACTAGTTGAAGAAAAACAACCTGGTAAGTGGTGAGAACTGAGAGATGCTGCCAAAAGTCTAGAGGGTTTTTTCAGGAGTCCTGTTAGAAAAATATATCTGGTGTAGACTAGATAGAAAAGCTTCAATTTGCTAAGGTAAGGAGGGACAAGGAGAGGGACTGACTCATTATTTCATTGCTATAGAGAATTTCTCAATAAGGAAACTCTGCCAATGCAGGTTGAGGGTTTCTTTGAAATCTGTAATCTTAGATAAATTGCCCAGACCACTGAGAAGTTAGGTAATTTGTTCAAGATCACATAGCCAATATGTGTCAGAGAAAGGACTCTAAATCAGATCTTCCTGCCTTCAGGACTAGATTTTTATTTACTATACCAAGATACTTTTCAAAATACTTTATGGAAAAGATTAATTTATGCATAAAATGAACTTGATAAATTTATTCTTTCATTCCCTTGTTTCTACTGGAAACCAAACATGTTACCAAATATGTTCTATATGTTACACTAAGACTAAGAGCAAAATAACGTTGATGTCAGGGGCTAGGTGGCATGGTGTTCTCAGCTGGGTAGATAATGACTTTGAGATGTTTTTCTCTTTTGAGGGCCCTGTTGGTTTCCCTGGTGATCCTGGTCCCCCTGGAGAGCCTGGTCCTGCGGTAAGTTTCAAGTGGGCATGGTTACTGTGGTCTGAGCAAAGACTTTGAACTGCCCTTTCTCCCACCCCTTTCATCCTAGGAATTTTTTTAAGCTACAAAGAGTTGCATTTTGCTGCACTATTCCCTCTTGGCTTCAACATTTTGATGGCTGTTAAAAAAGAAAAAAAAGAAAAAAGAAAAATGCATTTCCTGTTTTTAAGCACCTCCTTGGAAAAAACAAATTGCCTCAATTCGATACAGATTTTATTTTTTGAAGGGAATGAGGCTACTTTTGAGGTTCATGTGGCCTGCTGATAAGCAGAATGCTTTGGAAAGGCTTACTGATTTTAGGGCCTCTGTAAGAAACTGGGGGAGTTAGAATTAACTCATTTTTTTTTCTTCCATAGGGTCAAGATGGTCCACCAGGCGATAAAGGAGATGATGGTGAACCTGGTCAAACTGTAAGTTATTTTCAGTGCTCTAGATCCACTAGGAATCACATTCCAAGTTTGCTGGCAGAAAATAATGCTATCATTCTTACTTGGCATTCTCACCTTGCTTTGCTCATGGGGAGAAATCATTTGCTTCGAAGGGTTTTGGTCCATTTCTGTCTAGAGCCTAGAGGGTCTGAACCAGATGACACCTCTGGGACTTCTCCAGCTCCCGCCATCTGTGCATCTATAACCACAGGATTTCTCATCCTAAATTGGATGCTGAGTTTATGATTAAATGTGGCCCTGCTTCCAGCAGAGACCATTGCTTAGTATTCTACTCAGAAATAACTACAAGCTCCACCCAACCACGACCTCCTCTTCCAACAAACAGAGCAGTTGGTTGTTGTGAAATGACATGCCCTGAGGGTGAGAAGCTTATGTCCAGAATCTTGGGATTTGATTGCTCCCATTCCACAGTGCAGCAGAGTTGCAGAATGGGAATAGGTAGTGATTGTGCAGCCACAGATAGGACATTAATTAGACTGTGTAACCTGTAACAGAGAATTCCTTGGGCTAGATTAATGCAGGCTCCTGTTAATATGATTCCAAATTTCCAGGCGTCTGTGCTATCAGGTGCTAAGGGAGAATAGGAAATACTTTTCAGGCTGGCTGGGGAGAGCTCAGAACTGAGTGTAAAAGGATTATTGATTACTAGTCCCCCTGCAAACTGGTTAAAATCTATCCATTTTGGTTCATGTTAATCAGGAAGCCTTGATTCCAACTCTTTTCCCATTTTTTTTTCTCTAAATCCAGGGATCCCCAGGCCCTACTGGTGAACCAGGGCCATCTGGACCTCCAGGCAAAAGGGTAAATGACTTTGAAGAAAATCTTGGGCTTTTGTTTTTCCACATGAAGCAATCATCTACTTTTGTTCTTTTCTGGGAATCTAAGTGATGTAACCAGGACTTTGGTGGGGAAGGAGTTTCTGCCGGATGTACTTTCCACTCAACTTCTATCATTATCATAGAACAATGCCAGTTGTGTAATAGCACATAATGTTTACTAATTGATTTGCTTATTGATTGATAAAATGATATTACCATCATATCAAGTTCATGCCAGACTTTTTGCATGATAGACCAAGTTCTATCAGTAACTGAAGAATAGATCAGACTATCCAGTGTAATTTCTTTCTCCCCATTGAAATTTTGTATAAATCAGAACAAAGTTAAAAGACATTTGCATGGTGAATAATGTAGATATATGCTTACCTTTCCTAACCAAGCAACTTAAAAGGGAACTAGAAAAATGAGGCCAGATCATAGACATAGCAACAATTCTCATCTTCCTGTTATTATTCTTTGTAACTTTAATAGATGGGGGAAAGGACATTGAAATTATATTAATATTCTGAATAAGAGTCTATGCAATCCTCTATAATCCTCAATTCTTATCAATCATAGATCTTCATGTTCAATTGGTGAATGAATGGATGGAAAAAAGCCTTTATTAAGCACTTTCTGTGTCCCAAACACTATATTAAGTGCTGAAAATACAAATACAAGGACAAAGACAATTTCTGCCCTCAAAAACTTACATTTCAAAACAACACACATAAAGAAGTGGTAATCATGAAGAAGCTCATTGGTCAGGAAAATTACTGGCAGAACAAGAGGGTCATGGAGTAGTCGTTTGGCACACCAATTAAGGAACAATGGCAGAGTTAATTTGGTCTTGTCTCCGCAATTAGAATGAAGCTTCTGCAGCAAGAACAGGAGTAGTAGTAAAGTGAAACATTGTAGGAACTTTCCTAAGATATCATTCCAAGAGAAGTGCTCATGATTGAGAGCAGCAGGGCCCCAGGATTGAGGTTTCTCCAAGATATGGTCTCTTGTGTGGGCTGCAAAGCATAAGTGGAGGAGGTGGCCAGAAAAAAGAGGGTGAATGGCCTCATATGTATTCTCTGTTTTTGTTAGGGTCCTCCTGGCCCAGCTGGCCCAGAAGGAAGACAAGGAGAGAAAGGAGCCAAGGTAACTTGCAGTTTGTCCAGATTATTCTTCATAATACCCGAGAGGGAATTGTTTGGAGGGTCGAAGGGGTGGGGTACAGAGGTGATGAAAGAAAAAATAATCAACATTTAACTTCCTAGCCCAGTTGTTCAATAAAAACAGCAAAACTTTGGGCATTGGCTTCAAAGAAAGTTGTGTTTTATTCCAACCTTAGAAATAGTTAACACACACCAGAAGAATGTAATGACTTTTTTTTTTTTTTGTCTTGCTTAGGAGTGGTTCCTTATAGCATGTGTTTATGTTTAAGTGTCTGTCTGCCAAGCTGCATATGTTTGTCTCTCACTGCCATTGTCCTAAGGGCTTTATAGCAAACTCCAGGACTATAATCCTGAGGAGTCATTGTCATAACTTCGAAAAGATCTAAATACACAAATATTTGGGTGCAACTTTGTGATGTCTGAATGTGACCTTAGTCATTGAACTTCTCAGTCCTCTGTTTCCTCATTGGTAAAATAAGAGGGCTGAAGGGAAACTAAATACTCCTTCTCAGCTTTAAATCTATGATCCAATCAAATAGGAAAATCTTTAAGACTTACATTTGCATTAGGGGATAGTGTGGGTATCTGAATTACACTTCAGAGAAAATTTTCTCTCTTCTCTTTTCTCCACAGGGTGAAGCTGGCTTGGAGGGCCCACCTGGAAAGACTGGTCCAATTGGTCCCCAAGGTGCACCAGGCAAACCTGGTCCTGATGGCCTTCGTGGGATTCCAGGCCCTGTGGTAAATGTCTTATTGATCAAAGGGCAGCTTAGCCTGAGCACTGGAGGCCAATTCACAGTACAAGCAAGCTAGAATGTAGGCTTTCTGTGGGAATGTCAAATCACTCTTTTTAGCAGTGTAGAAGTGGAGGGCAGAAAGGTTTTGGGAAGTGAGAGAGGCATAGATTATAATTGAAGAGGCTATTGTGCTTGAGCCTTATACAAAGGACATGTATTTTTCAGGGAGAACAAGGTCTACCAGGATCTCCTGGCCCAGATGGTCCTCCTGGTCCCATGGTAAGTGCCACCTATTATCTTAAACATTTCCAAATGTACAAACTTGGTGAGAAATACCTGTGGTTTACTTTACTATAGGAAACTCTAAATCAGATAAATCCATGTTCATCAGTGCTAAAATATGATTCTTCCTATTTTTCTCTTTCAGGGTCCCCCAGGTCTTCCAGGTCTAAAGGGAGATTCAGGTCCCAAAGGTGAAAAGGTATGTTGTCTGTTACAAATAAAGCTGATCTCTTTTAAATAACACCATCTTTCTCTTCTATTGCCTGCTCCTGGTTAGGAAGAAAACAGATTTCAGGATCAATCAACAGTGAACCTTTATTATGTGTGTTATGAGATGTTAAACCAGTGCCAGATATTATTATATATAGAACTTTGAGGTTCTGTAACTTCATCAATGTGGGCTACCACAAACAAAAGTCTATCTTGATTTCAGACATAGATAATAGCTAACATTTGTATAATGCTTTACAAGTAATATTTCATTTTATGCTCACAAATTTGGGAGTTAGAAGCTATCAATATCCTCTCTTTACAAATGAGGAAACTGAGCAAGACAGTATCTGAGTAACTTGCCTAGAGACATACATCTAATTAGTATCTGAGTTGTGGCTAAATGTTTACTCTTTGGTCACCCTAGAGGTGAGCCTCTTGGAACTTAGGCTGGTGGTCAGACCATAGAGATGCAATTTATTAGCAGGCCTATGTTCAATGCGTTTCCATAGATGCAAATGAAAAGATGAAAAAATGTTTATTGAATGTTTACTATGTACAAAAGTGTTTTGCTAAACACTATGGAGACAGAATGTAACACAATTCCTGCTCTCAAGGAATTCAACATCTAATCGGGGAGAAAATGCATGTGAGTGGTCTCAGGTACAAGTCAGATGGAAAGGTCTTATGCTCCTTTAGCATTATCTTGAGTATCTTTTACATTAATAAAATGGAATCCATTCCTGATGTTGGACTATTTGATGGACTTTAACTTTGAGAATTGTCTTTTCTGGATCTTCAGTAACTGTAGCTGCTGATGAAGATTGGGCCAAAGCACTTGCAGAGACAGTTGTAAAATTGAATCTCTATACAAGTTGCTTTCCTGACTAATGGAGACAGGACAGTTGGAAACAGGGCCAACAATAAGGGGCATTATCCTCAAGGCTTTTGAGCTTACCAAGAATGCTACTACCGTGAGATGAGGATGATGGATTCCTTCTCCTCTGTGGTTGTACTCCTGGATGATAACTGTAGTGGCTTGGCTAGAAGCAGACACAGCCTCCAAGAACACAGGGTCACCTCTATATCATGATGAGACATCAGAATAGGTCTTGAGTAGGGTACTAAGTATGTACTAATGTAAGATACTAAAATGTTATGAGAGCTGGGAACAAGTTCCACAAAATCCTACTGTGATGAGCTCTTAAAGGTGACTCTAAGCAGAGTTCAAGCTCTGGTGGGTCTTAATGTCAAGTTGAAAAGACTGATTCCAAAATCTGATTCCATTATAACCTGCTGTCTAATCACTAACCTAGTTCTTCTATCATGAAGTTTGACACCAAGTGATGAAATTTTTTACAATTTTGAACCATTAAGTAGCATTAGTCTCTGCCCTCCAAAAGGTTATATAGTACACGACATAGATACATTGAACAGATTGAGAAGTAGTTTGCTTCTCACTATATGTGCAGAATGAATTTAGAGTAGAAAAAAACATCATGGGCTAGAATAGCTTGGGAAGGTTTCATGTACAAAGGCAATGTTGAAGAATGGACAGGATTTGGTTAAATGGAAAGCACCTCAGAAAGCAATTCATTCTAGGTCAAGGGAAAGAAAAAATATAAATGTAGGTAGAATTCACCAAAAGACTTTCCTAATTAAATTGAGTCTCCCCAAAATTCATTGACCTTACTTCTTAAGGAGTCCTTATGTCTATGTATGTGCCTCCTTCCCTTAAGACTAAATATGTTTTATACCTTGTTTTTCCAGATGTATCTCTCCTCTCCCTCCTGAAGGTCATTTTTTAGCCACTTACAAAACAGGCACATTTATTTTTCATTTACTGCAGGGTCATCCAGGTTTGATTGGTCTTATTGGACCTCCTGGTGAACAAGGTGAAAAAGGTGACCGAGGTCTTCCCGGACCTCAGGGTTCTTCAGGTCCTAAAGGAGAACAGGTAGGTGATCTGGGACCTAGTTTATATAGGTTGTCTAACCTTTTCAAATTAGAGCTGTAGAATTATAGAGATTTAAAACTGGGAAAAATCCTTAGAAATCAATAGTTAGGTAATACATGGGAGAGTACTTCTTAAATTCTCTACCAATGAGTGATGGCAAGATTAATTTTATTGTTATCACCTTCATCATCATCATCCATCCATCCCAAACCCCTCATTTTCCAGTTAAATAAACCGAGGTTCATATATAGAACTTAGCTCCCTGATTCCCAATGTATCCCTTTTTCCAAGTAAAAGGGGTTAGAGATAGGAACGATATCTGTGGTTTCATTAGTATAGGGAACTTTTAGACAAAGTAATTCCTTTTCCCAATGCAGGCCAGCAACTTCTTTGTAATTTGTACTCTTAGAAAAATGCCTAAGTCATTGAGAGGTTAAGTGACTCACCTAAAGTCACACAGCCAGAGTACAGAGAGGTAATACTTAAACTCAGATCCTTCTGGCTTTAACACTGATAGCTAGCTCTTTATCTGCTGTGATGCGAATGATACATTACTGCCTCTCTTCAAACTAAAAGGTAGTCTTCAATATAAAAGTGATTTCTATATTTCCCTATTTTATTACCCAAGTGTCAAGATGTGTAAATGTGCTGAGTTTGACAAATGGCCCCCTGTAAAATAGAGGCACACGTGTCTTCTTCAAGCAAATGAGAGTGTCTGTTGGAGGACTAATTCAAGGATTCAATAGTCATAATAAGAAGAGTGATAATCATTGGCATTTGTATAACACTGTAGCATTTGCCAAATACTCCATACACATTATCTTGTTGGAACCTCACAATGACCTAGTCAAATTGACATACAATATAAAAAATAAGTCAGTCAGTAGCATGGTAGGGAGAATGAGGATTAATGGCCTTTAAAAGAATGGTGGAGAGGTAACAAAATAAAACCCAATTTGCGTGTGTGCTGCTTGCTTGAAGAGAATGGATTTTAATATCCCTTTATCTCCTTTTTCTTTTCAGGGTATAACTGGTCCTTCTGGTCCCCTTGGTCCTCCTGGACCTCCCGGTTTACCAGTGAGTATTGGGAAGAGTGAATTAGTTGTGATTCCACTCATTTTGATTCAAGAGTTTCAGAGATGTTTGGGACAGGTTGAAGGATAATATGAGGAGGGGAAATGGGAGACATCATTGGACTTCATTTTCCATGGACTGACTGATTAAGTAATGCAGCTAAGTGATGCTCGCTCTGGCGAGAGAGATTGAGGTGACCACTGGGCTGGTTAGAACAGAACCCTGAAAGCAGAGTTTGAATTATGAGAGATAGGAGCTAGACAGCATCTTGTACAATTTCACTGAGTGAAGTAAGGCTAGTAAATTGGGAATTCCTATTTCCACATATCAGTAGGCATTGTAGATACCCTCTGTACTCTTGGAACAATTATGATACCTGCTTCACAGGGTCAATCCTTGCCAAAACTAATGGATGAAGCTCCTCTTTATACCCTCTTCCTCCTCCTACTATGCTTATCCTGTGCCTGACCAGCAGTAACCTAATGCTGTCCCTGGCAACAAGCAAACTCTTTTCTCATTCATGGTTTACCCAAATCCCTATGACAAAAATTGAGCTTTCCTTCCCTGAATATTATACATTTAGCTTTCACAGGGACATTTAGCTAATTTGATCAATTAAGTTCTGACTTTATGCTCTTGAGAGAGTGCACAAAAGGACACTTATAAGTAGCCTATGTACATTTTCAGGGAACCATCTCCCCTTGCTCCATACCTTTGTTAGTTAACTTATTACTCATTCTAATGGTGAGAATTTTGGTTTCTACAAGAGACTGGGCAGGGAATATACTTTAGGGGTTGGCAGAATGTCTTGGTAGCTTCAGTTGACTCCTCCTTTCCTACATTTGGGTTGGTTTGACCTCTTCCTCTCTTACCTACACAAATAGCACATTTATTCATTCACTCATTTTTAAATGATTTAAATAAAAGGCAGGAGTCAATATGAAGTGTGAATAAAGTATAAGACAAAGATAAGGTTATTGAATTGAATAACCTTTGAAAACTTATATTGGATCACATATACTTTTGACTCAGATGACATGTCAATTAGTTTTGCTGAACTACTTCCCCCTATCTCTTTTATTCTCTGTCATACGGAATGATTTGCTGGCCAAATAATAGAAAGAAAGGAGATTTTGGAAATGCAGGTGATATAAAAGTGAAAGATATAAACTAAAATTGTATAAATAAGGAATTTGTATCTGGAGGGGAAGAGAACATAAGTGTAGAAAAAGTTATTAACCTGGATCTAACTTCCTGTTTTTTTTATTTTCAGGGCCCTCCTGGTCCCAAAGGTGCTAAAGGTTCTTCAGTAAGTGCTGCATTTACCAAAATTTATGGCTATTATTTTTCAGAATCTCAAAGTTGGAGGGAGCTCTCAGACCATTTAGAACAACCTTTACCTGAATAAGAATCCTCCCCTATAACATCCCTGACAAGGACTCTCTACTTTTCTCTGAGACCAAATAAAAACAAATCTAATCTGATCTACATGTAACAGTCTGTCAAATACTTAGATAGCTATCTTGTGCCTCTTGTTGTTCATTTTTGAAGAGTACCAATGACATCAATGGTGATGTCTTTACCTATCTGTGAATTTTAAGTGAAGCAGAATTGTGCTGTTGTCAGGTTCACTTTCTCTTCCTGAGTTAATGAAGTCCACTGGCAAAGCAAACTGAAGTCCACTGACAAAACAAAAGTCCAGATAACTGTTGGCCCAAGAGGCTGTGGGTGATCTTGGTATTTTTGATGCTCAGCCAAGATCTAAGAGCACCTGCTTCTTGGACATTGGAACAAATGTTCTACTATTTATTCTACTATTCCACTAGGGGAAACTTTTCATGTGCTTGGGATAGACACTCCCTTATTCACAGTAAGTTTGAGACCTGTACTTTTTTAACATGGTTTAACCCATCTGTCAAGATGATTTCTTAGGGCATGACTTCTGTGTATGCTACAGTCTCTTGGAGCCATAGGTATGAATTGGGTGAAAGTAGACACCGAAGGTAGATGAACAGCTCTGAAAAGGGCTAGGCAAGTCCTCACACCACCCATACATATACTCTTCTACAGGCTACAAAAACCTTAATTCTTTCAACAGTTTGTCCTGTTTAATCGTAGGCTCTTCATTCTGATCACCCACTTTTGGATTCCCTCCTGCTTGTCAATATCTTTCCTATATGGCACCCAATCTTAGGGTTTTAAATAGTCAGGTGATCCAATTGCATTGCTTAAGACATTGAGGAAAATTTTTCTACCTCTGAGATTAGATTGAGCAATTCTTGTTTTAGCTATCTTTAACCTCCAGTTTCTCAGTTTTTAAAAAGGAAAAGATTTGGGGAAAGGGAAGAGAATGTCTCTAGTGAATCCCTGACTTTCTTATGCCTTCAAGCCTATCTGGCCTTAGAGTCCGAAAGTGCTGCTGTTGAGTCTTGCCTCGACATATATTGGTTACATTGGTTCAGCCCTCCCCCAGAATTTCAGGCAATTTTTAAGTTGCAAAATAGATTCTGATTTGCTTTGGCAGAGGGAGTTTTTTCACTGGGCATTAAAGAACAAAAGGAAGAAAGAGAGATGAAGGGAGGGAGGGGAAAAAAGAAAGGAGAAAAGAAGGAAGGAAGGAAGCAAGCAGGAAAGGAAGGAAGAAAATTCAATAATTCAATTAATTGAATTCAACTGGGTCAGATAAAATGGTTCATCTCTAATTCAATAGTCTGTCTCTATAGTGGAAGGGTATGGTTTCCCCTTTGATTTTAGCCTCACTAGAGAATGTCCAAAAAAGGTGACCAGGATAGGGGAAAGGTCTTGGGGATATACCAAATAAGCATCTGTTGAAGGAATTGAACATTCATAACCTAGAGAAGAGAAGATTCAGCCTGGGACATGATAGTTGTCTTCAAGGATTCAGAAAATTTTTGTAGAGGAGATGGATTGGACTTCTGCTGTCTGGCTCCAGAAAGTAGAACCTGGAGCAATAGCTATAAGTTGCAAAATGGCCATTTTTTATTGGATGTCAAGAAATGCTTCCTGACCAGCAAAGCTGTCCCAAAGTGGAATGAATTTGCCTCAAGAGGTGGTGGGTTTCCCCTTCTTAGAGAACCTCAAGGGCAGGCAGAATAGATATCTGGCATATTAAAATGGGGACTTCTTTTGTGTATGGGATGGACTAAATGTCTGATGAGATCCCTTCTAGCTCTCTAGGTCTGTGATTCTGAGCAGATACCTTAAGTTGGCATTGAACATGGGTGGGGTGTGCTGCCATACTCAACCTGCACACTGATAGATACCTATAAATCCCTAGGATCCTTAAATCTTCCTTAAAAACTTATGAATCTCTTATTGTTTTATCTAAATCCTCTATGAATATTTCCAAGCTAATTAACCCTGACCTTCATGTCTTATTCTAGCTGTGTGAAGAAGTACTTGCTAGTTGTCCCTAAATTTTGTTCTTTCAAAATCCAAGGACACTCATTCCAGCATCAGGAACATACTGAACAATCTGTAGTCTCTCTTTCCATCCCTCTTTTTGGGGTTTATTTTTATAGGCTTTATCCTTGTCCATTCTCAGGTTTTTTCTTCGAAGACCTTCCCTGAAGTCTTTCTTTTAAATTTTTAATTATTGAAAAGACTAGAGATATTCATATGAAAACTACATTTTATTCCATTATTACTAATGCTCTTTAATGGTTACATGTCTTTGCTTTTCTCTTTTTCTCCAGGGTCCAACAGGTCCCAAAGGAGAGGCTGGCCATCCTGGTCCTCCTGGTCCACCTGTAAGTAGTTTTTGAAGATTGAAAAGTCCATGATGGAATTCTCAGTAACTCATAGTAACATTAAAGTCATAGCATTTTTCCCCTAGGAAATCCAAATCACAGGGAGAGCTCAAGGGAAGAAACTGGATAGGATTTAATCTTTTGGTAGGAGGTGACCTTTATGCTTAAGAAATAGTGTAGCAAATGAAATGCTGGCAAATTTCCTCCTGAATTAAAGAAAGTATTCCTTGAATTTTATTCCCAATCTTGGTTTTATACATATGTATGTAAACACCTAGCAAATTAAAGCTTCAAAAGTGTAGATTAGGCATTCTTTAGGTGTATACTCCTGTGCAGTTGTGGGTGATATAAAAATGTAGATTACACAGTCCTTGTTCTCCAGTTGTTCACAGCCCAGCTAGGGAGACAAGACACATACATAAAACAATTAGCTATACAAGGCAGCATGTAATCAAGTGTAAAATTACCATAGAAATTCAGAGGAGGGAAATATACTTTTAGAGTATTTCAGGCTGAGGGATTAGAAGAGGGAGAACGTGAGCTGAACCTTGAATAGAATAAAGACATTTGATTTGTTGAAAGGACTAGAGAGGATATTCTAGGTTGAGAGAACATGTAAACAAAGAACAAAGTCAGGAACAAGACAGGGATGTGCTTGGTGGGAGTGCATAAAGAGGAAATACACTGGATTAGAGTTAAAATTGAGGACACCAAAATGAATATATGGGAAGTCTCTTCCAGCTCTAAATCTCTGATCCTTATATTGGAGGATTTGAGTAACAGGTTTGGTTAATTCTAGAGAGTGATTGTTAAACAACAACAGCAATGTGATATGATAATAAGAAACACTTAAAGAAGGTTTTGTATCATGTGTATTTATCCAATCCAACATATATATGTATATGTATATATAAGTCCCTTACTGCTTATGAGGCAGTAAGCCTTCTGCATGCAAATAGATAAAAATATGCATGTTAAATTAAGGAAAAGGTAGAAGAGAGCTAACAACTAGGAGGGTCAGGAAAGATTTCCCATAGGAAATCATACATAGGAGAATCCCTCTGTGGGAAATCTCTCTTCTGGATTGTAAACTCCATGAGGGTAAGGACTATATATCATTAAACTTTGCAACTCCCCCACACAGTCCAGCAAAAGGCCTTACCCTCAGTAGGTGCCTAATAGATGTGTATTGAATCAAATAAAAGATTCATTGTACAGGATGAATTATAATAGGGATAGAGAACTTGGAGACAAAATACCTGTTAACCTAATACAATAGGTGTGAGGTGATGAAAAATTAGCTTTTGTTATAATAAATATAGGCATCCTTGAAGCTTTTTTTACATTGGAAGTGTTTGCTCATTTTGATTTTGCCTTTTCCATGTCATAGGGTCCTCCAGGTGAAGTCATTCAGCCATTGCCCATTCAGGCTTCTAGGACTCGACGGAACATTGATGCCAGCCAGTTGCTTGATGATGGCAATGGTGAGAACTACATGGATTATGCCGATGGCATGGAAGAGATCTTTGGCTCACTCAACTCTTTGAAACTGGAAATTGAGCAGATGAAGCATCCCTTAGGCACTCAGCACAATCCTGCTCGTACTTGCAAGGACTTACAACTCTGCCATCCTGACTTTCCTGATGGTAAGTGGAGAGCCAGCAAGAAGACACTGGGCTTAGGATCAAGAAGATCTGAGTTCAAATCTTGCCTCCAGTACTTATTAGCTGCATGACCCTGGGGAAGTTATTTAATTCTAGCCTCAGTTTCCTCACATGTGAAATAAGAGAAATAATAGTATCTCCTAGGGTTATTGTGAGAGTAAAAAGAGATAACATATGTAAAGTGTTTTGCAAACTCACAATATATAAATGTTATTGTTATTAGGGGAACCATGGAGCTAGAGAAGCCCAACTCAACATAATTTATAAACCTATTAGGTTTTTTAAAGTCCATGAGGAAGTCAAGTATTGTACTTATATTAGAAAAGTAAATCATTTCAGCATCTCATTTCCTGTTTAAGGAAGCTCAACAGGAGTATTGGGTTTTTAATGCTTTTGACTTTAGATTACCCTTTATAAACTACTCATTAAAATTTTTAGATAAATTATTTTAATAGAATTTGAACCCAAGCATATAAGTAAATTATTCCAAATTCATCCCCTGCATTAACTGTCCACTCTGCTTTTTCGTTATTACTTGCCCTAGATGTGTCAGAGGTCCAGCTGAGTCTATAAAACTATTCTGTAGATTTCCTTTGTGAGTTCAGTAGGGGAACAAAGAGGTACTTGAATTATTGCAAACATTTAAAGTATTAAGGTAAAATGGGACATTAATATCCAAGTTAGAGGAAATATTCTAAAAATCAATTACCTGAACACTGTCTGACTCACTTTATCTTTCTGAAATCCAGGTGAATACTGGGTTGATCCTAACCAAGGGTGCTCCAGGGATTCTTTCAAAGTTTACTGCAATTTCACAGCTGGTGGAGAAACTTGCATCTTCCCCGATAAGAAATCAGAAGGAGTAAGTGCTGGTGTAATTTATTTCTCTCTGAAAATTTATTCAGTGTGCAAATTATGCATCTGGTAAGTTCAATTGGATAGTCTCAGTTTACAAGTGAAAACTAGTGATTGATCTATTACTTCCTAATCGTTTCAGGATCAAGAGAACTGACTTCTAGAGGTATGACTTAAGAGATTTTAAAATAGAAAATTATAATAAATGAGTAGAATGAAACATCAGTTGCCTGGAAGTTTCAAGAAAAGGAATATGTTGATGAATTGGGATCAATGCTTAAGTAGAATCTCCTTTTTAAGTTCAACCATTTTTGAATATGTTTCTGAAAATTCCTGAGTCCCTCTCCCATTTTAGCTAGTTCAGCCTAATTAATAACACTGGGTCTTTGTTGAGGATTTTGCAAAACTTTGGCCAGCATTTGAAGTAAATATGGGAGATCAAGGTGAGTGGTACATCTGTGGGAACATCTGTGGGAAGCTCCTGCTTGGACTCTTATAATCCATTTGATTTTTCATAAATTGCATCTTTCTCCTAAAAGTTCAATGACAGAAAAAAAATTTCCTGTTTAATTAGATGTTAAAGTCAATTGCATTCTGATTCATGTTATGTCAGTTTTGTTTGCCTCGTCACCATGGGGATCTTATTTTCTTTAAAGTCTCTTTGATCTATTGGATTGGGATTTAGTCTCTTTATTAGAGAGAGAGAGAGAGAGAGAGAGAGAGAGAGAGAGAGAGAGAGAGAGAGAGAAAGAGAGAAAGAGAGAGAAAATATGAGCTCATTTATTTTATAGCTAATAAGATAGCTCATTCTTTTTTAAAGTTTGACAATTTTGAGAAGGAATGAAAAGAGGTTCTTGCTGGTGTTATAGTATAATGCTATCCTTTACAACTCACTTTTATTTTTAAATGTCCACTAATCTTTGCTATCTTAGCATGGGGAAGAACTCTAATCTTTCCCCATGAATAGTTTTGTTGAAGTCAGTATAGAAAATGTAAAATGTAATCTTCCTAGTTAATTCCATTAAATCCTTGACAGGAGCACAGAAATTCAGGGTTGCAAAGGACTTCAGATATAAGGTGTACCTTATATCTAGACATTTCCAGTAATTACACTCAGCTCAAAGACCTCCAGGCAGCCCAATTTCATTGATGAACAACTTTGTTAGGAGGTTTTTCTTTACATGAAGCATAAGTCTACCTTTTGGCATCTCCTATTTATTGCTCCTACTTTTGCCACTGGGGAGCCACAGAGAATATCTAATACCTCTGTTCTATAACAGTCCCTCAATTGTTTGGACTCAGGTATAGAGGGAAATATAAGCTTTACTGGGTATACTCATTAAGTGATACTTTCTTTTTTATGCCTTAATCTGCATTTTAACTTGGTTTGGTCCATATAGAAAAAATTGATTTTAGGCATATCTTGGTTGCTTCATCATAGAAATGAAAAGGATTTTTGAATAGCATACATACTTAAGAGAATTGTTGATTATTCTTAATATGGGCATTTATCTATGGGTTATAAGATATTGACCACATTTAATAACAAGAATCATTTTAGATTTTTTTTCAGTTTTGTAAATATAGCCTTTGGGTAGTTGTTCAGGGCCATAAAGATTTATGTTAGGCAAAAAGTGTAGATTTCATTTTTTTACAACTGTGTACATACCTCCTGTGAGGGGAGAACAGACGGGTAACTGTATTTTATTGTTGGGTAATTTTTGTTCTTAATTGCATGCCTGATTCAATTTGTGTCCCAGCAAGGTAATGAAAATATGTGTTTGTTGACACTTTTCCAACCTTTTGCCTTCCACAAAAATCGCAGCAGAGGCAACCTGAGACCAGAGGATTGGGATAGAGAAAGGAAAATGTCAATGTTTCTTAGTCAGTAAAGACTGTTTAAGTTGGTTTGGAAATATTTCTTCATTAAAAAGACAAAACATATACTACAACTAAATCTCAAGCTTTCAATGAGGGCAAACTCAATCATGTGAATATAGTATTATCATAGTAGTTCAGTCAATGTGGCCAATATGAAAAGAAAAAAAAACCTTACAAAAACGTTACAGAATTCTTCAGTGTTGCCTTCACCAGGAACAAAGACATCAAAGTTGTACAGGGACTCATTTCTGGCAGATCTTGAATGAAAATTGGGCAGTGAATCAATGCTGGGCCTTTATAGACCAAAACACATCAGAACCAGAAGAGACCTTAGAGATTATCTCTTTCAACTCCCTATTTTACAAATAAGGGAACTAAAATTCAGAAAAGTGATTTGCTTGTGGTTGCTTTGTAAGTATATGATAAAGCTGGGACTAAAACCCAAACTTCCTTATTTTTTGGCCAAGCCTCTAACATACCTATAATGAAATTGATTTTCATATGTCTCAAAATAAAATCAGATTCATCGCTTTATAATGAGCTGTCCTCAAATTTGAAGGGTTTACTTTAGTGTGTACACACACATACACATATACATACACTTGTATATAGATGTAAAGTCATAATGTATATACATACAATACATATATATGTATGTGCATATACACACATGTATGCCCATGTATATACATAAATATATGCAAATATGTCTATGTTTAGCATGTACAAATACTGCATATATGTATACATACATATCCTTTCAAATATCTGTAACTTTAAAAGCTAGATCCCTAAGAGGTTTACTATTGAGAATTAAGTCCTAGCATGAGGGAACAGTATTTAAATACAAGTTCTCCTGGGTCACAATCCTTCTTCCTGCTAAATCATTTTGGAAATGGGCTATATTATATAAGCACACTCTTGGGTCATAAGGGTCAGAAGAACTCTGGTTAGACTGTAATGTCAGTTCAGAGGATTTATGGATCTCAGGTTCAAGTCTCCCCTGATTTGCAGTGTCAAACCTTTGAAAGCGTGTAATTAAAGTGGGAAATTTCATGTGGCAAACACAAAATCAAAGGTCGCACAACCTGCCCCATTTGGTTCCAGATTCTGTCAGCTTGGCCCAATTTCAAGAATTAAATCAACTTAGAAAATGTCTCATTATTTTTAGCTTCCTCTAGTTGCCACTTATTCATTCTGACTAGCCTCACTGTGGGTAAATGAAAATGAAAGGTGTCTCTTAAGCACAAAGATGCCTTCCATTTATGGCTCAGCTCTCCCTGAGCGGCTCAGAGTATTTTCTTGCCTTTTAGTGGCGGAGATAAATTGTAGGGAGGGGAGGTGATGAATTCATATTGACAGAATTTGCAAAGAGTCTTTTGGCCATAAAGATAAAGCTACTGATCTCAGTTTCACAGAAATAGATTTATAAAGATAGTCTATTAGTGTCTGATGCATGACTGTAATGGTCTAAAAATTACAGTACAATGGAAAGCATACTGACTTGGAAGTCAGAGGCCCTAGTATCACATCTTACCTTTGACACTTTGGGCAACTCATTTACAGATCTTCTTGATCTGTAAAATGAGAGGAAGTCTCTTCTAGCTCTAGATTTATGATCCTGTGATCAAAGATGGACATACAAGGTGGAATCTGGGGAGGGTGAGGGGAGCACAGGAGAAATCCAGTTATATCACAAGCAAAAAATGTAAGGAAAATGATTAAGTATGAGATTACAAGTTTTTCCAGGATAGGAAACCACTGCCCTGGAAATGTCTTAAAAGAATTCTTCTCTGAGAGAAGAAAAATAGTCTTAAAGACAGATTATCTTTTGATTTTGGATAGTTTTAAAAATAAAGATGGAAATAGCCAAAGACTTTGAAGGAGACAGAAAATGGACTTCTTTCAGTGAGATCTTCACCCCTCCACTCCAGAAGCTCTTTACTTTGCTGTTTTTCTGGTATGTTTTTCTGGAATTTACAGATTCAGAGGCCCTGCTAGGTCAGGGGAATGGGGGTTTGCGTTATTGACACTTCATGAAGGGCATGTAAGGACCTTGTTTCTGAGCACAGATCCCCTAATAATTCATTATGTGACTGGATGCCTGTCTAAAGCAAGGATGCCTTTCCCTTCTCTTCCTCCCATTGTTCTTTGCAGATACCAATCCAGCTGTTTCATTCTGTTAGCACTGTGGGCCGTTCACCTTCAAATTCTGTACTAATCAATCAACAAGAATTTATTAAGTACTTACTATGTGTCTGACACAGTTCTCAGCACTGGGAATACAAAGACAAAGAGGGAAATAGATCCCTTAGATCACATTGATGACCCATCTTCTGCTTCTCAAGAGAGAAGGGATTCTTAGACTTTCTTGGTCCAGGGATCCCTTTGGTAAGAAAGTGAATGCAACAATAAGATTCCCTAATAAATACAGATCCAAAGGATATGAACAGAAGGAAAAATCCAAGTTACACACAAAGATATGAAAAAATTAGTCATTAACTTAGCAATTTAAAAATGTGAATTAAAGCAGCTCTGAGGTTCTACCTCATACTTACTAAATTGCAAAGATGATAAAAAAGAAAAATGACAAATGCTGGAGGAGATGTAGGGAGAAAAGGGTATATTAATATACTGTTGATGGAACTATGAATTGATCTAGCCATTCTGGAAAGCAATTTAAAATCATTCCCTAAAAGTTACTAAATTCTGCATAACTTTTGTACTAGTGGTAGCTAAAGGCTGATACGCCCAACAAGATCAAAGAAAGATAAAAAATAACACAGAAGTCCACAATATTCATAGCAGTTCTTTTCATAGTAGCAAAGAATTGGAAATTTATGCTGGTGCCCATGAATTAGGGAACAGATGAATAAATTAGGATACATAGATTTAAGAGAATATTATTTTGCCATCAGAAATGATTAAAAGTTTTAGAGAAATCTGAGAAGACTTAACAGGAATATGATAGAGCAAAGTGAGGAAAACCAGAACGATTTTTATTATAACAATAAAAATGTCAATAGAAACTTTGAAAGACTTAAGATTTCTAATCAATACAATGGCCAACCACAATTTGAGAGGATTGATACTGAATGGTGGTATCTATCTTTTGAGAGAGAAATGATGAACACAAGATGCCAGATGAGGCATGTGTTTTTGGACATAACCAGTATTTTTTTTTTTTGCTTTTTTATACTTAATTGTTATAAAAGCTTTATTCTTGGATTTGTTTTTTTTTTTTGTTTTGTTGTGTTTGTTTTTTAGTTTCCCAAAAGTTTATTTTAAAAATGAAAAGTGAACAGAAGAAAGGTCAGAAGAAATTATAGAATAGTAGTAGCTTTGAAAATTGCAATTAGGATGTATTGTATACTTAAAAAAAGAAAAAGCAAACTGTACTTAATACATGATGGGTAAGAGCAATCAGGAATCAGAAAGACTGGAATTCAAATCCTCAGATATTTACTTATTGTATAATTCTCGGCAACCCTGTTTCCTCATCTTTAATATGGAGATAACAATAGCACCAATGTTACAGGATTGCTTTGAGAAGCAAATGTGATTATATAAGTGTTATACTTTGTAAGCCTTACAATACTATATAAATTATATTTTTAATTATTATTACTATTATTATTGTCTGTATCCTCATGCAAAATCACCTATTTTGTAGTGAATATAGAAATGCCCATTTTATTATTATTTTGTTAGTTCAGGATAGAAAAAATACATCATTTTAATGAAAGAAAATGAAGTATTCAAATATGTCAATAATCAAACAAAAAACAAAGCAACCATACCCATCCCCACACTTGAATTTCAAAGAAGATCTGTGCTGTTTTGGTTGAGACCCCACAGAACTGACACTTGTTATTTTCATATCTTAAGTGAATTTAGAGGACCTGGAGGGAAAACCCCTAAACAGTTCTTTCCTGTACTAAATGTAGAGCTGTATCAAAGTGGAAAAGAGGTACTTGTAGAGCAATCAGGCCTTTAATAACCCAATTCTTTTGGCCATTTCCCAGGCAAAAGTGTTGTTAGATATGGGCAATGAAGAGAGAATTTCATTACAAAGAGAACTTGAGAAATTGGCCCATTAATACCAACAGTAAATGTTGATAAAGGAAGAATTAAGACTCTGGTGGATCTTATCCAAGAACCCCTAAATCAGGAATAGACCCTCCACAAACCTTGGCTGAGTTTGTTATTCAGCATCCTACTAGTGTTGGACAGTGTCCTCAATTTGCCCTCTCATTGTCCAAGGCAACCAAAGTAGACCTATTCTTCCTAGTGCTCTGGTTCTCCCCATATTTCTCTCATGGGAATTTCTCCCTTTGGGGTTCTAATCTTCCCAGCTTGGGGCCACTTGTAGTAAGAGGTCATGTTGGAAAGCCTCTAATGAATGTATTAATGATTGATAATGGATTAATGTGTAATCCTCTCAGTGACATTTTCATTTATTTTAAGTCAATAGGAGGATTGTCTCATGATAGGGTTTCATCTAAGGTCTATCTAGAATTAAGAAAAGCCAGGTGTGATGTGTGAAAGTGACAATCAGAATGCAGTAGTGGAGCTTTTTTGCTGTCTCTGAAATAATTCTTGCAATAAGGGATAATATGTAAATCTGACTCTGTGTGGAAATAGTCAATAAACATTTATTAAATGTATACTATATGACAGGCACTGTGCTAACTGCTAGAATACAAATAAGAAAAAAAGGAAGGCACTCCCAGTTCTTAAAGAGCTTATGATATAATTTGGGAATACAACACACGAAAGAAAGCTGAAAAGTTTGGGTGGTAGGTAACATAAAGAAATATGTTATGGTGGAGTTCAATCCAAGAAATGCAGCAGGTGAGAAACGAAGAGTTGACTGCTCTGTGAGCCTCCTTTAAATGAAACTTTAGGAAAAATTCTTTGTTTCATTCTCCAGATTTCCAATCAAAGGGGCAGGGAATACTAAAGGTACCAAAGAAGTATGAGTACCAAATCGTGGAAAGAAACGTTGTGGATACTAATTTAAAGAAATTGGACAATGTTTTACTGGGGCAGGAGAATTAACTGTTGTATTCTCTGTTTCTCTCCCTTTCCATCTCCCCTGCTATGTGTTTAGGCCAGAATTACTTCCTGGCCCAAGGAAAACCCAGGCTCCTGGTTCAGTGAATTCAAGCGTGGTAAACTGGTAAGGAAGCCTCTCGTCTCTTTGCAGTTTTGGCTTTAAACCCCGCCCCGTCTCATATTTTACAGAGTAAAATGGCCCGTTGGCCCAAAGAGCAGCCTTCTACCTGGTATAGTCAGTACAAGCGAGGTTCTATGGTAAGTGGCTAACCTCGGCAGGGCCCTCTTGGCCCATGCCTGCTTTGGACATGGCCAAACTCACGGCACTCTGCATGTTGGACTAATAACCATGCTGGGCACTTGCCATCATAGGGTTGGCCAAACTTCTTCATATCTGAGCGGAATTCTGAGAAAAGATACCACATTCCTCCCTCCCCTTCTCCGGTCCCCCTCCCCATCCCCACCCAAGCCACACCAGTCTAAAGTTAATTCTGGACTGGGAGTGGGAGGCAGGTTTTAAATTTAGTTTCATCAGAGCTCAGGGAGTCCAGAGTGGCAGCTGGGAGTGGGCAGCGTTCAGGAACGAGACTCAGCGTCTGCCAAAGTACAGGGGCTCTCTGGCAGTCTGCACATCAAATGCAAATATTTTGTGGGAGGATTTCATTCTGTCCAATGCCAGCCTATGGACAGAATGAAATTCATTCTAAACCTTTTGTACTGTTGGGACCTTTCCTGACAAAACTCTTTGTTCCAGCCGATTTCTATGCCCAAGGGCCCTTTTCATTGACCCTGAACCTTTCAAAAGTAATGGGCAGGATTGGATTCATTTCTTTTCTCTCTATAAGTAGATTAAATTATTTGGGGGGACTATGTTATGGCCTTAAATATGGTTTCAGAATGTAAGAAACATGGGCTCCAGTAAATGAGTTTTTGCTCAGTTGGCAGGAAAAAGAAAACAAGACCTGATTTGGACAAATGTAGACCATTCTCTGAACGGTGTAGACCTGGTAGGGTCTCTTTGCCTTGTATACATAGTGTCGGTCTGCCTTTGAGGTTCAGATGGTCTTATTCCTTTCATTTGCATGGCTGAATGCCATGGAATCCTAGCTACTTCCTCTCACACAGGTTCTTTTGCTCTTCTTAGCTCCCATTGACAGTGTAGAAATAGATAAAGTTACTAGAAGAGAAAGGTCAAGAAATGGTGTCAACAGCCTAAACCTTTCTCCTTCTGGTCCCTTCCTCAGACCTTGCTATTCCACCCTCAGAACAACTTAAAGGAGCTGCTTTCTTACCCAGGGATCCAGACTGTGGAGATCAGCAAATTCCATCCCCAATAGGTACCTGTGGCCCTGGCACCAACTGACCCTCATGTTGTACCTTTGCAGAGTTCCATGGGAACAGCATGCTGTTCTCCTCCCCACTCCTCACCCCACCCCCTATTCCCACCAAGTATTTCCAAGAGCATTGGCTATGAGCCAAAATCTTAATCTATCAGCTCTTAAAGGGTTTTTTCCCTCAGTTCTCAACCTCCAAGCAACTCATTAACTAATTATTAATATCGGGTACTCTGTTTCTTGCTCCCCCTACCCAAAACAAAGCAAGTAAATAAACAAGCACCCAATCATGTCAGCCAGTTACCCATCACCTTCAGGGTTTTGTTTTCTCTTTTGTCACAATATAAGAGTCTTCTTGTTATTTTATTTTTGTGCCTTTGCAATGCAGACTTGAACTGTTTTCATTCTCTTTTGCTTTCTTTCTGATCTTTCTCTCTTTTGCACCCTCCTCTGAAAACAGCCACCAAAATACAGAAGGATCTGGAAATGACTTATCACTTGATAAAGATTAGTATCTTGAGAGATGGCATTTGTCCCAGGTGAGAGGAAGATGAGAGGACAGTGAGTTGGGGTAGATTTCTGTGGGGTGCTAAATCCCTAGAGATACATGGATGACAATCCACAAAGAGGATCATGCAACTAGGAGCAATTTATCCCATTTGGGGGATGCTCACAGGTTGCATTATAGCTCTGAAGGGGAATGAACCAGCAGAACTGTATAGGAGAAATTTTCCCAATATTCAGGTTCTCACAGATTATAGAATAGCCTCATGTTCACCAATGTCCTTTCCTTTCAGAAGTCCATTAAAGTAGAGAACATGAGCTATTCTTTTCCCAATCATTACTCAGAATATCCCAGAAGGGTCTCTTGGACCTTTTGTTTTGGTAACAGACAAGTTGACCAAATTCAAAAATTCAAAGGAAAATACCTGTTTCTCTTATTATTGCTTCCAAATCTTTATTCCTTATTCCCTATTCAGCATCTGCAGATGTCTGAATGAATATTCAATGAGGACCGCTCCTTTTATGATGTTATAGTTTATCTTTGCTGTCACTGATAATAATAAGTGGAACAAAAATTGCCTGGGGACTTCTGTTCCCTGACCTGGGGACAGAACCTCATTTTAGTGAGCTGTGATGGCCCTCCTATGCAGAAATGCCACCTAGAAAGGAAGGTAGTGTCTCATGAAAATGCAACCCTGTTGGCAAGCTGCCCTAGAAGAGCTTTCAGATCCTTCTGTGCCCTGTGACACTTTTTCCCTCTTATCTCTTCCCTCTGGCATGCATTCTTTCTCATAGTCAGTCATATTTCCCTCTCAGAAGGACCACCCAGCCGGATCCTGATCTCTGGTTTGTATGCCATTCTTTTACTTATATATTACTGGAATCTGGTTTGTCTAGACCCATTTGGGGACATGAAGTCATGGAGAGACCACTGAAAACACTGAGCACCTTTTTTGTTTTCAAATTAAGGGAAGGAACAGGAATGTTGCCATCTAAATTTACTAGCAATGAATTTGCAAGTCCCACCAAGATTGTCTGCAGGATCACAAATTCTCTACTATATCTCCCTCTCCCCTCAAAAATTTTCAAAGAAAAATTAGTTTTGTTCATTTTGATTTTCAAAATTGAATAATTATAGGATGGATAAGTGCCATGAAATTAAATGAGAAGAGGTAGTCACATCTTCAAAAAGTATTATAGCAGTAAAACTAATAATTAGATGTATGTATGTTTTGTGATCTGACACAAAATCACCCCATATTCAAATTTTAAGGGAATCTTATAGGGAATCATATTCTTATTTTACAGATGAATAAATCAAAGTATGAATGAAGTAAATTACCAAAAGTCACAATCCACAATTAGAATTTGAACTCATTTCAATCCCAAACACCATGGTTTGGTTTGTTTGGTTTTCCCCCACTAGATAATACAAAATTATATCAATAGGTTGTCAACAGCATGGAAAAGTTTTTCTTTCACCTTTATTTAATGTCTACATTTTGTTTATGGGAAGAAAAGACTTGGTCCCACCTTACAGATTAGATAATTTCTGGAAAAAAAGAAAAAGAATTTTCTCTATATCCAAAGTCATTAATATTTCTTGGTAACATTAGACATTGTTGCAATCTCCAAAATGCACATTGTTCTTTTCCATGATAAATTTTGAGGACTAAAGTTGATCTGAAAAATTTGGGGAATTTTAGTAAGCTAAAAGTTCAGTATGAATCTACAACCACATAGCAGACATAAAGACTATTAAGATCTTAGACTCCATTAATAAAAATTATAGTGTCCAGAATTAAGAAAATTATACCATGTGGTCACATCACAATTAGCTCATTATATTCAGATGTGGTAACCACATTTTGAGATGAGCATCAATAATTTGAAGAACATCTGGAAGGGGGCCACCAAGGCAAAGAAGGGCCTCAAGATCTCACCATATGGGTAACAACTGAAGGAACCAGAAATGTTAACCTGAAGATGAAAAGAGTGGGGGAAAACAATAACTGTCAATGAAACTCATAACATGGAAGGATGAGATTTAGACTGTTTGGATGTAGAAGATAAAACGAAGAACAATGGATGGAAGATACAAAATGGCAAATTTAGATTTAATAGAAGGAATAACTTTCTAACAATTAGAAATCTCCAGTCATGGAGTGGAGTATATGGTTTCCCTATCAATGAACATCTTCAAACACAATCTGGATGGCCAATTATTGGATGTGTTATGGAGAAAATATTAGGTCAGATATGGATTAGATTACTTAGTATATATGAGGTCCCTTCCAGCTCTCACATTCTGTGAATCTGCATTGGTGTCAGTAGTTTGACTCTTTAGGGTCTAAAATCTGTTTTAAAAGAGAGATTCTTAACTAGATTCTCTGTAAGCTTGGCCTTTTATTTTAACATCAAGGAATTTAAGGCTGTTATTAGAGCAAAACCTCACTGGTCCTTGCTCAGGAGGAGGTTCCATGCCTCTACCTATCTTCTTAATTCATCAGGACTCAAATATCTCACCATGGCCTCAATTTAGGACTTCAGCAGCTCTTGATCCTGCCATCAGAATCACTGCCTTCATATGGCTAAAAACTTCAACCCAATTAGAAAACTATAAATATTAGATATCTGACTTAACCAGCTCTTAAAAAAGTATATTGTACCTTTCCCAACCCAGCTCAGTTTGTACTTTAAAATTTTCTTTACTACTCCAAAGAGAACTACTCTCTCTTTCCTGTGAGTATTATGGTATAAATGGAAAGACCACTGACTCTGAAGTCAAAAAACACTGAGTTCAAATTTTCCCCTACCACTTACTACTTATGTGAGGGAAATCACTTCACCTATGTGGGCCTGTTTCCTCATCTGTAAAATGAGGGGATTGGACGAGATACCTCTGCATCCCCATCAAGCTCTATATCTATAATCCTGGGAACAACTCTGCTTCAAACACAACTAAGACTTAAATACAAAATTATATTGACACGTTATCAACATCATGGGTGAAAGGGATTCTTTCACCTATGAAATGCCAGTTCCTCAACAGATTGATCAAGTGCATTTGGCACTTCTACACTGCCATGTTTCATGATATTTCTTCATGTATATTTATGATCAATGCCTATCTAAGCTACAAATTCCTTAAGTATCTCATATTTTCTTTTATTCCTTTCTTCAGTGTCCAGAATGGTGTCCCAAACATAGGAGACCTCAAAAGTAGACTTTGATTGATAAGCTATTTAAATGACAACTCCCTTAAGTTAAAAAATTGCTTCACCCATCTTTGCTAATGGAATCAAAGAGGATGGTGTCTTTTCTGACCATTGTTCCATGACTCTTTAGGGAAAGCTTAGAGAGGATTTTTTAAAATTAATTATCTCTCCAGGCTTTGGGATTATTTTTTCCTAGGAGATTTAGTAAACTAGTCCTTTGCCAAGCAACCCAGCTGCAACTGTAGATGGGGAAAATATGCATCCATCTGTGAAGAATGGAATGACAGGCCAGAGTCTGCCTACTGGAGATATTTTATCTTGATAAAGATGGGGTTATGAAGATTATACAGAAGGACCCATATATATATCCAAAAGAATACAGAGATCTCCAGATGTCTGTACTCTTTGACACTCCTAATAGTTTCCCCAGAATGTGCCAAAGGGAACAAGGCCCACATGCCACCCTTCATATGGGACTCTAGCATATTCAACTGAACCTGTTAGTGGGAACACATTGATTCAGAGCATCTTCTCATGTTTTAAATTAAGTTTTGTTTTTTTTCCTCTTCATTTTCCAACGGCATAGATGAAGCAATTCTTACATTATTAAGCTAAGAGCTTTTGATTATCAATTTTACTTATCAATTTTATGATCTTGAAAGTTGTTTAAAAATATGAAGCCTCAGGATAACTTCACTCTTATGGGAACCTTCCTAATCCTTTTAGAGTGGGCTTAACAAATGCAAATTCACTTTGCTATGATCCTAAATAAGACCCAATTAGGATAAATCTATCACCAAAATACAGGAAAATCCACAGTATAATCCACAGCCTAATAAGTATACCTTTAATATTGACCATTATTCAGGGATGTTATTTCTGTTGTTCCCTTCCCCTTGGTGTGAATGTTGGAGACTTGGCAGTATTGATGGTCCAGTAAACAAAATCCCTAAGCTTTGTTCCGTATGCTTTGCTCACTCCTGTCTTCCTGCATGGAAATGCAGCCTTCTAAATGGTAGATAGCATCCCTAATGAGACAGCATGCTCACTTTGGGATATGTCAGCAAACCTTTTAGTTATCTGATATCTATCTTAGCTAGTGTGGGACATATTTTGCTGATACCTTTGTGTAGTATGGGAGACTCTTTCTTCAAAACCTGCACCTGGAATTAGACATTCCTCATCCAATCTTTAATGGTGGATGACTCCCTCCTGAATCTGTAGGTCTTGTTTAAATATCACCAATTGGTTCTTCAAGATCCTCATTCTGATTGCTTTAAGTCAGGTTTTCAGAACTACTTTCTCCTGGTATGATCCAAAGAAAATTGATTTAAAGAAAAATGTAAATTATTATTATTGTTATTATTCTTATATGATTATTGTAGTAGGGACTATGAAAGGTTCAGAAGTATAAGTATGATTCCTAAAAAAGATAAAGGAAATGTAAGACAGTCTGTGCCTTTGAAATCTTATCTCATTAGAGAAATGAGAATCACAAAACAGCCTAAAAACATGGCAAGATAACCAAATCATAGACTGCAAATACTTAGAGATTTATACAGAAGAGAAATGATGCAGGGATGGAGTGGTCAAAGAAGGCTTTATAGTTTAAGAGAAACTTAAGCTGATCCTTGTGACTTTGGCCTCTGAGAATTTATTCATTCTTTGGGCAACATTCAATAGAATTTATAAAGCCCCTACTCTGCGTAGAGCACTGGGTTCAGCACTGAACATCACACCAAGTTTAGATAAAGATAGAGTCCTTGCTTCTGAAAGCTACCATCTAATAAGGAAGTGAATCATATGTCACTGAGGGTCAAGAATGGAGCATAATACATTCCATGACAAAATGCAATGAGACAATTCCTTTTGAACCTGTGTATTCCTAAGTCCATTGGTCTTATTTATGTTAAAAAAAATAAGTCTTATAGGTATTAATGTGGATTAAAGCTATTCAATTCTGGCTTTATACTGCATTTCAAGTGATATAAAAATGGGACTGTAATTTGTAAAGCATAAAGCACTATATATAAATGCCAGGATTTTATGGATCATTTGTTACTGTTATATCACTGCCTAGTTTCTCCTGTCCCTCCTTGTCTCCAATGCCCTTTAGCTCTCCTACGTGGACTCAGAGGGGAATCCAGTCGGAGTGGTACAGATGACATTCCTCAGGCTCCTCAGTGCTTCGGCACGACAGAACATCACTTACAACTGCTACCAGTCAGTCGCCTGGCAAGATGCCACCACGGGCAGCTATGACAAAGCCATTCGCTTCTTGGGCTCCAATGATGAAGAGATGTCCTACGACAACAGTCCCTACATCCGAGCTCTCATGGATGGCTGTGCAGTAAGTATCTCATTGGCACCATGGTCAGCACTCCAAAAGACTGAGACCAAGGTCAAGTATTTGTACAACTGAATGAATATTTAGCTTCATAGTATTAGACATGGATAGGATTATGATTTCTTTTGGGAATTTCTGGGTAAGGAATCTCCCTTTGCTAATGCAGGTCACTATCTTCTCTGAAAATTATAATCTTCGAAAATCCTCAGAGCAGAGGTGTCAAATTCAGCTGAATCAGATTAAAATTGAATTCACAAATACTTATTAAAATGAAAATATAATAAAACATAGATAATGTCAATATGTTGACTTTCCAAGTCAATATACAGCCCCAAAAGATCCTTATGCAAGCTTTAGTAGCCCTATTTCTATTTGAGTCTGACACCACTGGCCAAGGGCACTGAGATATTCAATAACTTGTCCAAATTTGTACAGACAGTATGTATCAGGCAGGATTTGGGCCCAGTTTTTCCTGGCTTCAAGGTCAGCTCTCTATCCACTTCATAACATATTGTTTAAGTATGTATGTGTTATATACATACACACAAATACATTATATATATACATACATAAATGTATTTATACACATATATGCACTCATCATGCATATATGCATACATGTCTTTGTTTACAAAGGGGACAGGCTTTAAAGGGCTCACTCTAACCCAGCTGTTGGGAAAACATCTCAAAGTCCTATTCATTGTGGCTTAAAGGCCATCCCTTCATATCTGAAGGGTGATATGTGTATTGCCATGAGAGAGAGGAGATCAGAACAGAAACCCAGGTTTATGTATAAAGTTGCAAAGTTTTGACAAAGATAATAGATGACTCTTTTCTTCATACATTGCTGAGTCAAAATGTACCCAATCTCTGTCCCTCTGGATCCAGCTATAAGTTTGTTTTATTAACTGATGTGTGGATAGGTGCTAAAGTTTGATTCATCATCTTTGCAAAGTAATAATTGTTCTATGGAGGCATGTAGCGAATGGAAGCATTCTAGAGACTCTATACTAACCAAAGGGAATAACTAAATGTAAATATGTCAGTTAGAGAGAGAAAGGTCTGGAGGACCTTGCCCTTCCTACCATATGATATTAAGGGTACTCCAACTCCTGATGGGAAGTATCTAAAAGCTGTGACTTCAAGATTAGCCCCTGATAAAGCTGTACCTTCATTCAAGTTGAGGAGATGATGAATACAATCTGAATAAAAGGGGAGAATTCAATTGGCATCCTTCATTCTACCGTTGTTGTACAGAGATAAGAACATTCCCTTCTTCTCCATATTCTGAAAGCTGTATAAAAGCATTGATTTTCAAGGTTTTTGAGTTTAGGGAGACTCAATGCCTTCATCTCTTCAGTGGGAGCCAGAAGCTTCTGATTCTTGCTTGGGGTATGGACAATTTTGTACACATTCAGCTGCTACCCTAATCTGGTTCATACCCATGGCAGACTTTTAACTAGGGATAGGTTACCTAGAGTTGTATAAATGTGTCAAAATTTAAAGGTCACTTATACTATTTGCACTCTTGCAATGCTGAAACAATTGAGCCTGGCAGTTTGTTAGCAAGACTAGTTTAAAAAGCAAAAAATTAATTCAACAAGCACTTACTTAGCACCTGCTATAAGCTAGACACTGTAGTAAATGATAGTTACAAAAAATAAAAAGAGAGCGGTATAGAGAGACAGAAACACAGAGAGAAACAGAAAGAGAGAAAGAGACAGAAAGAGAGAAAGAAAGAAAGAAAGAGAGACAGAAAGAAAGAAAGAGAGACAGAAAGAAAGAAAGAAAGAAAGAAAGAAAGAAAGAAAGAAAGAAAGAAAGAAAGGAAGGAAGGAAGGAAGGAAGGAGGAAGGAAGGAAGGAAAGAAAGAAAGAAAGAAAGAAAGAAAGAAAGAAAGAAAGAAAGAAAGAAAGAAAGAAAGAAAGAAAGAAAGAAAGAAAGAAAGAAAGAAAGAAAGAAAGAAAGAAAGAAAGAAAGAAAAGAGGAAAATAGGGAGGGAGAGAGGGAGGAAGGAAGGGAGGGAGAGAGGGAGGAAGGAAGGAAAGGAAAGCAGGAAGAGAAAAATGGCCTCAGCTCTCAATAATCTTACAATTCAATGGGCAAAACAATGTGTATATTATGTACAGGGTGTGCATATAAAGTGGATTGAAGGTAAAGGAAAGATGTAGGAGACAGTAGGAGGAGAGACCTCCTGAAGAAAGTGTTGCTTAAGTTGAGTCTTAAAGGAAGCAGAGATTATATGAGATGGATGCCAGGAGGAAGAACATTCTGACATGAGGGTCAGCTATTGAAAAGACATGGAGGTGGATGGTAAAACTTTATTGGTGAGAAACAGCAAATAAGCCAGTATGACTGGACCACAGTGTGAATGAAGCAGAGTAATAAATAAGATTTTTGGAAAGATAAAAAGAGACCAGGTTGTGAAGAGCTTTAAATGCCAAAATGAATTAATATTTGAACTGAGAGATGTTATAGTTCTACTGGAATTTATAGAGTCAGAGGAGAGAGGACACATTTTAAGAAAATTATGTTGGCAACTGTATGGAGAATGGATTAGAAAACGACTTGAGAGGTCAATTATGAAACTATTGCAATAATCTGGGCAAGAGATATTGAGGAATCAAGCTAAGATGGTAGCCATTTGACAGAACAGAAGGGGACATAAACAAGGGGTATTATATAGAGAGAAATGACAGAATTTGACAACTTATTAGATATGTTAAATGAATGAAAATGAAGAGCTGATAATAAGAATAATAACAATAATAGTTCACACATATAGAACTTTAAAGTTTTAAAAGCCCTTTCAAATATTATCTCATTTGATTTTCTCAACAACCCTAGAAGGTTGTCCATTTTCTAGACTGGGAAACTGAGAATGGGAAAGGTTATTGACTTAACCAGGATCACAGATTAGTAATTGTCTGTAACAAGATAGAGAGAATTCTGTTTTGGACATGTTGAGTCCGAGTCTATGAAGCCTTGAATTTGGAATATAGGCCATTGGTGATTTGGATCTGGAGCTTAGGAGAAAAACTTGAACTGTACATCTCTCATAAGCAGAGAGATAACAATCGAACCTTTAGAGGTTGAAGAGATCACCAAGAAAGACTAGAGAGAAACGCGAGTATACAGGATAGAACCCTGGGGAACACTCAGTTAGTGGGATAGCCAGTGAAAGGATTGTAAAGGAGTGACCAGATGGAGAGGAAGAGAACCAGGAGAGAGCAACATCACAAAATCCCAGAGAGAAAAGAGTATTTAGGACAAAAGCTGGTCAGAAGCATCTGATACTACAAGGAGATCAAGGATGAAGACTAAGAAAGGTCGTTAGATTACACAGTTTAGAGATCACTGGTCAATTGAGAGAGAAGAGAACCTCCAAATAAATGTTACTGCTTTCCCACACACACCATGAGAGCTAGTCTGTGGTCCTTCTCACAATTGCCCTGGTTTTCAAAACTGCTAATTATAACTATAGGCCCACCCGACTAAGAAGGCCTGTCTCTGAGAAGGGCCCCAAAGGACCCCATTTGGGGAAGATCATAGCCACTTTTCTTGATGCTCATAGGCTAGACATGTCCCCAAACACCCTTACTTTGCATAATGACTCACCATGGACTTCTCTTCCCGGAATTTACCCCAAATCTGTCTATAACCCCAACCTCATCCCTCCTCTCAGAGGAAAGAGTTCCATTAATTTTCTCCCTGCTGGATGATATAGGGAGTTTTATCATTGGCCCTATTTTCTCTTCTGTATAAAATTCAATAAGGGCTTCTCTTGTGCTATGTGTAGAATTTGAAGGATCATGGATTCATGGAGTCTGAATGGGAAGGGAATTTCTGAATTCCTTATCTTATATTTGATGAAATTGAGGCTCAAGGGGATTAAATTATTTGAGGTAATAAGAGAAGGGTGGGATTTGAATACAGATCCCTGAATCCCCCCTTTTCTTTCTATCATGTGTCCATTGCTTTCCCCTCTTGACCTCTCTCTTCAGATCCAGTAAGCCCAGTCATAGGTTTTTTTGGCTTTATTTGTGAGCAACAGCCCTTCCATGTAATATTCATTGGTAGCCAGCAATAACCAGTCTTAAGAGAAAAACATTTTGATGCCTCAGTCCTCTACTTAGACAATACACAACCTAGCTTCCTACCCTAATTAATTGCTTTAATTTCTGATACTGCCAGCCTTTCTCTCCACCATGCCCCTTAGCCCACTGCAAATGGCCAGAAAACCCCTGACTGGTCAATAGTGAATTCTTCCTCTCCCCCTGGCCCCCTTTAGTTCCTTAGATGAAGAGAGTTCCCAAAGAAATGTAGGATGCACATATCAGAACACCCGCTGTCGTCTAAGAGACTTGGATTGATTTGTATTGTAATAGCAAATACCAAAGGAATTGAGGTTCTAATTCCTGGGCCATTATTTGAATGTGTTAACCACTGATCTTATTGCCCTGATGGGCATCATTGCTGGGATGTGCCAATTCTTTGGAGAGAAACAAATCAGAGGATGTGATGGGCTGAAAAGCTATATCACATAAATTCACTTGTTTGTGCAATTTTGCATGCCCCAGGGGGAACATTGTTGCTACCATAATAGTTATTTATGTTTCTGAAATAATGGGGTGACCAGCCAGCCCAGTAAAACAGTCAGAACCCTTGAGAATTCTATCAAACTTTAAATATGTCCTCTCAAAACACTTTGATAATCATAGGCACGCAGCCCATAAATTCAGATAAAATTGCAAATATCTGCTTGGCAACTTCTGATCTATCCATAGGGAGGTAGAGGGACTGCATTGGAATCACCATGAATCTCTCATTCCCTGTCCTAGGCCCAAAGGGTAAGAGGGTGCTCCAAGTCTTTTTTTACATAGCAAAGTGTATGAAGGACTATCCTCTGCAGCATTCCTTCCAAGTGACCCTACAGATAGACCCAAATAGATTTAGTATACTTTTCTCAAGCTTTTCTGAAGTTCAAGGTTTGGAAAGGTTTGGAAAAGACTCGTGTTTTGTCTGCCTAAAATTTTCTATTAACTTAAAAGAAACAATGTGACATAGCAGATAATGTACTAGATGTGAAAAGAAGAATACCTGAATTCAAATCCCACTTTTAATGCTTACTGTGAAATCATAGAGTCACTTCTCAGAGTCTTAGATTCCTAATCTGTAAAATGGGGGTAATAATGATGATAATGCTTATCTCACAGGGTGATGTTTGCATAAAGTTTCAAAGCTTTATTTTAAGTAGATTATTATTATCATTAAAAGGAAATGCTATCATGTTGACTAGAATTCAGAAAACCTAGATCTCAGCCCTATGACTAATTCTCTATCTGTGCTATGAGGATGCTAGCTTATGCTAAGGTCTCTTCCAGTTTCATGGTCCTCTATTCTATAGTTCTCATATCAGTGCTAAACCACAGGGAAGACAGGTAGCCACATTTGATTTTATGCAATTGCTATCACAACTGAATAATGACACAGATCCTTAATAAAATTTGTCTCCTGGAGCTCAAGTTTGATTTCCTCAAGCAAACCATTTAGGTGGTGCAATGGACAAAGTGCTGAGCTTGGAGTTGGAAAGATTCACTCCTCTTCCTGAGTGTAAATCCTGTCTCTAGCTGTGTGATCCTGGGCAAGTTCCTTAAGTCTATTTATCTCAGTTCCTCATCTATAAAATGAGCTGGAAAAGGAAATGCAAACTGCTCCAGCATCTGGAGAAGTCTATATGTGGTCATGAAGAGTCCAACATGATGGAACAGCAAATCTAGTTAGCATGTTACCCCACATACATTTCATTGGAAGCAGGCTATATTTGATGATTGCACTAACCCCCAAGGAACTGGGGTTTTATTGGTGGTTGTTCTTTTTAAACAGTTTTTGTGCTTTTCTCCCTCTTTCCCCTATCCATTAAATTTTAGACAAAGAAAGGCTACCAGAAGACCGTTCTTGAAATCAACTCCCCCAAAGTGGAACAAGTGCCTATCGTGGACATTATGTTTAATGACTTCGGTGAAGCCTCACAGAAATTTGGATTTGAAGTGGGACCAGCTTGCTTCATGGGTTAAGAGCCACCTAAAACTAGTCTCCAAATGAGCAACCTCGTAACCTCATTTCACCATTTTTTTTTTTTTTTTGGCGTGTTACACGCGCATTCTGATACTGGACAGCAAATGGTCTCTTTTTTAAGTTCACCCCAATCCCTCCCAATTCACCGGAAATCAACTGTGCTGCTGCACCCACTGTGTTGAACCTAAAACCAAGAGAGAGAGTGAAGCAAAGAGAGAGCCCCTCTCCTTAACAAGAACCGAATCACATGATCTAGACTATCCATCCATGGCAGGCAGCCAATCAAAAGCCAAGTACTGTACATCTCACCAAATGCTTGTTTCTCCAGTTTCTCTGTGAATTCCACATTTCATTCACTCTAACATATCATGGCAAAAAAAAGAAAAATACGGGGCAAAGATTTTTCTTATCACAGTTTGCAACCAATCAGTGTTTATAAACCATATTTTGTTTTTAGAAATAACAAAAGAAACTTGAAAATGTGCTATTCATTTGACCTTCAAAAATGTTCTGAAGCAAATTTTGTAAAGGTCATTTCTACAATTGTTAGTGCCTCCATTTATTAAAAAAAAATCCCCTCCAAAGATGATTGCTAAATATCATTCTATGCATACCTTTCCCATGTACTAAAGGTGCTTATATTTTTGTATGTTTGTAAGTAAATATTTGTATTGTATATTATTATAAATGTTAAGTATTCCTGGCTTCTCAACATGCATGCAGATGAAACCACAATTTCAATGGGAAACTTTAGAAACAAGGTTAACTCGTCTGAATTCCATTCTTGCTCTCCATTATTAATTAGTAAGGGAAGCCATCAACTGAGAAATTGCCACAAATCAGCAAGAACTCATGCTGGAAAGAGCTGCCCATGAAAAAACAAAACAAACAAACAAACAAATCCATGTTGATGTCACTGTTCCCTGAGAAATTTTCATCAACTCTGCTTTTTAAATAGCAAAAAAGTAACAACAAAAGAGGAATCCAATTTTCAATTCTGTCTTTTCTATGCATGTTTCCCTTCATAGACAAGTTTAAATTAATTTGCAATTATTTTCTGAAAAAAATACATTTTCTTATTTTCTTCCTGCAGATCTTTATGGGAGAATGTATATGGCAGGGAAATCTTGTTTTCTATAATAATAAGTGAAAATTGGTGCTTTTAAAAAAACATTTATCTTATGGTGCTATCTATCTTAAGAACTCCTTAATACAACACTGGGGGTGCCCAGTCATGATGCATTCTCCTGACTTTCTGTTCATTGGCAGTTGCCTACATAGCCTGTGCCTCGTGCCCTGGACCTTAATATAAATTCATGTCACCTTCACACCCATTCAGTATGTGGAAAGCACTCTCTCTTCTCCCCCTCCCTCTCTGCCTCTCTCTTATTGTCTTATTGGTAGCTTATCATGCCCACGTAGAAAGTATTATGTGTACTTAACTTGGTTTGGATAAAAGAAATGACTATTCATACATGTTCTTTGGTTGTAATTATCCCAGATTGTACTCAGTTCCTGAATGTTTGTGGTGCTAATTTATGTTTGTTCATTGTATTGAAATGAAGATGGAACTGTCCAGTTATCATGTGAGCTGTCTCAGCTGGGTTGCCTTAAAAACAGCTTAGACAGAGAAATGTGCAATTAGCTTCATAATTCCTAGCATGGCTGCCAGAAGCCCTGCTTTCACACAGCCTTCTTTCCACGTAAGCAATTTGAATTTCCATCTGCAAAAGCCACGGAAGCATTCTTCTGCAATTCCTCCCTTGGATCTCTGCAGTGGAAACACTCCCTCCGTGTATGGATGGGATGTGGCTTGTCCCTCCTTGTGGGGTAGGGGCCCAAGTTTAAGTTGGGAAGAGCAGGTGAAGGTGAGCTCCAGGAGTCAGGAAGGAAAAGGGATCATTTACTGTGAAAAGTTACCTACACATGATGCCCTTTCCATCTGTGAAAAGGGAAGATGAGTTGGTTTTAGGGGAGAGAGTCCCAGGGTCCCCAGGGTGTTCCACTGAGGGGGTAGCTGAGTTTGCCACAGAAGGCTGGGATACTGACTGCTATGGTGCTTTGCCTTGGTGCCTCCCATCGTGCCTACTCATCCCAACTGGGGAAATGGTATTAGCTTAGGAAATTACAGCAGATTCTTTGAGGGGGGAAACATGAGCTCCCTCCAATAAAACAAAAATAAATGTTGTTCATACCAAAGAAAAGTCTAACTCCTGGATTGGTCAACAGTCATATTCCAAGAGGTAGCAGACACTCAGAAGCTCATAAATTCATCTCCTCAAGAGAGAAAAGCCATAGAGAATGGTTGTGTTCATACCATGTGATTTTTGTTTAGGTCATGTGATTCTGTGAGGATAATTTCTCATCAAAGGAGTTTTGTCCTTTTAATTTCTTTGTAATTTTTTCTCCCCCTGTTGATGCCTTCAAACTATTGTAATTTGTAATGAAGTCCAAACTTGTCCCATGTCCCCTACTCCCCCTCCCAAGACCACTTTAGCTACGGTATATGGCAATAAAATTACTTCTTATATTTGCAGAAATTCTTTTTGTGTAATTTTATTTTTTGCCCTAATATATATGTCTTGAATAGATGTTGATTAAAAGGAAGAAAAGGAAAAAAAACTCTATGGAAGAAATTCTAATACATAAAGCCCTTTGAAATATATTATCAAATGACTATTGTGCATTTCCTCAAAGCCCAGTAAACATGTCATAAAATTTAACTGTAATGACCAGGGAAGGGGTATTTTTAAATATTTTAAACCTGTGTAACAAAGGAATAAAATGTAATAGATTTTTTTTTCAATAAATCAAGTTTCCTGTTCCACCTTAACCAAAGTGATGTGGATGTCTTCTTAAGTATGTTGGAGCCTGATTACACCCTCTTCCCCTGCATTCATTGATGTGCTAATAGACCTTGAGAAGGTCTAGCGTTCCCAAAAATAATGAGTTGTATTAAATGGAAAGAATAAGACAAACTCTATAGATGACTTTTTTAAATTTAGAAATGATGCCTTCCCTTTAAAGGAAGTAGATACTGATTTAGCTACACATGTTGAATTTGTTCCTTTTTTGTTTGTTCTTTAATAATGAATTATTATTAACAAATAATGAATATATTATTATATTATGAATAACAAGCATTTGTTAAGCACTTAGTGTGCCAGGTAACTATATTCCACAAAGAGGTGTTTGTTGAAAGCTTACTCCGCATCTAGTTCAAGTTAAAAACTTGCTTCCCTCAGATCCTGAAACATGTTATGGAACTCTTCATTTCAATATAGTTGGCCCATCTGAAAAGACCTTAAACCATTATATTAGTATTAGGGAAGCTTCAATGATATTATAGTCGTGGGATAAACTTTGAAAATTAAAAAAAAATTAGTCAAGTTATAGATTTATAGTGGGAAAAATTCTGAATGGAAGCCAAGAGTATTGAACTCTAGTCCTGACTGAATCACTGATTTGCTGTGAGTTTGACATTATTTCATCTCTATAGGTGTTTTTCTGCACCTCTAAAAGGAGGAGAGTGGAGCCAGAATTTAAAGGTTCCTTTCCATTTCTAACATTGTGAGTGATGTTAAGTCAAATGATATTTTAATTTATTCTCTTTTTTGAGTTTAGAAGAATCTAGGCCAAGATTAGAGTATCTGATGAGTATGGACTTTGCTTCTGTCAGTCAAGCAAGTGTTTCTTTACTCATTTCTATGTTCAGTGCTGGAAGTGGAAAGATTGGGGGTGTTGAAGGAACACATAGTTTCTGCTCTCTAAGAAATTACAGTCTAGTTGGAAATATACAAAACAATTAGAGAATCAGATGGCATAAGCTATAATTGAGCCAATTTTTGTTGCAGACTATGTGCAATGAAAGGTCAGAAGAAGAAGAGACCAACATGAATCATAGTATAAAAAATTCTCAAAAAATGGATAGACTATATTTAAAGAGAAAGGATAAAAGAAGGGATTTTTTGGCAAGAAATAAAGTAATAGTAAAATCACCACATGTGGGGGTCATGGGACTTTCAAGCTAAAAGGGACCTTAGTGTCCATCTAACCTACTTCCTTTAATTTATAGATAAGAAAACTAAGGCTTCGAAGTTTTAGTGATATGCCTATGGTCATGCAGAAAGGACTAAGAAAATGACAAAGAATTATTTTTGCTGCATTTAAAAATATTGCTTATTTTTGACATTCTTTTTAAATTTTAAATTCCAAATTTTCTCCCTCCCTCCCATCCCTACCCACTGGGAAGGCAAACAGCATATTAATTATACATCTAAAATCATGCAAAAACTATTACCATATTAGTCACAATTCCAAAAACAACCCAAGAAAAATAAAGTGAGAAAATTATACTTTAACTTGCACTTAGAGTTCATCAGCATTTTTCCACCATGAGTCATTTGAAATCATCATGCATCATTGTATTGATCAGAGTAGTCAGTCATATGTTTCACACATGATCATCATTACAACATTGCCATTATTATCCTCAATGATTTCCTGGTTCTGTTCCCTTCACTTTGCATCCGTTGATGTAGGACTTATACCATGTTCTAAAATACCTCCCTCATCATTTCTTTTTTCCCCCCAAATTTTATGTTTCCCTATTACATGTAAAAAAGCCTTTAAATTCTTTTTTCAAATTTTGAATTCCAAATTCTCACTCTTCTTCTACATCCTCTCTCATTGAAAAGGCAAGCAGACATGTTATACATGTGTACACATTTTTTTTCACAATAATGATTACCAACTATGTATTTCCTTCCATCCTATTTTCTTCTCTTCTTCTATCCTGTCCATTCTCAAAAATATTTTGCTTATGACTTTTATCTCCCCCAATCTGCTCTCCCTTCTGTCAGCCCCACCATCCTACTTTCCTGTATGGTAAGATAGATTTCTACAACCAAAACAGTGGCTCCCTCTTTGAGCCATTTCCAATCAGAGTAAGGTTCCTACTCCCATCCACCCTTTCTCCATTTTGCCCTCAACTATAAAATCTCTTTTAGCCCTTTTTTATCTCAGATATTTTACCTCATTTTACCTCTCCCTTTCTCTTTCTCCCAGGATATTCTTCTTTCTTACCCCTTAACTTATTTTTAGGTAACTATCCCATCATATTCAACTCATATCTGTGCTTTTTGTATAGCTGACCTAGTAATGAGAAAATATTTAGGAGTTACAAGTATCATTTTCCCAGGTAGAAATTTAACAGTTTAACCTTATTTAATCCTTTATAATTTTTCTTTCCTGTTTATATTTTTATGCTTCTTTTGAGTCCTGTATTTAAAAGTCAAATTTTCTATTCAGCTCTGGTCTTTTCATCAGGAAGGCTTAAAAGTCCTCAATTCATTAAATATTCATTTCCCCCTCAAAAGATTATACACAGTTTTGCTGGGTAGGTGATTCTTAGTTGTAATTAGGCCCTCTATTACATTATATTCTAAGTCCTCTACTCCTTTTAGTGTAGAAGCAACTAAATCTTATGTTAACCTTACTGTGGCTCAATGATATTTGAATTGTTTCTTTCTGGTTCTTGAAGGTTGAGAACTCTGGGACTTGGCTATAATATTTCTGAGAGTTTTCATTTGGGCATGTCTTTCAGGAGGTGATGGATGAATTTATTCAATTTCTATTTTACATTTGGGATTCAAAATATCAGGACAATTTCCTTTAATGATATTTTGAAATAAGATATCTATTTGTTATTCTTAGCAGAGCAATCATCCACATCTATTCTGAAGGATTTATGACGAAAAATCTTGAAGGAACTAATCGATTCTGAATATACTTTGAAGCATTATTACTCTATCTCTCTCTTATTTTTAACTTAAAATTTCTGAAGGGTTTTTATTTTCATTTGGGTGGAAGATCTATATTTTCTTTCACAACTTAACTGTTACAGAAATATTTTGCATAACTTCACATGCGGTTTTTTAATTGTGGGTGGGGATAAGGAAAGAGAACCTAGAACTCAAAAATCTTAAAAACAAAGGTGAAAAATATTTTGAATGTAACTGGGGAAAAAAATTAAAGAAATAAATAAATTTAAACATGAAGGAACAAAAAAAAAAAAAAAAGAAAGAAGATGTCTAGGTTCTTTCATGGCTTTCAGGTAGTCCAATAATTCTTAAATTATCTATTTTCCAGGTCAGTTTTTTTTTTCTAATGAGATATTTCACATTTTCTTCTATTTTTCATTCTTTTAATTTTGTTTTATTATTTATTAAAATCCCCAGAAGTTATTAGTGTCTACTTGCTGAATTCTAATTTTTAAGGGATTATTTTCTTTGGTGAGCTTTTATATTTTTTCCTTTCATTTGCCCAATTCTGCTTTTTTAAAGAATTCTTGCCAATGATTTTCTCACTATGTTCTGTTGCCATTAAGCCAATTCTGGTTTTTTAAAATTGTTATTCTGTTCAGTATTTTTTTATTCATCTTTTACCTGTTAATTTTCTTTGCATAATTGTCTTCCATCATTATCATTTCTTTTCCCATTTTTTTTCTTCTGCTACTTTCATCTCCTTAACTTTTTCAGGAATTCTTAGGAGGGACAGAGTTGTTTTCTCATTATTATCTTCTTCTGTATTGGTCTTCCCTGCCACCATAGTAGCTTTTTATGGTCAAATTCTTTTTGTTGCTGTTGTTATTTGTTCATCTTTTCAGCCTTCTTTTTGATTTTGAATTTTATTTTGGGCTCTGCTTACGTGAAGTGAAGAAGCACTGTCCCAAGCTGAAGTCTTTATCATGCAGCTGTTTTCAGAGCTAATTCTGGAGGTCTACAAGTTTTTGGTGCTTCTAAAGGGAGAGGTATGGTCACAGCTCTCTTCTGCCCCTGGTTCTCTGTAACTATAAGAGCTAATGTTACTCTTTGCTTTTGAACAGTGAATAAGACTCCCGCTTCCTTGTGACTAACCATCAGTACTCTCCACCCTGGAACTGTGACCAAAACTGTGATAGAGTTACCAGTCAATGTCAGCTGTACCCAGTGCCAGCAAAGTGATCTTTTGTAATGTCTTTCAGTTTTCTGACCCCCTTCCATCTCTGGAATGAAAGCTTTTGTTGCTGTTGCTGCTACAGAAGCCATTGTTGCTGTCACAGCCAGTGCAAGCTCCAAACAAGCCTCCATCCTAGTGATATACACTTTTCCTGCCAACCACTTAATTTTTAATAGGCTAGAAAAATATCTCACCCAAACCTTTTGTGGGTTCTGCTGCTCCTGAATTTCATTTGAGGTGAAGGTTGGAAGGTTGGAAGGATTCAACTGGGTGGCTTCCCCTAATCTACCATTTGGGCTCCTTGGCTGCATTTTATAATGCTTTATTCATGCAGCCATTTAAAGTTCTTGAGGTGGATGGCGCAGTGGATAGAGCATTAGCCCTGAAGTCAGGAGGATCTAAGTTCAAATATGGTCTCAGACACTTAACACTTCCTAGCTGTGTGACCCTAGGCAAGTCACTTAACCCCAATTGCCTCAGCTAAAACAAATAAATAAATAAATGAAAATAAAGTTCTTGAGGTGAATGGAAAACTTGGTCTTTCTTTGTCTTGGTGTGATTAGATACAATATTATGTCTATTGAAAGATTTACCATTATGGCACCTCATAGATATCATAATACAAAGACATACAGAAGCCACCTAATCAAACAAAAACAAACTAAAGGGCAATCAAAAGGAATTCTAGAAAACATCTAATCCAAACTCTCTCCCTATCTCCATTTTATAGATGAGGAAGATGGAGCAAGTAGAGGAAGTTGTTTTTCCAAGGTCATGCAGGTAGTAAGTGGTTTGTATCCAACTTTTCCAAGTTCAGATTCTAATTTCTGAGAAACTAGTGGATTCTCATCCTTATTATATTGGGCTCCATTTGTTATTGAAGGAAAGATTGACAGCAGAGGAAAGGCTTACTTAAAGGGCCAAAATACCTTGTATCATCCATGTGGTGATCAAAGTTACAAAAAGAGAGCACTGGAGTGTTTTCTATTGCATTATTAAAGATCAATGAGATTTTTGTCAAACAAGGTGAAATCCAGAATTTCAGTTGATATGGAAGCTGGAAAGATTTTTAGCATCTTTGTATGATCACTATTAGCTATTTCTTTCTTGATCTTTAAATTTATATGTTTGGAAATGAGAAATAATCATAAACTAAATCCACTAATTCTGAAAAGAATGAAGGACTGAAGCCAGTGACTGAATGAGAGAAAAAAGACTGCTTCTCTCTTATAAAAGGTGCATATTCTATTACACAATGTAAGTCCCTTGAAGATAAGTATGGCTTTGTATTTTATATTTGTATCCTCAGTGCTTGGACTAGAGTCTGGCACAAGTGAGCAGCCAAGCATCTACTCTAGATATGACAGGCACTGTGCTAATCACTGGTGATGCAAAGAGAGGCAAAAACAGTCTCTGCTCTCAAGAGAGGTCCTGGGTCAGATGGAAGAAACATCATGTGAACGACCATATGTGAATAAGAGAGAGGATAAATTGGGGATACTCTTAGAGAGAATGCATTAAGATTAAGGAGGACTGAGGAATGCTTCTTGCAGTAGGTAGGACTCTAGTTGAGACTTGAAGGAAGCCAGTGGAATTAAGAAACAGAGGTGATAAGGGAATGTGTTCCAGACAAGAGGAAAAGCAAGTGAAAATACTAAGAGTTAGAATGTGGACTCTGTTTAACAAAGAGTTAAAAGTCGAGTAATAGGCTCGGAAAATGAGGAGAAAACATAAAAGTTTCTAACCTTTTAAAACTATTATGATGACAAGGAAGATCAAAACACACACTCAAAAGATGATAACAAAATCAAAGCTTCTCCATCCACTCTCCAAGAAAAATAAAAACTGAGCTCAGGCCATGGAAGAGCTCAAAAGATATTTTGATAAACCAAGTAAGAGAGTTAAAGGAAAAATTAAGGAAAGAATTGAGAGAAGTGCAGACGGAAATACAAAAAAGCTATTGAGAAGAAGAATGCCTTAAAAAGCAAAATTGGGAAAGGTGGTACACTGAGTAAAATAATTCCCTAAAAATAAAATTGAGCAAATGGAAGCTAATGATTTCATGAGAAATTAAGATACAATAAAGCAAAACCAAAAAATGACAATCAAAAAAAGAAACTGAAATATCTCATTGGAAAAACAACTGACTTGGAAAAATAGATCCAGGAGAAAAATTTAAAAATTATTGATTAACCTGAAAGTCATGATTTTAAAAAGAGCCAGGATATCATTTTTCAAAAAAGTATAAAGGAAAACTGTCCTGATATTCTAGAACTAGAGGGTAAAATGGAAATTGAAAGAATCTGCTGATCACCTCCTAAAAGAAATTCCAAAATAAAAACTCCCAGGAATATTATAGCCAAATTCCAGAACTCCTAGGTCAAGGAGAAAATAGTTCGATCACCCAGAAAGAAACAATTCATGTACAATGGAGCTACAGTCAGGATAACACAAGATTTAGCAGTTTCTATATTAAAGGACTGGGAAGCTTGTAAGATGATATTTCAGAGAGCTAGGATTGCAAACAAGAATCACCTACACTGAAAAAACTACGTATAATCCTTTAAAGGAAAAGGTGGTCATTTAATGAAACAGAGGATTTTAAAGCACTCATGATGAAAAGACCAGAGCTAAATGAAAAATCTGATTTTCAAATACAGGCCTCTGGAGAAGTATAAGGAGTAATTAACAAAGTGATATCATAAGGAACTTAATAAGATTTATCTGTTTACATTTCCACATGTGAGGATTATATTTCTAACTCATTAGAACGTTCTCATTATTATGGCAATTAGTCATGGGTATGAATTGAATATGAAGGGATAATATCTTTTTTACAAAATGATGAAATTAAAGGGTGAGAGAGGAATATACTTGGAGAAAGGAAAAGAGAAAAATGGAATAGTGTAAATTATATGCCTTAAAAAAAGAGGCAAGAAAGAGTTTTTACAGTGAAGGGGAAGAGGGGGAGAAAAGGGGGAAAGGATGAACCTTACTCTCATCAGAATTAGCTTAAAAAGAAAGTAACATATATACTCAATAGGAATGTAGACATCTATCTTACTTACCCTGCAGGAAAATTGGAGGGGATGGAATATGGGAAAGGAGAGAAAGTGATAAAAGAGAGGGCATATTGAGGGATAGAGTAGTTGGTAGCAGAACACTTTTGAGAAGAGACAGGATGAAAGGAGAGAAAATAAATGGGGTGAAATTCAATTAGCAATAGTAATTGTAAAAAAATCTTTTGAAGCAATTTTCTCTGTTGGAATATTATTGTTCTCTGGGAAATGATGAACAGGATGGTCTCAAGAAAAAAACAACCAAACCTGGAAAGTCCACCATGAACAAAGTGAAATACACTGTATACAAATCAATGGCAATGTTCTGGGATGACCAGTTGTAAATGACTTTGTTATTCTTACTAATATAATCATCTATAATTACTCTGAAGGACTTATGATGAAAAATCCTACCCATACCCAGAGAAGGAACTGATTGTGACTGAATACAGATTGAAGCATTCTCTATTTCTCTCTCCATTCTGTCTTTGTTTTTAATTTAATTTTTCTTGAGGGTTTTTATTTTCATTAGGTTGGGAGATCTATGTTTTCTTTCATAACTTAACTGTTATGGAAATGTTTTACATAATTTCATATGTGCTTTCTTAATTGTGGATGGAGATAAGGGAGAGAACCTAGAACTTAAAAAATTTAAAAACAAATGTAAAAATGATTTTGAATGCATCTAGGGGAAAATATTAAATAGATAAATACATTTTTAAAAAAACACAAGAAGTTAGGAAAATCAATTTGATAGATGAGTGGAGAATAGACCAGAGGGGAGAAAAATTTGAGTATGGAAGCTCAACTAGGAGGCTATAGTAATAGTCCAGGCATGAGGAGAGTGAGAACCTGTCAAGGTAGTGGCAATGTTAGGGGAGAGAAAGAAAAATTCAAGTAATGTTATGAAGATAACCTCCCTTATGAAGATAGGAATGACTGAACTTGAGAGTTGATTGGGTATGAAGAATGAAAGAGAATGAGGAGGCAAAGATGACACCCAGGTTTCATGATTATGTAATTGAGGAAATGGTGGTTACCTTTGACAGTAAAAGAAAAGTTAGAGGAGAGGGAGTTCAGTTTTTAATTTATCTTTGGACATGTTGGGTTTTAGATGTCTTTGGGACAAACAGTCTGAGACGTCCAATATGTCATATTGAAGGTCAGGAGAGAAATTAGGACTAGACAACTAGATTTGAGAATCATCTGCCTAGAGATTCTAATTTAATGCATGGGATCCAATTAGATCATCAAGCAAAACGAAAAGGAGAAGACAAAAGGGCCATACACTAAACCTTGGGGAACATCTACAAATAGTAAGCATGATCAAGATGAAAATAAAGAAAAGAAAACTGAGAAGAGGTAGTTACACCTGTTGGAGGAGAACCAGGAAGGAATACTCAGAGAAGTCAAGAAGAATGAGGAATAAGAAAAAGACCACTTGATTTGACAAATAAGAGATCACTAATCACTTTCAAGAGAGCAAAAAACCAGACTGAAGAGAGCCAAGAGGAAAAAAGAGAAAAAGTAGAAACATTTGTTGTAAACAGCTTTCTCACTGAGGTGAGTCACAAAAGGAAAGGGAGGTGATAACTATTCTGTGAACATGAGATATTTATTAAGATCAAAACCCTAAAGAAACCCTTTTTGTACCAAGCAAGGGTCACTTCAACAAGGGTTAGTAAAAGCTAATAGGATGAACCCACATTGAGTTTAGCAAATGAAAATCTAATTGCCATACTTCTAGCGATTATGAAATGATTAAGATCCAAGAATTGAGTCAAAAGACCTTTTATGAGAAATATCTGCATGATCTCAGCCAACATTATATAAACAACAAAGTATAGATTTGTATATAGAAATGGATAAGTTTATAATTGCAGTTCAGGACCAAATCACTGGCATCAGAAGTTATAGGTAGGTTACATTTAAGATATCCAAGGCTTAGTATTCCATGTAGATTAGATAAAGAAATATTAGAAAATTAGAAGTATATCACCTATTAAGTACAAAGAAAGATGTGACCTTGTGGTTAGAACTATACATGAAAAACTCATATCTTTCATGGACTCATATACAACAAATTCTTCTACTATAAATACAGACTTCAAAAAGGTAATTCAACCAATAAACTTTTCTGGAATTGGATCATTATCAGAGACTGAACAGGTACCTGTAATAGTCATAAGATAGCATCAATCCACAAAAACTTGAGAATAATGTTTTTAATAGTTTTGGGTCATATCAAATAGGCAAATCTCCAAGTTATATGGAACAAAGCTTTGAAAAAGCAAAGACCTAGAAGAGGTCAAAATTATGGGGGTAAAGGGAAGATTGGTCTAAGCAATTATGTGGCACAGTGGATAGAAGGAAGAATGGTGACCAAACATTTAGTTAAATGTCTACATGTGCTAATCACTATATATTGTCTCATTTGATTCCACAGCAACCCTGAAATAGGTACTACTGTACTATTGTTTTCCCCATTTTATAGTTGAGGAGATTGAGTCAGACAGAAATTGAGTGATTTAACCAAAGTCACATGGCTGGCAAATATCAGAGCCCTGGAGCTGGAGTCCAGAAAACCTGAATTCAAATATGGTCTCAAGCACTTAGCTCTGTTATACTGGGCCAGTCACTTTACCCAATTTGCCTCAATTTTCTCATCTGTAAAATGAGTTGGAAAAGGAAATGGCAAACCATCCCAGCATCTTTGTCAAGAAAAAAACCAAATGTGGTTATGAAGAGTCAATAAATGAAAAATGATTGAACAACAGCAGACTTTAAAGCACTATTAAATGGTACTTGTTTATTATTGTTGTTGCTGCTGCTGCTGTTACATAGTCCCAGTTGTTCTATATCAGTTGTATTAAAGAGTTTTTCTATAAAGCTAAAAAAGAATGAGCTTATATTACCATATTTTTGTTGAACTATTAAAAGATTATTTTGTTCATCTGTGTAATATTGCATAGAACATAGAATGATAGCTGGTTGTTAATTTATACTTCAACTATTTCTATCTGAACTTCCTTAGAAAAGATGAAAGAAGGACAGTTGAATGGAACAGTGGATAGAACACTGGCCCTGAATTCAGGAGAATATGCATTAATATCTGGCCTCAGACATTTAATACATACTAGCTGTGTAACTCTGGACAAGTCACTTAACTTAATTGCCTCAAAAAAAAAAACCATAATGAAAAGATAGAATAAAATGATATAAGTGATGATGTGTATTGGTCTACCTGCCATCTAGGGGAGGGGGTGGAAGGAAGAAGGGGAAAGTTGTAACAGGTTTTGCAAGGGTCAATGTTTAAAAAAATTACCCATACATATGTTTTGTAAATAAAAAGCTAAAAAAAAGAGTGATGATGGTGATGTGATGATTGCAATGAAGATATTTGCACTACTTACCTAAAAGAGATTTGTGTTAAGAAAGCCCTTCTTAAAACTCAAAGCACTCCATAAGTGTGGGTTAGTATTACAAAGGTATACAAATATACATGTATAACCATGAAAATATATGCCTGTCATGCATGCAAACCCAGGAGCCCATCTTTTCTCACTCAGTCAGCAATCTCCACCTGCCATCTCCTTTCCCACAATTGTCACAGTAGAGTAAGGAAACTGGGATATCTTAATGATACCCAGCATGACCTAATGTTCAGAGTGAGAGAACACACAAAGAATAGCTGCAATATATCAGTCCCGTTCCTGGGAGAAGCCTCAGCCAGAAAGCAGAAGAATGGGGAAAGGAAGTGGTTGCATTATAGAAATTTCTTTTTTTTTTTTCCATTTTTAACATTATTTTTATTTTCCCAAATACATGAAAAGATAGTTTTCAACATTCATCTTTGCTAAGCCTAATGTTCCAAATTTTTTCTCTCTCTTCTTTCTTGCCTTCTCCCCAAGACAGCAAGCAATTCAATATAGGTTAAAATAGAATTTTCAAGAAATGGACAGAAAGAAAAAAAATTGTTTGAATCCTGGCAAACATCATCTAGCTGGAGCCTAAGCTCCTGAGACTTTCTGGTGGCCTCACTATTTGGACAGTGTGGTAACACCTGGAGATTGTCCTACATTGTTCTACAAGACAAACGAGCCTACATTTCTTACTTTCTAGGTAAGTAGAGTTATAGCTTACAGATATCTCCAGGCTGCAGGCCCTAAATCCTTGTGCTCAGCCAAGAGCATTGTCTACAAAAGTGGTGTCAAACTCAAATTAAAACAGAGGCTACTACATTATCCTTAGAAAATCTTATATTAATTTTATGTTATATTTTCATTTATTTTGTTAAATATTTCCTTATTATATTTTAATCAGCTTATGTGGCACTTGGGAAAGTTAAAGAAACCTGCTCTGGTCTATAGGGTGAGGAAGAGATCCCTTGGGCAAAAAGGGTCTGTGACATTTAGGGTCCTGCTGAGATCATTTGACATAAATGCTGTGGGGAGGCTAAGGAAAGAGGCACGAAGAAAAGCCAGGATCAGTTTTATTTTTGTCTTCTCTCTGCCAGTTTATTTCAGAGACTGGATTTGGGGCAGGGAGGAGGATGATAGGATCATAGACAGAGCTGGTTAGTCACTCCTGGCCCATTACCTTCACATTCAAGATGAGGAATCTGAATCATGGAGAGAGATAATTTATTCAAGATCATAAATAGGCATTTCAATCCAGGTCCCCTGACTCTATAGAGCCAGTGCTTTTTCGATTGAAGACCCTGAATCCTCTCATGGATGGAAAGATTTGGTCAGGAAACAGTGGAAAAGATGCTCCTCCTCTGAACTCTGGTAGTACTTAGCTCCTGCCATTTAGGCCTTTATCAAAGCAATCTTGAATTGTCTTCTAATTCTTTCATTTATGTGGAAAGCCATCTGGAAGACAAGCTCTTGGAGGATAAACCATACCTTTGCTTCTTTTTTCTTCCACAATACTCACCCTAGAATTGGGTATACAATAGTAACTCAAGAAATATTTTCCTTAAAGACTTGATAATTCATTAAATTATAAAGGTTTTTTTTTTTTTTTTTTTTTTTTTTTTTTTTTTACCTTTCTTTGAATCCACAGGGTTTAGCAGAGTACCTGGCACCCAGGAAAGAGTTAATGAAAGCTTGTCACCCGACTGACAGAATCCTAGAATGCCAGAAGGCGAAGGGAAGTTCCACATCATCTAGTAGCACCCTCTCATTTTACACGTAGGGAAACTGAGATCCAGAAAGAAGAAATGGCCTGCCTAAAGCTGTATGCTCACGTGGGTTACTCCAATAGACAAATGGATCTGAGATCTCATCATATGAATATTCCTTCCCACAAAGCAGCCCACTCACCCATCCAAATCTGCTCATTCTGTGTGCCTCTTGTCCATGTTCTTTCATAAGTTTTGCCATGCGGTAGCCTATCCAATGTGAGAGGGGAAACTCTCTCCTGAAATCACAAGGATAGCAATGGAATATATGGGCTATTCATCAGTTATCACCCACTCTTGCCACATGACCAGCCCATTGTCTTTTTCTATCATCCTTTTTAACTCATTTTTTACTCAAGTTCTTGTTCATAACTCTTAATTTGCCCTATGTTGCAGCCTGCCTCCACCCACCATGTGCCTCTGTATTGCCCTCTGAGTGATATTCATTTTTAATTCTTTAGTTACTAGTGTTCCATGGTGTCAGAAGAATGACATCTTAATTAACTTGCTTTTCCTCATATCAAGTTTTTTTTTTTTTTCAATGCTTTCCAACTTTTCTGCATATATTACATTTGGTCCTCTAGATTATGGGCTGTAAACTCCTTGGGGTCAAGATCTGTCTCTCTAATTATTTCGGTTTCTCCCTAGAGTACTCAGGAGAGTACCCTGTGGAGTAGGGGCTCAGACTGTGTTGACTTTCTTCCCTAATGAGCCAGAGACCAGACTGGTGGGGGCGGGCCAATCTGGTTGTGCCTTGAAGCTCCCCAGGAGGCCGGGAGCCCACCCCACACACACCACATTCTATGGCACCAGTCCCAGGAAAGAAACTAGCTGAGCCAGGCGATCCCACGGTGTCCATCTGTCCCCTGGGCTACAAGTAGGGCCCTCCTAGGGATCCTGTGACATTCACATTTAAAGCTTTGTACAATATCAGTATGGAGATACATAGGATTTTAGAGGTAGCAAGGAACTTCCAATATTCCACCAATATAGAAATTTCCTCTTTATCTCAAATAGTCATTCACTGTACTTGAATGTACAATCTAATGATGGAGAGCTTACTGTCCACCAAACTGACTCATTCAATTTTTAAACAGCTCTGATTATTAGAAAGATTGTCCTTTTGTTGAGCTGAAATTTGACTCACTTTCAGGTGCATCAGATAATTATCTATTCCTTTTTCCATATGCTAGTCCTTCATATATTTGATATCAATATTTATAGTATGTGCTCTCTATGTCTAATGTGCCCATTTCCCTTTTTCATATTGTTTAGCATTTATGTCTATCCAATAGCCCAGGAATACCAATATTTTTGAGGATTTTTTTTCAAAAATCACAAAATTATTAACAATAAACAAAGACAAATGACCAAATAAGAGTATCAAATAAATGGCATCTCACGTGAAATTTTTGGCATTTAATAGTCCATAACCAGTGAACAAACACCAAACAAGAAGTGCATTTCCTCTTTACCCTATTTCTGAGTCCAGCTAAGTTTTGGCTGCCTTTTTCCTCGATTTTTGTTTTGTTTTATTTTGTTTCTTTTTCTTTTTTTTCTGTCTTCTAAACACTCCTGGTCATGAATTTAATTGAGTTGATTTTCATAAGCCCTAAAGCAATAAAGAACCCTCTAAATGTTATCCATGTTCACTCAAGAGAGTTAAATGAACTATCTGCCCAGGAAAAACTAAGTAGATTTGTTGTTGTTTAGTCCTGCTTTTTGTGACCTCATTAGGTTTTCTTGAAAAGATACTTGAGTGGTTTGCCATCTTCTTCAGATCATTTGACATGTAAAGAAATGAAAACAAACAGGAATTAAGTGACTTGTGCAGAGTCACACAGCTACTAAGTGTCTATGGCCAGATCTGAACTCAGGAAGATGAGTGTTCCCAACTCCAGAGCATATGTTGTATTCACTGAACCACCAGCTGCCCCACCGAAGTGGTCAGAAACATAAAACCTAAGTCAACAGAAAAATAGAAAGATAAAATGTATATATAGTGTATATGTGTGTATGTTTGATATAATGTAATCATATATTATTCTTACAGATAGATAACATATATGTATATATAATGTGTTATATATGACATATTCCTATATATTACTCTTATAGTTAGATATCATGTTATATATGTGTGTATGTGTGTGTATACACAAACACACACACACATACACACACATATATATGCATATATATATATATATATATATATATATATATATATATATATATTCTTATCTATTACCCTTATAGGTGTATAACACATATACCATATATAATGTGTTATAACATATATCTGTATTTTATATTTATAGGTAGATAACATTTATACATACACATATAATGTATTATATGTGACATATCCCTATATATTACTCTTATAGTAGATGCCACATATATATTATATATGTTATATGTAACATGAGTTTATATGAACTCATATATTTATGTAGAAATGTTATTTATCTATATGTATATGTATATTTATGTATGTGGGTATATATCTGAGATGAGTCCAGATTAGTAAAAAGCTGGATTAATTAACGTTTGGGAAATTTCAGTCTTTTGAATAGTGTTAAATGTTTCCTTAATACAGAGTCTTCTATATACAAAGTCTCCTATTGCCCTTGTATGGTTGTAAGTCATGAATAACTTCATTCTATAAAGAATTGAAGCTGAGACTCTCCTCAAAAACACTAGAGAGGTGCCTTGTAGAATAAAATCAAATGCAGCAGTTTCAAACAGAAATTGAAATGCAGGCCACTGAACCATACACAAGGATCCTTATGGGTCATATATTGACTCAGAACATCTCATGGTAGGGGAAGTTAGCTTGCCATTGGATAGAGCTGCAACCTTGGAGTCAGGAGGATCTGAGTTCAAATTTGACCTTAGACGGTAAACACATACTAACTGTGTGATCCTAGGCAAGTCATTTAACCCCAATTGCTTTGCCCAAAAAGAAAAAAAAGAAAAAAAAATTCATAGTATTATTTATGTTCTATTGTATCTTTACTTATTTTGTTAAATATTTCCCAATTACATTTTCCTCTGGTTTGGGCTGCACTCAGGAGTGTGGTCTAACCTGTTTGACATCTCTGAGCTAATGCACTGCAAACAAAAGATCATTTGTAGAGGGTGAGTCTCCAAGTCTGGAAGAGCTGAGATCAAGTTCTATCTCTGATATATACCCAGTGACCCTGGGTAGGTCCCTTAACCTCTCATTCTTAGACAACCACACAAAAAAAGAAGTTGTCCAGCAGGTGCTGATCTGTATTGGTGGAAGGAGTTTTGCCATCATTTTTCTAGATTAATGAAATCACAGGTCTTGCCTAAAAATACTCTGTATTATTTTTCTAAAATAATAATGTCCTGTTATATTGTTGTTATTTAGTTACATCCAGCTCTCTGTGACCTGGTGGACCACAGCATGTCAAGACTGTCCATGGAGTTTTCTTGGCGAAGATACTAGAGAAGTTTGTCATTTATTTCTCCAGTGGATTAAGTCAACCAGAAATTAAATGACTTGTCCACATCATACCGATAAGGTTTAGGTTTTGGGGTTCCCTTCTGTGAGGGAACCAAATGATGAGGTCTAAATTTAGGGAACCAAAATGAGATTAGGGTTTCTGGTGGTCAGGGAGTTAAATGATGAGATCTAGTGGCAGGTTTGGGGTTCAGGGAACCAAATAGAGAGGTTTGGCTCCCCTGCACCCCCTTAGGATTTGGCGCAAGGGTAGGGAGTTTTGGGGAACCCCCTTCTGGCGGTGCAGAGATTCTCTGTATAGGAATTTACAGACCCGAAAAAGCTAGATTGATAAAATATTGGCATTGGGAAGTCAGCCTTTGCTATGCAAGAATGGAAAACCTGAATTCCTCACGGGAGGAGTTCTGGCAGAGAGAAATCCTGACAGAGAGGCATAAAGTCTCCTTAGGGAAATAGGTGAGGGTAAAGAGAGGGTAGCACTGGAAAAGAATATTATTCCAGTGGGCAGAGGCTTCCTTGGCAAGGCATGGCATAGCATGGCATATTAGGACCTCTGCAAAGAAATGGGTTTTTAATTGTCATTTTTATAAGGAAGTCTTTGGTTACATTCCAAGCCTGCTCCGCGGGGGCTGGGCTAGTGGGTGGAGTTGAATTGAAGAGAAGATCTTTAATTGCATAGGGTTGGAATTCTTTGGCTCAGGACTGAACCAACTCCATCTAGATAACAGAATGAAGATTTTCTCCTTCAAGAAGTTTTAGAGTTTTGGGGTCCCTTCTTCAATATAATCGTATCTGAGGCTAGATTTGAATTCAGTTCTTCCTGATTGTAGGTTCAGCTCTGTAGCCTCTGAGCCAATTAGCTGCCTGTTTTATACTAGTATGCAATAATTTATTTAGCCTCATTCCAACTATTAGACATGTGGGTTGTTTCCAAGGTTTTTGCTATTATAAATAAATGTAGTAAATGAATATTTTTCTAGAAAGAGGACACCCTCTTTTAAGATATTTTTATGATAAAATTCTAATGATGGGAATAACTGTGGAACAAAAAGGCATTCGTTTTGTGATTTTCAATGGATACTAAACAAAATTCTTGATAGCAAAAAAAAAAAATTCTTGATAGCAAAAAAAAAAATATTGAAATGAATGAATGGATGGGTGAATAAAAAGCACTTATTAAATATTTACAATGTTCCAGGCATTGAGAATACAAATGAGCAAGATAATCCCTTACTTTAAGAAATTTATTTTCTAAGAAGGGAAAAGAAAACAAAAGGGAATCTAGAAGAAGGGATTGGATGATACAAATTCATTGACATGGATTGAAAATACTCAGGTAGTAATATTGTCATTTAGTTCTAGAAAAATTGTGGTGAAAATTCACATATAAAAATACAAGGTCTGGGGACAGAGCCCAAATATTGGTGAGGTCGCCCACCAAGAGATTGAAAAGGAGAGAAAGAAATTCAAAAGAATAGCCAGAGTAAAAGCAGCATGGTTTGGAAATGGTCAGGGAAATTCTTAATATTGAAAAGGTGGCAGATAAATAAATAGAAATGACACTTTTACATTCATATGATATCATTTTATATTGATTTTGCATTTGCATGTGATTCATATTAATTAAACCTATTCAGACATTTTATTAATTTCCATTTCTGTTCACTTTGAACATGATTAGTTAAGTTAAGGTGCAAGGTGTATTATCTTAGGTCCTATTGTGGTTATTCTCAAATATAGATAATAAGGACATGTACCTGTGCAAAATGAGAATTTTATATAATTTTGAACATCTTTGTTCGAAGGACATTATGTCCTTCATATCTGAATTGGACATTCTGAATATCTGAATAATATCTGAAAGGACATTCAGATAAAAGCTCACTAAGACTTTTCCATTGTTCTGTCTTTCAGAAAACTCAGCACTCCCTGACTTCTAGACTCCTATACCATCCTGCTTATCTTCACTAAGTACCTTTAGCTGGCACAGAGGAAAGAGTACTGAAGGGGAAGTTAGAGTACCAGGGATTGAGTTCTAGATATAGAAGCTAGAGTGCCAAGGCTTGAGTTCTAGATCTAGAAGCTAGAGTGCCAGGGCTTGAGCTCTAGATCCAGAAGCTACAGTGCCAGGGCTTGAGCTCTGGATCTAGAAGCTACAGTGCCAGGGCTTGAGCTCTAGATCCAGAAGCTAGCAGCCCAGGGCTTGAGGTCTAGATCTAGAAACTAGAGTGCCAGGGCTTGAGCTCTAGATCCAGAAGCTAGAGTCCCAGGGCTTGAGGTCTAGATCTAGAAGCTAGAGTCCAGGGCTTGAGCTCTAGATCCAGAAGCTAGAGTGCCAGGGCTTGAGCTCTGGATCTAGAAGCTAGAGTTCCAGGGCTTGAGTTGTACCTGTTTGACTTTAGGTGAGAAATTTCCTTTTTCTGGCCTTAAATTTCTCATCTTTTAAATGAGAGGACTTAATTTTTTGGTTGCTAAATTTCCATTCCATTTTAATTCCTTTTATCCTAGAGTAACCTAGAGGTTAGAGATATCCCTCTGTTGAAGCTACTGGGCCTAGAAACTGGCTCAATTTTCCATCAGTTTTAAGATGTGAAGTGGTATAGATAGTAAGGTGGGGCTGGAGTCAAGAAGACTTGAGTCCAAATCCAATTGCAGACACTTAGTTGATAGGTAACCCTGGACAAATCCCCTTAACAAAATTCCATTGAGCTCTTTCCCTCATCTTTAAAATGGAGGGTTGTTATGAGGACCAAATGAGATATTTGTAAAATGTTTAGCAAAAGGCCTGATACCTAAGAGGCACTACATCAATATTAGCTGTTATTATTTTAGCTACTTTGGTTTGCTTATTTCATTTCTGAGAAATAAATTGAAGCCAATATTCCTACTGTGTCTTCTCTTCTCTATAATTAATATGTCCACTTGTTTTCTCTATTTCTTGTATTTTCTGGCATTTTATATAGACAATAGTTAGTGAACACCAACATTTTTAGAAAAAAAATTTCAAAAATTATAAATTTGTTAACAATAAACAAAAACAAATGGCCAAATAAATACATCAAATAAGTAACAACATCTCACATAAAATGCTTGGCATTTAACTAGATAGAACCAAATGAACAGACAACAAACAAGAAGTGCATGTCCTCTGTACCCTGTTTCTAAGCCTAAGTTTTGACTGCTTTTGCCTTTAGTGTTGTCACCCTCCTTTTTTTAATGAGTCTTCTAAACACTCCTGAACATGAATTTAATTGTGCTAATTATTATAAACCCTAAAGCAGCAAAGGACCTTATAAATGTTATCCATAATCACAAGAGAGCACAAATGAACTACCCACACAGGAAAAAAACAAGTAGATTTGGTGGTTTTGTTGTTCAGTTGCTTCACACCTGTCCAATTCTTTGTGACCCCATTTGGGTTTTGTTTTGTTTTGTTTTGTTTGTTTCTTTGTTTTTGGCAAAGAAACTGAAGTGGTTTGCCATTTCCTTCTCCAGCTCAGTTTACAAATTACTGAGACAAACAGGACTAAGTGACTTGCCCAGGATCGCACAGGGAGTAAGTCTGAGCCTGGATTTGATGAGTCTCCCTGACTCTATATCCATAACATTTATATGTGATGACTAAATATTCACAGGTAACATTTATAGGTTTATATGAATATCATATATTTATATATAAATATTATATATGTATATATGTGTACTATGTATAGATCCCCTTTCTCATATTTATTGGCTTTTTAGCACATTCCCACCACAGGATCCTATGGAAAGTTTTTGATTGTAGTAATGTCTATAGCTTGAAATTCTAAGGATTTCCCCAGAAAGAGGTGAAATAAAAGAGGTACCCAAGGCACAGTATTCTGAGAAAGAAAATAGTGAATAAAATCAAAGGGAAGGAAATTCACAAATAGTAATTATAACCTTGATGTGAATGATGATAGATAGATAGATATAGATATATATATTTTGTTGAGGCAATTGGTGTTAAGTGACTTGCCCAGGATCACACAGCTAGGAACTGTTAAGTATCTGAGGGCAGATTTGAACTCAGGTCCTCCTGACTTGAGGACTGATGCTCTACCCCCTGCACCACCTAGCTGCCCTGTGAATGGGATATTTATGGTGACTTTCTCTGTAATGGTATTGCAGGGATGTCCCAAAATTGAGGAATGGCTAAATAAGTTGTGTTGTGGTTTTGATGGAAAACTATTGTGCATAAGAAATGATAAGCTCAATGATCTTAGAAGATTTGAACAAGATGATGATGAAAAAAGTAAGCAGCATTTAGAGAACATTGTATATAATAACAGCAATATTGTTTTTAAAATGACTTTGAGTGTCATTTTGACTGTTATAAATATATTAATTAAATTAAAATTAAAGGACATATAAAGAAAGATGTGATCAGCATCTAGAGAAAGAACTGATATATAGATGTATAGAATAATCTTACACATATCTCTTTGTACATATATGTATCAGAGTGTGTGTGTGTGTGTGTGTGTGTGTGTGTGTGTGTGTGTAACGATAGCCATCAGTAGGGCAGGGGAGGGGAGAGGAGAAGGAAAAATGTGGAAAAATGATACACAATAATTTCATTGTATATTTGAAGAGAATAGCAAATTGTACATGATAGATTTGAAGTTCACATACAATCATTTTTATTGTATTGTGTTATGGGAATGCTTGTTTTGTTCCATGAATTGAAAATAAAATGATTTTTAAAAAATGATTTGTTCCTACATAGAAAGCAATGGTAAAGCATAGGAAAAGTCACAATGTGGATTAACAGAACAATTTAAATAGTATAGTCAGTTGAGAGGCTAATATTTATATTTTTGTGAGACTCTAAACTAATCCCTATTGGAACTCTCTGATTAGGCAGTCAATTTGGATCTGTCCAGTGGTTTCTCTCTAATGTCGGCTTTCTCCTTGGTGCCAGCCTATTTCTGCCATTGCTCAGATACTATCTGCTGGGGTATTTAAGGAAGGAAACACAGAAGAGAGCCAAAGGTAGCTTGGGATACTAGTACAAACTCAACAACAAAAGATGGGGCTCCATTCTTCCTGAAATTTACATCTTCTTAATCTCTTAAAGAGCTACATCCCAAAACTGTTGGCTGTAAGCCATTTTTTCTCCTTTCAGGTTTCATCCTAAACATCCGATACCTGTCTCATCAGCTATACTAGTTCAGTATCCGGTTAGCAGATTCTCCGTGAAAAAGTCATGATGGCTAGAAGCTCCCTTTCTCCCTTCTCCCATGATTCATTGGTAGTAGGAAGAAAATATTTGTTCATGTTCTGTAAGGGTAGAAGAGGGATCCTTATTACATTGGTGTAATATCCATCAATATACCTTTTAAAACAGAAGATAGAGGAAGATTATTATCTTGCTATATGAAGTCCATGCAAAATATAGCAGTTTAAAATCAGTGCTGGAAATAGGAAGAAATGAATGAAACAAAACCCCACAGTATATGTATATGTGTACAAGTGGAGAGAGTATGTTGCTGATTGCTTTCATAGTAGAAAAGAAACTTCCAGATAAAATGGCAGTGTCAAGATGTAGAAAAGTCCAGATACCTAATAGATATTCTATTGGATCTCTGAAAATGCTCAATGATAAAGAAAACCAAAGAAAAATGAGCTCATAAGCAGACTTTTAAGAAACCTGTGGAAACTCTGAAACAAGCCAGATTAGGCAAGGTAGGCAAATCTGCGTTCAGAATCACGTAAAAATAAAGTGATAAAGGGTATGACAAAGATGAAAAAGCTTAATTCTACATTGAACCACAAGGAGTTCAAATCAGAACCCAGGAATTCCTGTAGATGACTGGGCCTGGTCTTAGCCATTATGTCTAGGACCAAGTAGAATCTACCCACGCCATCTAAGAATACAAAAGAGAGCCAAAGTCCCTATCCAATAACTGAGACTGGAGATATGAGTAAGCTGAAATAATTATCAAATACAATGTAGAACTACTATGGATTGAGAAAAACCCCAAGAAGTAAATTCAGAAGAAAGATTACAAAATGCTCAAGTAGAATTTCAGAGAAAAGAATATTCTGTCAAAGGTATAAGAATACCTTTAATAAGAATACTGTATAAGAATTTTGAAGAAATGAAGCAAGAAATAGAAATTTTAATGTTAAATGCAATGAAAGCCAGGGGAGAAAGAATGAGGGAAAAAAATGACTTTTTTTGAACAGAAGCTAGTAAAACTTACCCAAGCATTGGACTCTGAAAATTAGGGTTCAGTTATTATCCCCTGACCTCAGTTACTTAGCTATGATTCTGTGTGATTCTGGGCTAATCGCCTAACCCCATTTGCCTCAGTTTCCTCATCTGTCAATTGAGCTGGAGAAGGAAATGGCAAACCACTCCAGTAACTTTGCCAAGAAAACCTCAAATGGGATCAAAGAATCAGATACAACTGGAAAACAATAGAATGAAAACTTCCTTTGTTTAAAATTCTTCCTTATTTCAAGATCTACTCAGTGATGATCATTCATCCTTGAAATCTTCCCTGATATCTCCTCCCCCAATCAAAATTATCTTTTCCTCTCAAACATTGCATTACACTCTCCACTGCCCTTTCCTTTGTACTTTCTCTCTCTTCCCTGCCCTTTCACTGACAGCTCTTGGTACAAAGCCATAACTAATAATCCTTGCACCAGGGACACATTTAGTTGGGGTTGAAGATGCCAAGAATACAAATGACATTCTGATCATGGATACAGTCTCACTGGAAGAGGAGATGACAACTCTCAGAGAGTCTATTCTTCATCCTAAACAAAGGATGGGGGCAAAGTAGGCCCTGAGGATAGGGCCACTGGGCCCGATGGTGTCAGCTTGGAGACATTTGTGCTAAAGTATGAACTGCCCATCCCTCAAAATGCAGAGGATTCCAATCTGAGTCAAAAGCAGAAAAGTTTTATTAGGAGGAAAATCAGACACTAGAGCTGAGATACCCCAGTACAAAGTACAAAAGAACCCACAGCCTACAAGAGGAAAGAGCAATTTATGATTGAAGGCCACAAAGGGAAAATTTAGGGAAGGATTAACATAAGGAAAGGACAAATCTTTCCCAGAAACAAATGGGACATAGAAGCAGGATATTTTGCAAGAAGAGTTGACCGCAAAACTGGTTTAGTCCAATTTGAGGTACACAGCTCAGCAAGGTCAGCCAGTGAACACCACAGAAGCATCGAGGAATGAGTAAGATTTGGACTCACGACAGGATTCTGATTGGGTCCTTTTGGTGTTCAAGCCTAGTCTATGTCCAATTCACCTGCTAGTAAGGTACCTTATAGAAAACAGAAATATTAATCTCAGAAGTACTTTCACAAGAACAATACAGGCTGGCAAAGGGTAATGGTAGCCCCCAGGAGAAAGTACAACCTTCTGAGAAGGAAAGACTCAGTTCCCACCCCACATTTCCTCAAGGAAGTACCCTCTGTATGTTGGCACCCTGGGCAAGCTCCTATTCACCCCACACTCATTAGAGTTCTGCTTTTACAGATATTTAAATTCTCCTTCTATCATAATCATTTGGATATCTGTCTTTTCCCCTTTGGTAAAACTCCTCAAGATCAAAACCAATCTTGCAATTATCTTTTAATCCCTTCTGCTTATCACGGAGCTTTGTGTTCAATAGATATTTTAAAAATGTCGAGTTGAATTGACTCTTCCTACTCCCCTGCTTCCTCTCACCCCTGAACACATACAGCATCCCCATAACCCGGTCTCTTCGTATTCACAGCATATCAAGTATTCCTTGTGGGGGAAATCCTTCAAGTCAAGGTTTTTCTTGAAGAATGAATTTAGAGCTGCATTTGGGAGGTATGAGCCACATATAACCTTCTCCAAATCCCAGAAGAGACTGAAGCTGCTTCAAACCTCACTGCAACTCTTATTGTTATATTTTTATTTTATGAGTTTAAGAAACATCAACAAAAGCAAACATTTTAACAAAGAATAAAAAAGAATTGTATATGAATCTGTGAACTGCTGTTAGATAATTTGTTTTTGAAAAGTGTATATTAAATTTAACAAGGTAATAACAAATTCACCCTCTGCCTTTGTATCTTCTTATAAATTTCTTTTTGTTTTCTTCAGTCTATTATGAAAGTTTTATTGATGCTCATTTTTTTCTGTCTCTTTTTTTATTATCACAACCTACTAACTCCACCCTCTCCCCTCCTAAATTCAAGTCCTTCCTTGTGGGAAATAAACATAGCAAAGCAAAACAAATCAATCTGAAAATCAATCTGAAAATTAATCTGGACTAATCTGACAATTAAAGTCTATTTCCTTGAGTGCAGCCCATCACTGTCAGGAAGTGAGAAGCATGCTTCATCATCATTTTTAAGTCAGTACTGTTGATCAGAGTCTTACATAGTTATTTCCCTTTGCACTAGGGTTTACAAGTTTCACCTTCTACAAGAAGCCTTTGCCAAAATCCCCCTTAATGCTGGTGCCTTTTCTCTGTAGCTTATCTCCAATTTTTCCAGTATGTACCTTATTTGTACATAATTGTTTGCATGTTCTCTCCCTTATTAGACTGAGAAAAGAGAGACTTTTTTCTGAGGGGTTAGAAGGGACATTGGTTTTTTTTTTTCCTTTTGTTTTTATCCCTGGTACTTAAAAGAAGGCCTGGTACATAGCTGGAACTTAATAAATGCATGCTGACTGACTTATCCAATAAATACTATGCTGGTTCTGCTCATTTCATTCTGTATCAGTTCATACAATTCTTTCCAAGCTTTTCTGAATTCCTTATATTCATCTTTTTTTTTTTTACAGTGTAACATTTCATTGTATATATACACACTATAATTTGTTCAACCGTTCCCCAGTTAATGTTTCCATTTCTTTCCTACAACAAAAAGTGTTGCTATGAATCCCTTTATACATCTGGGGCTTTCCCTCAGTCTTTGATCTCTTTTAGGTAGATGGCTAGAAGTGCTCTCTCTAGATCAAGAAATATACATACTTTAGTGGCTTTTAGGGTATAGTTTCAATTTGTTTTTTAGAATAATTTTCACTGACCTTCTATCAAACATTCCCTTTTTAGTTCCTGCTCTTTTACTGGTGGCTGAAGGAATGTGTAAGCTTGATAAAATGGATTGTCTTCATATGGACCAATTCCAAGGGGAATATTCATTTCTTACTTCAGCCTAAAAAAAAGGCTCAGAATTTAGGAGAAATCCCCCCATTTCTCCCCTCTCCTGCCCTCATTCTAACCCTCACTCCAACAAACAATGGGATTTCTAATCTGGTAACTATAATCACACTAGGCTGTGGTTACTGCCTGGCATTCTACTTGGACATTCACAATTTCACAATATCATTTGGTATCAAGATATGTTTGTATTCCACTAATTGAAAGAAAACAGTCTAAGGATCTCACAGAAATATGAATTTTGTTACATCCCAAAGCACATAAAGAATCACAACTCCATCATATCTTTCTAAAAATAATAGTAATAATATAGGATGACATAAAATTAAACATGAAGTTGGAGTTAAAAGGGTCAACTCAACAAGAAACTTACTGCCTTGTCCCATATGAATCAAATATTCACAGAAGAATATTTTGTTATAGCCCAGAACTGAAAACAAAGTAAGTACCTGTCAACTGGGAAATAGCTAAGCAAGTTGTATTACATAAATGAAATGGCATATTAATTTGCTATAAAAATGATAGTCACTCTCTCTTCCAGTGCGACTCTATCCATGGTCAGATTGTCATTTTTATTCCTGGCTTCTCCCACCACCAACTAAATTCTACATTTTCTGAATTCAGAGAATCATGGGAAGGTACATGTATGATGCAAAATGAAGTAAGTAGAACCAGGAAAACATATATACAATAACTAGAACAATGAAAATGGAGAAATCAATAACAAAATAAAAACTAAATTCTATGAAATTATAGTAATCAGCCCAATAACTACACCAAATTTGGCCTCAAAGAGAAGATATGAGACTGCTTCTCTTTCCCTTTATTGCAGAAATAGGAAAATAATGAATGTGAAAGAAGGCATGCAGTGTTAAATTTAATTGTGTTGGTTAGTTTAGCAGAACTTATTTTTTCAGTTTTATTGTTTGTTATAAAAGTGAGAAGGAAATATTAGGAAGGACAAAAGAAAAATATATCAAAATAAAAATGAAAAAGAAAGTAACGATCCTTCATTAGTGTCCCAGAATAAGATAAAACATACATAATCTATCTAAAATCTGGTCAGTCTGGTCCCCATTTCATTTGTTATTTAATAAGCATTTACTAAAAACCTACTATGGGTTTAGTTGGGCACCATGGGATATAAAGGAAGGGGAAGGAATGGCAGCTGCCCCAAAGAAGTTCATATCCTACTGGGAAAGATGAGACATACATATGAAAAGAAAAGTGTAAGGCTGAATCTAATGCATTCTCAATGGCTGGAATAGATAATAAGCAGTATAAGAACTCAGAAAAAGGAGAGATTGGAGTGATCAGGGAATGCTTCACAGAAGAGCCATAACCAGGTGAAATTGTATCTGGGCAAATGTACTTGAAAAGATGTAGGGATAAAGTTTCTCAAGGCATTGTCATGTCACAACTGCATACAATTCCCCAGAGGAGCCATTGGTAGCAATTGTACCTTGTATCTCTAAAAGAAAAGCAGGTGGAGTTTCAAGATGGCTTTCATCAAGGAGAGAAAGCATAGAAAGACCCGTCTCTGGGAAGGAAGCCTCATCCTTGAGATAACAGCACCATGGGGCAATGTCCTATTCTAATTATTGTTCTGCTTCTAAGGGAAGAGATCTAAACTGGGCCTTAAAAGAAAGGCAACCTTTGATTTTCTTTATCTTTGGCTGCTTATTTTTGGATCCCATGAAGACATATGTCAGACTTTCAGTATTGCAGATGAGAAAAGATTCTCTGTCCTTTCCTTATTCTTTCTCTCTGTTCTTCCCTTCTACTTTCTTTTTTCCTTGCTCCCTCCACTCTCTCCCTTTAGTTTTCCTTTTTCCCTCTCTCCCTTCCTTCTTTCTTTTTTTCCTTTCTTCCTTCCTTCTTCTTTTCTTCCTTCTTCCTTTCTTCTTTCCTTCTGTATTCCCTCCCTTCCTCCTCTCCCTTCCTTTACTGAACTATTTAAAAATTAAAAGGCTCACTAAATGATAATTTGTCATATGCTGCTTAATTAATAATGCATTTTGGTGGAGACATTAGTGCTTAAGTTTTTCTATTTCTTTAGGTTTTTTTAATCCTCATCCCTGGTCTAGACTAAATATTTCCTCTGAGACTACCTGGAACTGAAGGAGTTACTGTGACAAGTGCAGGGTAGCCAGATGGTAACACATAGCATACCCCCCCCCACTTACCACCCCCAATTACAGCTCTAAGTAGGAATGCTGACTTCCCTGTTACTCCCTGTGTGGGAAATGTGCAAATCTCACCATGTGCTCCTGTAAGGCAGGAATGATTCAGAGGCAGCACCAGTCTCTTGATTAGATCTATCATTATTCATTTCTCTCTGTCCATTAATACTTTAGAACCTGGGAATATTAGATAGGCTAGTTCTGTTGTCATTTTGTGCTAAATTCAGTCCTAAGACCCATGTGTATTAGGTTAGGGTGGAAATAATTCTGAGAATACTGAAAGAATATATGATTTTGTCAGCATGGGGAGCCCCTACCATGGGAACTATCTCCCAAATAATAATTATACATAACTGTGACTTAGTAGCTAAATCCTAGGGAGTTGAGTCACGTACTGATGGACAAATCTTATCCATTAGAAACTGTTTTTGAATGCAGGCCTTCCCAACCCCAAGTCCTGTACTCTATCCATTATACCATACTGTCTCTGTGTTAGAATCATTCATTCATTCTTCCACAAAAGTTATCTTCTGAAGCCTCTATCAGAATATAAAAGCTTCCATACAATCACAGAGTCTCAAAGTTGGAATGGACCTCAGACACCATCTGGTCCAATTTATTTTTGAATAAGAAACCCTTCTACACTGTAACTGGCAACAGGTCATCCTACTTTTGTTCAAAGGCCTGTAATGAGCACCAACCTATTACTATTTCCTCCAAGGAGACATTTCATTTTGGATAGTTGTAATTGTTTAGAAAATCTTTTTAGACATCAAAGCTAGATCTTCCTTTTATAACTTCTACCCATCGCTAGGCATTCTGCTCTACAGAGGCAAGCTGAACAAGTAGACTACAACATCTCTTCAAACTATAAAATTCTATACAATTTAGTTTACTATTCATAAAGTACTTTGTCTAAGGCACAGTGCTAAGGAGTATGCTAAGCATTGTGCTGAGGTTCACTGGACAAATCACTGGGAATTGAGTTCAAATTTGCCTTTACATAGTTACTAACTGTGTGACCTACCTAATTTCTGTCTGCCTTAGTTTCCTCAACTGTAAAATGAGCATAATAACAATAATACCTACTTTGTGGGGTAAAATAAGATCATATTTATCACAGTGCTTGACTCAAAGTGGATGCTAAATAAATGATATTATTATTTTCTAAATGGTTCAGAATTCTGGGTCTGGAGTCATGAAGACATGAATTCAAATCCATCTTCAGATACTTACTGTGTGATCCAGGAGCAAATTACAACTTCCATTAGACTCAGTTTTCACAGTTCTAAAATGGGGTAATTACAACAATTATCTCGTAGTGTTATAGTGAAAATGAAATAAGGTAGTACTTGTAAACTGCTTAGCATAATGCCTGACATTTACACAGGAGTTACATAAGTGCTTATTCCCTTCCCTTATGCAGGCATTATATAAATGTTTATTCCCTTTCTTATATGTAGTTATATAAATACTTATTATCTTCCTTTATCTAGGGATTATATAACTGCTTATTCCCTTTCTCTCTAAACACAAAAGATACTGAGAAAAAACAAATACATAGTAATCACGTCTCTCTTATGTCCACTTTTCTTTAAACAAAACACCTCCAGTTTTTTGTTTAAACAACCTTAACTGATGTTATTTTAAGACCATCACCTGGAGTAGGCTCTTCTCAACACTGAGGTGATTCTGGCCAGTTCCAATGGTCTTATGATGAAGAGAACCATCTACACCCAGAGAAAGGACTGTGGGAACTGAGTGTGGACCACCACATAACATTTTCATTTTTTGTGGTTGGTTGTTTGCATTTTGTTTTCTTTCTCATTTTTTTCCCTTTTTGATCTGATTTTTTTGTGCAGCATATTTGTGGAAACATGTATAGAAGAAATGCACATGTTTAACATATATTGGATTACTTGCCATCTAGGGGAAGGGATGGAGGGAGGGAGGGAAAAAAAATTTGGAATATAAAGTTTTGCCAGGGTGAATGTTGAAAACTATCTATTCATTTTTAAGAATATTTACTTAGCAGAAGGCAAAAGGGAAAATAACACTTACTCAATAGGCCACTGATTATTCTGTTAATAGTAAAAATATAATAGTGTACACATAAACCACTCCCTCTAACACATAGATTATCTATGGAAGAGAATGAGCACACATTTAACAGGAACTTATCAGGGAGACATATAAAAAGAATAAGTTATGTTCCAGGGCAAAGCATCAGACAGATGGCAGACCTTGAGTTGCTGGGTCTCTATAAAGAACAATATGAAATACCTGTTTTTCATTTTTAAAAATTGCTCTTCTTATACTTGTAGCTGTCCTATTGGACAAAGGCACTATTGTAGTGGTATACAATCATTCTTGACAGGACTCTGAGAAAGTATTCTTCTCTTTCAGGGAAAATTAGATCCCTTAAGTGAGGAACTTCCAGTCAGCACAGTTCCCAGCAAACAGCTGCAAAACCTTCCTCTAAGCTCAGGTCCCTTTAGCTCCTCTAAACCAAAATTTCTTAAACTATGAGTTGAAATCCTATATGGGGTAATGTAGCTGAATGTAGGTTAAAAAAAACTGGCAACAGTAAAAAGTTTCTGAATGAAATTACCAAAAATTATTTCAAAATCAAATGCATAATGAATCCAAGATGTTTCTGGCAGTGCTTGCCCATATTGCATTGCACTACTTAACTACAGCCTTGGTTATGAACACACACTATGCACATGTGCTTACCTAAATGCTGTCAGAAACAACTCGACTTATATTCGAGACATCATCAGGTAAAAATGTCTCTGGTGAAAAGGGATCATGAGTGAAAAAAAGTTTAAGAAGCCCTGTTTAAGTAGCTTTTCTCCTATTATCTTCTTCTTGACCCTGGGAAGTAGGTTCTATTATTATCCCCATTTTACAGCTAAGAAAACTGAAGCTGACAGAAATTAAGTGATTTGTCCAGGGTCAACTAATAATGAGTGTGAAGTTATATTTGAACTCATGTCTTCTTGACTCTAGACCCAAAGCCCTATAGGCTCTTCATGTAGCTGTATTTTGATGAATGGGAATCTAGCTCCAAGATGTAAAGGCAGCCAAGTAATGACAGCAAAGTCCAGAACGTCAGAAGTACAGCTAGAAGTGTTACATTCTAAAAGAAGAATAAAACACACAGGAAAGTGATGGCCAGGGATGAGAATTTGGGTCTAGAAAGTCACAGGGATTATGAGTAGAGTTATAAGGTAGTCTGTATGATAGTATTGATTATTAGTTGAGAAAAAAATGGAAGTTGAGGATGGAGTTCAAGGGCAGCATCTTTGTTGGGCAGGCAGAGGAGTAGGTAATTTGATGGTATATAAACAAAAGTCTGAGCACAGTAAATAGTGAGTTACTCACCAAATAAGAGCTCAGCATCTGGGTCACAATTAACTCCTCCAGAGATGGAGGTGGAGAAAACATATATGGTCTCTGGAGACCTTGGTCTAGAGCAAAGGTATCAAATCTTCACCTTGCAAAACAATTTACAGATATCAAATTAAATTATAATCAGGAAATGTTTAACAAATATAATATAATATAATATATTATGTTATATAACACAAATAAATATAATAAATAAAAATATAATACAGAATAGATTACATTAATTTGTGGTTTTCACAGCCCTCAGGAATCACTTTCTATTTGAGTTTAACATCACTGGTCTAGAGAGTTATTGTTTCTGATAGGAGGAAGGGAGACAGTAGTAGGGAAAATGGTGAGATACCTATGCTAAGTGGGCTCTGATGTGAAGTATAGTTTAGAGCCAGCTAAATATAAAGAATTGGGCAACTATAAGTCGCTAATCCTGGAGTCAGTAGAGTCGAGTTTGAAATCAACTTCAGACATCTACTAGTTGGGTAATTCCAGGCAGATCACTGTTTGCCTCAGTTCCTCATCTGTAAAATGAGAAACAAATGGCAAATCATTCCACTATCTTTGCCAGAAAAAACCCAAGGTCATGGGGAGTTGGACACAACTGAATATGGGATTGAGTGAACAAGTCAGGGCAGATTTACTAACTGTGTGACAATACCAAAATTCATTTTTCCCATCTGAAAAAAATGAGAATTCTTATAGATCTAGCTCCCAAAATTTTTGTCTGAATCCTAATTGTTCTAATATTGAGGCCTTTGGTCTGTCACTGGTTCAGGTTCACTGTTTACCTCACATATCTGTACCACCTGGCCTGTGTTTGGTCTCTAAAGAAAAGATTGAACTCCATTATAAGGATCTCATAATATGGAAAAAGGCTTGCCCATCTGTGGAATCTGTCATTATTACTTTGTGCCTTTAGAACTAGCACCAAATAAAGCAACTGCTAGAGAGCTGGAAACAGACACATATGTCAAGGTCTAGAGGACCACCAATAGTGTCAAACTCAAATAGAATTGGGGACCAGTGATCCATACTTAAATGATCCCAGTAGGCCACCTATTATCTTAGTTTTAAAACAGAAAGTTATCTATAATTTATTGAATTTTTATTTCTTTTGTTAATTATTTGTTACACATTAGTCTGTTAAATATTATTAATTTCATTTTAATTTGATTCAGGAATGTGTTTAACAGTTTTATCTTACATCTATTGGTGACTCCAAGAAGAGAAGGAGCTTTTGTCACATGAAAAAAAGCAAAAACCATTGAGAAAGTAAGACTGATGAACTGAGATACAAGGAAGTTGCAAGAGAAGGACTGGCTGAGGAGCAATGAGGCACAAGGTAACTGCATGGAAGAGTCCTTTCCCCTTCCCTGATTGATGAGTTCCTCCTGGATCTTCCATTTTGAGGAGGGACCCAGGCCTGCCATCCTTCTCTCACTTCCCAATTTGTTTCTGTCTTTCCTGATTTCTACACCACTATGGGTACTTTCCTTTCCTTTTCCCATTTTCACCTCCATTTTAATCTCTCTTTGTATGTTGTCTTTCTCCATTTGAACAGGAGTTCTTTGAAGCCAGAGGTTATCTTTTTTTTTCTTACATTTGTGTCCCCAGCCCTTAACACAGTGCCTGGCACATGGTAAGCACTTAATGAATACTTATTGTCATACCTTGCTCTGAAGGACCTAATTAGAGCAGAACAATCTTCAGATTATCTGATACTTTTTCAGAGGGCCAAAGAAAACAGTTCATCACAGGGAACTTTGAGAAGGGAAGGAGGATGAGGGCTGTCTTTCCATGCCTTTATAAGATCTGGCAGCCTTTGGCAGCCAAAGACAAAGGGACCGAGAAGTAACTGGAGACTTGAAGCTGAAGAGACTATTCAAGCCATGGATAGAATTGCCTTGATCATGGCTTGCCTGTGCCTCTGGACCTCCACTGCTCAGGAGGATGGACAGTGTCCAGGTGAGTGAGATTTCCAGATGGAGCATTAAACTGCTGTTCCTTCCTGGATCTAGTCCTGAGGGACCCAGAGATGCATTCTCCTCAATAAATGTCCTGCTCTTTCTCATTTCTCTTCCATCACCTCGTGTTCACTGAGGAAGGGGAGCTATCTCTTCTCTCCAGTGACCTTTTACTCCTTCCCTTTCTTCCCAGAACTTCTGTGTGCAGTTAGATAGTGCAATGGTTAGAAAGACTTTGAGTCAGGAAGACCCGAGTTCAATTTCTGCCCTAGATATTTATTAACCATGTGACCCTGAGCAGATTGTTTAATCTGTTCTCCCTCAGTTTCCTCATATGTAAAATGGGAATAACAATAATAATAATAATGTTTATTATCTTAGGCTATTGTGAGGATCAAAAGAGATTGTGTGTGTATATATATATATATATTGCTTTGCAAATCTTATAGCATTGTATAAATGCAAATTTTTCTTAATATATAATTGTTTCTAGACATGTTTAGGAGGATCTATGTATAATAAATAACTGAGAACTGCATTGGAAAGAGCTCTGGGAATCAGAAGATCCAGGTAATAGCCCTCTTAGCACTATGTGGGTTCCCTATGGAGCAGGACTTGTGCCCTCCCAGGTCCTCTCTCTAGGCAACAATTTTCTTTCTTGGACTTTGTGAAACGCCTTGGTTTGGAACCCTCCAATGAACCCATCTTAAAATTTTGTGTATTATTTAGTAGGCAGCAGCATTGCACTATTCTCTCTTGGAATGGCAGACAACTTTTCTAAAGTTTTAATATCCTTCAATGGTGTCACAGTATTCTATAGTCATCAGATTTTAATAATTTATATTTATATAGCAAAACATTTTATGTATGCAAATATAGAAAATGTATATGTTGTAATTATGTATATATTATAATGTAAATTTTATATACACATGTATATATATATAACATATATATGCATATATATGTGTGTATATATGAAATTTCATGTGATTCTCTGGAAAATGGGTATTATTACCCCATTTTATAGATGAGAAATTGATCTTCAGAGAGGTTAAGTGATTTGCCCATGATCATATACCTAGGGTCAAAGGTAGGATTTGAATGGGTTTCTCCTGACTCTAAGCTGATAACAATATACTTAAGTTAAAAACTGTGGTTTGAGACCCCATATGGGGTTGTGTAAGTAAATGTGGGATTTGTGGGGAATTTTGGCAATGGTAAAAATGTATCAAATATTCCACCAAGATTTAATTCTTTATTTAAAAATAAAAAGCACATTCATCTCATTGCATCTGTCTTTAATAAATGGTAAAATTATATATATACATACCCAATAATAGTTTTAAAATAAATTTCTTTATGATTTATTTTAAGTACATTTGATTTATATTCCTATGCTATATATTCATGTATCTGGGGAATCACATAAAAATTTCTCCAGCAAAAAGAGGTCTCAAGTGGAAAAAATTTAAGAAGCCCCACAATATACCATGCTGCCTCTTATACCATGATATCCTACTTGGACATCACCTCTTTGAGACTATTTATTTGTGTGTAGAAGTGTAGATTATATGTCCTGGGAATCCTGACAAAATCAACTTTTCTCACAGCTCTCTAAGAAAGATTATTGTGTAACCCTAAAATTGGATGGATGGAAATAGGAATAAAGTAGTGTTGTTACTGGAATGGTTTGCCATTTCCTTCTCCAACTCCTTTTTACAGATGAGGAAATTGAGGCAAACAGGATTAAGTGACTTGCCTGGGGTCATACAGCTAGTCTGAGGTCAAATTTGAACTGGGGAAGATACATCTTCCTGACTCCAAACCCAGAACTCTGTTTACTGTGCCATCTAATAGATTAGCTCTATTAGGTTTATCTCTTTTCATCTAATTCCAAAAGTTTCCATGGGTAAGTACTCATTCTAATTCTTCCTCCTTCCTCCTATCCCCTCAAATTGCTTAGGGTCATTTTGACAAGGATTAATTACCTGTACTCTGAGCAGTAACAATCCAACTGAGCTCTGACTGATAGTGAAACTTGTCCATAAAAGATTACTTTACCTTTCTATTTTCAGATTTCTTTGTAAATTAAGAATAAATTTTCTATCTTTTGCTAAACATCACAAGAAGCCATTCCTCACAGTTCCCAAGTCCGAACTATGAATATGCTTTGACTTTTGGTCCCTTCTGCTTTTAGGTTTTATAGACCCTTTAGAAAATACCACTCTCAATGGTGTGTGTGTGTGTGTGTGTGTGTGTGTGTGTGTGTGTGTGTATGTTTGTGTGTCTGTGTCTGTGTTTCACATCCAGCAGATATCAAGATTGTGGGTCTTGGGGAGTCTGATAAAATGGTTGTACTCCGAGGCTGCCCAGGACTTCCTGGACCCCCTGGTCCCAAAGGAGATGATGGAAAGCAAGGTACGTGTCCATACCCTATGGAACCATAGGATTTGCTTGATAAAGAGTTGGAGTCAGTTACAGAATACTGACTCACTTAACATAAAATATAAAGCTGGGAAAAACTGAGTTTCATAGGCCATAAGCTGTGCCTCTTCACAAGTTATCAAGAAAAAATAAGTATCTTTCAAAAGTCCTTTTAGAAAATAAATAAGTTCTTAGTTCACAAGTTCATACTTCAGCATATATACCCAAAAGATTGGGGTTCTAGTCTGGGCTCCTTTATTGACCTCTTGTGGGACTTTCAGCAAGTCCCTTCATTTAATTTTTTTGTATTTCAGTTTCCTTGTCAAAGGATGACAATGCCTTCTCTACTTCCCCCAAACAGCTATTGTCCCCCTCTGTACATCAAGATTTGCCAAAACTTTCCAACTGGATGTGATATCTTTCACTCCTCAAAACCCAGAATCCTCACTGCTCCCACTATTTTAATTGTAATTACCAGTACTATTGTCTTATCTCGTTATTCATGGAAAGATGCAGGAAGAGTGAAATATCTGCTTATTCATCTTTGTTTCCCTCCCACTTCTGTGATATGTATTAAATGCTCTGTTTGTGGATACACACAGACAATACGCTTATTACCATTAATAGTTCTAACATTGATACATCAAGGATCTGTGAGTTTTGTCAGTCACTTGCACCCATTTTTGTGGGGGGAGGCAGAATTCTACGGCTCTTTATTAGGTCAGTTCCAGGTTTCAAAATACTGAGTCTTTCCCTTCTTCCACTCTCATCCAAAAAAGCAAAATTGATTGGAACTCTCTATTAACTTGCCTGAGGTTTTGAGACGTAAGTGACTGGACTTGAAGCCAGGTCTTCCTAACTCTAAGGCTTTATATTATATTACAAAGCCTTCCTAGCCATCCTAATCATCCACATAATTAATATGAAATCTTTGATTCTCAGACCACAATCCATGACTCTTGAAATGCTGTTTAGTACTTTAAGTATGAAAAAAGTCATTAGTCCTAAGAAAAAATAAACATGAATACATGGCTTAAATTAATATCTTACCTTAGTAGCCCAGACATGTTGGTGCTAGTTTGAACTAATATCATTATTAGTAATGGTGGTAGTAGAGGAAGTAGAAGTAATAGTAATAGTAGTACTAGTAGTAAGAATCATAATAGTAACATAGAAATGGTGGTAGTAGTAATGGTAGTGACAATAACAATACTAGTGATAGTAAAGTTAATAGTAGTAGTAGTAGTAGTACTAACAGTAAGAATCATAATAGTAACATAGTAGAAATAATGATAGTAACAGTGGTAATAATGATGGTTGGTTGTGCAAGGGCTAATGTCAAAGAATTGTCCATGCACATGTTTTGAAAAATAAAAAGCTTTAATAAAAAAATAATAGTGATAGTTGTGACAATAATAATAATAGTGATAGTAAAAGTAGAAATACTAGCAACAGCAGTCCTAGTAGTAGGAATCATAATAGTAGTTATAGTAATGGTAGTAGTAATAATAGTAATGATGGCATTAGGTAATAGTAATAATCATAACTGTAATAGTAACAGAAATAGCAATAATGGTAGGAATCACAGTAGTGGTAGTAATTATAATATTAGTTATAATCATAATACTAGTAGTAGTAGTAAGAATCATAATGTAACCTAATACTCCTGATAGTAGTAATAATAGTAGTGGGGAAGAGTTAGGGGAATTGTTGTGGTAGTAATAGCTGATATTCAAAATATATTTTACAATTTATAGAACCTTTATATACATGATCATCCTCAATTCTCACAACTTTGTGAGGTAAGTATTTTACACTACATTATGATATAAGTTGCACTAATGCAAAGAAAACTAGTCTCAAAGACAGGAAGCTCAAATTCTGTCTCTGACATCGATATCTGTTCTGTCACTCAGCAAGTCCCTTGACCTCATTATGTCTCCAAGATTTTCTCTAACACTACAAATGCCAAGGTAGCTGCAGAAATGTTTTAATAGGAGTTTTCCTCATGTAAAGTTCCTTATTCCAATAAAATCATAGATCTGATCAGAAAATAAATCTCTCCACTGAAGTGCAGAGAGATAACAATGACTTACTCCAAACCACACAGTATATGCAAGAACAATTCAAGAAATTGAATTCAGGTTTATAGGACAAAAATCCAGGGCTGAAATAATTAAGGTTGGGCTAGACTCTATTTTAGATGGTATATGTAACAGGAGTTTTAGGAAGGAGGAGGAAGAGGGAGTTAGGATGAACTGAAGACTCAATGTTTGACAAGTGGTGGCTGTAGCAACAAGGAAAGAATGCTGGCTTTGGAGACTGAGGATTTGATAATCTGGATGACTGTGGGTGAGTAATTTAACCTCATTCACCCAGACTAGTTACAAAATGCAGTTGGTTTTGTGTGGAAATGGAAAAAACCAATGATAATCTCTCTGATGGACCCTGACTCCATATTGTAGTGCCACATGTATAATCCTCCATCTTGTTTTGCTGCAAATCATCCCTGGGAAACTAGATGGCATAAGTTATCTATTGTTTCATAAATGCAGATGGATGTAATTAATCAGCATCTCTCAATTCTGGGGGGAAAATCCCCACAACTATCTACTTGCACCCCTCCCACCTTCACCAAAATATACTCTTTCCCTTCCCAACCAAGCAAGCCTTCAACTTTTTCTTCAATCACAAAGCAGATTACCTAATTTTGTATCCTGGTTTATATGCTGTTAGTTGCTTTCTTTTAATTAATTGTTCTTATTTGATTAATTGTTACTAGTATATAAAGATCAGTCTCACTCTTTATTTAGACAGACTGGTTAGTCCATTGACCCCTTTATTATATCTGTTTTGCTAATAAATCATATAGCTTGGATTGCCTTTCCTCAATTATTTTAATTTATAAACCACAAAGTCTCATTTTCCTTAGCTGTAAATAAGAGGAATAGAATTGTACTAGATAACCTCAGAGTCTCTTTTCAACTCTACAATCTTATAAACTAGGAAATATGTGGAAGTGGGTGGGGTTTTGGGGAAAGGGGAGTCAGTGAAATTCAAGTTAAATGTTGGAGCTTATTATCACCATTCCCATCTTATTTGTATCTACAGGGGAGAGAGGACCCCCTGGGATTCCTGGGCTGTTAGGAGAAAGGGGTCCCAAAGGTAAGTAATTAAAAGGAAATCAAAGAACCCCATGGCTAGAATCTTCATGCCCAGCTAGAACAAGAGCAGCTCCCCGAAGGCTCTATTCAGTGTGCTGCTCATTCCTAAAAAAGCCAGTTTCTGCTATCAGTCAGGAAACTTCTCCTAACTTCCATTTCCTAGACTCAAAGCAGTGCTGATGGCAGGACCTACACTTATATCACCTCCTTCACATTTTTTCCTATCTGAACCTTAAATCAATATTGATACTTGAGTTATTAGTACATATGTAGGAAGAACCTGGGGGTGGATGCATAAGTATCTTGACTTTCAACCAGCTAATTTGGTTTTCTTCTCACATATAGGAGACAGTGGAGAAATTGGCCTATGCAAGACAGGTGACTTTTCCTGATTCCTATTATCCCATCTGATTTTGGACCATGATTTGGGTATTGAAAGATGGGACCCCAAGTTGATGGGAGGGTACAATCAAAAGATCATTTGAACCTAGTAGTTTTATTGAATCCAGATCCAGGTTGGTTTAGTTTCCCAGATTCTGAGAGTCCTCCTCTCATCTATAACTCCATCAGCAGATTATACAGGATGTCTCAAAATTTTCAGTTCAATATTAAGCCTATGTAAGCTAGGCATAAACTAAGACTTTTGAAAAAGTCTGTACTTTTGGAGAAAAAAAACAAAACCAAAAAAAGCCAAAAAATGAAATAAATCACAGAGAAATTATTCAGGACAACATAAGGCATTAATGTGAGGCATATGGTGTAGTAAATGAACTCAGGAGGACCTAGATTCAAGTCTTTCCTCCATACATACTGGAAGTGTGACCACATCATTTCTCAATTCCCAGGAAATCCTCTAAGAGTAGTTACAGATCTGCATAGCTTGAGTTTCCTTATTAGGGCTTCCCTTCACTGATAAAATTTCAGTCCATAGGCATTAAAATTTAAATGTAATGAATAATATGGGAAGAGATAAAACAACTTGGATAGTTTACAAAAGGGTTGATGGACTGAGTTACAATGACTTAGAATCCAGTTTTTCTATTTATCTAGAAACAGGTGAGATCTAATTTGTTCTCACAAATAAGAATCTACTCCCTATTGTTTTTTTAATTTTCCCATCTCTTTTTCCAGGAAGTCGAGATTGCCGAGAGCTGCTCAGCAAAGGGAACACCCTGAGTGGCTGGTACACCATCTACCTCTTTGACTGTAAGCCTATGACTGTATTCTGTGACATGGACACCGATGGCGGGGGATGGATTGTGAGTATCAGCTCATCACAGATTAGCAGAGTAACCCTGTGGAAAAAACCCTGTGGAACTAAATTCAAGCTCTGGTCTTGTCACCAATTGTAAGACTGTGCAAAATTCCCTTCCCCTAGCTGTGCTCAAGCTTCTTTGTGATCTATAAAATTGAGATGTTGGACTGGGTGATCTCCAAGGCCTCTTCCAGAAGTGACGTTAGATAATTTTTCAGTGTGATTCTCTCATTCTCCCATAGGTGTTCCAGAGACGGGTAGATGGCTCTGTGAATTTCTTTCGGGACTGGGCTTCATACAAAAGAGGCTTTGGCAGTCAGCTGGGGGAATTCTGGTTGGGAAATGAAAACCTTCATTTATTGACAACTCAAGGTGAGGGTGTGAAGGAGGACTCAAGTCTTTTCCCCTAGATCACTACAGGCACTCAGTGCAGGCTTGGGACTCCAGCCCCAATTAATTCCTACCCCGTTTTTCCTTCTCTAAAATAAATACATACCATCCTTCCCCATCACATATATACCTGCCCTATTGGACCTTGGAGAATGCCCATATGAGGCTGGATATTCCAGAAGGGGCAGACTGAGGATACTACTAGCCTGAAGGCAGTGGTTAATAGAAATAGAATTAAATAGTATTTATTAAGCCAGATGAGCAGCTAAGTCCTGCAGTAGATAGAGTACAGGCCCTGGAATCAGGAGGACCTGAGTTAAAATACAGCCTCAGACATTTATCATTTGTGTGGCCCTGTGAAAGTCACTTAACTCTGTCTGCCTCAGTTTCTTCATCCATACAATGAGCTGGAGAAGGAAATGGCAAACCACTCATATCTTTGCCAAGAAAACCCCAAATGGGGTCACAGAGAGTCAGATAAAACTGAACAACAATAAGGAATCCATGGGGCACTGGGCATAAATTTCTACCAGAGCCACTGTATATAGGAATTCACTTCTGGAGATACCAGACAGATTTGTGGTTTGGGAAAAGTTCGTGCTCAAACCTTTTCAAACCCTTCTCTCACAGAAACCTTTGAGCTTCGGATAGATCTCACTGACTTTGATGAACGCCACACTTTTGCCAAGTATAGATCATTCCAGATTGCAGGGGAGAATGAAAACTACAAGCTGATCTTAGGAGACTTTGTGGAAGGTGATGCAGGTGAGTCACAATGGGGCTCTGGTCATACAAGGCCACTGGGACAATGAAGCAAAGGAGAACTAGGAGACAAACTGAAGCAGAGATGTCATCTGATGAGACATGAAAGCTGGAAGGGACCTTAGAGCCTAGGATATGGAAGCTAGAAGGGACCTTAGAACCCAGGATATGGAAGCTAGAAGGGACCTTAGAACCCAGGATATGGAAGCTAGAAGGGACCTTAGAACCCAGGATATGGAAGCTAGAAGGGATTTTAGAATGCAAGCTATGGAAGCTGGAAGGGACTTTAGAACCCAGGGTATGGAAACTAGAAGGGACCTTAGAACCTAGGATATGGAAGCTAGAAGGGACCTTAGAACACCAGGATATGGAAGCTAGAAGGGACCTTAGAACACAGGATATGGAAGCTAGAAGGGACCTTAGAACCCAGGATATGGAAGATAGAAGGGACCTTAGAACTCAGGATATGGAAGCTGGAAAGGACCTTAGAACCCAGGATATAGGAACTGGAAGGGACCTTTAAAACTTAAACTGTCAGGGATGAAAGGAGCATTAGACATCTTTAAGTCTAAACTACTAATTAAATACATATGTGGAAGCTGAGATGCCATATTTCTATGGCCTTAAGGGAAGTCTAAGATGAGAGAGTTAGACGGGGGCCGGTTCATGGAGGACTTTGGATGCCAGGATAAAGAGATTAACCCTTACCATGTGTAAATGTTGGTCTAAATTGTTTTCTTTGCAGGTAACTCGCTGACGTACCATAACAACATACCCTTCTCAACGAAAGATCGAGACAATGATTCAGATAACACAAACTGTGCTGTTAGCTACAGTGGAGGCTGGTGGTACAAAAATTGCCATCTGTCTAACCTGAATGGCTTGTACCTCAAAGGTCCCCATAACAGTTTTGCCAATGGGATAAACTGGCACTCGGGCAAAGGATACAAGTATTCCTACAAAGTGTCTGAGATGAAGCTCAGGCCTACTTAGCTTGTGGGGAGGTCCAGGACATTTCCCAGGGGAATGTTGGACTAGCAGAGGCAGTGGCTGTATCCACCTAGGAGGAGACAACAAGAGTTCCAATCTCAGATCCAGAGAGAGGTTCAAAGAAATTCTTCTTGCATTTTTGTCATGATCCCACAGTTCTCTGGCTATGTGATTTGGGGCAAGTTCTAATCTTTCTCAACCTCAGTTTCCTTATCTGAAGCATGGAAACCATAATTCCAGAACTAACTCATCAACTAACAGCTATTTCCTATAAGCCTCAAAGAGAAAATATGTGAAATCATCTTGTTTTTGTCAGTGAGGGATATAAATGAGAGTTATTATTGATTTAATAGCAGGGAAGATGGAGGATAGAAGGAAAAAATCATCCTTGTGGCCTATAAATGAATGATATTAATTATTAAATTAAAATTTCAACCTTAAATAATATTCCTCCTGATGGAGGAGAAGATGAAATAATGCTAATTTTCTACAATTGTGCTTACAATTATGAAACTTACAAATTTAACTTTTAGGAAGTATTTTTCCATGAATTATGTCAGATATCTGAATTAAGAGGTAAGAAAAGAATGATTTCTCTTTGACATGTAGCACAGTGAATATATGAAGGTAGACTTGGGGGTGGGATTCATGAGTTCAACTTCTGCCTCACTTATTTACTAGCTAAGTAACCTTGACTTCACTCAAATTCAGTTTCCTCATCTATAAAATGGGAATAATCATAGAACCTGCTTCCCAGATTTGTGAGGGGCAAATGAGGGCAAATGTACAATGCTTGGCACTAAATAACACAGTAATCAGTTATTATATGTGAGAAAAATGAGCCCAGGAGGTAAAAGTGATTTGTCAAGTCCATGCCCAGGGCCTCCTGATTTTCTTACCTATTCCTTTCCACTGCTTATCAGAAACCACCTATGACAAAGGGCCAAACTATCCTGTTAACCTCTCCCTGGGCATTCATTTGTTTACTGGTCAGTGAGGATTACTCCTCACTGTGGCGAACAAGAGTATGAGCCCGAGTGCTGTGTGAGCAGAAAGTTCATGGCTGGATCCAGAAGCAAGGCTTCTTTCTGGCTTGGGAAAGAACTGGTGCCTTCACCTCTGGCTGCTGAATTCTGCCAGACAGTCTATTTCCAGACTGGAAAAGGTGCCACTTTTTACATCAATACTCAAGTAGAAGTGAAAATTGGCAGTTTCACCCTTCCACCTCTCGAACAGCCATTTTTTTCTCTCTGGCCTCAGTTTGAAATTTTTAATCAGCCTTGATGAAGACTGAACTAGTCACGGAGAATGCTTTTTAGCATAGACATTTCGTGCTGGAAGAGATTCTAATTCAACCTCTTAATTTTACAGATGAGGAAATTGATACCTAGAGAAGTATAGAGGCTAAAAACAAATTAGTCTGACTCTGAGCACAATGTTCTCTTTCAGAAACTGCAGGTCCATAGATTTAGAACTGGAGGGTCATCTTCATTCTATAGATGAGCACCCTCAGGCCCAGGAAAAAATTTTAAACGACTAGTCCAAAATCACCTAGATGGGAGAGCTGGGAATTTCTCCCGCCATCCAGCATGCTAAATGGCCTAGATCTCTCCCCGGTGCATTAACCAGTCTGTACTGTTGCCATCATTCCCCACTTAGACTGCCTGTCTTGTGTCTCCCCTCTTTGACATATCTTCACATAGCTGTCCCTACTCAGAAATTGTCCCCATGGCTTCCTATTGCATCTAGGACAGAACACAAACCTCTTAATTTGGTCCTTAAAACCCTTCTCTGGCTGGTTCCAACCTGTGTCTCTGGTCTTTTACACATTACTCTCCCTGTGGAAGATGTCTTCTTTGGTGTCCACACAAGCTATTTTCCCTGCACTTCCTCCTCATCTTCACTTTTTTTAGAAGCCCTGGCTCTCTTCCAAGCCCTGCTAGATTGTGACTTGCTACAAGAAACCTATCCTGATGCCCCAGGGGTTAGTTCTCCTTCCTCCAATTACTTTGCATATACTGAGCTTGTAGTTTCTATTTACTTAAGTGTGTATATACTGTTCTCCAAATAAAATATTAGCTCCTGGAAAAGAAGGGACTTTGTTTTGTCTCTGTAACCTGAAACACAATAGATACTTCATAAATGCCTGTTGAGCAAGGGCTGGGGGGCCTGGATAAATAAAATATCTTTCCCACAATGCCTGAATTTCACATTAGAATTGTTCCTTTGGGTTAACAAATCATGTCTCTGGAAGGCTCCAGGTGATTAAATACCTGAAAGCAACTAGGTGGTGTAATAGATAACAGATAATAGATAATAAATTGAGCTCTAGACAGAGCACTAGACTTGAAGTCAAATCTGACCTCGGATACTTGTTAGCTGTGTCACTCTGGGAAAGTCATTTAACTTCTATCTCAGTTACCTCATCTGTAAATGAAAACAATAAAAGCACCTGTTTCATAGAAGTTGTTATGAGGATCAAATTAGATATATTCATAAGGCTCTTAACATAATATATGGCACATTTTATTGTTTTGTCATTAAATCATTTCTGACCCTTTCAGGATGTTCTTAGCTGGAATACTAGAGTGGCCATTTCCTTCTCCAGCTCATTTTATAGATGAGGAACTAAGGCAAATAAAAGCAAGTGACTTGCCCACAGTGTCCGAGGCTAGATTTGATCTCAGAAAAAATGAGTTTTCCTGTTTCCAAATCCAGTATTTTATCCATCTCATTGCCCAATATATGGCATATAAATGTTTATTAAGTGTTTATTCCCTTCCCCCCTTGCAACACAAATACTCAAATAGATGTTTGATTTCACTGATTGGGAAGTTCCTCCCATTGTTACAAAGGAAAAGCCGTTTTTTGTCCAGACCCTCCATTGTATTTACCACACAGAGGTCCTCAATGTGCTGATGGTCTGCTTTAATGTTTCCTGATATTATGGAACTACTAAGGGGAACATTCTGGCTCTGTCATCCCTAATTTTTGTCACAGGACCAGTTCATATTTTGTTATCTCCATCATATAATTCCTTGATGACATGTTTTACTCTTATTGTTCTGAATTTTTTAATAGTGTTACATGTTGCAGTATTTTCATGCCCACCATGGGCTTTGCTATTGTTCTTGGAAACATATTAAATTTTAATTCTTTGGGGATCATTGTATTCCATGTCTTCCTGCCATACAGCTCACCGTAGAAAGTTGTTATTAAAAATACGAGCTTATTGTAATAGGACACTTGAATCTTTAAATGAGATCTGCAGTTTCTAGAAGGCAATCTGATCCACTCTCCTCCTCCTATTCAATTTTGAGCCTAATTTATTGTCCATCTCCTGTCCCAGATATATACACTAATAGGTAAATTCTATAAGTTTTCCATGGAAATACATGTTGAAAAATGGGCCACAGAGACATTCTTCATTCCTTTAGTCTTTCTTGTGTGGCTGGACAGACAATATTACTTCAAGTAACTACAGATCTTTTCTAGGGAAATCTACAATGTTCTAGGGATTAAGGAAATCAATACAGTATCGTATGCACACAGGATCATTCAGAGGATCCCTCCAATCACATAAACCTGGAAGGGTGATTATAATATAATTTTTTTCAAGTTTTCTTGGAATGACTAATTATTTTGATAGGTGAAGAGATGACCTTGCGCTTAGGAAATTATAGTAAGCATGTCAAAGTTGGAGAGATTCTTAGAAATCTTATGGTCATCAGGTCAAAGATTTAGAGACAGAAGGGACCTCGGATGCTATTTAATTCAAATACTTCATTTTATAAATGAGGAAACTGAGGTCCAGAGAGGTCAAGTTATTTTCCAATGACCATACAAATAGTAAGCATATCAGAGAGCATTTGAATCTGAGTCCTCTGTATTGGAATCTTTACAAATTGTTAACTCATTAGAGTTGATAGAGACAATAATTATCTGATTTAGCATGGTTCAGTATGATTGATCTGATCTTACAAGGAGATGTTTTGGGCCAGAACTTGAAACAAAGTACTAAGTGGAACTAATTGATACAATGCTTGTGATCACACCTTTACTCATTGGAGTTTACAAGTATGGGGGATTCACAAAGTTAACTAGAAATACTAGAAATAGTCCAAAAGGAATCCATTGTCTATTTGTTTATGTGTCAGGAATCCGATAATTCCTGTAAGCTCTGAAGTACTGCAATAGTCTCATCAACAATTTTTCATCTCAGGGAATCCAATAATTCTTGCTGGTTTTTCAGGAACTGAAAGCTGAAGATTTTAAAGTTCTTTTAACAGTCTCACTGTCAGCCATGCTCTTTCAGTGTCAGATGTTTCTTAAATCTTCTCCTTTGTTTTGAAGTTTTTCTGCTTTTCTGTTTCTCTCTCTGATGGACAAGGCAAATACGGCTCATTGGCATCCATCTGATTCCTTCTCCTCCTGTGGAAATACAAGCAAACCCTCTTCCCCAAGCAGTTAACCTAATTCCCTTCTATTTACCACTTTTGGGATTTCTCCTCATCATCATCAGCCTGGCAATTACATTGGAGCTGTTTGCACTGGACACAGCCCTGTTGGGTTAAAAGGCCTGTAACCTCCCCAACTGTAATCCTGATTGCTTTTCTGTTGGTTGATGACATCAGAGCCCTGAATTTCTAAAGACTCTCTGGGTGTTACTTCAGCTGCCATCATGCCCCATCTGTCTTTTGATTGCTATGTAGGAGCTGGGCCCTGCTTCTCAGTTCTCTGGGTCAGTCTACATTCAGAGGCCCAGTGAAAGCCTCGGTTGCACTTTGGACATGGGGCCTTGAAGCTCTTAGGGCCAGAGAGCACTCTGGGAGGAAACCCATAATCCCACTCTCATATCCCACAATCTCACTCTCGGAGAAGGAGCACAAATAGAGCTTCAGGGAGCCAGTCAAGTGAGTTACTTCGGAACATTGCCAGGAATCGGAGAGGAGCACGCTGGGAGAGCCAGAAGCCCTCTCTCACAGGTAAGAGAGATCCATTCCATTTTCCACCTTTGTGCTGGCTGGAGGCTGAAGGGAGCAGAGGCAAAGGACTAGCTGTAAGAGCTCTTGGAACCAAGCAGAAAGACAGGCCTCTAAGAAAAACTAACCGGGCTATTTTGAAAGGAGAAAATAAACGTTTGAACTTTTATCACCTGGCTGCATTTGGAGTAATCATTACTTTTAACTGAAACGAAGGCTCCTCCCCGAGAAACCTGCTCTTTCTCAGAGAGAACCATTATATTTTAAAAAGAAAAACACCACACCTCTGAGGCAGTGCCCTTGAGTTGTACCACAATTTCTCCTCTCCCTTTACATTAGTTAGTTAGTGACAAGCACTAAGTGCTCAACTCTGCATCAGGAATAATACCAAAAAAGGCAAAAATATGATTCTTATCTTCAAGGAGATCATGTTAGAGAGGAAGAAACATCCTCAGATAAGGAAAAAGGAAGAAAAACATAGTAATTTGGAGAGGGAGAATCCTGAATATCCAGGCAGAGGAAGAGAACATGGGAAGCTAAAAAGGGAAGGGAAATTATAAAAGTTGGGAATGTAGAACTGTAGGAATATGTTTAAAATGTGGAGCCATGGTGAGGGTCAGTGGGAAAATCCCTTTTTCAAGTGTCAGCAGACTTCTAGTCAAAACTCTGTTGCTAATTAACTGTGTGATACTATGCAAGTCATTGCCCTCTCTGAGCTTCCTCTGTAAAATGAATTAATGAGATCAGATGGAACCATCATATCATCAGAACTCTCATTCATGATGCTCATTTCCCTCCATGTTCACACTCTACACTAACTGCTTTGTTCCAGAGCAATACCTCCTCTTAAGAAAGTTATATCCTTTTTGCCTTCTTTTTATACATGTCTTTTCTTCTTAAAATGTAAATTTCTTGAGAATAAGGACAAAATTATTACCTTATTTTTGTATCCCTAGCCATTTAGCACAATGTATGACACAAAGTATTTAATAAATGTTTTATTGCCTATCTAGCCATCTATCACTTATCTTTCATTTACATATCCATCAGTTATCCATCTATCATTTATTTATCTATCCATTCACCAATTATCTATCTATCATCTATCTATCTATTTTCTGTTTTAAGATCTGTTCCAAAAAACATTCTATTATTCTAATTTATTATTTTGCCTCCAACCAGTCCTTGGCCACTTTCAGTAAACTTTTTTTCTTTTGGCTCTCCCTCCTGCAACCTGATCTCAAAATGTCTCAAACAAATTAATGGTAGCAATCATTGAATATCAATCACTCAGTCAACCAAAAATATCCATTGGATAGCCCTGGGCATTGACTATGCTGTGAAGAAGATGGAAGAAACATAAGGCATTATCCCTTTTCTTGTAATTTCACAATCAGGAGATGGAACATACATTTATCTGAACAAGCATTTAGTAACACATATTTTGAACAAGGCAATTGGTCTAGGCACTGGGAATACAAAATGTAAAAAAAAAAATAGAGATAATTTCTACCTTGCAAGAGTTTACATTGTCCGGGGATTTGGGATACTATAACATAAACACAATATGATACAGGTAAGGTATGATTGAATAAAGAAAAAATCAGAGGGTTCTAAAAAAGAAAAATGAGCATGGGGAACATTTTCAACTAGAGAGAAAAGGGAAGATTTTATATAGGATGTGGCAACTGAGATGAATCTGGAAAGACCCAAAGAAATCTGAAAGATAAGGTTAAAGAGGAACTTAATTTTAGACATTAAGGATTGCTTGCACAAACATACAAAGGTGATGAATGTTAAAGAAAAATAATATTTTTAGGATACAAAGTATTCTAAAGTAGAAATATGTGATTGGTCTAATCTGAATATTGGGAAATATTAAAGAATAATATAATTAGATAAGTCAGATAAAATAAATAAATATATAAGACAGAAGTGCCAAAGCAGATGTCAAATGAGCACTATAGATCAATAAATTCAGGAGTTCCTAGAAGAGAGATAAGATGAAGGTAGGGATGTTTGGCTCAATCAGTTAGACTTAAACCACTGTCAATAAAATTAAATTTCTGGATGTTCTGTGTTATTCCATATAGTGCAAGATACTCAAAGACATTCTTCAAAGGGTCCCTCCCAGGCATTTGAAGAAGAGAATATATATATGCTGTGTTCATGTTTTGTAGAAGGAATATTAATCTAATTATAAATAGGTTAATTTGATAGGTGCTTTGGGCATATTGGGATCCTGGGGAAATGGAAGCCACCAACCTATCTGACTAGTTCTAGATATTGGCTAGAAGTCCCTTTTGTCTGAGTAACTTAATATTCTCCAACGCCCTCATACTACTTCTGAGACCTTATTAGAAAAGGATTCCCAGAATTGTCATTTACTTTATAAAAGTCTCTGGACTATGACATTCCAAGCCTTCCTCTTCAGAATGTAGAAGCTGATAATTCTTGAGTGATCTTGACTTTGGCTCCACAATATTTGAATTGTTTCTTTCTGGCAGTTTGCACCTGGGAACTCTGAAATTTGACTATAGTATTCTTTATAGTTGCCATTTTGAGATCTCTTTCAGAAGACAAGTGGTGGATTCTTTCCATTTCTATTTTATTTTCTGGTTCTAGAATATCAGGATAGTTTTTCTCAACAATTTCTTGAGAGATCATATTTAAGGTGGGTTTTCTGTTTGTTTTATTTTGTTTGTTTGCATGGCTTTCAGATAATCCAATAATTTTTCAATATTACTCCTTAATCTATATTTTAAGTCAGTTTTTTCCCCAATGAGATTTTCCACATTTTCTTCATTTTCTATTTCTTAAATTTTATTTAATTGTTTCTTCATTTTTCACAAAGACATTAATTTCTATCTTCTCAATTCTAATTTTTAAAGTATTATTTTCTTTATTGAACTCTTGTGCTTCCTTTTCCAATTGACCAAGTCTACATTTTAAGGAGTTCTTTTCTTCAATAAATTTTTGTATATTTTTCCGATTCAGTCAATTCTACTTTTTAAAGCATATTTCATTTCCTCAGATTTTGTGCCTCTTTACTAATTTTGTCTATTTTGTTTTTAAGGTATTACTTTCTTTATTATTTTTGTGCCTCCTTTGCCAAATTGATGCTTTTTTCATAATTTTCTTGCATCATTGTCATTTCTTTATCCAATTTTTCCTATGCTTCTCTTATTTGATTTTTTAAAAACTTTTTGAAACATTCCAGGAATTCTTTTTTGAACCTGAGACTAGTTCACATTTTTCTCTGAAATATTGTATGTAGCAATTTTATTTTAAATACCATAGTATCTTTCTATGGTTAAGATCTCTTTATTTTGTTTGTTTGTTCATTTGTCTAGCCTATTTTTTGGCTCTTAACTTTATATTTAAGTTGGTCTCTGATCTTGGGATGGAGGGTGAACCTTGCAAACTGCAGGAGGTTTTTTTTGCAGCTGTTTTTAGAGATTGTTGTGGGGGTTTGTAAGCTTTCAGTTCTTCCAATTAAGTATGATCTAAGGTGAGGAAAGAACCCGTATAATATTTTGGCCAGTTGTCCAATACCCTTGCTAACTTGCTAAAAGTTCTGCTGATGATGATTCAATTGCTCCCAAGGTCTGTTATTACTTTTCTGTTATATGGTTGGTACAGGCACAGCCTGCCCTAATCTGTTATCTACTCTTGCCCAGGTGTAACAGACCTTTCCTGCTGATCTTCTGAGTGTCTTAGACTAAAAATTGTTCTCTCCATCCTTTTATGGGTTCTACTGCTCCAGAATTTGTTTTGAGGAATTATGTAAGATTTTTTGGAGGCTTATTTTGGACACCAAAGACAAGTCTCTGCCTTTTCTCTACAATCTTAGCTCCATTCCCTTCGCTCCACTCCCCAGGCTGGTTTTTTTTGGAGAAGAAGTTTATATAAAAGATTATGCATTATATGAAAACTCCTTTCTGCAATGGGATGGATACCCAAATTTAGACAGAAGCAATACAAAAATTCCTGGTATTGCTAATATTCATTGGGATATGCTGTTACATATTTGATATTATATGCTTTTATCATGTGTTCAGGGAGAACTTTTTTTGGCTACTTCATACTGATATTTGAGTATTTTGTATAGTGCTGCTTTTATTAAACTATGTACCAAGCAAAAATAATTGAAATAATGCCCAATGTATGCAAAAATACCTATCTTGGGTATAATAGTTTATGTAGAATCTTCATAATCCTTGTCCTTGATTCTCTGAATCAGGTACCTAAGCATGATAATTTTACATTCAGGCAAACATTTATGAAGCATTATCATATATAATTGATCATAACATTTTGATTCTTCCTATGAAATTTTTTTTGGAGACTAGATCTTTCTAGCTTGCCCAGATTGTAAGTGCAGCAGTCACTCACAGTTCCAATCAAACTGTTAATTGGTATGGGAGCTTTCATCTGCTTGGGTTCCAACATGGACTGCTCTGTGTCCCTCCTTAGAAACTGTACTCCACATTCCCATTAATCTTTCCAGAGAGCTTTCTATATTTGCTCTGGACAAACTGTTGATACCTCATAGGCTTTAGTCATCAGAATTCCTGAGCTCAGTCTTCCCAGTATCAGGAATTACTGGTATGAGATAATATGTCAAGTAGTTCTTGATACTTTCAGTAAAATTCTAATATACATGTATGTTTAGGATGTCTATGTATTTATTTATATGTGTGTGTTTTTTCTGTCTGTAAATCTCCCTACCCCACTCTCTAATGAATATTAAAATTCTTGAAATTTAGGTATTTATCTTTTTAAAAAAGTTTTCTGTTTTCCAAGCTTTGAGCATTAAGCCTTACATATATCAGATGCTTAACAAAAATTTGTTGAATTTCATTGAAATCCAATTTCTTGACTTGTGGTAGACCTTGTAAGAGAAAAAAGTGTAAGAGAAGGTATTCTGTCCCTCCACACTTCATTTGATATAGTTACAGAAAACCCAAAATGTAATCACAGGGTGTTAATGAGGTGTTAGACTAACTGATCCCTTTATGAGGTGCCAAGATTGTCTGAGCAAATAAATTGCCCATGCCCATGAGCGTTTTAAATAATAGAGAGGGCAGTCAAGGATTATAGCAATTGCAGAGTGAAACGATTGTAGGGGAGGAGGGGATTTCTATCTCCTTTTCTTTTCTCCCTACCCTCTCCATTAGATCCCTAGCAATCAAAACTTGAGCTGTGGGGAGGATTAGACCCTGGAAATCCCACCTGAAGACTCTGAAGAAGAAACGGACTTCTAGGACCTTGGTACTAGGACTTATATTTTTGACATACATGTATCTTACAATGTGCAACTCACAATAGTACTTTAAGTTTAAACTCATTCAAGAAAGGATGCTGGGTATTTTTAGGAGGGTACAACCTGACATGTAATGGGGAAATATTTTGTAGCTATTGTTCTTTCTATATCAGTAGGGGAAACACCTTTTAAAAGAGTCAATATGTCTGGTTGATTTTTAATGAGAAGCACACAGGTTGGGGCTAATGAGCTGCTGTACTAATAGTAGCTAACCACAGGATTATCCCAGACCAAAGCAATAGTCACCTTCTGTGGAACTAAACTTGTAAATAGGAAAACAACTTGAAGGGTATAGTCTATCAAGGATGTCATATAAGGATAAATAAGATAAATACATATATACAACACACACACACACACACATATATATATATATACACACACATATATATACATAAACACTATCTCTACCTATTTCCAATGCTTAATTGTTGTCTTCTTGGGGTGGTAAAGGAGAGAAAAGAATAAAGTAAAAATTGCACAGCAGAGAACAAAAGAAAATCTACAAAGAAGCCAAGAAAAGATGGATTGTTCTAAACACAATTGTTATATAGGCTTTCTTGAAATGGAAATTTATTGCTTTGTATTTTGAATCTTCTCTCATGTTCTGTGCATATGGTAATGTTTTTCTTTTCTTTTCCTAATTTGTATTTAAGCTTAAAATAAATTTTTAAAAAAGAATAAATAAGACATGAGTTTCTGCCCTAAGAGAATGCTTACAGTTACAAGTCTAATAGGAGAAATAAATCATCTACATGAAAATAATATAAATTTGGACCTAAACTCATAACGATGCATAACGACCCATTTCTGACTAGAGGATTAGGACAGATGTAATGGACATGGATGTATTTACATTTGTGTTTTAGTTTGAAGAAAGAGCAGAATGCCAATATGTAGAAAAGAGGAACTTATGGCAGGGAAGGGATTTCAATAGTAGGAGAAAGGATGAGCCAAAACTTGCAAACACAAAAGCATCTCCTGAATTGTTCCCTAGTGTACTAACTGCTGTGAAGGATATCATTGCTATACTGCATCAGAATGGAAAAGCCAAAATCTAACTGGAGAGCTTAGAAAATAGTCTGTTCCCTCATTTAACAGACTAGGAGACTGAAACTCAGTGATGTTAAATCTTGATACTTACAGAAAGCAGGGTAGTAAAATACAGAAGTTGGAGTCAGGAAGACTTCAAATTTTGCTTTGGATACAGATCAGTTGGAATAATGAAGTAGTTGAGTTAATAAATTGCACTGCATAGTTTCACTGGGCTAAAACCAGTTACCATATGGTAAATAATCATAATTTCAAATAATATAAATTCAAATACATTTGACTACTTCACAGAATTCATTGTTTGCACTTACCTGGACCTATAATTCCTACTGCTTGAATATTCCGGTCTTTCTGCCCAAGCTTGCTTGGATGAAGAGTAAGGGAGATAGCTTGGTAAGGTTAGGTCTTGTCAAGCTTAGTCTGAACTTCTGAACTTATTGTTTCTCAATGGGTGGATTGTCCAAAATGCCTTAAGAAAATATATTCACATTAACTAGAGAACAAATCTGTGACTTAAAGAAGCAAATGTCTAATAAAGAGTAAGAGTATCTTTGCCTTCATAATCCTTCTTAAGTCTTGAGAGAAGGGTGAAAAATGGGGAAAGGAAGAGGTAAATTTTAAAGGGAATAGAACGATAAATTTAAAACAAGAAAGAACTTTAGTGGCCATAAGTTCAACTTTCTCATTTTTCTGATAAGAAAATGCAGGCCCAAGGTGATTATATGACTTGCCCAAAGTCATATACATAAGTGACATTATCAGGATTGAATCCATATTGTCTGACTCCAAATGAAGCATTATTTCCACTGTGACCTACTACTTCCCGTTTTGGACAAGACACTATACTTAGTTTCAAAAGAACACTTTTTAAAAATCTGTTCTGTGGTCAGCAGGTCCAGAATAATTGCTGCATTAGAACAGTGTCTCTCCCTAAACAATCCTGGAAAGTTTACTAACAAGTTCATCCTCTTCTAGATTGGAGTAACTTTTGACTATCAAAGCTATCTCCCAATTCCAAACCTTCCTTTCTCTTCCTCAGTTACTCCATTGAAGGGTAAATCATCTAAGCTAATACTGGGCCTCCTAACTGGGACTAATCATCATTAACCTTTCCTTCAGGAATGGGACAGAAGTTCTGTTTAAATATTTCACAATGGGATGGGCTCCAGGCAAAATAGGTCACCTCCAAGATTCCTACAAGATCCAAGATTCTATTCTGCTAAGTTATATATTTCCCACTTCCCAAGATCAAACCTCATTTGAATTCTGAAGTCTTGTAGGACAAGGAAAGATGACTAGTTGCTGTTTAAATCCTGATTTAATCTCTTTCTTCTTCTTTTCTGCAACTCCTCTCATCTTCCCCTCCACCAGACAAAAAAAGACCAAAGGAAAGAAAAATAAACACTATCCAATTTTACTTGTCTTCACAAGCTCTGTTCATTCAGGGCTGCGGTTTTAGGCTTTTGTGAAAGCACGGCTCCTAAAGAATATGGAAGATCTCGTAGAGACACTTGTGAAATGTTGTACAATTTGGTAATTGATGTTTCTTTCTCCTTCTGGAGGTAGAAAGGACTGAAGAAAAGTGTCATGGATTCTGAAAAGACTAGACATTCTTAGCTCAGAGCTGAGTGCAGGGATTGTGGTTGGTAGTCAATCCTCATTGTCAGAATCTGCTTAAAATAGCTCTCAGAGAGAAAAGTCTTCCTCTCTGGGTGTGTCTTTCTCATTGTCTACCTCTGGGATGATAAACTTGCCAAGTAGATGAATCTTGGAACTCCTTCCTTTACTCTGGATAAAGTGCTCCTCCTGCCAATAGACTTTTCAGAGCACTAAGGCAAATGCTTTCCCTCTCAGCACCTCCAAATCCTCATTCTACCTTTTTTCCCCCTCAACAAAATGAACCAGTCTCCTGACTCTTGCACATGCTAATGGGCACTTAGCCCAGGCTAAGTGAAAAGAAACCTTATTACATCCCTGTGCATGCTAATGAGATTAATGTTAGCTTTGCAGGTAACTCCTAGACATTTTATCTGGAGCCTTCTAGAGACAATGGTTTAAATCAGAAAAGCAATTATAAAGATATGAATTTTGGTGTTAGCTATTTGGGGTTCGGTGGAAACTTTACTGCTATCCTCTCTTAAACTTTGCATAGGACTGGCATTCTAATTTGTCTTTCTTTCTCTCACTCTCTCTGCTGCTAAGAAAGACAAACACCACAGCTAACCTTATGCCCTGCTGTAAATCTAAAGTTAATGTGTTTCTATTGAAGGTTGTGGTCCAGGGGGAAAAATACCATGAGTACAGAAAGTTAAATAGGATTTTCTCTCACCTAGAAAACAAAACAAAACAAAACAAAAACCAGATGTGCACGTGTGAGAGAAATACAGAGAGAGACAGAGAAAGAGAAAGAGACAGAGACAGAGAAGAGAGAGACAGAGAGACAAAGACAGAGACAGAAACAGAAACAGAGAAAGAGGGCAGAGGGAAAGAGAGAGAGAGAGGCAGAGAGATAGATACAGAGATGGGGAGAGGAAACACTGAGAGACACAGAGACACAGAGAAAGAGACAGAGGAAGAGAGACAAAAACAGAGACAGAAACAGACAGACAGAGATAGTGTCAGAGATACAAAGAGAGAGAGAAAGAGAGAGGGGGGAAGGAGGGAGGGAGACACAGACACACACAGAGACAGAGAGCAGAGAGACAGAGAGAGAGAAAGGGGGGGCAGAGAGATAGATACAGAGAGGGGAGAGAGGAGACACTGAGAGACACCGAGACACAGAGAGAGAGAGACAGAGGAAGAGAGACAGAGACAGACAGAGAGAAATAATGTCAGAGATACAGAGAGAGAGAAAGAGGGGGGGGGAGGAGGGACAGAGACACACAGAGACAGAGACAGAGAGTCAAAGAGAGAGACAGAGAGAGACATGCAGAGAAAGAGAGTGTTTGTGTGAATATACTTGGAGAAGAGGGGGGTGAGATGGGGTAGAAGGAAACATCTTCTCTTCCATCATATTTCAGCTTGTGACTCTTTTCTTTTAACGTCTCCTGGGGCGCCTTTCCACCCAACCATTAAGGATGACAGTAAAAGTATTAATATGAAATATAATATCACCTATCACTCCCTTTGAACAAACCTAGTAACCTTTTTGCTTTCTTACTCTTGGAGACATTTGCTCTCAATTAGGTTGAGCTAAGTCCCCATCCTGGGATTTCCCTATAAACAAAGCCCGTTTGAGCCAGATCAGCTGCCAAAATAGCTTCTAGTGTCATTGTGTGTTTCATTGGAATTTATGTTGTTAGATCATAAAGGGCAAAAACACCATCAAAAAAACAAAAACAAAACAAAATTAAGTGGGTCTCGTTGCCTGGATTGTTAAGGTTGGTTGGAGGTCTCAGGACCTCATTACCTAATGTGACTCCTCCCCCATTTTTCCTAAAAGTATAAGAGCCTTTCTTGTAAATTCCTGGTGGGACATCCCCTAGGGTGGCAGGTTTGCTATTCAGTTTTCTTGATTGATAATGCCTTATTCCTCCACTTAGGAATTTGGTTTGTTTTAGGACTGGTGGCAGTATTGGTAGGGTTCATTGAAGATTATGTCTTCCATAGTCCTAGGAGTAAACTTCTGGATGTCTTGACACTAGCATGGTCAGTCAGTCCCCAAGCTCTGAGTAAGTACATGATCAAACTTGAACCAAGACTTGTCTTTTATCTTTTCAATTGAGTCTTCTCTTAAATAGAGAATTTGTAAAGACCCATGGGTAATTCAAGGTTTACTTTATCGAACCCCTTGAGGCAGTTTGGATGCTTATGTTTTAGGAGCTAATTCTCTAAAACCATTGACCACAATAAAGATCCTGTGCTAAGGTTAAAACCAACAATTTAAAAATGTCCCTTGATAAGGCAGACCCCAAAATCCGAGCCCCTAAATGGGACTCCTTTAATCAGGGGCTGTTAGAAGACATTTAGAAGAAAACAGGAATAGGCTTTTAACCTTCCAAGAAAACATTTAAAACTCAAAATTGAAAAGGGAAGGCTGAATCTGAAGGATTAAGCCAACTGGAATCTCAAAAGGAAAAAAAAATCCCAGAATTTGACCTAATATCTTTGTATTGTTATGCCTCAGTTTCCCTGGTGTCAATCTCCCTTCCTGGTCATTAGGACTGAGATAATTAGGACTAGAATCCCTGACCACTGGCATTTCAAAGAGTCATAAAACTCCAGATGGCATATCTCAGGTATTTTGGTATCTTCTGTCTCAAACTTAGTGTCTCCAAGCTTCTTCCCAATTTATCAGAATTTATGCCTCTTCCTTACCCCCAACCTGTCAGCATAGTTCCTTTCTGGAACTTCCCACTCACCAGTGCTCTACCCCTCCCTTGCCTTTATTTCCTTGCTTGCTGGAGCCTTATAAAAGTCTCTGGAATCCCTTGATTCTTGCTGGATGTTTTGAGACAAGAATCCTATCCACCCAATCAACATGGATCCTGTTTGACTATGGATCCTGTTTGGCTGTCAGTCAAACTCTTCATCTAATAAAATATTTAAAATTCTCTCTAATCTCTATCTTGCCTCAGTTTCTCTGGCACTACAGTATACACATTAAATTATTTTTTAAGCCTTTTAACCTTTTGTCAGTTTTGGGTGAATGTTAAATGTAGGTTTTATAATTTATGTATGTGTGAGTAGAGATAGCTAGTAACCCAAACTGAGAATGGAATTCTGTTATCAGCCCCATGTTTGTAGATATGTACCTTTGTGTGCTTTATCAAATACCTGCTTCAATAGAGAGCCTAGCAGGATGAAGGTTTAAACTCAAGTACCTATGTGTTCTTCTATTTTTTCATTATCTTTTAAAATAGCTTTTTATTTACAAAACATATGCATCAGTAATTTTTCAACATTGACCCTTGCAAAACCTTCTGTTTCAAATTTTTCCCTCTTTCCCCACCTCCTCCCCTAAATGGCAGGTAGTCCAATACATGTTAAATATGTTAAAGTATATGTTAAATCCAATATACGCATACATATTTATATAGTTATCTTGCTGCACAAGAAAAAATGGATCTAGAAAGAAAGAAAAAAATCTGAGAAGGAAAACGGAAATTCAAGCAAACAATAACAGAAAAAGTAAAAATGTTATGCTATGGTCTACACTCATTTCCCATAGTTCTCTCTCTGAGTGTAGATGACTCTCTTCATTACTGAACAAGTGGAACTAGTTTGAATCATCTCATTATTGAAGAGAGCCACGTCTATCAGAATTAATCTTCATACAGTCTGGTTGTTGCCGTGTATAATGATCTCCTGGTTCTACTATTTCACTTAGCATCAGTTCATATAAGTCTCTTCAGGCCTCTCTGAAATCATCCTATTAGTCATTTGTTACAGAACAATAATATGCCATAACATTCATATACCACAATTCATTTAGGCATTTTCCAATTGATGGACATCTATTCAGTTTCCAGGTTCTAGCCACTACAAAAAGGGCTGCCACAAACATTTTGCACATGTGGGTCCCTTTCCTTCTTTAAGATCTCTTTGGGATATAAGCCCAAAAGTAACATTGCTAGATCAAAGGGTATGTACAGTTTGATAACTTTTTGAGTATAGTTCCAAATTGCTCTCCAGAATGGCTGGATCCATTCACAATTCCACCTATAATGTATCAATGTCCCAGTTTTCCCACATCCCTTCCAACATTTGTCATTATCTTTTCCTGTCATCTTAGCCAATCTGAGAGGTGTATAGTGGTATCTTAGAGTTGTCTTAATCTGCATTTCTCTAATCAATAATGATTTGGAGGACCTTTTCATATGACTAGAAATAATTTCAATTTCTTCATCTGAAAATTGTCCATTCATATCCTTTGACCATTTACTAATTGGAGAATGGTTTGATTTTTTTTTTTTATAAATTTGAGTCAATTATCTATATATTTTGGAAATAAGGCCTTTATCAGAATCTTTGAATGTAAAAATGTTTTCCCAGTTCATTGCTTTCCTTGTTATGTTGTCTGCATTAGTTTTGTTTGTACAAAACCTTTTTAACTTAATATAATAAAAATTATCTATTTTGTCATCAATAATGATCTCTAGTTCTTCTTTGGTCACAAATTCCTTCCTCCTCCACAGGTCTGAGAGGTAAACTATCCTATGTTCTTCTAATTTATTTATAATATCATTCTTTATGTCTAGACCCTAAACGCATTTTGACCTTATCTTGGTATATGGTATTAAGTGTGGGTCAATGCCTAGTTTCTGCCACACTAGTTTCCAATTTTCCCAGCAGTTTATGTCAAATAGTGAATTCTTATCCCCAAATCTGGGGTCTTTGGATTTGTCAAACACTAGATTGCTATAGTTATTGACTGTTTTGTCCTGTGAACCTAACCTATTCCACTGATCAACTATTCTTTTTCTTAGCCAATACCAAATGGTTTTGGTGACTGCTGCTTTATAATATAGTTTTAGATCTGGTACAGCTAGGCCATCTTCATTTGCTTTTTTTTTTTCATTAGTTCTCTTGAAATTCTTGATCTTTTGTTCTTCCAGATGAATGTTTTTTCTAGGTAAGTAAAATAGTTTCTTGGGAGTTTGATTAGTATAACACTAAATAAATAGATTATTTAGGTAGTGTTGTTTTCTTTATTGTATTTGCTCGACCTATTTAAGAGCACTTGATATTTTTTCAATTGCTTACATCTGACTTTATTTGTGTGGAAAGTGTTTTGTAGTTTTGCTCATAAAGTTCCTGACTTTCCCTTGGCAGATAGATTCCAAATATTTTATACTATCGATGGTTATTTTAAAATGGAATTTCTCTTTGTATCTCTTGCTGTTGCATTTTGCTAGTGGTGTATAAAAAGGCTGATGATTTATATGGATTTAGTTTGTATCCTGAAACTTAGTTAAAGTTGTGGATTATTTCTAACAGCTTTTTAGTTGATTCTCTAAGTATACCATCATATCATCTGCAAAGAGTAATAATTTGGTTTCCTCATTACCTATTCAAATTCCTTTAATCTCTTTTTCAATTCTTTTGCTGAAACTAGCATTTCTAATAAAACACTAAATAGTAATGGTGATAGTGGGCAACCTTGTTTCACTCCTGATCTTATTGGGAATGGTTCCAGTTTATCCCCATTACATATGATGCTTACTGATGGTTTTAAATAGATGCTCCTCATTATTTTAAGGAAAAGTCCATTTATTCCTATACTCTCAAATGTTTTTAATAGGAATGGCTGTTGGGTTTTATCAAATACTTTTTCTGCATCTATTGAGATGATCATATGTTTTTTGTTAATTTGGTTATTGATATTGTCAATTATGCTAATAGTTTTCCTAATATGGAGCCAGCCCTGCATTCCTGGTATAAATCCTACTTGGTCAGTTGTATTATCTGGGGGATGATTTTCTATAATCTCTTTCTAATATTTTATTTAAGATTTTTGCATCAATATTCATTAGGGAGATTGATCTATATTTTTCTTTTTCTATTTTCATCCTTCCTGGTTTAGATATCAGTACCATGTCTGTGTCATAAAAGATTTTTGGTGGGAGTCCTTCATTCCCTATTTTTTCAAATAGTTTGTACAGTATTAGAATTAATTGTTCTTTAAATGTTTGGTAGAATTCCCATTTAAACCCGTCCAGTCCTGGGGATTTTTTCTAAGGGAGTTGATTAATTAAGTTCTATTTTTTTTTTCTAAAATGGGACTATTTAAGCAATTTACTTCCTCTTCTGATAATCTGGGCAACCTATATTTTTGTACGTATTCCTCCATTTCATTTAGGTTATCAAATTTATTGGCATTAAGTTGAGCAAAGTAATTCCTAATTATTGCTCTAATTTTCTCTTCATTAGTGGAAAGTTCTCCCTTTCGATTTTTAAGACTCATGATTTGATTTTCCTTTTTCCTTTTTCTAATTCAATTTAATAAAGATTTATTTTTGTTGGTTTTTTCATAAAACCAACTCCTAGTTTTATTAATTAATTCAATATTTTTTTTTCAATTTTATTAACCTCTCCTTTTATTTTTAGAATTTCAAGTTTAGCATTTGATTGGGGGGTTTTAATTTGATTTTTTTCTAGCTTTTAAAATTGCAATCCCAATTCATTGATCTTCTCTTTTTGTGTTTTATATAAGTAAGTCTCTAGAGATATAAAATTCCCTCTAATTGCTACTTTGGCTACATTTTTGATATGTTGTCTCATTATTGTCATTCTATGAAATTATTAATTGTATCTATGATTTGCTGTTTTACCCATTCACTCTTTAGGATGAAATTATTTAGCTTCAAATTACTTTTTGGTATGTTTTCCCCTAGCTTTTTATTGAATATAATTTTTATTGCATCATGATCTGAGAAAAATGCATTTGCTATTTCTGCCTTTCTGCATTTGATTTTGAGGTCTTTATTTCCTAATATATGGTCAATTTTTGTATAGGTTTCATGAACTGCCAAAAAGAACATGTACTCCTTTCTGTTCTCCATTCAATTTTCTCCAAAGATCTATCATACCTAACTTTTCTAGTATTTTATTTACCTCTTTGACTTCTTTCTTATTTTGTGGTTTGATTTATCTAGTTCTGAGAGTGCAAAATTGAGATCTCCCATTATTATACTTTTGCTGCTGTTTCTTCTTTCAACTCTCTTAACTTCTCCTTTAAGAATTTCCATGCTAGTGTTTCTAATGGGCTTATATCCCAAAGAAATCTTAAAGAAGGGAAAGGGACTTGTATGTGCAAGAATGTTTGTGGCAGGTTCTCTTTGTAGTGGCCAGAAATTGGAAACTGAGTGGATGCCCATCAATTGAAGATTGGCTGAATAAATTGTGGTATATGAATATTATGGAATACTATTGTTTGGTAAGAAATGACCAGCAGGATGATTTCAGAAAGGTGGAGAGACTTACATGAACCAATGCTGAGTGAAATGAGTAGGACCAGGAGATCATTATATACTTCAACAACAATACTATATGATGATCAATTCTGATGGACATGGCCATCTCCAGAAATGAGATGAACCAAATCAGTTCCAATAAAGCAGTAATGAATTGAACCCACTACACCCAGGGAAAGAACTATGGGAGATGACTATGAACCATTATATAGAATTCCCAATCCCTCTATTTTTGTCCGTCTGCATTTTCGATTTCCTTCACAGGCTAATAGTACACTATTTCAAAGTCCGATTCTTTTTGTACAGCAAAATAACTGTTAGGACATGTATATTTATATTGTATTTAATTTATACTTTAACATAATTAACATGTATTGGTCAACCTGCCATTGGGGGGAGGGGGAAGGAGGGGAAAAATTGGAACAAAAGGTTTGACAATTGTCAATGCTGTAAAATTACCCATGCATATTACTTGTAAATAAAAAGCTATTTAAAAAAAAAAAAGAATTTCCATGCTATACTATAATGGGCTGAGGCTCGAGATGATGCACTGAGGTCCCAAGCATGTGAGGCTAAATAGTAATTGAACCATACTCTATTAATATATATATTTGGAGAAAGAATGTGCCCCCCCACCCCGACTCTTTGTGCAAGTCCTGATGTGTTGTATAGGAAATGATGGTTTTGGTAGGTGGAGGCAGGGGAGTGGAAAAGGAAGTGGAAAGAGAGACTGCTGGCTGGTTCCTTGACACAGCTGCTTGCATTGCTATCGCGACCCCCCCCCCCTCTTCACCTGCAATCCCCCTTCACCTCTGCTGGCTGGCTTCCTGTTGCAGCTGCCCATATTGCTATCGCAATCCCCCTTCACCTCAAAAAGAATAAAGATTGAAGATTTTTCCCTTAACCTGAATTCCTGACTCCATCTGATTGTAAATATGTGGCCATCACACTATACCACTTGGTGCATATATATTTAATATTGATATTGTGTCATTATCTATGGTACCATTTAGTAAGTTATAGTTTCCTTCCTTATCTCTTTTAATTAGATCAATTTTTGCTTACCTTGCTTTTTTTTTTTTTTTTTTTTTTTTTTTTTACTTCACTGAAGCATAATAGATTCTGCTCCAGCCTTTTTCTTTACTCTGTTTTAAATGTGTTTCTTGTAAAATTCTGGCTTTTAATCTAGTCTGCTATCTGCTTCCAATTTATGAGAGAGTTCACTCCATTCACATTTACAGTTAAAACTACTAATTCTGTATTTCCTGCCATCTTATTATTCCCAGATTATACTTTCTCTTTCCTTTTCTCCTTTCCCCCTTCACTGATATTTAACTTAAGAGCACCACTTGCCTCAAGCAGCCCTCCTCCATTAGAATGTGTCCCCCTTTAAAATCCCTCCTCCTTTCTTATACCTTTCCCCTACTATTTCTGTATTCCTTTCTATTTAGCCTATCCCTACCCTTTTACCTTTTCCCTCCCACTTTTCAACAAGGTGAGAAAAGTCTCTCTATAAACCAAATATGTCTAATATTTTCTCTTTGAGCCAAATCTGATGAGAGGAAGATTCACACAATGTTCATCCCCCTTCATTCTTTCCCTCAATTGTCTTTACCTTTTCATGAGATGTAATTTCCCTCTTTTTACCTCCACTTTTCCCTTTTTCTGGTATAATCCCCTTTCCATCTTTAGTTCCTTTTTTTTATATTATAACAGTAAAATCAAATTATACATGCACTCTCTATGTATAGCCATAACAGAAATACAGTTCTCATGGGTTCTTTTTACCTTTTTATACTTTTCTTGAGTCCAATATTTGGAGGTCAAATTGTTTGTTTAGCTCTGGTCTTTTCATCAGAATTAAATGGAATTCACCTATTTCATTAGATGCTCATCTTCTTTCCTGAAAGAAAATGCTCAGTTTAGTGGGGTAATATATTCTTGGCTGCAGTCCAATTTCCTTTGCCTTTCAGAACATCAGATTCCAGTCCCTTCGATCCTTTAATGTGGAAGCTGCTAGATCCTGTGTAATCCTTATTGTAGTTGCTCGGTATTTGAATTCTTTTTTTCTGGCTGCTTGTAATATTTTTTCCTTGGTCCAATAGTTCTGAAATTTAGCCATAATATTTCTTGGAGCTTTAACTTTAGGGTCTCTTTCGGGAGGTGTTTAGTGAATTCTTTCAATGGCTAGTTTACATTCTGATTCTATGACATCTGGGCAGTTCTCTTTGATGATTTCCTGAAAAATAACCTAGAAGCTCTTTTTTAATCATGGCTTTCAGAGAGTCCAATTCTTAGATGATCTCTCTTAGACTATTTTCCAGGTCAGTTGTTTCCCCAAGTAGGTATTTTACATATATTTCTTTTTTTTTTTTTTTTTTTAGTTTTGCTTGACTGGTTCTTGATGTCTCATTGAATCATTCATTTCCATTTGTTCAGTTCTGATTTTTAGTGAACTATTTTTTCATTTACTTTTTTAAACTTCTTTTTGTATTTGTCCAATTGATTTTTTTAATATTATAGCTTTTTTATTTACAAGTTATATGCATAGGTAATTTTACAGCATTGATAATTTCCAAACCTTTTGTTCCAATTTTTCCCCTCCTCTCCCCCACTCTCTCTCCCAGATGGCAGATTAACCAATACATATTAAATATGTTCAAGTATACATTAAATACAATATAAGTACATATGTACAAACAGTTATTTTGCTGTACAAAAAGACTTGGACTTTGAAATAGTGTATTATTAGCCTGAGAAGGAAATAAAAAATGCAGATTGACAAAAATAGAGGAATTGGGAATTCTATATAGTGTTTCATAGTCATCTCCTGAGTGTAGCTGGTTCAATTCATTACTGCTCTGTTAGAACTGATTTGGTTCATCTCATTGCTGAAGATGGCCACAGCCATCAGAATTGATCATCATATAGTATTGTTATTGAAGTATATAATGATCTCCTGGTTCTGCTCATTTCACTCAGCATCAGTTCATGTAAATCTCTCCAGGCCTTTCTGAAATCAGCCTGCTGGTCATTTCTTACTGAACAATAATATTTCATAATATTCATATACCACAATTTATTCAGCCATTCTTCAATTGATGGGCATCCACTCAGTTTCCAGTTTCTGGCCACTACAAAGAGGGCTGCCACAATCATTCTTGCACATACAGGTCCCTTTCCCTTCTTTAAAATCTCTTTGGGTTATAAGTCCAGTAGTAACACTGCTGGATCAAAGGGTATGCACAGTTTGATAACTTTTTGAGCATAGTTCCAAATTGCTCTCCAGAATGGCTGGATGTGTTCACAATTCCACCAGCAATGTATCAGTGTTCCTGTTTTCCCACATCCCCTCCAACATTCTGCATTATCTATTCCTGTCATTCTAGCCAATCTGACAGGTGTGTAGTGGTATCTCAGAGTTTTCTTAATTTGCATTTCTATGATTAATAATGACTTGGAGTATCTTTTCATATGGCTAGAAATAGTTTCAATTTTTTCGTCTGAGAATTGTCTGTTCATATCCTTTGGCCATTTATCATCCAATTGAGTTTTTAAGTGAGTTGTTTTATTCTATGAAATTTTTTAAGGAGTTATTTTCTTTTTCCATTTCACAAATTCTGTTTTCCTGGGACTTATTTACCTTCCAATTCACAAATTCTGTTTTCCTGGAAATTTTTTACCTTTTCTAATTCACAAATTCTGTTTTCCTGGGAGTTTTTTACCTTTTTCATTTCACATATTCTGTTTTTCAGTGAGTTGTTTTCTTTTTCCATTTTGTCAAATCTATCTTTTAATGAATTATAAGCCTTTTCCAAACCCTCTTGCAAAGTTTTCTTTTCCCCATTTTACTTCTAGCTCTTTTAAAATCTTTTAAATTTAATCTATGAGAGCCTTGTGTGGTGGGGATCAGGTTATTTCATCCTTCAGGACTTCATCTGGAGACAATCTGCTTTTAGTCTCTTCAGGGTTTGTAATCTGTTCTCTTTCACCATAGAAGCTATCTATAGTTAGAGTTTGTTTTGCCCTTTTTCTCATTTTAAAAAAAAAAAAGTTGGCATCTGCTTTTAAGGCAAGGAAGGTTTTCCAAGCTTCCTCTACAGGCACCAGCAAAGTGGCAGCAGAGTGTCAGTGGCTGTGCTGGATCAGTGCTGACTTACTCCTGGTGCTGGGTGGGCATGGCCAGGTCCTGTGAGACTCAAGTGCTTTGGGGTTCATTCTTTACCTTTTGTGTTTGTGTTGTATGTTTTATAATTTCTCTGCTGATATACTGGCTTGCAAGCAGGGCAGAGTAGCCAATACTGGAGTAGATTCCTTCTCATGGATTCTCTGTAGTATGGAGTCTGCACCACCTTATGGAGACTGCACCACCACCCTGAGTCTGCACAGCATGAGCTGGCCTCCATGTTCTGCCTGCCTGCCTGCACCTGGCCACCTCTTGTTTTCAACTGAAACAGACTTTTTCTAGTGACCTTCAAAATTATCTTCTGCTGGTAATTTGCTGCTCTCCCAATATTTGTGGATTCTGCCATCCAGCACTAATTTAAAGGGTGAATTTCATAATTAGTGTGATAGTAGTAGGAAAGCTCAAAAAGAAATGTGTGTCCTCTCCATTATCTTGGCTCTATCCCACCTATGTGTTCTTTTAGTCATATCATCTACATATAAAGACAAATTAGCTTTTTACCCCAAAGTTATTTAAATTGAAGTGAAAGATTCAGTCCTAGGTTTGCTAAAAATTTCTTCCCTTTGTTTAATCAGGGTAATGTGATTTTTATTAGATGATATAAACCTTTTTCAACTTAGTAGAAAAAGTGTTGATAAGAATTGAAAAAAATACAATTTTCTTGATTTATGAACTGCAAAGTATTTACTATATCCAGATTCTGAAAAGCAAGAAGTAAGCCAAAAAAAAAGAGGGGAGAGAAAGTATGATTTAATTTGGAAAAGTGCTTTGAAGTAATTGATCTCTAGAGACAACATAACAGATCAGCTATTATTAACATGATTGGAAGAACCCAGAACCCCACTCCTGTGCTTCAACAGACCTCCTAAGAGTTTTTTGTAATTACTAATTATTAATTACTAAACATCTTAATGGATTAAAAAATTAATGTCCCCAAAATTTCTTCCTATATTAGGACTAGGAACTGGCAATATAATTCTATCTTCTTTTGGAAAAATGAGAGAAATTTGAAGCATTTTGATATCCTAGAGGAACCTGAATTGTAATAATCAAGTAAGAGTAAAATTATAATGGATGAATTAACGAAGAAAATCATATGAGTTGAGATTAAGTATACAACTTGGGAAAGTAAGGTGTAGTATAAATGAGGTTTAACAACAATATGTGCTAAAAAGTATGCGAGAAATATTCAGAAGAATTAATAATCTGGAATATGATTGAAAGATATAACATGAACAAATAAAGTTGTGTAATCTGAGTAACAAGTTTGAGAGAGACACACACATACAGAAAAAAAGACAGAGACAGAGACAGAGATAGAAAGAGAAAGAGAAAGAGAAAGAGAGAGATTAAATCTTTAAGGAATATGGAAGGTAAAAAAGATTTAGGTTTTTAAACCATAAGAGAGATATACATAAAAAGTGAAAAGTTAAAAATATTAAGAGGATTTGAGGAAATTTGACTTTAAGTAGGAAAACTGATAGCTGTAGTAATAATAAAAAATCACAGTTTGATTTGAAAGCCAATAGAGAAAGTTGTAGTGGGGAACTCTGGGTAAGGTATAAGACCCTTCAGCCCAGAGGAAACCTGCTCACAATGTCTGCTTTGGCTCCCCACCTCTCTTTGGTGCTCTCATCCTTCCTGAGAAATCAGGGAGGTATGATTACTTCCCTTTGGTGTTCTCATCCTTCCTGAGAAGTCAAGGAGAGTGTGATCACCTGTGTTCTACTTGAAGCAAGAGATACTTACAGTAAAGAGAGGCATTTACGTATCAATATAAGGATGCTTATAGATAGCACTTGCTCAGTGTGATGTAATGATATAGTGGTCCTCTCGTTGGCACACACTTAGTATGATGTAATGATGTAATCATACTTGAAATAAGGACTCCATCTTTGACCATCCTTGTGAGTCTCCTGCCTTCTTCACTCCTCCACTAAGACCAAGGCTGGTTCTGAGATCCTCCAGAGAGCTAATCTGGATAGTATATTTTGGCACCCCAGTATGAGGGCTCTAGAAAATATAGTATATTTTGGCACCCCATCTTGGGTACTCTAGAAAGCACAATACAGAAAGTTATAATAGGCTAGGAGAAATGTGGTAAGTAATAGATTCTTACATGTGATAACTGCGATAAATTACTGTCACTTTTAAAATCTTTGACAGTGGATTATCTGGAAATAGTGAATCCAATAATATGAAATACTTGAAAGAAATTAGCCCTTGTATAAAATATATTATGAAATAATTGAAATTATAAATACAAAATTCCATATGATACCATTTGGAAAATAGACCCAGGTATAATTGAATTTACTCTGGTATCATTTTAAGTGAAATATGTCTGTCCTAGAATTTATTATACTATTTGTCATTAAGACAATTTGGGAAGATGGATGGATTGGGAAACTTGTTAGCTTTGTAGTTTGAGCCAAGTTACCTTAGTTATTTGATTTGTAATGTACATAAAGATAATGACTAACATTAATTTGATCATTCATTGTATTAGAAATGTTCTTAGTAAAATGAACTTCTCTTTTATTCTTTTGTGTTATAGATGTAATTGTTAAAAGACTTATATAAATATGTTATTTTTAAAAACTCTTTAGACATATAGGAGATGAGAGGATTCTAGGAAGAATTTCAAAAGAAAAAAATTCAAGCTCTCCAGATCTACCCACAAATAAGACAAAATCACACCTCGGGGTTACTGTAGAATGAGAAAAAGAAACAACAGTTGTACAGAACAGCGGTCTTCCTGAGACAAATGGAGACAATCAGAAGAAAAATCCCAAGATGGAGTTTTAGCCTGTGTGAAGTGTAAATACTTCCAGGCGAATTCAGCTGAAACAGCAATTAGCAAGACCTGGTCCTACCTGGGTTGAGAGGTTGGTCCCAACCCCAGAAATTTTCACCTTCTAGACAGTGTAGGGAATCAGGTATCTGAACCCAGTAAGATTAAAGGAATCTCTGTTAGTAAGGAATGCCAGGCCCAGCTTCTGAGACGTAGCCCTGGGTAAGAAGGAACTGGAATAAGCAGGCTGAGTACAGAAGCAATGGGGCAGGGTCCTTGATGGCTAGAGATACTTATAGGAATGTGAAGTTCTTGATTTTGGCTCTAAGACAGAGGGGAAAACTGAAGGAGGATCTGAGGCCAGAGGCAACATCATACCCCAAACTTCTATAAATATTTTTTAAATGAGCAGGCAAAAAAGAAAGAACCCAACCATAGAAAAATGCTGGAATAGAGGAGACCAGGGTTCCTCTTCAAAGGAGAATATTGAAACAAGGAAAGCTTTTTCCCACGCCAAAGGAACTGTCAAATGGTCTCCTGCCTCAAAAGAATTTACAGAAAAACTCAAAAAAGACTTTAAAAAGCAAATGAGAGAGATTATGGGGGAAAAAATCTCTTAAAAGTTAACAAGCCAAGAAAAATAAGATTATGAAAAGAAAGTCAAACAATTAAAAAAAGGAGATCCAGAACCTTAAGAAAGAAAATGACTCCCTGAAAATGTGAATTGGGCATGGGAAAGCCAGTGAAGTTATAAGAAACCAAGAAACAATAATTAGAAAATATAAAGAGTAAAAAATAGAAAAGAATGTGAGACATTTTATAAGAAAATAAACTGATCTGGAGAACAGATCAAGAAGACAAAATTTAAAAATAATTGGGCTACCTGAAAGTTACAATAAAAAAAACATATTGATGCAATAATTAAGAAAAATTGTCCTGAAGTGTTAGAATTAAAATAAAGTAGAAATAGAAAAAATCCAACAATCCCTACTTGAAAGAGATCCTATGAAAAAAATTTATGTGAACTAATGCTGAGTGAAGTAAGCAGAATCAGGAGTACATTATATATAGTAACTGCAACATTGTGCAATGGTCAGTTATGATTGACTTGGTTCTTTTCAGTATTACAATGATCCAAGATAATGCATAAGATTCATGATGGAAAATTCTATCCACATCAAGAAAAAGAACTGATGGCATTTGAATGCAAATTGAAGTGTATTATTTTTCCTTTGTTTTTTTCCCCATAGTTTTTTCTCCCTTTTGTTCTTTTTTCCAAAATAACAGTTACTAATATGGTAATAACAGTTACACAATTACATATATAAATATATATATACATATATATAGTGTATATATATATACATATATATACACGTATATATATGTATGTACATAAATCCTATATCAACTTGGTTGCTGCCTTAGAAAGGAAAAAGGGGAAGGATGGAGAAAATTTGAAACTCAAAATTGTATTCTAAAAATGAATGTTAAAAATTGTCTTTACATATAATTGGAAAAGTAAAATACTGTTTAAAAGAAAAATAATAAAATCATTTGGGTTATCATCTGAAAATTGAAATATTATTGAGTAACTTGAATTCCATTGCAAACACTTCCTAATTAGAGGCAATTATTCACAAATATGGTAATGTGTAGTATAAGATTTATTGTGAATTGTGAAGTTATATCTGGAATGGTTTGTGCTGAAGTTATATTTTAACCAATTTAGTCTCAAATTCCAGTCTTAAAGATTTATTTTTGCTTTAAGGGTTGAATAAGAGATTACATATCTATCAGTCTGGCACTTTATATCTATATTCACTGTACATGTGAACTTGCAGCTAACATATATCAATTCATTAGAGTTGAAAAATAACTGCCTTTTTATACCAGAATGAATTTTAAGCTGTTTTAAAAAAGGAGACATATTAGTAGAAAGGAAAGTTAAGTGAGATTCTTTTGTTTAATTTTTTAGAAGGTCTGATAAGATTTGTTAGCTAATTTGTTGCAACAACTTGAGTAGTGACAATTGTTTCCAATCCTACCATGACTAGTGAGTCTTTGCTGATGGAAGTGAAATCTTCTGGGGCTCTGAATATTCATGACCCTGCTTCTTCCTCTCCTAACAAATCTCTCTAACCAGGCAAAATAAGCTGTGTGGGTTTTATTTTATTTTATTTATTTATTTTTTTAATGATGAATCTCTTCCATCTGAGACAATAGTTTTAAATCTAAGATGATAGGTTGACACTTGCTCCCAATATGTCATCCTTAAAAACTGAAAACATCCAGAGCAATTATTATTGAAACTTGCTGTTTAAAGTTAGATTTTATGGGACTGGGACTGATATTATTCTGGGTCTTATTTCAGGTATAATCATTGTCAAGATTCTAGGAGATATCCTAGTTTTTGAGAGCTAAGGCCCAGCAACTGAAACTTATGATTTCCCAATTTCCAAGAGGATTCTAATCTGAGAGCTAAAATTGTAGTTGACACACTGCTGCAGACAGTTATCAATCACATCTCCTGATACCCTGAACAATCCCTGAGCTGGTACTGCTAAATGAACTGAACCAGGTGCTGCATTTCTGTCCCCATCCTGCTAACTCTGAGTCTGTACCATACTGAATGATCACAAGGTTAAATGACCCTTAAGACTTGAGATAATAATAAAGCTCAACGATTGTAATAACTTGAAGATTATTCCTAGAGGACCCAAGAATGTCTGTATCGCCCCCCCCCCAAAAAAAAAATACCTGTATGTGTAAGCCTGACATGGGAACTGTTTACTCAAGACCTAAGAATAACTTTTTGTGGTTTTCATGCTTAAAAACCCTACTCCTGCCACAAGTAATAAAACCCTCCTTCTCAGGAGGATTTCCACTTGCAAATATTATTCTTTGAAATTAAACTTCCATTTTATTCCTGATTTTCCTGTCTCTAACCTGCTTTGTTTGGCTCTGGCCACCCACAGGTTAGAGGCTGGTTCTGACCAGGTGACATTATCAAAATACTATTGAGTCAATGATTGATGATGTTAGTAAATCTATAGGGGTGGCATCTAAGACCTCCAGGAGATGTTCTCATGGAGAATGTTGGGAGAATTATTCTTGGCATGGGCTGAGTTAGTTTTAGCTTGATTCCCCCAATTTGTATTTCCTCTTGAATGGAAAATATCCCACCTGGCTGACTTTGTCTGTTTATGACATTTTCTCCATACATCTGGCTACTTGTATGACCTTTAGTATTAACATGAAGTTGATAATTGTGGAAATATGTATGGAAGAATTATACATGTTTAATGTAAACTGAATTAATTGCCATCTAGGGGAAGGGGAGAAGGGAGGAAGAAAAAAATTGGAACACAAGGTTTTGCAAGGGTGAATGTTGAAAACTAAGCATATATTTTGAAAATAAAAAGCTTTAAAATAAAATATAATAATATTAACATGAAGTTAGGGAAGCATTTTTCCCTTAGGCTATGTCCTTATTTTTCTTTTATGGAAAATTTCTATAATAATGATAGGTAATCAGTATGAACACAGTATTAGATCATTATCTAAAGGCAAATACTGGAGCACATCTGAGCTACCATAATAAGATGCAGGTTTAGAATACCTGAAATACTTAGCCTATTTAGTCCTTTATGTATCCTAAATAACTAAGCAGAAGAGTACTTGGATTGGTTATCTGTCTGTTACTAGTTATAGATAATTGTGTATAAAATTAGATCCTTAAATAACATCAAATTGATAGAATAAAGAGTATGCATATAAGAGTTTATGGGACCAAGTTGTATTTTATTAATTAATAAGACTAAGCCAGAAACATCTTCAGTTTTATTTTGAAGAATTTTAGTGCAATCAATTTCCTTAGAGAGTAATTTTTGGAATCTTGTGTTACCTAAATTGGAAAAGTTAATTTTGGGGAGGGAGGGGGAAGAAGTGATTATTTAATTTGGAATTACCACCTGGGTATTGAGCATGTTTTGAAATGCACTTATGTTTTGTTATAAACAACTTATTTGATAACATTGTTCTGAAGTTAATTACTCAATGTATTATATATCCCATCCCAGGAACTTTTGTTAATTGAAGTTAACTGGGCAATTTTAAATAATTTGATTGTGTATTAGAGGTTGTTTTCTTATTTTAAAAGTTTTGTTATTAGTTCTCTAGCAGAATCCCATCCTCCATGGTGGGAAATGAATAGCTAAAAGTATATGGATAGAATAAATTTTAAGTTTTCTTATTTTTCTATTTGTATTTGAATTTTCTAAATATATCAACATGATAATTTGCTTATTTATACCACAAGGCAATTATAGATAATAAACTGAAGTCTCTTCCCTTTCTGGAACGTATATCTGAGTGACAAATGAAAAAAGATGAACACCAGAAGTTAAATGATGGTGGAGTGTATGGCAATTTAAAAGGCATCTTTTAGCCTTAATCTACATGATTATATAGGCAGATATAAAATTCATAACTAAAAGGGCTCATTCTACAACTCAGATCCTCATAGATTCTTTTAGATTCTCTCTTCAGCCTGTTGCTGCCAGTGTTCAAATATCTAATTTAGATGGGGATAGGAACAGCAAGGATTATGGGAAAATTTCAATGTTCTGGTCTAGAGGTTCCTAATTTGTTGTTAGTATTATAAATATAAGATTTGAGGCAACTCTCATTATTGTACCTGGTCACTTACAGAGCAAATCTGAATTGTGTTAAGATCTATTTTGCAAGAGATTTTAACAGAAATGTGGATCTCTGCAAGTGACCAGAACGTGAGAAGCATACTTGCTAGAATAAGCCTTTCTGAAACACTAATTATTCCAGAATACCTAAAATAACAGATTTCCAGAGGACTGCATCAGAAGATATTCTATAAAATGAACAATGGAAATGGGTTACTTTTCCCTTTTCATTTCTTCCCTACGTGCTTCTATTCTATTTAACACCTGCTTGCTTCCTGGGGATTGCCCCTCAAAGCTACTATCAATGCATTGGATCAATCTCCTCTTTTCCCAAAAATATGTATTAAGTGTTTGTTACATCAGCTAGTGATTATTGATTTATTGTGAGTTAGTGATTTAATGATTTTTTATGATTTATTGAGAAGCCAGAGAATCAGAGAGCAAGTGGCAAAAAATTTAGTGACAGAAAAGTTGTCAATAATTGTTAATATCAAATTAATATCACCTAATATCTACCACTGCCTCTGAACAATCCTAGTAATATCCTTGCATCCTTACCCTTGAAGACATTTACATTCAATTAGATTGAGCTAAATTCCCAATCCAGGATATGCCTATTAACAAAGCCAGTTTGAATCAGATCAGCTGCGAAAGTGATTTCTGATGTCCTTGTGTCCCTCATTGGGATTTATGTCAAGTTAGATCATGAAGAGCAAAAATCTCAGAAAGAAGGAAATTTCCTTGCCGGGTAACTGAGGTCTCATGACCAGGCCTCATTCCCTAATGTGACTCCTCTCACCCTTTTCTCCTAAAGGATAAGAATCTTGCCTGCCAGTCTCCCAGGCAGGAGGTTTGCTATCCAGTTATCATGATAAGACTCCTTATATCTCCACTTATGAGTTGGGAGCTAATGAAGGATGGAGAAATGGATTGTCCCCCTAAGAATTTCTTTTGTTTGACAAGGTATTTTTTTAAATAAGATCTTTTTCTTTCTTTTACTTTTGGTTGGAAGAGGAGATGAGAGCACATAAAATAAATGCTTATTAATTAAAAATTCATTTAATTACAGATAAAAAGAAAATAGAACTTAGAGCAATAGAGTAAAAATGGCAATGATCTTAGAAGTCATATGGTCTAACCTTCCTTTCCCCTATCCTTAGTATGATATTCTTGACAAATGGTGCTGCAAACCTTAGTTGAGGTGGAACTCATAAGGTAGTTTGTTCAATTATTGGTTATCTTAGGAAAAACTATATTTTATTTACATATTTTTATTTGTAGATTTTATTTATATTAGGAAAATCAGTCAAAAAGTTTCATTTAATTTGCTCCCCTGTCCCTTCACTTTTTGGGTATAGTTCTCTGTTCCCTGGAGAGAGAAAACAAGATGAATCCTGGCATCCATGTGACCATCCTTTTAATATATTGTTCACTCCCTAAGTCTTCTTTTCAGGGTAATACTTGAAAACAAATATGTGGGGAACAGGAAAGATAAAAAACAGAGATGGTGAATAGTAAGTGAAAGCAGTGAAAGTTTCTTACAAAAAAGAAACTTCCATATTAATTGATTATGGCTGCGATGGGGCTGGGCAAGATGGATGGGGACAAAGCTTCTAGGGCATTAATGAAAGTTAGAAAAATGACAGCAAGTTATTTCCAGGCTGAAAGAGTATAGAATAGATGCAGGATTAAGCCTTTAAGAAGGAGTTACAGATTCTTGGAATATCAAAGCTTGAAGGTACCCTAGAAATTTCTGTAGTCTAATCTTCTTACTTACCAACAAGGAAAATGAGTCTCAGTGATTTGTCCAAAGTCACACAGCCAAGTTAGTGGCAAAACTTATACTTAACTATATTTCCTGACTCCCAGTCTTATACTCTCTATTATATAGTACAATTCTTCAAAGCTTTCACTAAAACACACTTTTAAACAACTCTCACATGAATTTTAATGCTAGCTCTCACTAATTTTTTATACATGAATTGCAACTTAATTGTATCTTCACTCTTAAATATTTATGCCATTTTTAAGGTTTCTTTAAATTATTTAAATAATATATTACTTTTTCCAATTACATGTAAAAACATTTTTAGCATTTTAAAAATTTTGAATTTCAAGTTCTTTCTTTCCCTTCCTTTCCTCTCCTTTCCCTGAGCCACAAGCAATTTGATATAGGTTATACCTATGCAAACACACAAAACATTCTTTCAGAATCATCCTGAATCATTGTATTGCAAAAAATAGCTAAAGCATTCCCATTTGATCATCATACAATATTGCTAACACTGTGTACAACATTCTCCTGGTCCTGCTCACTTCACTTTGCATCAGTTCATCATTTCTTATAGTTAGTATTCCATCATATTCGTATACCAGAACTTGTTCAGTCATTCCCAACTGATGGGCCTTCCTTCAATGAACAATTCTTTGCCACTACAAAAAGAGTTGCTATAGTTCTGTACATGTAGGTACTTTCCCCTTTTTTATAATCTCTTTGGGATACCAGTTTAACATTGGTACAGCTGGATCAAAGGATATACAACATTTGATTATCCTTTGGACATAGTTGCGCTCCAGAATAGGTTGGAGCAGGAAACAACTCCACTAACTACCATAGGCCATTTTTAACCTTAGTGCAGAACTTTACATTTATTTTAATCATGTTTCAATCTTGTCACAAATTATCCGTTGTACCAACTTGCTGAGATATTTTGGAATGTTAGTTTTATTTTCCAGTATACTAGTTTTCTCCTTCAGTTCTGTCTTATTTTTAAGATCTGATAATGAATAAATGAATAGCACATTGTAAACATTCTGTTAAGTGCCAGAGATATAAATAAAAGAATGAGAGTCCTTGCTCTAAGGGAGTGCACATCAGAACAGGGAAAGGCAGTAAGGTAGCACAGGCCAGGGAATGATGTAATAATTGCATTAATTTGATTACTTCTCCCAGAGCAAAAGATAGAAAGCTGGCAGGAGTTATGGGTGGAATAGGAGGGAACATTGTGTCTGGCAGAAGGATAGATAGCAAAAAGTATTAGGGTAAAGCCTTATCAGATATGGCACCTTTTACTTAAGGTTGGAGCAGATAGGTGGTGCAGTAGATAGAGCACTGGGCTTGGAGTCTGGAAGATCTGAGTTCAAATCCAACCTCAGACACTTACTAGCTATGTGACTTCAGACAAGTCACTTAACCCTCTTTGCCTTTTCCTCATCTGTAAAATGAACTCACTTCTGGTGCCAGGATGGTGGAATGAGGAAGGAACCCTCTGATGCTCTCCCAAACTCTGCTCTAAACAACTAGAAAACAAGATCAAAACTGAGCTGAGATCAGGGAAGCAGCTTGCCAGCACAGCAAGAAAGCTCTGTCTCATTGGGATGGGAGGAAGGTGAGGTCCAAGAGCCGCAGCTGCGGCCAGCCTCACAACAAGGGGCCTGCAGCAAGGCGCCAAGTGTGCGGCGATCCACCTGTGCGGCCACACCCTGCTGCAAGCCAACGGTCCCTGGGAAGTGAGCAGTCTGTGCAAGGCTCCAACCCACTGACCCCACACCCAGTACAAGCCGCCAACGAGGACTTGACCCATTGCTGACCAGTAGCAAAACCCCGGGCCTGACCAATTGTAAGATCCTGCTCCTGGAGCATCAGCAACTAGAATGCTCCTCCAGGTGGGCTAAGGGAGAGTCCCTGTTTCCCCTGCAGTGAAGAAGCAGGACTCCACTCTTGGAGCAGATAAAATCCCTCCTCCAAAGCTGTCCCCAGAAGGACTCTGTTACTATAACAATCAAGAAGCAAGACTCCACACTCAGGGTGGCCAGTGGGGAGGCCTAACCCCAAGCTGTTAAGCTCTGAAGCCCAGTGAAACTCAGCAGTAAGATCCAGAACCCAAGAAACAAAAAGATTGGAACAATGCATGTATCTCTCATATAAAAACACCAAGACACCAAAAAAGACACAAAAATGAGCAAAAAATCACAAAAAAAGAGCTTGACTATAGAAAGTTATTATGATGATAGGGAAAATGGGATTAAATTTATAAGAATATAATAGTGTCAAAATGGTACATGTAAAGCCTCAAAGTAAAATGTTATTTTTGTTCTGTTCAAAAAGAATTCCTGGAATGGGTTTAGAAAATTTTTAAAGCAAATTAGAGAGGTAAAAAAAATTGGGGAAAGAAATTAGAATAATACAATAGAATCATAAAAAAGATTGCAATAGCAATCATGGGGCAATTCACCAGTGAGGCAAAAGATATACAAAAATTTATCAAGAAAAATAATTCCCTAAAAATAGATTGACCAAGAGGAAAAGCAAGTACAAAAGCTCACTGAAGAAAATAATTCCTTAAAAATTTGAATTGAACAAGTGGAAACTAATGATTCTATGAAACATTAAGATATAATAAAATCAAAAAAGTAAAAAAAAAAAGATGAAAATGGGAAATTTCTCATAACTTACCTAGAAAATAGATCCAGGAGAGATAACACAAGATTTATTGGACTACCTGAAAGCCATGATTTAAAAAAAGAGATTTGGACCACATTTTTCAAGGAATTATCAAAGAAAACTACACCAATATATTGGAACCATAGAACAAAATGAAAATTGAAAGAATCAACTGATCACCACCAAAAAGAGATCCCAAAAGGACAGCTCCCAGAAATATCGTAGTCAAATTCCAGAGCTCATAGATAAAAGAGAAAGTATTACAAATAGCCAAAAATGAAACAATTCAAATATCATGGAACTATATTTAGGATTACATAGGATTTGGCATCTTCCACAATCAAGAATCTGGAGACTTGGAATATGATACATAGGAAAGCAAAGGAGTTGGGATTATAATCAAGAATTACCTGGCCACGAAAATTAAATATAATCTTGCAGAAGGTAAAAATGAACATTCCCAATTAAAAAACCAGAGCTGAATAAAAAATTTGACCTCCAAATATAGAACTCTAGGGAAAAACAAGAAGCAAGAAAGACAGAACTGGCTAAACTGCTTCTATTATTATATGGCCAGATAATATTTGTATCTCAATAACTTTCTTAATATAAGAGCAATTAAAAGGAACATATGTAGACAGAAAGTGTGAATATAAAATGACTTTGATGAGATGATATCCCACAAAAAGGATAAAATAAGGGGTGAGAAAATTGCACTGGAAGGAGGGGGGCATTGAGTGGGGTAAATCATCCCACATAAAGAGGCATGAAAGAATTATAATGGAGAGGAAGATGTGGAGTTAACAGGCAAAATTTAAACCTAACTCGTGTCAAAATTGCTTCAAAGGGAGAATAATATACACACTAATAACTTACTTTATAAGAAAAGAAAAAGGAATGGGGATAATAGAAAGGAGGGTTTGGAAAAAGGAGGGTATATTAAGGAAGGTGGGGATCAGAAGTAAAATACTTGTGAGAAGGGAAAGAGTAAGGTACAAGAGGGGTAAACAAACAAAAAATAGCATGTAGGGAAATACAGTTTTCATAACTATAAATGTGAATGGGATGGATGCATCCATAAAACAAAAGTGAATAGCAAAATGGATTAAAAACCAGAAGCCTATATTTGAAGCAGCAAGATATACTCAGGATAAAGATAAGGATCTGAAAGAGAATCTATTATGCTTTAGCTGAAATTAAGAAAGGAATGAGAGGAGTAGCTACATGGTCCAGTGTATAGAGCACTGGCCCAGAAGTTAGGAGGACCTAAGTTCAAATCCAGCCTCAGACACTTGACACTTACTAGCTTAGCTGTATGACCCTGGGCAAGTCACTTAACCCCAACTGCCTCAGAAAAGAAAGAAAGAAAAAAAGAAAGCAGAGATGGTAATCATGATCTTAGAGAAGCAAAAGCAAAAATAGATCTAATTAAAAGAGATAAAGGTACCGTAGACAATGAAGTTATATAAATACTAAACATATATGTACCAAATAGTATAGCATCTAAATTTTTGAAGTAGAAATTAAATGAGTTGCAGGAGAAAATATACTAGTGGGGGACCTCAACTTTTCCCTCTCAGAAGTATATAAATCTAATAAAAAAAATAAACAAGAAAGAAATTAAAAGAGTGAATAAAATTCTAGAAAAGTTAGATATAATAGAGCTCTGGAAAATATTGAAAGAGTATAGAAAAGAATATACTTGTACATGAAATCTACACAAAAATTAACCATGTATTAGGACATTAAAAACCTCCCAACCTACACCCAAAGAAAGAACACTGGGAGATGAATATAAACTGCTTGCATTTTTGTTTTTCTTCCCGGATTATTTATACCTTCTGAATTCAATTCTCCCTGTGCAACAAGAAAACTGTTCGGTTCTACACACATATATTGTATCCAGGATATACTGTAACCTATTCAACATGTAAAGGATTGCTTGCCATCTGGGGGAGGGGGTTGAGGGAGGGAGGGGAAAAATTGGAACAGAAGTGAATGCAAGGGATAATGTTGTAAAAAATTACCCTGGCATGAGTTCTATCAATAAAAAGTTATTAAAAAAATAGAAATAGGATGACACTAAAAAAAAAAAAACCTCCCAACCAAATGCAGAAAAACAGAAATAACAAAAGTATCCTTTTTCAGATCATAATGAAATGAAAATTACACTCAATAACGAACACTGGAAAGACAGATTAAAATAAATAGGAAATTAAACAATCTCATCCTTAAAAACAATTAGGTCAAAAAACAAATCAAAGAAACAATCAATACTTTCATTAAAGAAAGTGACAATGAGATAATATACCAAAATGGTACTTAGGGGAAAATTTATATTTCTAATTGTTTACATAAATAAAATAGAAAAAAAAGCAAATCAATGAACATCCAACTTAAAAAAATAGGACAAAAACAAATTAACCCCTCCAATTAAATACTAAATTGGAAATCCTGAAAGTCAAAATAGAAATTAACAAAATTGAAAGAAAGCCATTGAACTAATTATTAAAGCTAAAAGATGTTTTTTGGGGATGGAAACAAAAAAAAAGATAAAACTATTGGCTAATTTGTTTTTAAAAAGTGAAGAAATACACATTGCTAGTATCAAAAATTAAAGAGGTGAAGAAGAAATTAAAACAATGTTAAGGAGCTATTTTGTCCAGTTATATGCCAATAAATTTTACAATCTAAATGAAATAGATGAAAATAAACAAAACATAAATTACTCAGATTAACAGAAGAAATAAAATACTTTTTTTTCATGTGGAAATGTGTTTTTTTTTTTATATTTTATTTTATTTTATGATAACTTTATATTGACAGAATCCATGCTAGGGTAATTTTTTTTTTTACAACATATCCCTTGCACTAGCTTCTGTTCCGATTTTCCCCTCCCCTAGATGGCAAGCAGTCCTATATATGTTAGATATGTTGCAGTATACCCTAGATACAATATATGTGTGCAGAACCGAGCAGTTCTCTTGTTGCACAGGGAGAATTGGATTCAGAAGGTAAAAAACAACTCAGAAAGAAAAACAAAAATACAAATAGTTCACATTTGTTTCCCAGTGTTCTTTCTTTGGGTGTAGCTGCTTTTGTCCGTCATTTATTAATTGAAATTGAGTCTTTGTCAAAGAGATCCACTTCCATCAGAATACATCCTCATACAATATCGTTGTCGAAGTGTAAAGCGATCTCCTGGTTCTGCTCATTTCACTTAGCATCAGTTCATGTAAGCCTCGCCAGTCCTCTCTGTATTCATCCTGCTGGTCATTTCTTACAGAACAATAATATTCCATAACATTCATATACCATAATTTACCCAGCCATTCTCCAATTGATGGGCATCCATTCAATTTCCAGTTTCTAGCCACTACAAACAGGGCTGCCACAAACATTTTAGCACATACAGGTCCCTTTTCCTTCTTTAGTATTTCTTTGGGATATAAGCCCAATAGAAATATTGCTGGATCAAAAAATTGGTAACTTTTTGGGCATAATTCCAGATTGCTCTCCAGGATGGTTGGATTCGTTCACAGTTCCACCAACAATGCATTAGTGTCCCAGTTTTCCCGCATCCCCTCCAACATTCATCATTATTTTTTCCTGTCATCTTAGCCAATCTGACAGGTATGTAGTGGCATCTCAGAGTTGTCTTAATTTGAATTTCTCTGATCAATTGTGATTTGGAACACTCTTTCATATGAGTGGTAATAGTTTCAGTTTCATCATCTGAAAATTGTCTGTTCATATCCTTTGACCATTTATCAATTGGAGAATGGCTTGATTTCTTATAAATTTGAGTCAGTTCTCTATATATTTTGGAAATGAGGCCTTTATCAGAACCTTTAACTGTGAAGATGTTTTCCCAGTTTGTTGCTTCCCTTCTAATCTTGTTTGCATTAGTTTTGTTTGTACAAAGGCTTTTTAATTTGATATAATCAAAATTTTCTATTTTGTGATCAGTAATAGTCTTAGTTCATCTTTGGTCACAAATTTCTTTCTCCTCCACAAGTCTGAGAGATAAACTATCCTATGTTCCTCCAATTTATTTATAATCTCTTTCTTTATGCCTAAGTCATGGACCCATTTCAATCTTATCTTGGTATATGGTGTTAAGTGTGGGTCCATGCCTAATTTCTGCCATACTAATTTCCAGTTATCCCAGCAGTTTTTATCGAATAATGAATTCTTATCCCAAAAGTTAGGATCTTTGGGTTTGTCAAACACCAGATAGCTATAGTTGACTATTCTGTCTTGTGAACCTAACCTTTTCCACTGATCAACTAATCTAAGAAATAAAATACTTAAATAACCCAATATTAGTCAAAGAAATTAAACAAATCATCAGTGAACTTCCTAAGAAAAGTTCCAGGACTAGATAGATTCACAAGTGAATTCTGCCAAACATTTAAAGAATAATTATTCCCAATACTATATAAAGTATTTTTTTTAATGGGCAAAGAAGGAATCCTACAAAATTCTTTTTATGACACAAATATGGTGCTGATACCCAAACTCAGAAGAGCCAAAATAGAAAAAACAATAATATAGACCAATTTTCCTAATGAATATTGATGCTAACATTTTTAACAAAATACAGCAATATATCACAGGGATCATAGCAGTTGGAATTTACACCAGGAATGCAGGACTACTTCACTATTTAGGAAATTACCAGCATAATTGACCATATCAATAACAAAACTTCAGAAATCAGATGGCTATCTCAATAGAGGCAGAATGGGGGAAATTTTGCAGAAATTTTATCAGAGATAAAGGCCTCATTTCTCAAATATATAGAGAACTAAATCAAATTTATAAAAATTAAAGTCATTCTTCAATTGAGAAATAGTCAAAGGATAGGAACAGACAATTTTCAGATAAAGAAATCAAAAGTATCTAAAGTCATGAAAAATGCTCTAAATCATTATCACTCAGAGAAATGAAAAAAAAAAACAATTCACACCTATCAGAGTGTCTAAAATAACAAAAAAAGAAAAAGAAAAATGTTGGGTATTGGGTATTGGAGGAGATGTGGAAAAATTGGGATACTAATCCATTAGAAATGGAGTTGTGAACTTATCCAACCATTATGAAGAACAATTTGTAAGTATACCTAAAGGGCTACCCACATGTACCCATATGTACCCACACTACCAGTACTAGGTCTATATCCCAAAGATGTCAAAAAAAAGGAAAAAGGACCTATATGTCCAAAAATATTTATAGCAGCCCTTTTTGTAATGACTAAGAAGTGGAATATTATTGTGCTATGGAAAATGACAAGTCGGAAAACTTGAAAAATACTCAGATTTACCTGAACTAATGCATAGTGAAGTGAACAGAACCCAGAGAAAGTTGTACACAATTACAGCAATATTGTTCGATGATGGATTATAAATGACTTTGCTATTCTCAGCAATTCAATGATACAAGACAATTCCAAAGGACTGGTGATGAAGCATTTTATCTGCTTCTAGAGAAAGAACTGATACTGCTTGAATAAAAACTGAAACATACTATTTTTGCCTTCTTTCTTTCATTGTTTCTTTTATTTGAGTCTTCTTGTACAAGTGACAAATATAGAAATATTTTACATAATTGCACATGTATAACCCACATTTGATTGCTTACTGTCTAAGGAAAAGGGAAGAGAGGGGGGATACAATTTGGAATTCAAAACTTTAAATAAAAATGTTTAAAATTTTTAAAAAACATAAATGAGTTGGAGAAGAAAATGGCAAACCACTCCAATATTTTTGTTAAGAAAACCTAAAATGTGTTCATAAGGAATTAACCATGATTGAAAAACAAATTACTAGCCTTTGTAGTAGACTTTAGTAGACTTTACCCACCATGATAGCAAAGCCTTCTTGGTGGATGGAAGTTCTAAATCTGAGCGATTTAAATCCCCAAAGCATGGATTCTGGAAGTCAGGTTTAGAAGTAGTAAAGCGGGTGACAAGAAGTTCCTAATTGTACCAATGACCTTTTATTCCAAATCATTGATCTGTGTTGAATAGAACAGAACTGAGGTTGACATCAGCTCTTTAATTGTCTTTCAGGTCTCCTCCAAATCCATCTAACTACTTATCACACCTATTTCTTTTTCTGATTCATAAAGATGTCATGGGAGACTTTGTGAAATGCCTCACTGAAGGCAATATACACCATCTAGCATGGCCCTCATCTACCAACCTATTAACTGGGACAAGAGAGGAAATAAAGGTAACACGCATGATTTGTTCCCAGTGAATTCATGTTGGTTCCTGGTAATAACCACTTTTCTTTCTGCGAGTTCACATTCAAATAATCCTCTATGGCTAATGAAGCACCTTCTTAAGCAATCAGTTTAAAAATCCATTCTAGAATTTTACATGAGTCCTATGTCAAACTTGCCACTGTAAAGTCCACATATTCTACCTTCTTATTAAGAATGAAACTGTGTGCTTATATTCTGGCTTCTGAGACCTTTTCTACCTTCATAATTATTCAAAGGTCAGCAGTTTCAAAGTCATCTCTTTGAGCTCTTTTAGAAGCCCACAAAGTATTTCATCCAGGCCAGGAGATCTGAATTAATGGTGAGTTGTGAGATGCCCTTTTCCTATGTCCTATATCTTTAGTTCCAATTCTTTCTTAACAATGATTGTTCCATTCCCCCCAGTTTCTCCTTGAGAGGAAAAACTCAAGTGAAATAGCAATTATGTGGCCCTGCTTTTTCTACCACCCATTAGCATTCCTCCATATAAGCAAATCTAACAGTTTCATACAGATGAAGCCTAATGTAACTTAGATGACCCAGAGTGGGGGTGTTGGCCCTGACCCTGAAGGATGCATCAAAATTATTTCTCATGCTGTGGCAGCCTAGAAGCCAATGTTCCTCATTTCTTCCTTTCAGATTTCACCTCCAGATCTATCTCCTTCCCCACTAGAATCGTGAAGCACATATTGATATATACTTTCATAAAGATCCTTTTAGCTCAGAAATACTTGGAGGCAGAAAGTTGGAGGAGACTCTACTGAGCAGGAGAATGGGAGAATGCTGGTAAGAGTCATGGGGAAAACATAAATAACAGAAATTGCCTCCAGGTCGCTCAGGGTGACTAGGCTGAAATTCCCAAGACTGTGACGGAACACAGCCTTCATGCAGAGTCCATTTTAAATTTCCCAAGGACAATAACACCAGATAAAAAGTCTGTCAGGCACCTGAAGATAGATGGTCATTGTTTTCAGGGTAATAGTTTGTGTCCTATAAATCAGAATTTCTTTTTCACTGGGCAGATGATCCCAGTTGGAGCTTTTCTGAAGGACAGAAGTTTGTCCAGTGCTTTCCTCTGTTCCCCTACCCAATAATTCTGAGTAACATTTAAGTGGGAGCCTGTGTTCCCAAACCCATTTTCACATTAATTTTTTTCATCTTTTCATTAAAGATATGGAAATTTTATCAAATGGCTTCCTGAAGCCAGCATATAGTGCCTATTACGGGCCTTATCTATTTGTTGTTATTCAGTCATTTTAGTAATGTCTACCTTTTCATGACTCCATTTGAGATATTTTTGGCAAAGATACTGAAGTGATTTGCCATTTCCTTTTCCAGCTCATTTCACAAATGAGGAAACTGAGGCAGAGTTAAGTTACTTGTCCAGGATCACACAGTTAGTTAAGAATTTGAGGCCAAATTTGAATCTCAGGAAGAAAAGTTTTCTCCACTCTAGGCCTGGCATGAATATGCTCCATGGTACCACCCAGTACTCCCACTTGCCTTCGTCTTTTAAGTGGACCACAAAATTAAATTAAGTCCTTGTGGTATAGGGCAGGGCTTCTTAAATTTTTTTCCACTAATAACTTCTTTTTATCTGATAAATTTTTACATGATTCCATACCTATATAAAATAGGTATACAAATCAAACATTTACTGATAATAATCATAAATAAATTTATTTTAAAACAATTATTTTATCATTTACTAAAGATGAAAGCAAATTTAAATACTAAAGAGATGCATGTGCTTGTTCGTTTTTATTTAAATAATTAAATTTTGACAAAATATTTGATACTTTTTACTGCTGCCAAATTTTTGTGATTCCATATGGGATCACAACTTACAGTTTAAGAAGCTTTGGTACAGTGGATAGAAAGCTTGTCTTAGAATCAGGAAGACTGGGATTCAAGTTCTAGCTCTGACACTCATTGTGAATCTTAGAGCAAGTTATATTTGCACTAGTATAGGAAGTCCCTCCATGGGATCTCCCAACATCAATAAAATCATAGATTTGGTCCAAAAAAATCTTTGATTTCAATTAATCAACATTTATTAAGCACTTAGGCATTATACTTAATAGCTCAAAATACTTTTTGGGAAAAATACATTTCCTGAATCTTTTAGTTTTGGTATTATAATCACATCAATTTCTACCTTCCTTAAGATTCCAGGAAAAAAACAGTAAAGAATCTATTTAGTCAAGGAGGGAGGAACTAGGAGTACACTGATTATTGCATATACTACTGAAAGCAGCAACCTTGTTAATTGCTTTTACTTTACTTTTCTTTAAGAAAAAAAGGAGGGTTCTATGATATAGCTCTAATATTGCAAAATATGTGTGATACAAAAAAAGCAAAGCCATTATTAAAGCTTTGTATTTACCGTGAAGTGGGAAAGATCTTTAAAGTCTTAGTACAGGAGAATGAAGAGCAAGTAGATAATGCAGTGGATAAATGAATAAGGAAGACTCATCTTCCTGAATTCAAATCTCACCTCAGATGCTATTTGGTTGTGTGACCCTGGGGAAGTCACTTAACCCAGTTTACCTCAATTTCCTTATCTGTAAAATGAACTGGAGAAAGAAATGGCCAACTATCCCAGTATCTTTGCTGAGTAAATCCTAATAGAGTCAGGAAGAGTGGGACAACTGAACAAAGAACAAGAGAATGACCATGGCCTCAGGAGTCAGAGATCTGGGGTTCAAATTTTGCCACTCACTGATGCTTTTACCCCAAGTAACCTTCAACAAGTCATCTAACCTTCCTTGCTCTCAGTTTCCTAATCTGTAAAATGGAAGTATTGTATTAGGTGACTTATGATAGTCCTTTCTAGATTTCTAATCCAACTAAATAAGCTCCTTGAAGTTAGGTATTATTTCGTTTTGTGTTTGCATTTCCAGAGTCCAGCACAATGCTTCATACATAGAAGGCATCAATAAATTCTTCTTGAATAACTGAATAGAACTGAGTTATTGTTTTTATTGTTATCGTTATTATTATTTAGAGTCTGAGCTTTTCAAAAGCAGAGATTGTAATTTTTCATCTTTATGTTTCCAGCCCCTAGCACAATACACTGCATGTAGCAGGTACTTAATAATATTTGATTGAATGGAATTAAAGTGGAGATGGGGGAGGGGGAAGATCTGCAAGGGAATACTTGTTTTTGAGCTTTAAAATTGGAAAAGGCACCTAGAGCAGAGTTTGTGCCTAAATATACTTTCCTCCATATCTCTGCCAATAGCCCAGCATGGTTTCTATTTAGCTCCCAATTTAAACATGGTATCTTGCCCTCCTTTGCTTGCCAACATTGAGCTGGGACTAAGCTGAGACTGTCATCTAGAATAGATGACATAGGAAGAAAGTCACTAACAGAGTACTTAATGCATGTATTATCTGCCCTGAAAACCTGCTTGGGTATTCATTGTGCAAATATATTTACTCTGAATAAAAGAATGGAATGAAGCTACGCAGAAAATTTGTACATTGTGGTGGATTTAATTTTTAAACTTGCATTAGAAAAGGATTAACCTTGCTGAAGGGCATAGCAGCGTGGGCAGAATGTGTAAAATTAAGCCGAAATACAAGTCACTCCAGGAGGAAGCATTGAGCTGAATTAAATATTTACTATATAGAAGTACTTCCCCTTGCCCCCCAATCCTGATGCTTTCCTAGGCTCTATTTGGGTTCCCTCTTTGTGGAACTCCATTCATGTAGTGGAATAGAACTTCTCACTAGATGTTTAGAACTGGACCTTCTAAAATTCTCTCTCCAACATTCCTTAAAATCAGTGTCTCATAGTTGGATATCAGAAATGTCGGAACACAGAATGAAAGGCAAGACATCGAACTTTTAATTCAGGTATTGTTGGAATCTTTACAAACTGCTAACTAATTAGAGTTGATCTAATCTTACAAGAAGATGTTTTGGGCAGAACCTGAAACAAGGTACTAAGTAGAACTAATTAGTACAATGCTTGTGTTTGCACCTTTACTCATTGGAGTTCACAAGTATGGGAGATTCACAAAGTAAACTTTGTAATTTGGGGAATTCACACCTCCCTTAAAGCTCTTAGGGCCAGAGAGCACTATGGGAGAAAACCCATAATCCCTCTCTCTCGTATCCCACAATTCATCCCTCTTGTATAAAAGAAATAGACAGAGGCTCTCGGTCAGATTTCAGCAGAATTACGCCAGAAGCCCTCTCTCCGAGGTGAGGCAAGAAAGAACATATTTCGCTTGGCTGGCTGGTCGCAGAAGAGAGTTCAGCTGCATTGGAGAGGAGCACTCTGGTGCAGACACAGAGCACTTTGGGAGATTTCACCGGAATGACATGAAGAGTGGAGTTGGCTGGAGGCTGAAGAAAGCAGAGGCAGAGGCTGACGGACAAAACCTTTGGATTTGGGACATTCGGAGGGAACTCTTGGAACCAAGCAGAGAGATAGACCTCTAAGCTAGCCAGGCTATATCGGAAATAATAAAAGATCTGAAGAAGATCACAACAAGGTATGATTGGAGTGCTCACAGGATGCTGAACAAATCCTTTCAATGCCAAGAGTTATGGAGGTGGTTCATAATAGTGCAAGTTTTGACATATAGGTATTAAAGCAGTGATGATGATGATGATGATACGTAAGCTTTCTATAATGCTTTATGTACATCATCTTATTTGAGTCTCATGACCCACCCTATAAAATGCATACTATTAGTATAGCAATTTCTTTAATTCAGGACATTAATATGTAATGTTCCATATATAATTATTCTAAAGCAGAAAGGAAAAATATAAACACAATTATAAAATATTCTTTATAGAAATAAAGATAGACCTAAATAATTAGAGAAATGTTCATTGATCATGAATAGACCTTGTCAATATAATAAAAAAATAAAATAACACTGGGATTTAGGACTACATCAATTAAACCACCAAATAATACTTTACAAGGTGAGAAAAAATAATAAAGTATTCTACCTACTTGTTAACAGAAAGATGATGAATTTTAAGGATAGCCCTCTGTACACTGTATCACTTAGTTTTGTATCACTTACACTATGTACTGATTAGAGTCTGGAAAATCGGGTTGGAACTGATGTGATTTGCTAATGCTTCAGTAATTCTCATCTTGGCTCTCCCGTCATAACCTTGATGAGTGAGCCAATTTGGGTTGCACAGAACTAACCACAGTGTTGCCAGAGATGGATATAGCAGGGGCAAAATCTGAAAGCAATTATCCAAGTTGATGGTTAAGTCTCTTGCATCGTTCCCTTTTCTCAGTCGTTTTTTGTCTGCAGACTTTATCCTTTGTCTCAGTTCATCAGACTCATCATTATTACATAACACAATATGGCATGGTGGAAAAATTATTGGACTTGGAGGGAGAAAATGATTTCAAATCCGGGTTCCAATATAGCAGTGTGACATAGAACAAATTTTTTTACTTCTCTCACTCTGTTGATCTGTAAAATGGAGATGGTATCACTTTCCCCCTTTATGGCTATTTTGAGGAAAGCACATTTTAAGCCTTAAGTGTTATGGAATGTTAATGACAAGATAAATTCAAGACAGAAAGTGATGATGGTTCAATGTAGACCATCTCCCCTGGAAGGTCAGAAGCTGATGCATAATGTCTAGGTTTGACTAAATTCCTTCCCCCAGAAGGAAAAAGGAAAACAAAGATTTGGAGTAGGATGACTTAATAGTTATGTGATGCTACTTAGTTCACTTAGGCTCTCTGTACTTTTATTTTCCCATTTGTAAAACAGAGGTAATAACACTTAAATGTGTTATGTAAACATTAGTTATTTATTAATTACCATTTTAATTAATGATTATTTTTATCATTGTTATTTGCTGATAAGACCATAAGTCCAGCCCCTGACACCAGAGAAATTCTACCAATATTCATATTTATCCTTTTAAAGTGCTACTCATGCATGATCAGTGTTTCCTAGAGTTGGCTTAACCTAAATTGGATCATTAGCACTTGGTATATTTGTCAAAATCAGCATAAAACCACATAGACCCTAATGAACTGGGATGGCTTAGAATTAATCTATATCTAGGCAGAACTGACCTCCTGGAAGTAGTAAAGTACTTAGCTTTATTTCCCAAGGCCAGGCCAAGATTGGACCCAAGAGTAGTGGCGAAGCAGTCTCATTTCTCCTTGTATTCTTCTTATATGAGTGTTTCACCAGCCATTTGTGTGTTATCAACAGGGGCTATATCACTATCCACTGAAATCTCAGGCCTGACTGGTGAAGGCATATATTTTTCACATAGACAGGACAGAATATGCCTTGCCAAGAAGGTTAAGAGCCAGTACTGAGATTTTCCCCTCTTAAATCATTTATCTTCATTTTTGATGCTTTTATCTATGGTTTATCTTAGTTTATCTAAGCTAATAGAACAGAGCTGTGAGGCACTGGTCCCTGAGCCATTTGGCTCTATATTGTCAACTTATTTGTACTGATATTCAAATATGGCCTTGTCTGCCTCTCTTGAAATTCATAATACTTGAAAATAATGAAAGTACATTGGGAAGAGGTGACTCAAGAGGATCTGGGAAGCTGTGCTACTTCTCTATTTTTCAATGTTCTCTCACTAATAGTTGATAGCATCTTCTCTCAGATTTATAGAAAGTACTAGACTAAAGCATAAGCTGCCTTTTGATCTCTACTTTTGATTGCTTCATTTGTCTCTTTTCTCCCTTTTCCTTCCATCTCTCTCTCCCCATCCTGTTGTATTAATTGTACTGAATTAATCCTTTATATCTCTCATGAGGTAAAAAGGTAATTTAGTGTATTAAAAAGAAAAGTTTAAAAACCTAAATTATATTTGAGTATGCAAAATATTTTATGCATTCTGACAATTACTGAGCAATTCAATGAAGCCAAAGATCTTAATCCAAGAAAATCATAGGTTCAGAGGATATAAAGAGAAAAGGGACTGTAGAGATCATTTTGACTAGCTTCCCCATTTTTATAAATGAGGGCACTCATCTAGTCAAAAAGGTAAGGTCACCTGCCTAGTGATTCGCAGATTCAATATCAAATCTTCTCACTCAAATTTCAGCACTCCAAGGTCAGTGCTTTTCTGCTGGACCATCCTACCAGGCAAGAAGTAGCCAAGCCAGGATTCTGATCCAGGTCTTCTAAAGCTATCTACTGCTTTAGTACACTAAGTAAGCAGGAAAAGGAACAAACACCATTGAGACCTAGGATGCTTTCATTAATGATGCTCAGTGCTTGGGCTGGGACAGGTAGGGAGACTGTGGAATCATTCGGGACTGAACATTCTTATAGTGAACACAAATTAGCTGAACCCCAGATGCCCCATGGATGGTGTGAATTTTTTTGTTTTTGTTGTTTGCTACTTACCAAGAATGCAGCTCCTGTACTGAGAGCTTAACAACATCATCTTTCAAGTTGTCCTAGAAATGAAGTGAATGCTAAACACAGCTCTATATGCTAAATGCCCCCTGAACATTTGGGACCGAAGGCTCCTTCATTGAAATATGTCCCTCAAATTGCAGTTCAGCACCAAGTGGAGTTAACAGCTTCCATTATCCCTAGCCCTGATGGTTTTTATATTCTCAGTTAATCGGTTTTCCATCAGTGTTTTGCGTTTACATTTATTATGTACATTATAGCCTGTTCACCTACTCACATTAGGAAGAATAACTTTACAGCAACCTCATCTTACCATGGCTGACTCCAGTATGACACTGCCTCCTAGAAATGATAAGGCCAGTAGCCCAAAACCCTATTTCCAATTATGTCTTCATCACTTTAAGGATAAGGTAGATGGACAATTTGTGGTGATGACAGCATCCAGCAAGCATAGCTGTTTCTTCAGACTTACTCTATTTCTCTTGGGTGGGACCAAGACCAACAAAGTTAGGAAATGCCTGCCCTGGACCCATAAAAGCAAAGGGGACTTGGGATTTGGGAGAGACCCTGGGAATGGTCTTGATAAGGTAGAGAGTTTCTGCCTTGAAAGGAATAAGTCCGATTTAACAAACATTTTTCAAGGACCTGTTGTGTGTAGAACATTGTAGTCTGCACTAGAAGAGCAAGTTTAGTTGAGACATAGCACTTGCCTAATGGAACGACACTTCCAGAGAGGCATTTGGAAAAGAAAGGGAATTGGATTGGGAAGTGGAGAAACAAAGCTTCCAGTTCTAGCTTTACTGCTTATTTCCACTGTGACTTCAGGTAAATCACTTGGCTTCTTGAGAGCTCAGAACTAAAGTCCATTTTTATCCTAGCCTGTCCCCTAGGAAGAGGTCAATAGTTCACATTCTCATCTCTCAGCCGCATCCCAAGTTTCAATTCCCCTTGTATTCCCATTTTCTCCTGGGAACAATGAACCTTTAACTACCTATGAGAAAGGACTGAACCTGAAAGGTTTGCTTTCTTCTCTCTCTAATCATATTTATAAAACTGCTAAGAGATTTAAATTTAAAGAAAGCAGAGTGCTTTAGGTCTTGCTTCTAGGGATGATTTTTCTGCATCTTGTGGTGATCTCTCCTAGGTCCAAGATGATGCTTATGTTTGATGCAACCCTTTTTCTAGAAATAAAAATAAACTTTCCATGATTATAGGAGGATACTGAGAGAGCTGAAGCTCAGTGTGGAATCTGTGCTTTTGTGTTCCAAAGCCTGGTCATTCCTCCTGAGAACAAAAAGAAAATCATTCTGTTGGCAATGGGTAATTAAGTTACCACATGGTTATGGAACATGTATTATATGATGATTAATTCTCAGTGCAGTCAGGATATTTTTCATCTTCAAAGCTCTTCTTAGTCATTCATTAATCTTCCCTGCCCCCTGGGAGAGAGGGAAGGAGGAGCATTCTCCCTTTCTGCTTCTGGGAAACTGAGTCAAGTCACATCTATGTGGGAAGAACCTACTGTCACAGAGGACTTGGCTCTGGACTTCTTCACTCCACTGGTTCCTATCTGTCTTTGCTCTCGGAAGCCAGTCTAGCATTGCCCCCAGGTATTCTTTTACATGCAGCCATCTATTTGGATCCTTGATCCTTGCCTGCATGTTGATACCAAAATCAATAAAAATGTTATTTTAAATAAAAATAAAGCCACCCAGCACTGCCGGGCATTGAGCTGCCTGCCACTGATTGACTGACTGATTTATTCTTTGTAGGCTAGAAAACTTTCTCAGTTCTCTACCACCCATGGAAATCTGAGTGCTTGCTGGTTTTTTCCCCCCTTTTTCAAACAGTTAAAAGAAATGTACTGTTTTGCTCTCAAATGCCTTTTTCTTCCAATCGGGACAAACTGCTATAAATACAGCACATCCTGTTTTGCATTCAAATTGTTGTGAAAGTTCGAGGCTGTAAATAATATTCTCTCAGTGCTCAGACAGAATTATTATTATTTTTTCCCCAGCTCTTGGAACAGGTGATAAATTAAACATTTTTTTTTCCTGCAGCAACTGCTGACATACAATATGGAGCTGATTACTTGGCACCTGTGATTTAGACTTAAAGGTGACCCCCATAAATGGGGGAAAATAAGGAATGAAACAGGTTTAGAATTTAGTTGGGGGTGGAGAGAGGTGGAGAAGAGGAAACACTAAATACATCTGGCAAATCATGGAAATTCAGCATTTTCTCAACTCCAAGCTCACCTTTAGTTGTTTCTTCTTTGGTAGATGCTGCCTGACTTCCTGTTAGACTAACTTGGCATATCACTCACTGGTTTATAGAGACCAGAAAGAAGCATCCTGGGAAACATCAACACAAGTTTATTTGCATCTAGTAGAAAGAGTGCTGAATGTAGTATAGGAGAATAAGTGCTTGGATACTGTCTTTGTTATTTACTAGCTATGTGACTTTGGATAAGTCATTTTATTTTCTCTGAGTTTTCTCAGCTATAAAATGAGAAGATAATCTCTGTGGTTTATGATAACTCTAGAATTATAAATTGAAGACATACTGGCTTGGGAGATAGGACACCCGAGTTTTGGTCCTTATTCTGTCATTCTCTACATTTGTGACTTTCTATAAGTCTTGTTCCCTCTCTGAGTTTAAGTTTTCCCTCCTGTAAAACTATTCCTAAGTTTTCATCTAATTCTAAAAATTGTCTCTTAGTTGTGTTGTGTCTCTTAATTACTCTGATGAAGACAATGATCCAATACAATTCCGAAGGAACCAAGATGAAAAATGTTATCCATTTCTAGAGAGACATGAACTCTGAGTGTAAATTGAGACATACTTTGCAAACTTTCTGTTTCTTGTGTACATATATATGTATTTGTTTTCTTTTGCAATGTGGTTAATATAGACATGTTTTGCATGACTTTGTATGTATAATTACTATCATATTTTTTGTCTTCTCAAAGAAGGAGGAAGGGCAGAAGAGAGTGAGAGAATTTGAAACTCAATTTTTTTTTTTTGGTGGGGGGAAATTGTGGTTAAGTGACTTGCCCAGGCTCACACAACTAGTGAGTGATGGTGTTGAATTTGAACTCGGCTCTTCCTCACTCCAGGCCCATGTTCTCTCTATTATACTACCGAGCTGCTATTGAAACTCAAAATGTAAAATGATTAATGTTAAAAATTTTAGATGAAATTGGGAAATATTTAATGAAACAAAAATTAATTTACAAAAAGAGATGTGTCTCTGTTTTCAGCATGTGTTCTTAGCATGCAGAACAAGGGAAAGGGCTAGGGAAGAGCCAGATAGGGCTACTAATCCAAAGAAAGACACAGGAGAGGAGAGAGATATGGTGCCACTTTAGAATAAATCATTTCTGTAATGGGCTGAGGCTTGAGTTGATGCACTGAGGTCCCAAACATGTGAGGCTAAATAGTAATTGGACCATACTCTATTAATATATAAGCTTGGAGAAAGAATGGCCCCCACCCACTCTTTATGCAACTCCTAATGTATTGTATAGGAAATGACGTTTTTGGTGGGTGGAGACAGGGGAGTGGAAAGGGAAGCGAAAAGAGAGACTGCTGGCTGGCTGGCGTCATGACACAGCAGCTCGCATTGCCATTGCAACGGCCCTTCAGCTCCGATCTCCCTCTGCTAGCTGGCTTCCTGTCACAGCTGCCCACATTGATATTGCAATCCTTCCTGCCCATATTGCTATTGCAATCCCCCCTCACCTCTATGGAGAATAAAGATTGAAGATTTTTCCCTTACCTAAATTCCTGACTCCGGCTGATTTTAAATACGCGGTCATCACATTTGGCGCCCAAGTGTGGGAATCAAGGATCCTACTTTCACTGAAGAAGTCTCCAGTGACCAGGAACTTAGGTGCGTATAATAGACTAAACTAGTAACCTTTTTTGGCTGAAATGGGACAGATCCTAGTTAAAGATTCTCCATCCCCCACCCCAATCCCCCCACCCCCAGCCCCACCCAGGAATGGCACTATAGAAAGTCTGCTTAAGCTGATAGAAGATCAAGGGCTACTTATAACTTGGGAACAGGCAGCTAGACTTCTGGGTACATTAAAACGCACCTCCCCTTGGTTCTTAGAGGAAGAACAAATCTCTCCAGATAATTGGGCATTGATTGGTCAACAGCTCTCTGCATATTACAGTGGAAACAGTCCTCATTCAATTTCCATCGAGGCATTCTATTTATACAATATAATACAGTTGGTCTTGAGAAACCATATAAGTTCTAGAAGAAAAGGAAAAGGCTCTAGGAATAGCTAAATGGGAAAGCCTGAGATAAAGGAGGAAGACAAAGAACAGATTAATGACCATATCCCCACAGGGCATGGAGACTTAAGTGAGGCTCAAGGATGTGGTGAATCTGAGGCAGCTTCAGCCCCACCTGAGGAGCAGGTAATTGACTCCCCTCCATCAACTCCACCCTCCGGGATGGAGGGAGGAGGGATAGTGGGGGGAACAGTGACAGCACCAGCACTTCCCCCCCAGCATCCAGCTGCTCCTATGACTAGATTGCAAAAGGGACTAATTAAGGCCAAAGAGGAAGGGAGAAATGTATCAGAATTTCAACACCACATTTTTCCTGTAATTCAACAGTTTAATTCTTCAGGTCAAGAAAGTAGAAGATACACTCCTTTTGATATAGAAATCCTCAAAGACCTGAAAAAGGCTTGCACTCTTTATGGGGCTATATCAGCTTATGTTAAGATGTTATTACAGAATTTGGCTTTTGAAATCTTGACCCCTAATGACTGGAAATCTATAGTAAGGGTATGCCTAGAACCTGGACAAAACTACTTGTGGCTTTCTGAATATAGTGAGCTCTGTAGGATACAAGCCCAACAAAATAGTCAGAGTGGAGTTCATAATGTAATCACCTGTGACCTACTAACAGGTGTAGGTCTCTATGCAGACGTTGCAGTACAGATTAATTATTCTATAGCAGCATATGAGCAAATTGCTGCTAATGCTATCAAAGCGTGAGCTTCTCTCCACAATAAAGATGGCAAGGTGGGGCCTTTACAAAAATAACACAAGGGCCAAATGAACCCTTTGCTGACTTTGTGGGACGTTTGCAGACAGCTATCATAAGAACAAAAGGGGAAAATGCAATAACAGACATTTTGATAAGGCAACTTGTTAAGGAAAATGCTAATGAGGTTCGCAGAAGAATTATACTAGGACTGCACAAGGATGCTCCTTTAGAGGAGTTCATAAGACGCTGTGCCATAGTGGGCACAAATGCCTTTTATAGCCAGGCTATGATGTAGTCTTCCCAAAATCCAAACATGGGAATACAGAGTCCCTTCTGGCAAGGGACTTCCAGAGAGACTAGTAGATGCTTTCAGTGTGGAAAAGTAGGGCATCTGAAAGCTCAATGTTGGTACAGAGATAGAATGGGAAAACAGGGTGGGAGAACAAGACCCAATACCCCATGTCCAAAATGCAACAGAGGCTTCCATTGGGCCTCAGAATGTAGATAAATTCTGGGGAAATGGGATGAGGGGCCCAGTCCCAGGGCCCAAGGCAAAAAACACTTGGGGCATGATGGCAGCCAATGGTGCACCCAGAGAAGGCCTACAAGTTCAGTACCCAGACATGACCAATCAGCCTGAAAGCCATATGATGGGAGAAGGGGATTACACAATCAACCAGCCAGGAAGCAACCTGATAGCAGAAAGGAATTATAATTGGGGAGAATAGAGCTGTATGCAGCTGGGACAACTGAGGTACCCCCTGGAGAGGTGAAATCTATTCCTTTCCAGCCTATGGATCCCTTACCTCCAGGCACAGTAGGCTTGACCATTTCACCTTCTTTTTATACATACAAAACAGTGTCCCTCCACACACTGATGTGGGAAACTGGGAAATGTGTACATAATATCCCAGTCACTAATACAGGTAGATAATGTGTGACTTATTACCCAGGAGAAGTAGTAGCATCAGGTTTACTCATACAGAATCCTAATAAACAATCTTGTGATAATCACCCAGATTCTGACTCCGGACCACAAAATCCAGGAATATACTGGACTGCAGCTATAACAGCTGACCAACATATGCTCACGATCTATATAAATGGCCTACCATTAGAAGGATTGGTAGACACAGGTGCAGATCATACAGTCATTAGAGGTGCCAATTGGCCCAGTCACTGGCTAAAGATTAAAGCAGACACCTACATGCCTGGAGTAGGAGGATCAATAGCAGCTGAAGTTAGTGCTGCCCCTATGAGATGGACTTTCGAAGGCAAAACAGGAGTTTTTACTCCTTTTATAGTTGAAAAAATCCCCATCAATCTGTGGGGAAGATACGTTTTACAGCAATTAGTAAAAATGAGTACTTCTGTTTTTAAGCAGGGCTGCTATTGAAGGCCTGCCAACACTTTCACCTGTTCCTATCCAATGGAAAACGGATACACCAGTGTGGATAGAACAGTGGCCCTTAGGTAGCGATAAAATTCAGGCCTTATTGGATATAGTACAGGAGCAGCTTGAACAAGGGCACTTACAACCTTCTCTAAGTCCTTGGAATTCCCCAGTGTTCATTGTAAAAAAGAAATCTGGAAAATGGAGGATATTCACTGATTTAAGAAAAGTGAATGAACAGATGGAAACTATGAGAACTCTTCAGCCTGGACTTCCATCTCCTACTCAGTTGCCTAGAGAATGGCCTCTTTGGGTCATAGATATTAAGGATTGTTTCTATTCTATCCCTCTGGATAAGGAGGATATGAAAAGATTTGCCTTTTCAGTGCCCAGTGTTAACTTAGCTGAGCGTTATAAAAGATATGAATGGATAGTTTTGCCACAGGGAATGAAAAACAGCCCCACTATGTGTCAAATGTATGTTGCTGCTGGTCTTGCTCCAGTAAGAAAAGCATTTCCAAAAGTTATGCTATTACATTATATGGATGATATATTGGGATATGCACCTGAGGAACAAATGCTAGAAGCTTATCTACAAAAGACCATAGAAACACTAAGATACTACAAATTGTACATAGCTGAAGAGAAAATTCAAAGACATGCTCCTTTTCAATATTTAGGATATGAAGTATACCCTAAGGTGCTTACAGTACAAAAACTGTCCTTAAGAACAGAGAAGCTAAACACCTTAAATGATTTTCAGAAATTGATAGGAGATATCCAATGGATGCGACCAGTGTTAGGCTTGACTACCTATCAGTTACAACCATTATATGGCATTTTAAGGGGAGGCAGTGCTTTAAATTCACCACGCCAGCTTACAAAAGAAGCTCAAGAGGTTTTGAGAAAAGTTGAACTGTCTTTATCCAATGTGGTTGAAAGAGTCACTCAAAAACCCTTGGAAAATCAGTTTTTGCCACACAAGAGGCACCCACAGCAGTCCTTCATCAAGGAGACAGTGTGATAGAGTGGGTGAACCTCCCGGCACAACCAGAACAAAGCCTTACTCCTTACCTAGTGCTTGTGGCTAGAATTTTGTTAAAGGCCATTAAGCGAGCAGTACAATTATCTGGGGCAAGACCTGATAAGATATACACCTTTTACACCAATACACAAATTAATATGTGTTGTGAGACCATCCCAGAGTGGCAAATTTTATTAGCCATGGCTCCAAATTTTACACATGGGTCTCCATTAAAGATAACCAGACTTTTACATAATTGGCGATGGATTCTTGAAGAAAGAGTTTCTAAAGTTCCTCTTAAAGGACCAACTATCTTTACAGATGCATCCAAACACAATATTTGTGCTGTATACTCTCATGACTTAACTATAAAGAGAGTAGTCAGAACTCCTTTTCAGTCCACTCAGCAGAATGAATTATATGCGATCATGCTAGTTCTCACTTATTACCCAGGAGACATAAATATAACATCTGATTCATCCTATTCAGTAGGTGGTACAAAGAATTGCCACAGCCCAAATAAAATTTGCAGCTTCTAATATATATCAGCTCTTTAAGGAACTTCAGGAGCAAGTGAGAAAGCATCCAGGAAAGATTTATATCTTGCATGTCCACTCACATGTTGGACTTCCAGGTCCTATTTTTGATGGGAATTCAAAGGCAGATAGCCTTTTAACTATGTTAGCCAGTATGCCTTTATTTTAGGAGGCCCGGGAATCCCATTCTAAATACCATCAGGCTTCTCAAGCTTTGCATTTACAATTTGGGATAACAAAAGAGGAAGCTAGGAGCATAATAAAAAGCTGTACAGCTTGCCTTCCTTTCCACGCTCCTATACTGCCTCCAGGGAAGAACCCTCTTGGTTTGAGACCCAATGAAATCTGGCAAATGGAGGTGACCCATTATAAATCTTTTAGTCGTCTGTCTTTTATCCACATTATGGTAGACACCTTTTCAGTATTCACTTTTGCAATACCAGCAGCAAAAGAGACAGCCCGAGTGGTCACTGAATTCCTCACTCAAGCATTTGCCATTATGGGTGTGCCACAAGCAATAAAAACAGACAATGATCCTGCATATACCTCCAAACATTTTGAACACTTTTGTGCACAGTATAGGATTTTACATACCACTGGCATACCCTTTAATCCTCAAGGACAGGCAATAGTAAAGAGAAGAAGCAGAGACATTAAGATGCTGCTCCAAAAACAAAAGAAAGGGGGAGCCACAGGTAACCCTGGAGAACTTATAAATCTAACCCTTTATACTATTAACTTCTTGATTTTTGACAAAGATGCACTGGCTCCGGCAGACAGGTTTTATAACACACCGGAAGGGCAGTGTCCAGTGCGAGCAGCTCCACTATCTTTAGATAATCGCCAGGTGATGTGGAGAGACCCAGAAAGTGGAGAATGGAAGGGACCAGATAGGCTAACTGCTTGGGGGAGAAGGTTTGCATGTATCTCTACAGGTGGAGAAGGAATCAGATGGGTGCCAACGAGTCGTATTTGCCTTGTCCATCACAGAGAGATGGAGCAGACCCTTGAAACGAAGGAGAAGACCCAAGAAATATCTGGTGGTTCTGTTGCTGATTGTGCTCACCATTGAAAGAGCATGGCAGTTATGGCGTTTGACTCATGGACATAGAAAATTGTTGGACTTCAAAACTCTCAGGAATCATTGGATTCTCTGAGACATGATAAGATTGTTGTAGGACTTGAAAACCCTCAGGAATCATTGGATTCTCTGTTGTAGGACTTGAAAACCTGCAGGAATCATTGGATTCTTTGAGACATAAGACTTGAAAGCCCTCAAGAATCATTAGATTTTCTGAGAAATAATAAGACTCTTACAGGGACTTCAAAATCTGCTGGAATCATTGGATTCCCTAACACATAAAAAGACTTTGGCAGAACTTCAAAAACTTGGGGGGATCATTGGATTCCCTGATGTGTGAAGCAATGGACAATAGATTAGTTTTGGATTATCTCTTGGCTGCTGAAGAAGGTGTATGTGTGACTGCTGTTTACATACTGTCCTTCTAGGACTTCTGGCAATCTTTTACAACACCGTGTTGATTTATATTGTTTGTTATACCGTTATTTGTGTGTACAATTCATGTTTGTTACACCACATCAAGCCTGCACTGACTATGGAGAGTGTCATCACTAATAGCCTCTGCGTTATTGCTATGTGCTTGTGTAATACCTCCTATGCTGATGGGTTTGTGCATAATAAGACCCTTCAGCCCAGAAACCTGCTAGCAACCCCCACTTCCCTTTGGTACTTTTCATCTCCCTTTCTGAGATGTCAGGGAGGGTGTGATTATCTCCTTTTTAGTGCTTTCACCTCCCTTCCTGAGAAGGGGTTATGATCACCAACTTTTCAGTGCTTTCACCTCCCTTCCTGAGAAGTCAGGGGGGTCGTGATCACCTCCCCTTGGGGGCTCTGACCTCCCTGAGGAGTCAGGGATGGCATGACCACCTGAGTTCTAAAACAAAAGAAAGCGGGAAATGTAATGGGCTGAGGCTTGAGTTAATGCACTGAGGTCCCAAGCACGAGAGGCTAAATAGTAATTGGACCATACTCTATTAATATATAAGCTTGGAGAAAGAATGGTCCCTGCCCACTCTTTGTGCAAGTCCTAATGTGTTGTATAGGAAATGACATTTTTGGTAGGTGGAGGCAAGGGAATGGAGAGGGAAGCAGAAGGAGAGACTGCTGGCTGGCATCTTGACACAGCTGCTCTGCTCGTATTGCCATTGTGATGGCCCTTCAGCTCCGATCTCCCTCTGGTAGCTGGCTTCCTGTCACAGCTGCCCACATTGCTATCGCAATCTTTCCTGCCCATATTGCTATTGCAATCCCCCCTCACCTCTACTGAGAATAAAGATTGAAGATTTTTCTCTTAACCTAACTTCCTGACTCCAGCTGATTTTAAATACGTGGCCATCACACATTTCTACCTCTGTGGTGGAATTCCATTCTTTGCCACTGTTTCAAATGGGAAGTAGTAAACCCCATCATCTGTGCCTCTACTCAGAGAATGGAAATTGTTCAGAAAATATTCAGAAAAGGAAAGACAACTTGGGAAAATAGATTTAGAACTAGAAGAGACTTTCTCAGTTTTCTCATCCTAGCCCTTCATTTTTTACAGATCAAGAAAATAAGACCCAGAGGGTTTGAGTGATTTTCCCCAAAGTCACATAGTTAATAAATAGCAAAGCTAAAACTTGAACTCAAGTCTTCTGATGACAAATCCAGCCACTTTCCCTTTGACTGAGGCCTCTCTTCTGTCTACAAGTCCAAGACTTCCTGAAGCATGGGTTTATTATTAACTCAGAAACTCTTAAATAGCTAAGCTTATTTGGCTACTGCAATGTACCTTTCACTTACCCAGTGTACTTTTCACTTGTCCTCATGAGTTTCTAAAAGGGATAGTGTTTGTGAGGAAGGGGGGAGGAAGACAGGGAGAAGTTTTTTTTCAAATAATCCTTTAAAATGACAAAACAGAGATCGGTTGGGAATCACTACTGGGACCTGAAAGAGGTACAATGATTCAGGTATGAGAGTTTTCCCTATACTTTCCTTTTGAACCCTGAGTCTGTTAACAGGCTGGGAGACTGTATCCTCAGGATGAAATGCTGAGCATTGATTTACAAGTGCAGAAGTCAATGTCAACATGAAATTTGGGCTTTCTGTCTCAAGACTTAAGTGTCTTCAAGATCTCTCTAATAAAATAAAAAAATAATAAATTAGCAAAAAGAATCAATCTCCTATTACAACAAGTCTTTATGCTGGAGTCAGGTAGGCCCCAAGGACTGCAGCCTTCTTCCTCTTCCTCCTTTTCCTCTTCCTCCTGTTCTCCCAGGTCTTCATCTTAGAGGCTAAGTGTGGGGAAGGAGGAAATGAAAGGAGCTGACTGAGAATTTGTGTTCATATGCTGCTTCTCCTAGAGGCTGTCACAGGGCTTTTGTCTTTTTACTCACACATTTTATTCTGTTTGCATTGCTGAATCCCTGCTTGCTAATAGTATTGAACAAAAAAGATGAGTAAAAAGAGAGGGAAAAAAAAGGAATTTACATCCAAGCAGATAGAGCATGGGTGAAATGTGTAATCCCATTTTACCAAAAGCCTTATTAAGCTCAAGATGTTTTATTACAAAATACATCCATGCAGCTCTCACTTTGCCTTTTGGATTGAGGCTGGTTCTTTTGAAAGGTTTATTCTTTTCCCCTTTTCTTTTCTTTTGCCTACTTTCCTGAAGAGACAGAAATGACCTTGTATTCATTCAAGTGGATTTACCTTTAGTGAACTGAAATATTATTGATAAATGACATTTCCTCAAAGATCTCTGCCCAGACTATGGGATGTCAGGGCCTCTCCTCTACCCCCATCTCAATTACCTAAGGTCTAATACTGTATTACTAGAGCTGTTTCTTTAGTTCTGTTCTTTGCCAGATTCTCTCAAAATGGGAATCTATTTTGCAGGGATTAGCTCCCTATCATCTCTGAATGAAAGTCTTTAATCAGTCTTAGAAGCTTTTTGGCCTGAGGCAAGAACACTAGACAGAGAAAAGGGATAAGAGTTCTAAGTTTGGGCCTGCTACTACTTGGACAAATCACAGAATCTCAGTCAGCTTCTTTGAATCTCTTCCCTCCTCTATAAAATAGGTGTAATATCTGTTTTACTTAAGTCACAGGACTGTGACAACATATAAAGTGTGAAGTTTTGGTAGGAAAAACAACCTAAGTTTTAAAAAAGGGCAAGCCTAGGAGTTTGGGAGGGAAAAGTACAACTGGGGTGAGTAAAGAGAGAATAGAAAAAGAAAAGAGGGGAGGTTACTAAAGATTTGACCTACATCACAATTTTGTTTTATTCCCACCTGCCCCTTCAGAGTGGGAAAGGACTTTAGAAGTCCTCCAGACCAACTCAGTACGAGAATCCCCTCCACTGTGTCTTCAATGGATAATCAAGCTTCTTCTGCTTCAGCATTTGCAGTTAAAAAAAAATTCACTATTTTCCAAGTTATCATAAAAACATTGTTTGACAGTTCTAACTACTGGGAAATTCATATTGATCCCCAAACCTGCCTTTCTATCTACTCCTTCCTTATTAGTTTTGCCTCTTGGAGTTATACCCAAAATGTCAATCCACAAACATTTTTAAGTACCTTCCATTTATTAACTACTACTCCTAGCCAGGAGGGCACCTCAGTGGTGCAGTTTGTAGAGAAATCAGCTTTGAATTGGGAGAACTAAAGTTCAAATCTAGTCCCAGATACCCACTAACTGTGTGACCCTGAGTAAGTCATTTAACTCTGCCTCAGTCTCCTCATTTGTAAAATGAGCTGCACAAGGAAATGAAAAAGTATTCTAATATCTTTCCTAAGAAATACTCAAATGAGGTGATAGAGAAGCAGATAACTGAAATGACTAAACAACAGTAACAACTCCTGGCCAGACACTGTGCTCAGCACTGGTGATAAAAGACAAAAATATAATTGCCCCTGCCTTCAAGGAACCCACATCATAGTGATGGAGACAACATGTACACATCTAGTTATATTCCATATGTATACAAAGTAGATACAAGGTAACTTTAAGCTAAGTGTCATGTTCCAGCTAGCTTTCTGGAGGACCTTGGGACCAGCCTTGATCTTAGTGCAGGAGTAGCAGGAGGCAGGAGAGCCACCACGAAGCTGGTCAAAGATAGAATGTCTCATATCCAGTCCTTCTTAGCCCTTATATATCGTATTGTAATTACATCACTACAGCATACTGATTATGTGTGAACTAGAGAACCATTACATCACCTCACTGAGTACTAAGTATATATGTGAACTAGAGAACCATCATCTCATCAATTCCACCGAGTTAACACCTTGTTTCAAGTATACTTGTCCAGAGTTCAGGCTCTCTACAGCTAAGTGATACACTTATGGAGATCAGGAAAGGCCATGAAACTTGAACTGAGATTTGAAGAAAACTCAAACTGAAACTTGAAGGGGTTTCCACAGCTGGAGATGAATAAAGACAGCATTTTGGACTAAAAGCCCAGCCAATGCAAAGACAAGGAGGCAAATGAGCCAGTATGACTGACCACAGAGTATATGGAGGAAAGTAATGTGGAGATAGATAATCTTAGTTAGGTTAAAAAAAAAAAAAAAAGACTGAGCAATGTAGAACTTAAAAAAATAAAAATAATAAAAAATAAAATAAAAAACAGGAGTTTACATTAGATACTGGAGGGAATAGAAAGCCAATGGAGTTTACTAAGTGGAGGGGTACAATAGACAAGTTTTCAGCAGTTTTAAGATCATGATTCAAATAATAAGTCCTTCCTTCCCCTCCCCTCATGTCTTCTCATTTCTAGGCTTACTACACAAGGACAGCCCTTTTAGATCTGCCTTATCTTCCTTTCTTCTTCTCTCAAACTGGATCATGATGGCAAAAGGTTCCTTGGCCATTAGTAGTGCCTGACAGGCCCTTGGCCAGCTTGTTCTGGCACTTGGTCATAGTGAGATATCATCATGTCACCACTTCACATCTGCCCTAATTTTGTCAGTCTGCTGGCATCTTTAGCATCTCTAATTTACAAGATTCTTAATGAGACTCCTGAACCATAGACAGGCACTGGACCAGAGTCTGAAACTGCTGACAGCCATAGAATCCCTAATGTAGCTACTTTTTATTAGATATTTCCTAAAAGAGTCTGGCAGGGAGGAGCCTGGGGGAAAGAATGTGGTGGTGGTGGCTGATAGCTCTAATTGTGAATTTTGAGAAGTTATTCATGTATGCACTTCTTCATCTGCTTGTTTCCTCTCCGTGACAGAACTGTCACTGTTCTCCTCATTTCTCAAATCTAACTTTCCAAAACCCGACTGCTTGGAGGTAGAATTACCTTTTCAGGCCTGCATTAATCAATGTGAAGCCTTCCTTAGTTGCTCCATCTGGGACTCATGTCAGAGAAGAGGATGCTCTTCTGAAAGTCTCTTCTCCTCTCCCTTCCCCCTGAAATGCTGCTCCTTCAGATGGAAATCCTATACAAGATTCCTTCAGGCAGCACTTTTGAACTCAGTCATGAGGTCTGTCTCCCATGTTGGTCATTACTTAGGAATGGAGAGTCAACTTTTTCTGTCGGCTCCTTGTGGTTGGGACCACAGCTATGGAATAACAATGACCAACAATAATAGATGCCATTTCTGTGGCATTTTAAAATTTGCAAAACACTTTATATATCTCATTTTATTCCCATAATAATATGGAGTGGTAGGTGCTATTACCTCCATTTTACAGAAGAGGAAACTGAGGCCAAAAGGCATTAAGTGACTTGTTCAGAGTCACACAGCTAGTAAACATGAGAATGCATCTGAAGTTGAGCTTTTCTGGGGCTCCAGGCCTAACACTCTATTTATTTCATCCTTTGACCACTTAAATAGTATAAATAGCTTAATAAACACAAAGTGGTAAGTACTTTGCACTCTCCCTTACATCTGGGAAAGTTTATTCCGCACACCTGGGTTAGAATTAAATGGAATGACTTGGGCTATTTCACAATCTTGTAGCTCTTTGTCAGATGAGCAATTTGTACAACTCTACTTCAAGTTCTGGGTTATTAATAAGTTCCTTGAGCACAAGAACTATTTTTTATCCTTGTCTCTGCATCAGCAAAACCTAACACAGTATCTTGGACATGGAAGGTGCTTAATAAATGCTGGTCAAAAAATGAGTGTGTATTCCCTTCCCAACGCAGACTGTAGCCCTTCTGTGATGTGATAGAACATCTCAGAAAAATTTCTGTGGTTAATAAAAGTCTCTCTAGGAGGACAACTTGGTGAGACGCATCTCCAAACAATGTTTAGACTTCCAAAAAACTGACCTGTCATTGGCTATAAGGTTAATATTCTAAGACTATCTACTTTTTGAATCTCTAGTCCTTCAAGATTGAATTCAAACACCTTCTATGGGAGAACTTACCTGATCCCCCTAGCTAGCAATGGCCTCCCTCTCCTTACCTTGTATCCTTTGTATAAATCTATATTCCTGCATATCATCTTCCTTAATAGAATGTAAAAGCAGCTCTTGCTACATTTCTGTCTAGCATCGAGCACAGGGCCAGGCACATAACAGGTACTTAATAAATGTTTAGTGACTGATTGATTAGTACTAACTTGATATGACCTGTCAGAGCTTTTGCTAAAATCAAATAGCCTTAGAAACCCCAGGGTTAATTTCATGTCAGGATGAGGCTCCAGAGGGTTTTAGTGTACAAATCCTAGATGAGTTCTAAAGATTGTATGCCTTGTATGTTACTACCCTTTGGAGTCTTTTGGCTTTTACTATAACATTTGTAACCCGATTTTCTACAAAAGGGATAATTATAGGCTATGATGAGTACAGTAGGTTTTTTCCTTCTGACTTTGAAAATGTAAACATTTATAAAAAGTAATACTGAGTGTTCCACATTTCATCTCCCTTCATGTTGGGCTTGGCAACATCTCTGGATGCTTTGATTTCTTTATAGTTACCTAGGCTCAGTTCTAGCAATATCTGAGTAGCCTCTCTCTTCCACTGCCAAAGTGATGCTGCAGTTCTGACCAAGTTATTCCTCTTGGTTTTTTATGACTTCTAGACATAAAGATAATATAATATATGTAGTGCTTCACTTACATTTAACATATATGTATAATATAACATCATAATTATAGTATATTTATATATCATTATGTATAATTAATTATATAATGCTATTATATAATTATACAAATATTATTTTAATCTTCTCTGTTTGGCATTTAAATCCATTCCCAACCTGATTTCACCTATCTTTTTAATCATCACTCTGTATTTCCTTTTATTCATACTGAAGTTTAGCCAAACTGGCTTTCTTACTGTTCTTAACTATGACACTCTTGTCAACTGTCTCTGCATTTGCACCTGCTGGTCTCCCCCCGCCCCATGCTTGGAATGCATCCCCCCTCCACCCGCTGCTGCTTAGAATATCTATCTTCCTTCACCACTCATTTCAAACACTATCTTCTATATTAAGCTTATCCTGAACTCCACAGCTGCTAATGCCTTCTGCGCAAGATTTTTAGGTGAATATTTTATATATGTCTATATTTGTATATTTGATCCTTGATAGAATATAAGCTCCTTGAGAACAGGAACAGATTCACCATTGCTTAGCATAGTACCTCTTTCACTATAGGCACGTGCTCAATCAATGCTTATTCATTGATCGATTGATAGATTGATTGGTTTATGTGTCCCCTTCCCTATAGAAAATAAGAAAATGAGATACTACTATCCTTGTCCTCAGGCACCTCAAATTCTGATCGGAAAGACACACTTTATGCATGTAAAATAATTAAGAGACCTTTACAAGATGAGATATGGATAAGTACACAATATAGCCCTCTGCCCAAGAAGAGAGGGTGAGACTGACCACTTTGTGCAACTCTGTCTCACTTAAATCCAATTCATACACAAGTCAAGACAACACTCATGATGTCATTGGTCCTCTTTGGAAACAAAGGAAGAATAATCACTATCATACCACTGCCACAACAATGATACAAACAGTTAATTAAATGGGTCATCAGAAAAGGGAAAGTGCATTATGTCTAGGTTTAAGTCATAGAATTTTAGGTTTAGACCTGGAAAGAACCTTAGAGGCCAAATCTTTACTTGTGGACATATTATCCAACATTTTAGTTCTTCAACTGATCTTAAACTCATACTTCTTGGTTCCTCTTTCATTTTGAGGCTTACAGTAGAGATCCAGGGCCATATTCATATAAATTCTTTTCCACTCTGCATATGTATACCCTTTGGGTAATCTATGCAGCAAGATTTCCATGCTAAAATAAGCTGCTTTAGGATTTCCTTCCAAAAATGCGGATGTCCTTGGACCCTGAAAGCAGGGTGCAGATAACACACAGGGAACTGAGAATCAGATAGAAGAATTCTTATTCCAGGCTAGGATGATTCCACTGCCTGGTCTCTATATAGTCACCATCACTTTGTTTTCTCCTCCTCTCCACTGTCATGAACACCATCTGCCTCATAAGGAGCTTCAGAAAGAGAACATTTTGTGAAATTATTTCATGCCTGGTCCTGCTGTTGTCTCAGTGCTGGAACCTAGGTGCCTGCATCCGAGAAAGCAGAGGAAATGTCTGAGTTTAAAGAAACTATCAGTAAGCCCAGAATTTGAGCTGAAGCTGTGTACAGAGGAGATATAGTAGAAACCAAATCTCATTTGAAAATGTGTTACCATATAGAGGAAAAAATTCTGAATTTGAGTCAGAAGATAGAGGGTAGACATCAAATTCCTATTGTTTAGACTTGGTCAAATCACTGAAATTTGTTGGGTCTCAGTTTTCCCATTTGTACAAAAAAGGGACTGGATCTAAATGATTCAAAACGTTGCCTCTGGTTCTGATATATTTTGAAATGAAATTAATGGAGAACAAAGTTTTGGGAAGGGTGGTTGGTGGGGAAGTTGTTGAGAAGGAAATTCATACCTGTCAGGAGTGTTATTTTTTCCATAGCGAAATACCTGGTGAATGTGGTGGACTTTTAATGTTCAAGTATCCCCTACATGAGAAGAAGAAACCTTTGTATCTTTCTAAAAGTGATCCCAAAACTCAGAGAAATTTCATAAACCAGAGCAATGATTTGGAGCTGTAAGCACTCAGAAGTCATTGAGTCCAATCCTTTGTAAATGATTGGCACATGATTAAGCAATTTGCCCCAAAGGTACAAGGTAATAAGTAGACTCAGGATTTGAGTTCAAATTCTATTTATGATACTTACTATCTGTATGACCCTGAACAGGTCACTCTCTCAGTCTCAATTTTCTCATCTGTAAAAAGGGAGGAGGGGAATCAGACTCAATGACTTCTAAGGCTCCTTCTGGCTCTAATTCTATGATACGCTGCTGCCTCTAAGACTTTTTTTTTTGCTATCCCTCAGCAAAACTGGAATATCAATGAAGTTTGTAAGTTTAAAGAAACTATCAGTAAGCCCAGAATTTGAGCTGAAGCTGTGTACAGAGGAGATATAGTAGAAACCAAATCTCATTTGTAAATGTGTTACCATATAGAGGAAAAAATTCTGAATTTGAGCCAGAAGATAGACCTTCAGGAATGAAAACCAAAAGATGAAAGAAAGAAAACAAAACAAACAAACAAAAAAAAAACCCAAAAGATGAAAGAAAAAAGGGGCTAAGAATAAAAAGGCAGAGCTAACCCCATATATCTCACTGAAAATCAGGCTGATGGACTTCTTTGGGTTTTTAACTTTTCCACTTCTTCCTCTTCCATTTTCTTTAAATTTCATATCAGTTTCCTTGAAGTTATCCACTAAAAAATCCTTTTAGAAAAGCCAGAGAAGTTCTAGGTACTTATTCCAGAGAGAGTAAAAAAAGAAAAAAACTGGAACCACACAAGGTTCCCTTTCCTCAAGCAGAAATCTGAATAATGGGAACTCAGATAGAAGGAAGAAGGTGGTAGCAATAGCAGTATAGGAAAAATAGAAAGGTCAAACCTGGGTCTGCGTGTGAGGAGTTATAGAAAGAGGTGACCCCGAATAAGTTTGGGACATATGAGCACCTGAGAACTTAAACAGAGACAGAAGACTTCCTTTTTCATCTTTCCATATTTCCCCTCTTCTCCCCAGCCCACCCCCCACCATTGATGAAGTTCCCTACTCTGATCTACCCTCTTTGAGATCTTTCTCTAGACCCTTTCCTATGACTCATCCAAACTTACCTGTTCGTTGTTCCCTTCCCCTCATAGACCTTGTAGTGATGTTATTAGGTGATAGTGGTTTGTGAATCAAAAAGTATTTATTTTAAAAATTTTATGTAATTTATGTATTTATTTAAAGTTATTTATCATTTATTATTATTATTATTAATAAATTTATCTATTATTTAATTATTTAACTTTAATTTAATTGTTTGAATTTATTATTATTTATTTATTATAATTTAAAATTATTTATTATTATTTATATTATTTTATTTAATTATTTATTTAGATGATTAATTTAATTATTTATTAAAAACTTATTTTACCCAAGGTACTATGCTAAGCAATGGAGGTACAAATGCAAATACAGGACAAAAAGCAATGCACTCCCTCCTCTCAAAGAGCTCACAGTCTAATTGGGGAGTTGACATATAAATAACTAGATTATCTACAAGATTTATCAATCTATCATCTAAACACATATAAGCATATGTATGCACATTATATATTGTACAGATAGATGTGTCTATATCTCTATATCTAAAGATGTATCTATATAAATATAGAGATAGAACTATCTTTGGAGAGGTTATAATCTAAGAAGGAAAGCACTAGCATCTGAGGGGGACCAGAAACTGTCACAGGCAGAAGGCAATATTGGCTTAATGTGTTACCCATCTGGGATATCACATTCACATTTTGTTAGGATATATCCTTAAAGGAGCCTAAGTGCTAGATTTAGAGCGATCAGGCATCTCAGAGCTCGTGGAATCTAAAGCCCCTACTTTTCAAATAAGGAAACTGAGGCATGGAAGGGTTAAATGACTCGCCCAAAGCCACATAGATAATAAGAGCTACCTTTGTGGCAGCCCTGTTTGTAGTGGCTAGAAACTGGAAAATGAATGGATGCCCATCAATTGGAGAATGGCTGGGTAAATTGTGGTATATGAATGTTATGGAATATTATTGTTCTGTAAGAAATGACCAGCAGGATGAATACAGAGAGGACTGGCGAGACTTACATGAACTGATGCTAAGTGAAATGAGCAGAACCAGGAGATCATTATACACTTCGACAACGATATTGTATGAGGACATATTTTGATGGAAGTGGATTTCTTTGACAAAGAGACCTAACTAAGTTTCAATTGATAAATGACGGACAAAAGCAGCTACACCCAAAGAACGAACACTGGGAAACGAATGTGAACTATCTGTATTTTTGTTTTTCTTCCCGGGTTATTTATACCTTCTGAATCCAATTCTCCCTATGCAACAAGAGAACTGTTCAGTTCTGCAAACATATATTGTATCTAGGATATACTGCAACATATCCAACATATAAAGGACTGCTTGCCATCTAGGGGAGGGGGTGGAGGGAGGGAGGGGAAAAAAAATCGGAAAAGAAACGAGTGCAAGGGATAATGTTGTCAATATAAAGTAATCATTAAATAAAAAATAAAAATAAAAAAAAAAAGATAATAAGAGCTACAATTTGAACTCATCCAAAGACAGCATTCCTAGCACTGCATCATGAGGAATGATGAGAGGCCCACAGGAAACTGGTAATGGAGACAATTTAACTTTGCCACTAAGGGAGCTTGTGCCTTGTTCCATGCACAGCTGACACACAGCTGCCCCATCTGCATTGACAGCAGCCCCGAGGAGAGAAAACTGTTCCCTGGCGGAAGCTACAACAGAAAAAATTAAAAAGAGCCACGCCCTTCTCTCCTTTGAGTTTGAGTGAGACTGCAGGAGAGACTCCCATGACTCCCATGGCCTCCAGCTACCAACCTCAGAGACTTCAAGATCCAGCAGTATACCATCCCTCAGTTGCCTCTGTGACTACTCCATCATTTCAAATGCATTACAATAAATACACAGCATCCAGGCTCTCACTAGCCTATTAGTGGGCAGTAGCAGCTGTCTTCATACAGCACATGCCATGATGACTCCAACCACGTGGGGAAAGAAACAGCGAAGAAAACTTCAGCTTCTCCACCCCTTGGGGTTCGGGTTTTATCTACATTAGGGTATCCATAGATTTATGGGACAGGACAGGACAGGACAGGACAGGATAAGATAGGATGGGATGGGATGGGATGGGATGGGATGGGATGGGATAAAATATGGTAAGATAGATTAGGCTAGGACAGCATAGGATAGAATAGGTTAAGATAAGATAGTTTAGGATAGGATGGGATGGGATAAGATGGGATAGAGTAGGATAGGATGGGAAGGGATGGAATAGGATAGAATCATAAGATTTGAAGCTGGAAGGAACCTTAGAAACATATAGTTCAACTCTCTTATGAGGAAAAGTGGATTTGGGGTTGGGGAGAAGAGTCAAAGATATGCAGAGGGGTGGATCATTCTGTATCCAGTTACAACCATACAACTGAAAAGTGATGGAGTCAGAATTCAAATGCAGATTTTCTCACCCAAAAGCCAGTTCTCTGCCTAATATAATATCCAAATATTATGTTATCCTATATTGCTTTACTTATTCAATTCAATCAGTCAATTACACAATTTTAGGTATCTACTATGTGCCAGGCACTGTACTAAGCACTAGGCATGCAAAGAAAGGCAAAAAACAAACCAAAACAAAACATTTCACAATGAACCTTTGAGATAGATACCAAAGGATTATCATGATGTAAAAAAGAAATTCCTTCTACTGATAAAAATAGCAACTATCCTGAAACTTAGCATTTCAGCTAGTTGCATAGGACAGTGATTCTCAAGCTTTTGTTCTAACTATCTTTATACTATTAAAAATTATTGAGTATCTATCCAAAGAGTTTTTGTTTATGCTGGTTATATTTATAGATATTAGTATATTAGAAATGAAAGCTAACTTTGAATTTGTAGACCCTTTAAAATGGTTTCAGAGACCTCCAGAATTCTCTGACCACACTTTGAGAAGCAGTGGCTTAGGAAAGTGAGTGTAAAATTATATGATGTGCAGGATCCCATGACCAATAAGCATCAGATGAGGAACTTTAATGAAGTCTTTCTGATTCTGAGGCTGAGTCTCTATCCATTATGCCATGCTGTCTCTAACCCTTCTGCCGCATAGGAATTATCATACCCATTTTTGTGATGAGAAGAATGAGAGTTAGAGAGAGGAAATAATTTACCTATGGTCGCACAATTGATAAGGTGTTAAGGAGAAGATTTGAAAACAGGTCTCTTGTGGTTCTAAATTCAAAGCTCTTTCTATCATACCGCAGTGTACTCTAATTCCTAAACATACATAAACACACGGGCACATTTCAATACTCATGCATGAAATATTTGGCATGAACCTCAGTTGTGAAGAGTAAAGATAGAGAAAAGGCTATTATATACAAATAGGAATAGTCTAGAAGTTTGAGATATGAGGGAAATGACTTAAACTTTGAGTACATTAAGATTTTTAGACCCTTATCTGGCCCCAGTCCCTCGCTTTTCTCTGTGGCTAAAGTTGTTGCTGAGTCAGTTCCATATGTCTCTCTCTGCTCCTGGAATGGTTTGTGACTTCCCTCTCCAGCTCATTTTTACATATGAGAGAACCGAGGCAAACAGGGTTAAGTAACTTGCCAGGGTCATACAACTAGTAAGTGTTTGAGGCTAGATTTGAACTCAAACTTTCTGACTCCAGATACTGCACTCTATCCATTGTACCTCCTTTAGGTGAAAAGGCAGCCCTGCTGGTGGACCCTATTTGGTGTAACAAATGTGTTCCTTAAAAGTTGCATTTGTAATGGGGGCAATCAATTGCCCGAGGTTCTGGGCACACTGGCACTCTCCCTTCTTTCTTTGTGTGGCATTGGGGCAGCTGAGTGGTACAGTGGATAGAACAGCAGCCCTGGAGTCAGGAGAACCTGGGTTTAAATCTGGCCTCAGACACTAATGCTTCCTAGCTGTGTGACCCTGGGAAAGTCACTTAACCCCAAATGTTTCAGGAAAAAAAAAAAAAAGAATGTGTGGCATGGAACTCTCTAGGGCTGCTTGGGGGAGAGGAGAGCAGAAGTGTGCCTTTACCCAACACTCCAAGAAAAAGGAAATAAGCAGTTATAGAGTGTCTACTATGTGCCAGACACTGGAAGTGCTTTTTACAAATATCATATCATGTAATCCTCACAACAACTCTGGAAGGTATATTCTATTGTCATTCCCACTTTACAATTGAGAAAACAGAGGCAAACAAAAGGAAAGTGACTTGTCTAGAGTCACACAGCTAATAAATGTCTGAGATCTAGATTTTATTTCAGTCTTCCTGACTCTACCAGCTCCCTCTGGTAGCTATTCTTGCTTGACAACTGGATCATGAATCATTTGATAGAACATGAACCTGCCTGTTAGGTCTCTATCTACCTTTCCTGCTTTGTATTTCTTTCTCTGAGTCACTTATGTATTAAATAGTGATTATGAGATTAGATCTTTTTTGTTTTGGTTTGATTTTGTGTTAATAGTATTTTATTTTTCTAAATATGTGCAAAAGTAGTTTTTAGCACTCACCTTTGTAAAACATTGTATTCTAAAATTTTCTCCCTTGTAAAGGGCTGAGGCTTGAGTTGATGCACTGAGGTCCCAAGCACGTGAGGCTAAATAGTAATTGGACCATACTCTATTAATATATAAGCTTGGAGAAAGAATGGCCCCCGCCCACTCTTTGCGCAAGTCCTGATGTGTTGTATAGGAAATGATGATTTTGGTGGGTGGAGGCAGGGAAGTGAAAAGGGAAGCGGAAGGAGGGACTGCTGGCTGGTGTCTTGACACAGCTGCTCTTGCCTTTGCCACGGCCTTTCATCTCCAATCCCCCTCTGCTAGCTGGCTTCCTGTTGCAGCTGCCCATATTGCTATCGCAATCTTTCTTGCCTATATTTGCTATCGCAATCCTTTTTCACCTCTTCACTTCAATAAAGATTGAAGATTTTTCTCTTAACCTGAATTCCTGACTACAGCTGATTTTAAATACGCGGTCATTACACTCCCTCTCTCCCTTTTCTCCTCTACAAAACAGCAAACAATCTGATATACATTAAATATGTGCAGTTCTTCTAAATGTATTTCCATATTAGTAATGCTGTGCAAGAAAAATCAGATCTAAAGGAAAAAAACCATGAAAAAGAAAAGAAAAACCAAGCAAACTACAACAACAAAAAAGGTGAAAATACTATGCTGTGATCCACATTCAGTCTCCATACTTCTCTCTCTGGATGTGGATGATACTTTCCAATCCAAATCTATTGGAATTGCCTTCAATCACTTTATTATTGAAAAGAGCCAACATAACCTTGTTATGTACAATGTTTTCCTGGTTCTGCTCACTTCATTAAGAATCACTACAGGCAAGTTTTTTCAGATTTTTCTGAAATCAGTCTGCTCATCATTTCTTATAGGACAATAATATTCTATTACATTCATATATCATAACTTATTCAGCCATTCCTCAACTGGTGGGCATCTTTCTATTCAATTTCCACTTCCTTGCCACTACAAAAAGGGCTGCTACAAACATTTTTGCATATGTGGATCTTTTTTCCTCTTTGGGATACAAACCCAGTAGTGAGACTGCTGGATAAAAAGGTATGCACAGTTTGATAGCTCTTTGGGCACAGTTCCAAATTGCTCTACCGAATGGTTGGATTATTTCACAACTCCCCCAACAATGCATCAGTGTCCCAGTTTTCCCACATTCTCTCTAACATTTATCATTTTCTTTTCCTGTCATCTTATTTAATCTAAGATATGTGAAACAATATCTCAGAATTGTCTTAATCCATACTTCTCTAATCAATAGTGATTTAGAGCATTTTTTCATTTAACTAGAAATGGCTTTAATTTCTTCATCTGAAATTGTTTGTTCATATCCTTTGGCCATTTGAGATAAGGTCTTTTTAAGAGTGGTTGTTACCCTAGTGAAAGAACTCTGGGAGATGACTAAGAACCATTACATAGAATTCCCAATCCCTCTATTTTTGCCCGCCTGCATTTTTTATTTCCTTCACAGGCTAATTGTACATATTTTAGAGTCTGATTCTTTTTGTACAACAAAATAACTGTTAGGACATGTATTCTTATATTGTATTTAATTTATACTTTAACATATTTAACATGTATTGGTCAACCTGCCATCTAGAGGAGGGAGTGGGGGGAAGGAGGGGAAAAATTGGAACAAAAGATTTGGCAGTTGTCAGTGCTGTAAAATTACCCATGCATATAATTTGTAAATAAAAAGCTATTAAACTTTTTTTTTTAAAGAGTGGTTGTTACTTCAGGAGTTCAGAAGTTCCTGGGTGCCTCGCCTGGTGTGGGCTGCATGTATAATATTAGGTGTTCCATGCAGCTGCTACAGTGATTCTTGAAGGAGAAGCTAACCATTGAAAGGAAAGTGAGCGCAAATTCTAGGCTGGCTTGTCAAAGGATATGAACTTTTGGAAGATTCTTTAGACATTACACAGATTCAAGATAAAGGCGAAATATTTATTCAACAAATCCACTAATTGCACTATGTTTTAAGTATCAATCTTCTGGGAAAGGATAGTAAGAGTTACAGGTAGCTGTTCATGTTTTAAGTCTTTGTCAAAGCATGTTGGGTAACAACTGAGGTGACTAACTGGTTAGAGAATTAGGCCTGGAGTCAGGAAGTTCTGAGTTCAAATTTGACCTCAGATACTTATTAATTATGTGATGCTGGACAAGCCACTTAACCTCTGGAGAGCTTAATGCACTGGAGAAATAGCAAACTACTTCATTGTCTTTGTCAAGAAGTCCCTGTGGGTAATATGGTCCATGAGATGATGAAGAGTTGGACATGACTGAAAAACAGTGCACGCTTAAGTTGTGTTTTGTTTGCTTGTTTTTTTCTGTTGTAAACAATTTGTACAGAGAAAATAATTGTTTTATACCTGATCTATACTATAATCTGGGTACTCTACTATTCCTTTTTTTGGGAACCCTAGACATGAATCAAGAACTAAACTCTAAGAGATTTTCCGGAGTGCTCTTGGATAGGGGTGTAAAGGACCAGAGATAATGAAAAAAAGGAGCTGACCCCTCTCCTCAGAGAGGAGGCACTATAAGAACTTATTGAAGGATTCATGCAAGCCCAGAAAATTAGATCCTTCAGTGGGAGAAGGCAAGTGCTTCTAGTCACCCTGGAGCCAGAAGGTCTGTTGTTACAGATGAAATACTAATTTTTTAAAGTCAGAAATGGTATTTTAAATGCACTTACAAAGTTAATGCTTAATGAATCAATCCCATGGCAAATCTTTTTAGAAAGTGAATAATTGCCTTTAAGCATGAATAATTTTAACTTGAACAAACATTTAATACTATTTTGCAACTATGAACTCTTTGGGTCTCAGCTATAAAAGGAAAGAATCATTCTGCAGCAAAGATGGAAGTCCATAGATATACACAATCATTCTATCTATCAGTTGTTTTGCTTAACTGTTTTTGCTTTGTTACAAGAGTCTGGACTGAGGCATGGGAGAGGCAGGGATATATCCAAAAAGAACTATAATAAAAAACAAATTACATTGATACATCTTCATAAAATAAAAGGATGGAGTTGAATTATATAATTTCTAACATTTTAGCAACTACTTTTGAAACTCTGGTTCTGAGTTATATATATGTCATACACACATATATACATACATACATATATATAGCTATACTTATATATATACATATCTATACATACATTGAATTTGCTTAAACTGAGATACAGCAGCATCAACATGCTGTTAATAGGAAATGTGAATTGACATCTTCACCCATAAGTAGTGTGAATAGGCTGCTTTGAGATATATATATAATTTAATCTGCTCTCTTACCTGTTGTAAACAATAGCCTCTATGGATGAGCATTTAGTGATGAGCATTTAGTCATGGACTAACACTGGGCCTGGAGCAGAATAATCCCTATTTCTAAACCATGATTTCTTTGTCTTCCCAGAGATGCTTTTAAATAGCAAGTTGCTCTTAGATTGATCAATACATCGATAATTAATCTCTATTTTTGAGGCCCTAGGTCTCTTATTAATTTTCCTTTCTAAGAAAATATAGCTTCTAATACTTAACTAATATCTTTTTGGGGGGTTTTAGGGGAAGGGGGCAGTTTAGCCTGTGAAGGACAGGAGAAGGAATCAGAATTGAATTCTTCTTATCAGTTCTTTGTCATGTCCTAGAGACTGGGTATCATGATGAAGATACTCTGGAAAAAGGACCTAAATATCATACCTTCCAGATTAACTTTCTCCTATGGTTTATCAGAAATCATCACCTCTATTCTAGGCTCCACCTCATCTGAATCAGACATTTTGGTTCTCCACATTGTCTGCTTAAACCAGAAAATACAATGGTCTTTGCCCTTATAATAAAACTGTCTTATAGCTCAGTAGGAAACTAGCTGGGGTTGAACAGAATAATAACAAAGTAAAAAGGGAAAGATAGAGTTGAAAATTCCCCTTTGGTCTTTATATACCCCAAATAGCATGACCTAGTTTAGATGTGTTATGCAAACATAAAATGTTGAAATTCTTTTGTACTTCTCACTGTATGAAGGTTGAATATCTCTGCATTGAAATAAATCTCTCTTTCCTACCTAGTTCCTGACTCTTGTGATAGGATCAGGGGTTCCTTGACAAAACTCTTTTCTTCCCCTGAACAACATGGGGAGACTTTATCTGAAACTACCCTCTGGACCTGGTTGACCCCAGTGTCCCTGACAGAGTTTCCCAAGTGTGTAAAAGGTGCCAGCCACATCCAGGATAGGATTCTCAGACATGGTGGATTTCAAAAGCCCTTTTAAGTTATCTGACCTTTTCTTGCTGGCCAGAAATGCTTCTATTTGGAGATGAGAGAGGTCTCCAGAGTACCAACATATCCATACTATATTAGGGTAAAACACGGTTCTTTTTTTAAGTGCACCATTTTGTCCCAACCCTGAACCTGAACTAAAAGGATGCCGGTATTAGAGCCACACCTTGGGCAATTCCTATCTTCCATTTTGGGATTTTTATTTAGTCCATTCATTGGCAAATCTTTTCCTCTTTCTACTTTGAGAATGTAGAGGGTTCATTGTATTATGGCAAAAGCTCACAACCTCCATGAAGCTTTCCCTCACTAATTGCATTGCACTAACCACAGAATTTAACCCATCTATTCCTGACTATCGTATAGATGCTTATCTCTGTCTTTCCACAAGTTATCATATTTGTTCCACCCAAAATGCTGAAGGCTTTCCTTTTATTCCCTTTCTGTTATGTGGATATTGAGAGAACATGAAGACTCTCCGTCAGGTAGGCCCTTTTCTCATTGCTTGGCAATGGCTCATTTTTTCCTCTGGTCATGCATTTCTTTGATAGCGCAATTCTTTCTTCATCCTATATTTCTTTTATACTTAACTATATATTCTGTGCTATACATAGCATTGCATCCTTGCACAAGTACATCGTAGTACTTAAGCATTAAGTATTACTTCTAATTATTTCCTAAATGCAGAACTGTAACTACAGTAAGGTCACTAGGGTTTTGTCCTGAGGCACCAAAATTTAGAGGATGCTAACAGCACTTGTACTTCTTTGGCAGCATAGAAACAATTGAATTAGCACAGTAATTAGTTAAACTATAAAATTCAGTGGACAATGACTTGGATCCAGAATTGAAGGGAAGTGAAAAATAGGCTAGATTGCCTCTGAGTAACTTTAATCTTCTTTAAGTGATCCCAATATTCATCCTGAAACAAAATACCATCTTTCTAAGTGATTATTATTCTTTCAGGGATGCTATATGGCCACAAACCCTGGAACACTATAGTTTTCAGAGAACTGGAGTGATCAAACATCCATGTAAAAGTATATGGTGGGTGTAAAGAAGCCACAACTAGGAGATGATACATGGAGAAGTGACATAAAAAATATTATTAAAGAAATATATAAACCAAAAAAAAAAAGCCAGGTCAATGAGTTACTGTTGGGGAGTCTTCACATTCTATCAGTATCCATATAACACAAAGGGAATGCAAGGAAAGCCTTCAACATTTTGGGTAGAACTAATTTGACCCTTGTGGAAAAGACATCGAGGAGAGCCTTATGGAACAGTAAGGAACAGATGGATTAAATTCTGCATAAATGGAAGGGGGAAGTCCACATGGGTGAGATCACAAATGTATGGGAGTTATATTGGAAGAATCTACAAGATAGAGTAGTCCTTTCATTAGCAGCCCCATCATAGCTGATTTAGTTACTGATCCTATCCTGTGTTCCCATATCAGCAACCATCAATCAACAGCAGCCTCTCCTGGGGTCTCCTTTTGCCTCAATCAAATTTGTTTTAAAATGTAGATTTGTGGACAAATTCTATGCCTCAGGAGATATTTGGAGATCTTCAAACAGGTGCTGGACCAACCACTTGTTGATTCCATGACAGTGGGGACTCCTATTTTGTATGGGCTATGAACTAAAGGGCTACGGAGGTCCCTTCCATCTCTCCTAGTCTGTATTTCTTTTACTAATTAAATGACTTTACAATGCTGATTGGAATAAGGCAAAGCGTCAGTTGTCAGGCTACCTGTCACCCACCACGTCTCTGGTTTTGTTCTATGCAGGCTCCCACCTGTACTCAGTTGCAAAGTCCTGGGCCTTGATTTGGAATAATATGTGCAGAAATCCCTCCTCCCCACCTCCACCTTCCTCATAAATCACCAGAGAAAGATGAAATTATGAAAGCTCACAGCACATTTCAGGCCCCTACTGCCTCTCCATCAATCACTGTCACAGCAGCTGAAACCCCACAGCCAGGTATTTCAGATTAGTCTAGAATCCCTGTGATTTCTATTTCATACAGAGACCCCCAAACTAAAAGGTATTAAATAATAACGGAACATCTTATTTCTCCAAATAGCCCTGAAAAAGCCACCTTGTGTAAATAAAGAGCCTCTAGGATGGAAGGAGTCCATTGTATTGGGGGATTTTTTTTGGAGAGGAAACAGAAGCTATTTTTGGCTTGAAGAGCATCTCTACCTGATAACTGGCCTGCTGAGTGAGAAGTACAGTATTAAAACTCCTGTCTGTCTCAGCCACTCAATAAACATGGGTTACACAGAAAACCTTACCAATACCTTTATTTCCTCATGTGCTCTGCACCTGCTAATACTCATCTCTTTTCAGCAGCCCCTTTTTTCAGGTTACGGGATGAAATTACCTATTTTCCTTGGTTGGGGAGGGATAACAATATCACTCTCTAGAGAGAAGGAGCAGAAAACCGACCTCTGAAGGCCCAGGGCTCTCGGGAATAAGTCTGTGATTTGAGTTTTTGGTTCTGGAGTAGCTTTCTCCAACACACCATTAGCCTCGAGCTTGGGTAAGCATTTTTCAGCCTAGCAGGTTTCTCACACTCCAACAAATGATTGTATGGGCTGGAAGAAATGCATTGCCTGAAGACACAAACATTATTAAGCCAATTGGAGAACAGATAGTTTTTTTTTTCTTCTTCTTCTGCCAGGAGAAGTGAGCACATCACACTTGCTTTTTTATTAAAATATCTTTTGTGTTCTATGCACCTTTTCTGAACAAATGCTGAGGTGAGTGGGTCCTCAAATTCAACAAATTAATTTCTAGACACTTATTAAATGCCTACTATTTTCAAGGAATGTTAAGGGTTGGGTATCCAAAGATTGAAACAAAATAGTCTTTGCCCTGAAGAAATCTTTTCTTTTTTTCTCTTTCTTTCTTTTATTCTTTTTTCTTCCTTCCTTCCTTCCTTCCTTCCTTCCTTCCTTCCTTCCTTCCTTCCTTCCTTCCTTCCTTCCTTCCTTCCTTCCTTTCTTCTTTCCTTCCTTCCTTTCTTCCTTTCTTTCTTCCTTCCTTTCTTCCTTCCTCTTTACTTGTTATAGAATGTATGGAAATAAGTAGATATAATATAGAAACAAAATAGGGATAAAGTTAGATGGTGGAGCTATGATTTCACCAGGACAGGGAAACTCCCAGAGAAGGAAAGTCTCTGACAATTCAGATCAGATTCACTATCTCCAGAATCATCAAAATTCAGTGGCAGGACAAAAGTCAAGATGAGCTAAGTGCAATGGATAACCTTAACATCTTCCACGTCTGACCAGCTCTAAGCTCTCCACAGTGGCTGCTTCAGCTGCTAGGGGAATCAAGAAAGGCTTCTTGCAGGAGGTGTCACCTGAGATGTTTTTGGAGAAACACAGGATTAGATACAGCAATAGGAAAAGAGTATTCAACACTAAGTGCTATAGTAGATAGAGCTCTCAACAAGAAGTTAGAGTGCATGATTATGATTAAAATTATGATTTTACTCCTGACTAACCATGGACAAGCCTGAGCAAGTCCCATTGTGAGATGGTATTGCGAAATGTATTCTGTATCATTAAAAACAAGAAAAACTCTCTTCATAACATAACAGAAATTCATAGTTTCATATGCAAATCTAATTTTTCTTCTTTGTATACAGAAACATTCATGATTGTTAAGTTCATAAAAAGATGGAATAAGAACTGAAATCTAGTATATAGAACTCCCTTATGAGAAAATTTTTTCTACCATTGCAGGCCATAATTTTGCCTGTAGGTTATGGTCTTAGAAAGTTACTTAAGCATGGAAAGGTCAAATGATGTGCCTGAACTCTCATAAGCAGTATATATCTGAGGAAAAATTTGAACTCAGGTATTTCTGACTCTCAGACCAGCTTTCTACCCATTATTTCACAATTTAAAAAATCTCTATTTGTAAAAAGGCACTGGCTCTAGAAAGCTTAGGTTCTAATAATACTTCACTCTATTTCACATCTCTGGGCTTTCCTGTCTTCATTTGCAAAATAATATATTGGACTAGATCAGAAGTATGCTAATAAATGTTTAACATCTGGCTCTGAAAAAAAATGTACTGATAGCATTGACATTTTATTCATTACTTTCTTAAGTCTAGACAATCAAAACCACAATAAATCCAGCCCAGATTTGTTTCATTTGCCAATTTCCAATATGTAAATATTTATGAGGAAAATTTAACTATGGTTTCTCTTGAGTTTCAGCATATCTCTTGACTGAATAATCAACCAACCAGTCAGTTAGCAAGCATTTATCAAGCTCCTAGATGCCAGATGCCACACACCATAGAAAAATGAAACAGTCCCTGCCTTCAAAGTGCTCTACACTTACGTTCTATTGAAAGAAATATAGACATTTATAAGTACAGACAAGATATAGGATACTAACAGGGATAGGGACTGAAACTATGATTGCATTGACATAGGGGACTCCCTATGATACCTAAAGATACCTGGTAAATATAAGTATAAGTAAATATAAGTAGGAAGACCCTGGTAGGCGGAGGTTTCAGGAAAGGCTTCATGTAGGAGGTGATATTTAAGTTGAGCTTTGAAATCTCAGTTCTCTAACCATACCTTCTGGCTTTAAATATTATGATCTCTTTGAACCTCCATGTTCTAATCGGGTAAAGCAGGTTTAATTATCCATGCTGGACCAACCGCATAGTTTGTAATAAAAAAAAAAAAATAGAGAGATGGATTGGATAATCCTTTGAGAAGAGGATTGATTCTGTGATTCTTGAACACTTGCTAGAAAAGACTTGAAATGGAAGCATCTGGGTAACAGTGAATAGAGCATCGGTCCTCAAGTGAGAAAGACCTAAGTTCAAATATGAACTCGGGCCATTTACTAGCTGTGTGATCTGGTAAGTCATGTAACCCAGGGGGCCTCCCACAAAAACAACAAAGACTTGAATTGAAGTCCAACTGTATCTTATTGATCTTAAGTGTGTGTGTGTATATACACTATAAAAGCATACATGAGTGGCCCCCATTTTAGTAGCATTTTTCTTTGCCAAAATGCTTTTGTAGTCTTGGAATTTTGCTTCTCTGCCGTCATAAAAGTGCTGATGAGACCACCTTCTTAACCTGTGCCAAACCATTGTAGATTCTTGTGATCTGGAATCTGAGGGCCACTTGAGTTCAATTTTGATTATCTAAGACACATCAACTCTTCAGTTTGAGGACATAAATTATCCTTTTCTATGTCTTTTCAGTACTACCTTCTTTTGCCCTGTGTTTAATTGGGGTCACCCCAAATTCTTTTGGAAAAACATCAATTATAATTCCTTACTAAATAAATAACTATAAATAAATGTTTGAGAAGGGAAATAATGTCTGCACAAAAGACGAAGGATGGAAACAATAGTGAATATGTTGAAATCCATGCAAAGATTCATAACTAATGGACTTCCTGGAGGTTATAATTCTCCTAGAAACCAATGTGGAATAATGAGTTGTCATGAGATGTCTTCAATGAATGGGCCATTTGTCAAGGAAGTTGAATAAGTTCAGATAGCAGCTTCTTAAATTGTGGGTCACAACCCCATATGGGATCTTGTAACTGAATGTAGGGACCACAAAATTATGTATGTGTATTATTTATCCCAGGTCCCCAAAGAATTTTTCAGGCAAAAAAGAGTCATAAGTGGAAAAAAGTTTATGCAACTCTAGATTGTTTGAGGTTCCTTCCAAGTCAGACACTATCATCTGATGTTTTAGAAAGTGAAAAGGTTGTTTTGCATGACTTTACATGTGTCACGGGCATCATATTGTTTGTCTCTCAATGGATGGGAGAGGGGCAAAAGGGAAGGAGAGAATTTGGAACTCAAATTTTTCTTGGAACTCATTTTTTTTTTAAAGAATGCTTTAAAAAGTAACAAAGTACAAGTTTTAAAAACCAAACCAGTCACCTGAACCTAAGAAAAATAAGATCCCAGGTTGTATCTCACTAGCTTGAGGGTAACCCAAAGGGCTAGATTTGCTGGTCTCTCTCATTCTATTTATTCATAAAATTTTGAGAACATGAAGACTTGGCCATAGGATAAATAACACTCTGTATGTTGTGATAAGGGAGTAGAAAATGAAAGGGAAATGGATAATGCTTCTTCCACTTTATTCCCCTCTGTCCTCTCAGAACTATTACAGAATTTAGGAAAGGAAGCTTTACTAGCTCCAGTCCTCTACAATCTAGAGCACAACAGATTTGAAAGCAAGTCCTTGTCTTTTGAAAGAAAAGCTGAAAAAGGAGGGAGACTACTAAATGCAGCTCAATAAATAAATATACATATTTTTTCTGTCAATCTCATCTTTAACAAGCCTCCCGAATAATACCACATAATTAATTGCTAAGGATTTCATTGGGGACATAAATAATGAAGGTGCACAAATACTAATGAATTATGAATGAAAATTGATTCTGAATGGAACACCAAGTGAAGCTTCCCAGCTGCAGGCCACGTGGGGTGCAGGTTTGATCATTTAGGTGGATGTTGAAAGAGAAGTTTATTTTCACCCCTGAGGTAGAACTGTGGTACACCAAATTGTGTTTCCTGCAAGGCATGGCCCAGAAATTAACTAAAATCTTTCTTTCTAAATTCTCTTCTGCAGAGATACTCAATAGTTCCACACTTCCCTTTGCCACAAAAGGCTATGTTTTTAACACCAATATTTTCTAGTTAATCCTCTATGGTTACAAATCATAGAACAGTATGGTTTCCAAAGACTCAGAATTGCAAGTAACCTAAGAATCAGTGGAAAGATAAATGACATTAGTAAAGATAGTCAAAGACAAAAATTAGTGCCCCTTTCACCTTCTATTTAATAAACTCCAGTTTGCTTTCTATTATCTCTAGGATCAAAATAAAAGGAGTTTACTTACTCTTTTGTTTGATATTTAAAGTTCTCCCTATCCCTTCTTATATTTCTAGCCTTCTTATACAATATTCCCTTTCATAATGTCTTGGGTACAAACAAAAGGACTTACTTATTGTTAACTGTGACACTATCTCTCACCTCCATGCACTTGTAAAGGCTGTGCCCCATGCCTATAAATGCTCTCCCTTCTTAGCTCTATCTCCTAGAATCTCCCTGTTTCCTTCAGGATTCAGTTCAAACCCAGCTTCTTACAAGAGACCTTTCTAAGTTTCTCCAACTTCCAGTCCCCATCCACTGTATTCTCTGCAATCTAAAAAGGAAAGAAAAAAACTTTTTAAGTCAGGTTTTGGAAAACTCACATTCCCCACTTGAGTATGCTAATGGTTCCTGTTTACTGAGTCGCCCATGAGGTTGCTTCTTTTAAGTGGGACCCCAAATAGTTCATAGACCTGGAAGATTTAAGGAGGGCCTGCTAGCATTCTTTTCTTCCGTTCCTTATGACTTTATTGAGTCCATGTTTTAGGAAATCCTTGTCCATAAGCACCAAGCTAAGTGGAACTTTTGATATGCATTTAAGGGTGGTCAGCCAAATAAGTTTCCCAAGGCTTGAAACTCTGCAAAGCTTGCTAACCTGTCCTTAGACTTTAGTTACTATTGCCCAGATAAGATAATGCAAGGTCGTGCAATCACCCTTCACTCAGAAATGCCTTTTTTGAACTGGATTATATTACAATTCTAATAGGATTGGTAGTAAGAGGAGGCAGTATCACCGAGTAGAAATGGCACATTCAAAGTTCTTACTCACTCTTCTTCTTAGTCTTGGGTTTGTGACATGTCCTTCACAAACAGGACTTCAGTCTAAGCTGTGATTCTCTGCTTCCTCTATTAACTCTAAGAGTCTCTTCCTATGAGATTCCCTGTGATTGCCATTTTGCCAGAGTCCCCCAAAATTTTGTCTGCTTTAAGTAAAACATTTACAACTAAATTCCATTAATCAAATAATAGGGACTATCTTGAATAATAGAGGTCCTCTTTATTCCCCCCACTGAACTGAACCATGGGCTATATGTCGGGAATGTAAAAGAATCTTCTAGAAATATAGCTTAGAAAAGATTTTCATCTACACCTATTTCTAGGTGGTGGCACTGGACAATCAGAGATTCTCCCCTTTAATATCAAGGTAAATGGATAATTTTTCAGTGAACTCTCAGCTACTTTATTATGAATAATTAGTGACCATGCCAGAAGTGTTATCTTCTGTACTGCAATGCCAATATTCCTGGTGTACTTCTGCTCGTTGCCATCTTTTTATATAGGGAGACCTACTGTGTGATCTTTGGTATCACCCCCTGTAAGGACCAGATTGTTGAGATCAGGGACTTTGTCCTTATGAAGCAGGGAGATGAAAGGATTTGGGGTTTCTATTCTCTTCCATACTTGGTCACTCCTTCAGGAGGCCATTTTTGTTTGCTTATTTGGATCTGCTATCTTTTCCTCATCTTTTCCTCCAGATCTGTTTATGTCAGGTTCCTTGCATTCCTGAGATTAGGATTATCCAGTAATTTCCCTACAGTCGTTCAAATAATAGAAGGTCCTCTAGAATACTGATATCCAACTCAAAGAGAAACAGGGGCCACTAAATCAGATATAAGAATCTCTGAGGGCCACATATTGATTTAGAAAACAACATATTAACATTATATTCTATTGCATTTTTAATTATTTTATTAAATATTTCCCACTTACCTTTTAATCTGGTTTAGGCTTCATTTGCCAATGTTGAGGGATATAACTTACAGGCCACATGTTTAACACCTCTGCTCATGAAGACATTTAGGACCTTACCCCCAGAGGGTGCAGTATAATAGAACCACAGGGTTCTGCTTTCAGCCATTAATGTATTTATATTCTTTCCCTTCAACAGTAAAGAAGACTAGTATGGCTCAGGGGTCTAAAGATCAAGTTACATCACAATGTAGGTGAAGCAGGATAGGATTTCCTGACCACTGAAAGATACAAATATCTACTTTTGTTAAATTGAGGCCCTCAGACTTAGTAGAGGTCCCAAAGCCTTGTACATCACTGGACACTATCTTGGGTCCAGAAGCTTCTGGAGATGAGGAAGGTAGCATCTATTTGAGTTAAGTGCTGTGTCTTTGTTCCCTATCCTTTCTGCTCTATGGCTACGTACACCTCCTTTTGTTGTCTGCTGTTTGTTTGCCAACTGTCATATTTCATTTCAATTTTGCACCCAAATCATAAAGAAAGGCAGCCAGAGGCAGGCCTGACCCACAGCACACCCTAAGAACATCTTTGCTTTATACTATGTGTATCTTGCTGGCAGCCATTCCTATTCAGATTGTCTCTTCCATTAGAATATACATTCCTCTATGCCCAAAAAGTTACCAAACTGTCCATACCTTTGATCCACCAGTGTTCCTACAGGGCTTGTATCCAAAGAGATCTTAAAGGAGGGAAAGGAACCCCATGTGCAAAACTGTTTGTGGCAGCCCTGTTTGTAGTGGCCAGAAACTGGAAACTGAATGGAAGCCCATCAATTGGAGAATGGCTGAATAAGTTATGGTATATGAATGGTGTGGAATATTATTGTTCTGTAAGAAACGATCAATAGGATGATTTTAAGGAGGCCTGTGGAAACTGAACTGATGCTGAGTGAAATGAGCAGGACCAGGAGATCATAGTACACAATAAGAACATGATTATACAATGATCAATTCTGATGGATGTGGCTCTTTCCAACAATGAGATGATTCAGGCCAGTTCCAGTAATTTTGTGATGGAGAGAGCCATCTGCATCCAGAAAGAGGACTGTGGAAAATGAGTGTGGATCACAACATAGCACTTTCACTCTTTTTTTGTTGTTTGCTTGCATTTTATTTTTTCTCATTTTTTTCTTTTTGATTTGATTTTTCTTGTGCAGCAAGATAATTGTATAAACATGTGTGTATATATTGGATTTAACATATTTTTACCATGTTTAACATATATTGGATTACTTGCTATCTAGGGGAGGAGGTGGGAGGAGTGGGAGGAAAATTGGAACACAAAGTTTTGCAAGGGTTAATGTTGAAACATTATCCATGCATATCTTTTGAAAATTAAAAAGCTTTAATAAAAAAAAAGAATATAACTTCCTTTAAGTCAGATGGTTTTTGCTTTTTCCTGTATATCTTCATTGCTTAGTACAGTGCCTGGTACATAGCAAGTGTTTATAAATTCTTGCTACTTCTTCAGTTGTATTGCTCGATTTCATGAATTTCTTACAAGCGTGGATTGTATTTATTGGAAAGATCATTGGGAAGTAACAATGATATAATCAATGAAAAGAGCATCAATAAAACATTTTTAGAAGAAAAATGCATGGTAAGCATAAGTAGGAAATAGCATCTTATTGCTACATGCTGTTTTATCTTACCCATCTGTCATGGGCCACCATGATAATTTATACAGAAGGGATATAAAAGACATATGCCAGGATAAGTATTCTGTATTTCCTCCTTTTAAATTGTTTCCTGACCATTAAGCCCATGAAGAGTTACCTACCTCTTTCACCCTGAGTTGTCTATGCTATTCATTTGGCATTTAAATGCATATTATTTTGTATTGCTTAGCTATGTGTATGGGGGTGAGAAAGGGGGGGAGGTGTGCATTGTCTCTCTACCAGATGATAAGCTAATTCAGGGATGACACTCTGTGCTATGCATTTGTCTTGAAATGGGAAAGCTTAAAAGAATAGGAATTCATTTAAATGCAAGAAAGATGTGATGGAAAGATCTGTTCTTTTTGGTCCTAAATTTATGATCTACATATGACTAAAAACAAAGGTGGGCCATTCAGTCAGTGAAAGTCATAACAGATAGACAGTGTGAATATTTCACTAGCATCCATAAAATATTAAAAAATCAAGAAATCTTCCTGGATATCAGGCAGATCCTCTCTGAAGAATTTATGAAAGGATTAGATAAAAATCATGGAGAATGAGAAGTTTGGATGGCTTATGATTCAAACTGGTAGTACTGGTAGAAGATGAACATATATGAATGAGATCACAGATTCATTCAAGTGTGAAAGAAGTCATCTTTCTAAACACTGTAGTCACAAATTGTCATGTATGGTCATTCCAAAGGTGAGAGTCTGGAACTCATCAATTTCTCTGTTTTTTCCCTTCACCAAAAGTTTTTTAAACAGTTATGTATAAGATGGGCATAGTTTAGGGCTTTCAATTTTTTATTTTAAAATTCTGAACTTAGATGCCATAAATAAATGAGCATTTCCATATACAAAGTAGAATACAAAAATAAGATTTTATATCATGAATCTTTATTATATAAAATTTGTTTTAAAATACATATTTGTATGTATATATGTATATACATAAACATATGTGTGTATGCAAGTTACTTTAAAATCTTCCCTGCTTGACCCACATGTACAAAAATGTTTATGGCAGTCCTTTTTGTATTGACAAGAAACTGGAAACTGAATGGATGTCCATCAGTTGGAGAAAGGTTGAATGAGTTATCATATATATGAATATCAGGGAAAATTTATGTTCTGTAAAAAATAATCAGCAGGTTGATTTCAGAGAATCTTGCAGGGATTTACATGAACCTATGCTAAGCAGAACCAGGAGATCATTGTACATGGCAATAGCAAGATTATATGATCTTGATTGATATGAGTATGATAATTGTGGATATATGTATAGAAGAATTTTACATGTTTAACATATATTAGATTACTTGCTATCAAGGAAAGAAAGTGGAGGGAAGGCAAAGAAAAATTGCTACATGATATTTTGCAAGGGTGAATGTTGAAAACTGTGTATGAAAATAAAAAGCTTTAATAATAAAAAATAAGTAAAATCTGTCCTGTTTATCTCTTTCCTTCTGGATTTTCTATTTTCTGCATTTAAAAATGTTTCAATGGCCTTTTTGGGGGGAGTTGCATCATTACTGCTATCCTGACATCTCTCTAAAATCCCCCCACACTCCAATTAAAAACAGAAGAAAAAAAATCATGTAAGAAACAAGCATAGTCAAATAAAAGAAATCTGCATAATGGCCAAATCCAGAAATGCATGTTTTTGTGCCTTGGATCTGTCATGTCTCTGTTGACAGGTGGGTAATATACATTATCATAAATCCTCTAGAGTCATGTCTGCTCACTGCTTTGATCAGAGTTCTTAATTCTTAAAGTTGCTTCTATTTTAAATTTTGTTGTTATTATATAAATTGTTGTCCTGCTTTTGCTTAGTTCACTTTGCCTTAGTTCATCCACATCTTTGCAGGATTCACTAAATTCATCTATTTTGTCATTCCTTTTGGTACAATAATATTTCATTACATTCACACATTGTAATTTGTTCAGTCATTGCTTAATTGATGAGCACTTCTATATTTTCCTATTCTTGTTAGGAGTCTGAGCAAAGGTGTACCAAGAGGGAATGGTATAGGGAACAAAATATTGAGCTTGGTCTCAGGAAGAATGAGGTTGGAGTCCTAGCTCTGTCACTGATGAAATGAGTAACTTTAGGCCAAGTCCTTTCCTGACTTAAGTTGCTAGATTTACAGAGTAAGGAAATTCAACTGAATGATCACAAATGACCCTTCTGTTTCTAAAAAGTTATGACCTTATTGACAAGAGAAGAAAATATAAGATAGTCCTGGTCACAAAACCATTTTTTCTGACATAGAAGTATAAATTATAAACAGATGTCTAAGTTATTTTCACTCACTTTTAATTTTCTTTCTTTCATCTTTTCTGTCTTGACTATGAATAAAGGTGGCCCAGAACCCAGTCATTGCCCATATATTTCCCTGAGTATGAGCTGGCTGAGTTTCTCTGTCTTCACAACGAGACAGTTCAATCTGTGCATTTCAGCAGGACTAATTATGCTTCTTGGCAGACTGAGTGACTACAGCTTGCACTATCATAAGTCCACTCAAAGCCCACGATAATAGCTTCTCAAATGCTCTGTCTTTGAGGAAAAGCTTTCTAACAAAGTGCTCAGGTGCCTTATCCTCTTGCATCAGGCATTCAGGGAAAAGATGTATTCATTGGGAAAGCATTTTATACAGAGGAGGCTGAACTTTTTGCCACCATACTGATTATTGTTCTATAAATGCTTGAGCTTCAAACTGAGTTTCTCCATTTAAAAGAAAGAGGAACACATCGCTCTCACCCCAAGACTTAAAAGCATAATCATGAAGTAGAGTTGTATCTTATCTTTAGCTTCTCTTATTTTTGATTGGCTCAGACTACTGTACTGTACTTACTTGTGTAAGAATTTATCTTTCTTACTTCCATCAGGGCATGGACTAAGGATATATAACATTTATATAGTGTTTTAAAATTCATATTCATTTGAATATTCATTCAGTTGAATGAAGCTCATTTTAAAAATATTTCTCAGATCGTATTCGAGAAAAGTAGGACATTTGGGATAAAAACTGGGATGTGAGAAAGCATGTCATGGGGATAAAATCCTAGATTTAGAATTAGAAAAACCTGATTTCAAATCTTGACTATAATACTTCTAAGCTGGGCAGCCATGAGCAAGTTATTCAGCCTCAGGTTGTGTGCTCTACTTCCCAGAGTGAAGTTCAAGTGAATATTTTTAAAATGGGGTTTACATCATCAATTCCCACAAATGGACATATAGGGAGGAGAATCTGGAAATTAGCAGATAGTGTCTGAGAAGTAGTTCTCATAGAATTAGAATATTATATAGAATTGAATAGCTGGATTATTATTATTAAGCCCATTAAAAATCAAAAATCTATCCCCACACTTCACTTTCTCCTTAAGATGCATATAGGGAAACACAATTAAAGTCTGGGCAGTTATAAAGATTAGTATTCTAACCTGTGTGAAGTCTATACTTTTAATTAGTAATTAGGTCTTTTCTGCTAGATAGGCAAGGGCACAATGACCTTTTAAAAATACAAACTGACAACAATGAGTCTCATTGCAGACAGAGATAATGGCTCAGGTCACAGATGCTGAAGAATGCCACAGAGAAAGATAGTCAACTGTGGATAAGGTTGCCAACATTTGGTCAGAGGCCTGGTCCTTTTGAAAGACTAATAGATTCCTGCCCTTTCCTGATTGCCATATTTCACAGGGTTTCCCTTAATCCAATCATTTGAGGAATAGAAGGCCTTAGGGTCATTCTGGGAAAGTAGCATTTCCAGAAAATTCCCCTTGAGGAGGGACCTAAAATCCCTCAAATACCTTTGCATCCTTTATTGGAGTACAGCAAAAAGTAGTGTCATAATCAGAATCTCACGGAGAAAGTGATGGCTCAGACTTTAGAACCTTTTTGACTTTTTGTTTTTACAGAAAGGAAGGAATCACGAACAAAATAATGAGACCCTTTCTCTAATTCAAATGACGTGTTTTTCTCTATGCTTTATTTCCCATTGCTTCAAATCTAAATGCATTAGTCTGACATTCAAGGCCATCTGTAATCTGGTGTTCTCCACCAAACAGTATTTCCCACTACTCACAGAAAGTCGGATTCAGGAAAGAGAATGCCAGGTTGAAGAAGGAACCTTAATGAACAATTCCATTTTATTTCTCACATAGAGAACTTGGGATTCCCCCAGGTCTCAGAGCCAGAAGACTGTGATGAGAAAAAGGAGAAATGGCGGTAATTGAAGCATTACATATAATGCTGGGTTGAGAATCTGGGTCTCCTGATTCCTTGCCCAGAGTTTATTTGGGAATTGCTATTTGTATCTCTAATATTCTCACTACTGTAATTTCTTCTCTAACCTATAAATAAACGTCCTAATTCCCAACTCTGCTCATGGTTTTGTTCTTTTAAACAAAATGTCTTTTCTTTTACCTCCCTAAATACTGCACGTCTTTTGAGATACAACTCATTCCCTCCTTGAAAACTTCTCTAGTCCTTCTAGGTCTTAATCTCTTTCTGTCTTCCATTGCTAGAGGTGTATGAATCCTTTACTGTCAGCTGCAGCCTTCTTTGAAGAGTAGGCCTTTTTGTATTCTGGAATCAATTTAAAATTTTTCAGTGTATCCATTTATAGTTCTGAAATCAGCAACAAAGATTCAATTTACTGTTTTGTTGATTCAGAAAATGATGGAAAATGATGGAAAAACTATTTAAATGAAAATTAAATTTTTAAAAAATGTCAGATGGACAGCTTCTCTATTTCCTATCCCTATCGTTTTATCCCCTGACAGCCAGTAGTTAAACATGCTTGGCCAAGTTGGGGTCTTTAAAAAAATTTTTTTATTCTAAACTTAGACCTTTTTTTTTGTTTAAAAAAAAGAGGCATTCCTACACATACAGTACAACACAAAAAATGATTCTATATGAAACTAGGAATTTCTGTTTTATACCACTTGCTTTTTTAAAAGGCGTATAATAAATTCTACAAATAATAAAAATAAATTTAAAATAAAATAAAAAATAAAAAAAAATAAAATTTTACAAATACATTTCAAAACCAAGGGAGGGGAACTTTTAAATCAGAAATATTACTTGTTTAATTCTTATTTTTGATTTTTATTTTTAGACATTTAACCTCTCTGCATATGTTTTCTCACTTGACAAAGTATGGATAATAGCAAGATAATAACAAAATAACAATTAAAATAATTAATATAAAACAGACTTTTATTTTATTTTTTATTAAAGCTTATTTTTTAATTTTCAAAACATATGCATAGTTTTTTCCAACATTCATCCTTGCAAAACCTTGTGCTCCAATTTTTCTCCCTCCCTTCTCCCCACTCCCTCCCCTGGACAGCAAGTAATCCAATATATGTTAAACATGTGCAATTCTTCTATACATATTTCCACAATTATCATGTGCACAAGAAAAATCAAATCAAAAAGGAAAAAATGACAAAGAAAACAAAATGCAAGCAAACAATATCAAAAAGTGAAAATACTGTGTTGTGATCTACCCTCAATTTCCACAGTTCTCTCTCTAGGTACAGATGGCTCTCTTCATCATAAGACTACTGGAACTTGTATGAATCACTTCAGTGTTGAAAAGAACCCCAAAACATAGAATTTTAATGGGGAAAACATGGGGCTAGAAGTTAGGAAACTAAAAATCTAGTTGCCATTCATTTGGTGTATTCCTTGAAAAAGTCACTTTTTTTTATCTTTTTATTTTTGGTTTATTTTTTTTTATTTTTATTTTTTGAAAAAGTCACTTTTTTAAAAGAGATAAAATCTCTCTGTTTCAGTTGCCTTGTCTATAAAATGTAGGTTTTTATCTATCTGATCCGCAAGGTATCTTTTAGTATAATAATATTAATCTATATAAAATATGAAGAATACATACATATAAAAAACTCTTAGTAAAAAAACAAATATCAAGAATCTGACTATTGGGAGAAAGCAGGAAAAAAGTTCTGGAATATTTAAGCTCTAAATCTTAAAATATATGAAGATTTTTTTTTGCTGATCTTTCTTAATGGTGGAAAAAAGAGTTAGAGTTTTTTCATATCCTTTTTTGTCACTCATAGCACTGATATTAGTGCTGAATGCAAAGTGATAGGCAATATTTAAATACTGGCACTTAACATGGAAAGAGAAGGAAGAGGGAAGTCAGGTTTCTATGATTGCTATAACCAGCCCAAGGAACATGCATTTATTTCTTTGCTTTGATAATAACAATGTTCATCATTAGACATATTCTCATATTCTCACTAGCCTTTCAAAGAAGGCAGGGAATAAGCATTTATTAAGTGCTTACTACTGCCAAGGCACTGTTCTAAGCATGTTGCAAACATTATTTTATTTTATTATCACAATACCCCTGAGCTGCTGATGCTATGATTGTCCCCATTTTATAGATAAAGAAGCAGAGTCATAGAGAATGACTTACCCAGATTCACAGTCAGGTGCTCCTGACTCCAGGCCTGGCGCTGTATCCATTTTGCCATCTAGCTGCCCCTTAGCTTATTATTCTTCATATTAACTATAGGAAAGAATGTCCTAAATCAATAATAATAATAATAATAATAATAATAATAATAATAATAATAATAATAATAATGCAATCAAAAGAACTCTGAGGCACAGTCAGAAAATTGGCCAGGATCCAGGGTTCTGGAGGGGGCCTGGATAAAATGTCCATTTAATGTATGTTTTATGGAGTAGATAACATTAGTACATGCTTATATACATATATGCTATAAATACATGCATATGGATTATGAATACATGACAGATAACCTGTATAGTAAATAGTCAGACTCATAAGCAAGATGAACTCTATTCAATGTTTGCCTTTGAGACATGCTGACTGTGTGATCTTACTCAAGTCATTTAATAACTCACTGTTGTAGGTAACTCTCTGAGACTTTACCTTTTAGAGAAGGTGCCATCTGGCATTGGTGAGGGGAGTTTCCTCACATGAGAGTTCGCCATATCCATGTAATCACAGGTTCTGTCTCTATCCCTATACATATACTGGGACTATAGGTCAGAAATATTTTACTAATAGAGGTACATGATCAAAACTATCTGGAGTCTACAGCCCAGCTAGACTGAAAGCGTTTTATTATTCTTTGATACAAGGAGTGGCTGTTAATATAGGGGATGGTGAGGGTTATATTTAGATAGAAAATATTATAAAAATGATTTTGATTTTTAAAAAATTTAACATGAGAAAGTATTTCAATACACTTCAAGTTTCACTTAGGAGAGTTCCTTATATCTGCCCTTAATTTAATCACCTGCCTTACTGTGTACGTATAAAATATCTGTGGAAAAATTAAAGTCTTCATTAGTTAGAAGCCTGCCCCCAGATCATAGTGAATAAGCTTATATTTGGAAATGAAAGGAACCTTCAGTATTAGCTATCCAACTCTCTCATTTTACAGATACGGAAATGAGACCCCCAAAAGGGGAAGTGATTGCCAAAGTTGCACAGTTTTTAAGTGGCAAATCAAGAATTATTTCCCCCACATATACCTACAGATTATAGTAAACAGACCTTGATGCTAGTAAAAGACTGAAGGTAAAGAAGGAGAAGGGAAGGCAGAGGATGAGGTGGATAAATAGTGTTATGGAAGCAATGAACATGAACTTGGACAGACTTTGGCATATAAGGGAATATAGAAGGGCTTCACATGCTATGATCCATGGGGTCATGAAGAGTTAGACATGACTGAACAACAAAACAGAAAAACATTCTTATCTGGGCATGGATATAATCTTATATCATAAAGCAACATGGGTTTTTATAGGCTAAAGCAAAGAGAGAGAGATTAATTCTATACAAATATTTATGGGAATCCGGCCATTTTGTCTGGAAGAAACTTTCGCATCATTTATTGTTAGCTTTTTTGAGTTTGAGCTATTGAAATTTCAAGATGGAGGAGCCATAGTTTGTCAAACTGAATGAGACCTTTAATCATCGAGTTTGACTCATTTCATTTTATTATTAAATGCTTGATTAAAGACCTAAATTTTAATATTGATACAACTGGTCTTATTTAGTAACCATTGACATTGAAATTAATTTTAACATACAAAAATCACTTTCTTCAGTACCTCCCTCTAGACAAAGGTTCCAAAGATCTGGATGTTTAGAACTAGAAGAACTAGAATTCTAATCCAGCTCTTTCCTCCCTAAATCTAAGATTTTTTCCCATGGTATTATATGACTTTCTCATATGATATTTATTCATAGAAAGAAGTCATCATATAACAGTCATGGGGTCTTTTGATTGCCCAATGATTGTGAAATCTAGCAGCACATCTACTCTGTGCTTATGTATTTGTGCCCTTCACTCATGCATTGTGGATTCTTTCTTGGGGTCCTTATCAAATAGGCTATTTGCTGATCTTCCCAGGTACGTTGATCAGATCTCTGTTTAGAGGCAGGGGATGGATGAAATTACCTCCACAGGGCTCTTTTAGCCCAATGGTTTTATAATGAAGTAGGAGTTTTACTTTCTGATCTAGCTTCATAAAGTTTAATTGGGCTTTTTAAAGGCCACAAAGACAAATAAATGCCCTTGAATAAACTCTTCTTGTAGCTTTCTCTGAATGCCAATGTGCTCATTAGCATTCTCTCATACTAAGAGCAAATCCTGCTCCTCAGGAGGCCAATGGTGTACCCAAACACACACACACACACACACACACACACACACACACACACACACACAGCCTGGCTTAGGACACGTCCTTTTTTTTTTTTTTTTTTTTTAACAGTCTATCATGGAGCACATCTCGTACTCAAAAAAACTCTATCCTCAAGGTGAATAATTGGCCTTTCAAGATCCAATATTTGTGTCAAAATGAAATATGCTGAAGTTTCAGAAGTGGCAAAATATATGGACTAAAAATGGGACTTGGATCACCCTAATGAGAGAAATTCAACAGTGTGTGAAACGCAAAATACGGATATACAAATGTGGCAATGGTGGCACCTGGTATCACATCCCAGCAGGTTATAAATACTAATAGCACAAGGGTGCCAGCAATTAGAACGGAAGAGAATTCCGCTCTCTCTACAGGTTCACTAAATAAAGGCAGGAGAAATACAAAGCAGGCCATACATCTCCAGTTGACAGGTAATTGCTTGTTAAGGAGTATAAGTGTCTTCTTTCAGAACAAACTGCAGACGAGGGTCAGTAAGAGAAGGTTAGGATCAGCATTAGGATTGCTCAGAGGGTGGTCAGAACTGGCAAGGTGGTCTGTGAGATAATTACAAAGGGGGGGAGGTACGTAGAGACTTAATCTTGGAACATCTATGCTTTGGGATGAGGGGGAACTGAACAAGGATCTGCTACATCCTAAATCTTCCCTGTGACATCTGGAATCATGGGAATTTATTTAGGAGACTGTCTTGGGCAAACGGGAATTTGTCCTCCCTACTCCTTTCCTCTGTTCCACTTGGAAGTAATATCTGTCTCTGTCACTCTTTGTTTCTCTGCTTCTGCCTCTGGCTTTCTTTGTTTCTGTTTGTCTCTCTGTCTCTCTCTAACTTTGTCTCTGTGTCTGTATCTGTCTCTCTGTGTCCATCTCAGCTGTCTCTCGATGTCTGTCTCAGTGTCTGTCTGTCCCTGTCTCTCTGTCTCTTTCTATCTCTCCCCTCCCTCTTCCCCCTACACAACCCCTGCCACAACCATTCATATTCTAACTAAAGTTATAATTCATTATTTTAATATGTTTCAACTCTTACTAGATTGTAGTGGAAAGAATTTAGGAAGTGAAAATTAGGAGGTTAAGATTTGAATCCTCCCTCTCATGCTCACTAGCTATCTGAACTTGAGTAAGTTGTCATTTCTCTGAGCCTTCATTTTTTTCATTTGTAAAATGAGGGCAATAATACATATATTTCACAAGTTTTTCCTGAATGAAGTGCTTTGTAAACTCAAAAATGCTATGTAAATGTGAATTAACAATACTATGCAAGGCACTAGACCAGACATTGGGGATATGTGATACATGTTTATTAATCACTTGATCAATTAATTGGGATCCAAATGGACGTAGTCTGGTGTAGTGAAAATCAAACTGAAGCTGTCTGAGTCACTGCTTTGTCACATTCTATCCATGAATTTTGGATGGATCATTAGACTTCTCTTGGCCTCAGTCTCCCTCTCCTTGGTCAAAATCCTTCTTGTCTGTTTAACATTTCTATTAACAGCTTTTTTTGGTTTGTTTTATATCACCTTTATTTTCAAATATGTACTCATCCCCTGCCCCCTTCATATGTCTTATATACATAAGGAAACAGAGCAAGAGAAGGAAAATGATCAGCCGGAGGCAACACTAGTCAATCCCCAGCTTCTCTGACTTTACTATGTACTAGCTTTGGAGACAAAGGAACTGGGTTCAGATCCCTTGTCTCTGACCCTCATTGGGCTTCAGTTTCATCATTTATAAAATGAGAGAATTCAAATAGGTATTCTCTAACGTCTTTCCCTCTGCAAGCCTATGGTTTTATTTATGATTCTGGCTTCCAAAACCAATGATCTTCCCATTATTCCACATTGCCCCTCTGGCACTGCCATTCTCAGTTTTACCCATAGCAAACCTGAAATGTCAAGGGGCTTACTCAGTCGCCCGCCTGTACTCTACAATTCAGCCCTTGAGCTAATGTTGTCTTGGGCTATTGTCTAAAATTGTTTCATGTATTGGAGCCTTGATCGCTCAGTGGGGTCATAAGTCTAATCTTCAAGGTCCCACTCAAGCCTCATCCCTTCCAGGAAGTTTTGACTAGCTTCTCTGGCCACTATAGATCTCAAAATACATCACAAGCTACTTACTGTCTACAAAGCCTGCTTCACATAGTCTAGCGCTGTATTCTCCCAGGATAGCTTGGATTGTTTTCCAATTTTTCCATATGTCTGAGTCTTGATTCTTCAAATAGATTGTGCACTCTCTAAGGACAAGGGCTCCATCCTTCTCTTCTGTTCCATAGGATTGAGCCTAGAATTAGTGACATCAAATATTCAGTAATTTCAATAAAAGGAAAAGAGGAAAAAAAGAAGACAAGGGAAACTAAAAAGGACTTCAAGTAGGTAATATTAAATTGAATCACAAACATTGATTTAATACTTATGTGTCAGAGACTGCAAATGCACAAAGAAAAAAAAAAGAAATATTCCTTTGTCCTCAAGAAGGGACAGAGAAAGGAATATACATTTATTAAGTTGTTATTATATGCCAGGCACTCTACTAAGCCCTTCATAAATATTACCTTATTAGAGTTTCATAATTATCCTGGGATGTAAGTGCTATTATTATCCCCATTTTACAATTGAGGAAACTGAGGCAATTGGGGAGTGACATCTAGGATCACATAGCTAGAAGCCAAATCTGAACTCAGGTATTTCTCAGTCCAAGCCCAAACCTATATTTTCTGTGCCACTTATCTGTCTCTGATGTAGCTGGGGTCACATTGTGAAGGCCTTGGAACCTGGGCTGACAAAGGTCAGCTTTGTTCGCTATAAATCATAGAAGAGCAATGGAAGCTTTAGGAAGAGAGTGAAAAGCAGAAAGGCGGGGAGTGGGAATAGAGAGGGGTAAAATTCATGTTTTAGGAAAGCTATCTGTGATTGTTGGCATTTAGTAGGGGATGGGAGAGAGAGTCTTGATGACCCTCATACCCAGTAGGTCTCATAGTTCTCTCAAAAAATTATTTTCATATGATTTATTTTTCCCTTCCCCACCCCCTAGCCCCTGCTTAATTTTAGAAAACTGTTTGACTCCTCTTTCTTTTCTTAACACATCTATATTCTGCTAGAAAGTCCCATGCTCAAGGCTGCCAAAAATAAAATCATTATTTCTTTATTCCCTCTTTGTTCCCACCCCTACCCAGATCTCCTCCTAAAATAAAAAAGACAATTCTCTTTTACAACTTTTGAAAAGCACATTTCAGGACAGAAGTGAAACCTGGTAAAGGTACTCCTGTCAGCTTTTAGAAAAAGAAGAAAATATAAAGGCCCTCATGTCACCTGCTCCGTCCCCCTCAGGCTTCCTCCCTCTTTCCCTTACCACTATTACATTCAATTTGGCTTTTATTCAACTTTCTCCTGGAAAAACAGCAACTTCAGCAAATCCTGAATTTTCCCATTATTTTTATCATTTGATTAATCAAGGAAGCAAAACCCTCAGAGGAGAGAGACAAATCTATTTTTCTATTGCTTCTTTCCCAGTTGGTGTTTTAATTTTCGATGGTGAAAAATTTGGTTCCATCTTAGAAGAGATGTAATCAAGACAATTCTTTAAGATAACACACCCTTAGGGGGTTAGTTCTCATAGGTATTTTTTTTTATAAAGAGCAATTGTTTTCTAGTTAATGAACAGGAACCCTCTGATTAAAGCCCTAAGAAATATTATTGAAAAACATTGCATGGCCCCATATTTATTGTTTGTTGTATCTGTTATATAAGGCAAATTGTGCTTTTTCTTAACTATGGATGAAACCAACCCTTTGTTGAGTCTTAACACCATTGCATAAGCCTTCTATTCTCTTCTTCTTCACTGTTAATAAAGATTTTCACAATTGGCATTTTTAAAATATACATTTGCTCATGTTATACAAGACCAAATAGGAGCTGGTTCAGCCTAATGACTTGGAAAGTGTGCCATGTACTTAAACATTTCAACTTGTTAATTGTAACAAATCTGATGCTCTACTTGCTGTAATGAAATAAAATTAAGAACAAATCCTACTTAGCCCTCCAGCAGCTACAGTTAGTAGGGAAGGAAAATCCTTTGGAGTTGCTAGATAAGACCCAGACTAGCTACACATTTTATGATTTTTCTGATTGGTTTGCATGTTTCCCTTTCTCTCAAAAGGAGAGCAATGAGGAGGTCCTCTGGAGGGGGAGATTCTATATGAGAAGGCATAATCAATTATGTAGAGGGAAAAAATGCCTGTATCAGCTTCTCTACTGACCATTTCAGGGACCTTATAACCACATGGTCATGGTAAAGGTACTGCCATTGATTTGGTGATTTGAACAAAAAACTAAGAAGAAAGAACCTCCAGGGAACCAAACTTGCAAACTCTAGAGATAAAGAGAAAGCAGTAGTCATAACACCATCTTACTTTCCCAGAATCTTTGGGGCTGGATTTACAGAAACATTCCCCATCTATTCCCTCTTGCTATAAATTTAAAGCTGTTTGCTTAATTACATCCTCTGGGAAGGTAAAGAAGAGCTATCCATCACTTTATCTTTCCTAAATAAATGTTCACCGAGGTAAGGATTTGAATTAAATCTCTTTTTTTTCCTGCTCTCTATTCCACTCCCATGTTCCTCTTAACAATTCTCAAGTTCTCCCACCTTTGTTCAGAAGCCTCTCTGTCTTCTCTTTCTCAACAAAAGAATTCAACACTGTGGTAAGAAAGTCAGTCACAATGGGTTCTATTCTTCTCTGAGTCAATAAGCTTCTCACCCATCTATAGCCAGCTACTACACTCCCCTGCCAGCTCCACTCCAGAAACCCTTACAACCAGGAGTAAATGGGTATGGAAAAGTTCTTCAAAAGCAAGTAATATCAATGAGCAGAGAGGATCCAGTTTGTATTCTATGAGCACAATAATCAAACATTTCTTCTTTATTGGTCTTTTCAGGGTTCTTTTCTTAAAACAATAAATAAAATAAAATAAAATAAACTTTGTCTTCCCAGATATACACCTTCACTGATGCAGATAGAGCAAATCTGGTATGGAACTTTCTCCTTCAATGTAGCTCAGCAACTTGCTTTTAATTTAACATTTTAAGAAAATTGCTTCAATGGCCCACTTTCTGATCACTGATATTCTGCTTGTACTCCCTTTTCCATGGACACCTTTTCCTAACCCTCATACAGCTAGAAGCAGATAGGTGGACTTGTAGAGAGAGTCTTCAGCCTGGAATCAGTAAGATCTCAGTGTGACCCTGGGCAACTCAAACTCTGTCTCAAGTTTCCTCAACCTTAAGAGAGGGATCATAATAGCACCTACCTCACATTCGGATCAGACGAAATAATATTTTAAAGTATTTTATTGTATATTTTGTTTAAAATATTACTTAATATTGTATTTACATATTTAATATTTTATTTAAAATATTTTTACTTAATAAATGCTTGTTCTCTTATTCATTCCTTTTTTCAATGATTTTAAACTCCTATCAAGATACAAATTGTTTTCCTTTTATCTAATCATAGTATTTTATCATTCCATATTTAGATATGACTTAAGCATCCTTATTATGTTCTTTACCCTCACTGTGACATCTATTCCCTCCACTTTTCATTTTTTCCTATTTCATCCTGTCCATTGCTCCATGCACTGGCTACATTCTATTCCAACCTTATCTTGGCTCATTGGTAAACTATTTCAAATCCACACTATCTTCTCTGCTTGAATCCTCTTTTCTCTTGTCAGATCTTGCTAAATAACAACCCTGGATTACTCTTACCATCTGCCTCCTTCACTCTGATTTATATGCTGCTACTGAGCTGGAGAAAAATCATAAAATTGTGCTGATTTGGTCCAATAGCAATTTATGTTATTTAATTTCAACCAGGACCTCATTGCTATAAGGCAATTATTCTACTTTTCCCTCATTGATTAACTATCCAACTGTCCACATGACTATTCTTCAACCTCTCACTTCCTCCACAGTCCTCTTTTCTGAAGATCTCTTCCCCTTTTAATTCACCAAAAATTGTGATTTTCTCCCTTGCTTATTTCATATCACTCAGATATCTTGCCACATTATTTCCTCCTTCACTCCTGTTATATTTGAAAAAGTCGTCCTTCTCTTTACTAAGGGTACCTATCTTCTTATACTCTTGATCCCATTCCTTCCCATCTTTTCTATCAATTTGCTTCTGCTATCATTTCCACTTACTCATATCATCAGTCTCTATCTCTTTATTTGTTCTTTCCCAGTTGTGAAAATATGTTTATGTCTTCCCCATCTTTAAAAAATCTTAACTGGTTTTATAATCCCTGTGGGCTATCTCCTATTTTTTCCCTACCTTTGCTTTTTTTTTCTTTCTCTGCAGTATTTGACAATTAATTATCTTCTTTATATACTCTTTTCTCTATGTTTTTGTGACATTGCTGTCTCTCTGTTTCTTCTGTCTCTTTTGAACTATGTATCTCAGTCTCCTTTGCTGATTCTCCGTCTATTTTTTTTTTGTCTACTATCCATGGGTATATCTCAAGACTCTGTCCTCAGCCTTTTTATTTTTTCCAGTTATATGATGTCACTTGGCTATCTCAGAAATTCCGATGGGTTCAATTACAATTGATAAGTAGATGATGAGATATATATATATATATATACCTATCTCTATCTCTATGTCTCCAGGCTTAATATCTCTCCCATACTATACAATCCCATTTCACCATATGCCTTTTGAACATATTAAATTGGATCTCCAAATAGATAACTCAAATTCAACATGTCCAAAACAGAAATAATTTTTATTCCCTCAAAGACTTTTCCATTTCCCAATTTTCCCATTATCACCCTCATAGTCATCCAGCTCACACCCTTAATGTGATCCTCAAACCCTCAACATAGACTATCCCTTTTTTTTTTTTTCATTTCTCCCTTCAAGTCATGTCACATCTATGTCTCTTTCTATTCACACAGTACCACCATAGTTGCAACTTTCATTGCTTCACCTGAAACATTTCAGCAGCTTCCTGGTGAGTCTCCCTGCCTCACATCTATATCTCTTCCAATCCATTCTCCGTACAATTGTAAATGTGGTTTTCTTAAAATTTTGATCTGACTAGGTCATGCTGCTATTCAGTCAACTCCAGGTGTTTCTTCTTGCCTCCAAGATAAAATATAAACTCTGTCTGGCATTTAAAGTAGTTCATAGCCTGCCTACTTTATACCTTTCCCTTCTAAAACTTTATTCTTTTCCACATTCTAGGATCCAGTCATATTGGCCTAGTTGCTGCTCCTTGAGTAGAATACCCCGTTCCCGATTGTGCATTTACATTGATTATCCCCCCCATTGCTGAAAGCCTTTTTTCCCATTTTCTCTTAGTTACTCTGGTGACTTAGCTACTCTTAGCCATTTTTCAAGTCTCAACTTAAGTCCCATGCTTGACAGGAGGCTGTTTCTGGTCCTCCTAGTTGTTAGCATCTTCCCAATAAGATTATCTTTTATGCACTCTGCATGTATCTTCTGTGTATTTAATTATTTATATGATTTTTCCCCATTGGAATGCAAATTCCTTGAAAGTAAAGTCAGTTTTGTTTTAATCCCCTTTTTGGTGGCACAGCATAGTGTCTGCCATATAGTAACTTTTTCACAATGATATAAACTGAGATGTGTTAGAAACAGGGCTTCAATGCAATCTTTTTTTATTTTCTGGTTAGCCCTTTGTACATTCTGAAATGCTGCCACTCAATCTTAATTTACCACTAAATACTTATTTTTGAATATGGTGATTTCCAAAGGAAAAATATTCGCCATTTTACACTTAATTCACCTGTGACCAAAACTACATTTTAGACCCAAGATACCCCATAAATCTCTGGAAAATTTTTCCCATTTCTAACTTCAAACAATACTTCTCTACAAAGTAGGATATCCTTTTACCTTTTGAAATATTGAGGTGAGACTTTATTCATCTTTTTTATTATTAATTATATATAAATATATTTTTTCAGTTAGAAAGCATTTATTTTCTCTCCCATCCATTCAGCTTCATTGGGGAAAAAGGGGAGAAAAAGAAATAAATCTTTATAGAAAATATGCATAGTCAAGAAAAACAAATTTTCATATTGGCCATATCCAAAAATGTGTCTTATTCTGCATTTTAATATCACCTCTCTGCCAGAGGGTGAGTATCATACTTCACCATTAATCTTCTGAAGCAATGGTTGTTCATTGCATTGATTGCATAATTTATTGTATTGTATTTTATAATTTTTATTTTAAATCATAGTATAAATCTTAAAACATTAGACTATTGTTCTGATCATTTCAGTCTGTATGTTTATATAAGACTTCTCAGATTTCTCTGAAACTGCACCTGTCATCAATTCTAAGGGCATAATAATATCCCATTACATTTATATACTATAATGTGTTAGCCATACCCCTTAAATGGTAATTATATTGGCCCATCCTTATTCAGAGTTCTTAAGTTCTTTGTCTGACAAAGCAAGCTAGTGGGTGGCATTACTATTTGAAGATGGTTAAGATAGATTTTCTTGGTTCTTTCTGACTGATTAAAGAGGAGACTGTGGTTTAGGAAAATGAAATAAACAGAAAAGATACTTAGTGATGGTGATGATGATAATGATAATAATAAAAGACAAAACCATTGTTTGTAAACAATATTGACCCATAAAAGCATAAGAATGATATTTTAATATATTTATCATAATAAAAATTAATAATAACCAATATATTTGAAATGAGAAACTTTCAAATTATAAAAATTTGAGAAAGAAGTCAGCATCATGTAGGAAGAAGTCAGCATCATGTTTTCCTGTGTATCTTTTTTATTAGTATTTCTTCTATAAATACTTTTATCAATGACAAATGTACCTATTTTATTCCTTCATGTAATAGTCTGCAGAACATTTAATATAATTGTCAAAGAAAAATAGAGGGTTGTTACTTGTCCCAGGATTAATATCATTTGATATCTGTTGGGAAAAAATAAGATTATCATCTCTATTTATCATCATCATCACAATGTTTATATGGTACCCAATCATTTGTATATCTATTACTTCATTTGATCTTCACAAAAGCCAGGCTAGGAATTATTGTCCCCATTTTATACATGGAAAAACCTTAGTCAGAAAGTTCAATTGGTTTTCCCACAGTCACATAGCAAGTTAATGACAAAACTGGTTTTTTTCCTAATTCTTGCTAATAATGTATTATACTGTACTATGCTGTAATAGTACCCAGATCATTCCTGTGATCTAGTTCTCCCATTCCCTCTTCTCCATCTTTTTCTCCCAAGCACATTAGTTTGGTAAAATACTTTCTAGATAGAAAAATCATCAAAGATATTATTATACCAATTGTTTGAATTTCCCTCTTCTATCTTCTCCATCTTCTCACACCCCCATTTTTGAGAGGGGAGTGGTCCTTTTCTGATTAAAAGGGCACCAAATAGGAACAGATTTTAGATAGAATTCCAGCAAAGATGATAAGTAGAATTATATCATCCACAATGTCTAAACTCAATCAAATTAACCCCTATCAAAGTTCTGGGCTTGGAGTCAGAGAATATAAATTCAAATCTCCTTTCTGCCTCTTGCTATTTCATCTTGGGAAAGTCATTTTGTACTTCTGAATAGTGATAAAAATAACCTGCCCAATCCTCTTCAAATTATTGTTATGAAAACCTAACGAGATACTATGGGACCTCCATGAGTCTCTTCATGTGGATACATATTTTGTAATTTATGCAAATTTATGGAAATTATAACTCAACCATGCTACTCTGACATAACTGTCAAAGTTTTCCCATGAATCTTCCACAGGTGGTGATTGGAGTGGGGGGGGGGGTTTCAACTGAACATTGTGGAAACCTTTCCCTAGTCCTCTTGATATTGCATGAGTAGCCTTGTAGAACTACACAGAAGTTCCCTGGTTGATTAACCCTCACTTTTCCCATTGTGCATCTACATTGAAGGTATTTCTCTTGGGCATTTCTTGATTGCTAATAGTCTACAGTACAATCCAGCTACGTGAAACAGTGAATGGAGTGTTGGGCCTGGAGTCAGGAAAAATCATCTTCATTAGTTCAAATCTGGCCTCACAGACTTACTGCGTGATTCTGAGCAAGTCACTCAATTCTGTTTGCCTCAGTTTCCTCATCTGTTAAAAAAAAACTGGAGAAGAAAATGGCAAATCTTTCTAGTATTTTTGCAGAGAAAACCCCAAAATGGAGTTGTGAAGAGTCAGACACAATTAAAATGATTGAACAACAACAATCCAGCCCACTATGCATTTCTTTATTGTCCCTTGCAACTTTAATTCTTCAGGAAATGTGAGATTCTATGGGTTGTAACCATCAACTAAAGAACACACACACACACACACACACACACACACACACACAATATACACTTGCACACAAACCCTTTTTCATATCTACATATACACATATGTATACATATGTATAATATATATTATATATGTATGTAATACTTGTGTATGTGTATATATCTATGTGTGATTTTATGTGTGTGTGTATATATATACACACATATTTTAAGTTATTATCTATAGTTACAATTCATGGAATATATACATATATTCTATGTGTGATTTTACATATGTATGAATATATACGGTGTCATATGTACATTTATGCAATAGATATATACATGTATGTAATATGCACAATACATACATATACAACTATGAAAAAGTTTTGTAAATCCTAAAAAGACCCATAAATGTGAAAAGAGCTATTGAGAGCTCCACATCAAATGGAATTGGGCCCCAACACTAACCATCTGTGAAGTGTGCTTTCACTTCTGGAAAAGTTCTGCCTTGTTTTCCAAAGACTTAAACTAGTACTTAGTAAGGCTAACAAGACCGCAATGATATTATATGCCTTGGTACAGTTGTCTAATGCCTTAAACCTCAATAAATCCACTTCTAATAATCAGGGGATATGAAAACAACACACAATATCTGTCTTATTAAATGGAAATTAAGTTCCTTGTTGGAAACACTTAAATTGTGTCAGAGCTCCTGGAACTTGTGTGCATCCCCATCACAACTTGTAGCTATGCAGACTTTTCCAGCCTGGACCTCTTGCCCCAAAGATGGCCTTTTTTTGTCGACTGAGAATCGACAGGAAGTCCTTAATATTTCAAATGACCTTTCAGTGGCTGGAAAAGGACCATTGCCTTTCTCCAGGCCATGCTTGCATTGACTGGAGGTGGCATGGGAAGACTCGTTTATCATTCAATTTACGGTGTCAGCAGGGCCATTATTTAAATGACCAGCCACACGTGTAATCAATCTTTAATGAAATGATAATTGCACTTTCCCAGCAATGAGCTCTCTGGCTCTCCTGGAGCATTTCTTGAGCATTAATAATTAATGGGAAATGGTGCTCTACCAGCAAGGAGCCATGTTGTATAGGTCGGGAGATTTCAAGGCAACTGAATCTAAAAATACCAAAAGCACACAAGAAATATGGAGTTGGTTTTTGTAATTTTTTTGTTTTGTTTTGTTTTGCTTTGCTTTGCTAGTGACAAAGTGAGGGCACAAGGGAGACACCCAATTACCAGCCAGCAGAAGGGGCTCCCTGTGACAAGAAGGGAGCTGCCAAGCTTCCTATAGTTTATGGTCCAGCTGCTTATAGGAAAATTTATAGTCAACTCTACTCTCATCAATGATTGTGTTTAGTAAGAGGAAGCATAATTATAACCTGAGCTGATGGATGAGTCCCTGTTTTATCTGGTAGAGTCAAGGAAGAAATAGACCATGGCCTGATGAGCAGCAAAATATGGTTCTGAAAGACAGCACAGCAGAAAAAGTACTGGGTGTGTTGTGGCCGATTCCCCATGGGGATCTCAGGGGAATAACTATTTGAGAGTCAGGGCTAGAGGGAAAAACTCTGGTTGCCTTTTTTAAAGCTTCCTTTCCCTTACTCCCTTGATGTATCTGATTCCTTTTCTCTAAATAGGTAAATACCAGTTCTTATTTCAATGTGTCATTGTAGAGTGGGGGGAATCCCCAGAGGCTGTTAGGACATAAAACTACAGGGATTCTACCAAGATAAAATGATTTTGAATTCTGGAAGTGATGAAATGTCCTGGGAGCAGCCCAGATTCATGCAGAGAAGCTTATTATCAGTGTCAGCTAGATCTTGATGAATATTTTGTTCAAATCAACTCTTGAAACTATTTACTCAAGTGTGATCTGTCTCAGTGTATGTGGTTCGAAGGAGAGAAGGGGAAATCAAGGAAAGAGTAGAGTACTTTCATTGTGGAAATGACAGAGTTTTTAGAGTCTTAAATTCAGTAGGCATTGATTACTATTGAAGTAAAGATCACCTAAGCTCTAGTAGTTCATACCTGGTGGATGAATAAATGAAAGCACTTTGCAGGGAGACTGGAGTTCTCAGCTCTGTATGTAACTGTAGCAAGTCACTAAACCTAAATCTCACTTTCCTTATCTGTAAAATGGGAATGATGATATTTATAGTGCTATTCCATAGGGTAATTTGGGGGGAGAGGAGAAGAGAAGTGGTGTATAAATGTTTAAATGTTTATATAGACAAGCTTCTATTATCATCCTTTTATCTTCCAATTAACCATCAGGAAGGAAGGAGCCCCTGAAAAATTTGATCTAGATGCTTAATTTCTGGCTACAGGATTATATTCAATTCTGAAATTCTCTAGTGGTCCAAAAAGCACAGGACCTTTAAAGCAACAGAAAAATCAAGGAGGCCAAGAGGGAACAGGCCCATTAAGGTTGAATGGTATTTGAGCTTTCTGAAAGCTTCTCTGAGGCCAAAAGCTTCGCTTCTTTAGAGTGAAAGAAGAAAAGACCATGTGATGAGCCTGCCCTTCAGAGAGGTGAGCAGGTCTGTACAGAGGAGCAGCCATCTCAGCAAAGGAACCCAGGAGGCACCTGGGGAATATTCTATGCAATATTCTTAGATGGCACACTTCACAATGTGGCGGTGACAAATGAGTCAGCTTGCAGAATGAATGATTACCTACTAGAGTGCTGCTTGCTCATTAGGCATCAGCTAACAGGTATCCTGGTGTTAACCCGCTCCAATGAGCATGGTTCTCCTGCTGGGACCCAAGAGACAGAGGTTTGCAGTAATTGCCAGAAACCACTCCACCAGGCAGAACGGACCCCACTGAGAGCAGTTTACACCGCTGGCCCAGGATGCTCGGTGCACAGGAAAATGTAGGGCCCAGAATTTCCATGTGCTCCTCTGTGACTGACTACCCATTCATTCCAAAGTGACTGAGAAATGACTTTTGAAACTCAAATTTGGAAAATTCTCCCATGTGGGAGAATGTAGGTTCTCTAATCACATTTTTTAATCTATGAATTAATTACTGATTTATTACTTTCCTCATAGCTCTGTGATGAACATGGAAGAGACAACAAAATAGACATAAGAAAACTACATGCAAACATACATACATATATATATGTGTGTGTGTGTATATATATATAATTATATATATAGTTGTTGAATTGTTTCAGCCATGTCTAACTCTTTATAACCCTATTTGGGGTTTTCTTGACAAGAGTATTAAAGTGGTTTGCCATTTTCTTCTCCAATTTATTTTATAGAGGAGGAACTGAGGCAAACAGATTGAATGTCTTGCCTAGGGTCAAATAGCTAGTAAGTATGTGAGGCCAGATTCGAATTCATGAAGATGAGTCTTCCTGATTCTAAGCCAGTACTCTACATACTGTATCACTTAGCTGCCTAGAGAGATATAGATGTGGAGATATATGTGCATGTGTATATATATGTATACACACACACACACACACACACACACACACATATATATATATAGCTGTAGATGTGCATCTCTGCCCTTAAAGACATTACAGTCTAAGAAGTTGAGAATTAGACAGTGTAAATACATAAGTAATAATGTAAGACAGCAGCTAATTCAGCAATAAAGTAGGTGACATGGACAAGTTCAGATAAATGGAAACTGACAAGGGCTGAAGAAGCCAAGAAAGGCTTCATGGGGATGGCATCTGAGCTGGTCCCTGAAAGACTGGCATGGTTTGGAGAGACTTGATAAAGACATTCTGAGCCAGGAGGAAGAACAAGGCTTGGAGTGGGAAATAACCATAGCATCCTCAAGGGAAGAAAGAGAAGATAGAGATAAAGCTGGACGCGTTGGTAGGGGCACAGAGGGTACAGGGCTTCACGTGTCAGATTGAGCTGTCCAGATGTTGTCTTTCTTCTCTCACTAGATCCTGCCTCTCTCCTTTCACCTGAAAAGTTTTAGATATGTGCTTTGTCTTTTTATTTCTCTGTTAGCCCAATTAAGTGAACTGAAAATTAAGTTCTTAAGTAAAACCTAGTCAAGGTGGTTAGTGCTGGGTAGTTAACACCAAAGGTAACACAAGGGAATTTGATAAAAGAGAAAAAAAGAGACCCAATGAATGAGAGAAAAGCAGAAATTCCACTTAAAATGACAGATTAAAAACTTGAAAAAATGGTTCAGCTCGTAACTCAAACTTAACCAATACCTTTAAGCTTATGGTAAGGAAGTTTAATCATGTATCTTGATAGGTCAGAATGAGAAATTAAAGTCACCTTGCATTACTAAATGTAGCTTTATTTGAGGTTCAAGTTTACAGATGTGGTTCCAAAAGATTTTCCCAAACAGGGCTAATACACACATATTTGAGCCATGCTATTTATAAGACTACTTGATATTGATAGTGAGCTTCCGATCATTGGATCTCTTCCACTATCTAGAGATCTGATAGTCATCTGTCATTGATGTTATAGTAGAGATTCCCACATGAGGATCATATTTTCAACTCAGTGACCTCTAATTTCCCTTCCAGTCCTGAGATTCTGGAACTAAAGTAGCATAAAAATCCAGGAATGTGCTGATAAATATTTAATAACTGGCTGGGGGGAGGGGAACAGGAACATAATTATTATCTGCATTATTGACATTTCCATTATAACTTTCTTAAGCCTAATCAACAAAATAATAAATCAAGCTCTGGTTTGTAGTATTGCCCATTTTTAAGGTGCACATGTTCATACTGAAAATTTAACAATTGGCATTGCAGTACCTGGCACTAGCACAGCCCTAGAATGGTCAGCTCTTGGTTGTTCAGATCTTCTCTATCCTAGTTATTGTGATTGCTTCTTTGTTACTAAAATGACTAACACAAATTATTGTTGATAATAATCCTGTAACTCAACATCTGTTTCCTTGATACTTAGTCACCTGTCATTTAGTATCACCTTGCTTGGTGACTTCTCTGTATCATCCCAGCTCATGGCTGCAAGACTGACTCCTGTGCTGGAAGCTTCATTTTAATAGTGATTCCATTGTTTAAGGACACAAGAAAGATCAGTCTTTAATGAAGATTTTTCTAAGCTCATGAATTTGTGTAGTCTATGTTTTCCCAAAAAGGCTATCTCATTGCATTCATTTCAGCCAAGACTTTATCATTTTCTTGATCCCTCAATTTATTTACATCTTTTCTTTGATCTTTTGGATAAATTTCAAAATGAGACATTTATGCAGTTTAATCCCTCCACCCTAGCTCAATATTCTAATTTGTTTGTTCTTACTCTTTCACCTCTAATAAGATTAGACTGAGATTTTTTTTCTATTATTAGAGTATATATTCTACTACTAAGCTATAAACTTCGGTCTACCCCTATGCCTTGGACAATGCTCAATATATGGACATATGGTAAGTATTTCATAAATATTTGTTGAATTAAATCTAAATACTTTTAATGTTCAATAGCCATTAGTGACAGTCCACTGCCCACAATTCATTCAGTTTGGGACTTCTTCCCTGATACTGAGCTATATCCTGATTGGTGAATGAGCACAAACTTACCTAGTCCACTATATCTAGCTAGCCCCAGATAATGCTTCACATCCCATTTGGTCTCAAAAACCAGGGTCTTTTAGGGAATGTTTACACCTGCCCTTCTGTTGCTCCAATACTCCTTCCTCCCACAGGCGCGTTCACGAGCGCGCACAAACACACACACACATACACACACACACACACACACACACACACACACACACACACACACCTCTCCCTACTTTCCATGTCTTGCAAAAAAAAATAGTAATCAAATTGATGCTACTACTGCTATCATTGCAGCTAGGTGCTATTATTAGCTAGATGATTCTGAGCAAGTAACTTAACCCTGTTTTTCCCAATTTCCCCATCTATAAAGTAATCTGGAGAAAGAAATGACAAGTCAATATCTTTGCTAAGAAAACCCCAGAACTCCATGGAATCATGGAGAACTGGACATGATTGAAACAAATGAATGATAAATAGCAACCATAAAATTGCTGCTGAAAGAGATTTTGGCAATTCATACCCCTGTGACTCCATTCATAAACCTCTTGACTCTCCTGACTTGATCAGAACTCCTTTCCCTGGCTGCCAGTTCTTTCTATATAATATATCTTTATTAGAAAATAGCTACTTGAGACCAGGTATTTTATCATTGTGTACTTTACATACCATTGATATGTGCTTAGCACTTAATAAATGTATTTCATTCATTTGATAATAAAATCCAAATACTCTTGCCTGGCTTTCAATGTCCACTATAATCTGTCCCATATAATCTTCTCTTCTGCTGTTCTCCAATATGAAATTTCAACTCTATTCAAGTTAGTCATCTCACTGTTTAGTCCACCTCAGCTCCAATACATATTCATATCTCCAACTATCTTCTTCCTATTCTTTCCATCCTCTTCTCAAATGATTTCTCCCTCTTGTGTCTGTCCAATTCTATCTCTCCAAAGCACAACTCAACTAGACCAGGAGGAAGAGTTCCTAATTAATATAACCCTCTTTGAATCAATGTTTATTAAGCATGTACTAGTGCCAGACACTGTGCTAAACACTGAAGATACAAAAGAGGTAAAAGATAGTCCTTACCCTAAAGAAGCTTATATTCTAATAGGGCAAGAGAATATCCAAGGAAAAATATGCAAAGTAAGCTATATAGAAGATAAATATTAAATTATTAAAAGAGGGGAAAGTATTGGAATTAAAAAGGATTAGAGAAGGCTTTCTGTAGAAAGTAGGCTTTTAATTGGAACTTAGAAGTCTACTGACAAAGCCCATCAGCAAGACGCAGAAAGAGAAATTCCATTTTAAATTACTGTAGACAAAATAAAATATTTGGGGGTCTATCTGCCAAGACAAACTTAAGAACTACATGAACACAATTATAAAACACTTCTCACACAAATAAAGTCAGATCTAAACAATTGGAAAAATATTGATTGTTCATGGCTAGGCCAAGCTTATATAATAAAAATGACAATTCTGCCTAAGTTGGTCTACTTATTCAGTGCCATACCAATCAAACTGCCAAAATATTACTTTATAGAGATAGCAAAAAATAATAACAAAATTCATCTGGAAGAACAAAAGGTCAAGACATATCAAGGGAATTAATGAAAAAATTACAAAAGATAGTGACTTAGCAGCATACTATAAAGCAACGATCATCAAAACCATTTGGTACTGGCTAAGAAACAGAGTGGTGGATCAGGGGAATAAATTAGATACACACAACACAGTAATCAAGGCCAATTAGCAATCTAGTATTTGATAAACCCCCAAATTCCAGTTTCTGGAATAAGAACTTACTATTTGACAAAAAGTGCTGGAAAAACTGGAAAATATGTCAGAAATTCAGCATAAACCTACATCTCTCATCCCATACCAAAACAGTCAAAATGGATATGTGATTTGGGCATAAAGGATGACTGTAAACAAATTAGAAGAACAAGGGATAATTTGTCTATCAGATCTTTGGAGAATGAGAATTTATGACCAAAGAAGAATTAGAGAACACTATGAAAGATAAAGTGAACAACTTTGATTATATAAAATTTACAAATTTTTGTTCAAACAAAACCAACAGAAACAAGATTAGAAGAGAATTACAAAGCTGGGGAAAAAATCTTTACAGCCAGTTTTTTTGATAAAGATCTCATTTCTAAAATATATAAAGAAACTGTCAAATTTATAAGAATACAAATCACTCCTCCATGGATAAATGGTCAAAGAATGTGACCAATTTTCAGATGATGAAATTAAAGCCATTTATAGTTATGTGGGAAAAAATGTTCTAAATCCCTATTAGAGAAATGCAAATTAAAACAACTCTGAAGTACCACCTCACATCTCTCAGATTGTCTAAGATGACAGAAAAAGATAATGATAAATGTTGAAGGGGATCTGGGAAAACTGGGACACTAATGTATTGTTGGTGGAATTGTGAAATGATTCAACATAGTTCCAGCAATATGGAACTATGCTCAAATGGCTATAAAACTGTGCATACCCTTTGAGCCAGCAGACCACTAGGTCTGTATCCCAAAGAAATTTTAAAGGAGGGAAAAGGACCCACATGTGGAAAAATGTTTGTAGCAGAGCTTTTTGTAGTAGCAAAGAATTGGAAAATGAGTAGGGGGTTCTATTCTTCTTCTTCTATGTTGTTCTATAAAAAATGATGAACAAGCTGATTTTAGAAAGACCTGAAAAGATTTACACAAACTGATACTGAGAAAAAAACAAGCATAACCAGGAATATATTGTATAATAACAGCAAGAATGTGCAATGATCAACTATGAGAGACTTGGTTGTTTTCAGTGGTTCAGTAATCCAAAGCAATCCCAATAGACTTTGGACAGAAAATGCCATTTGCATCCAAAAAAAGAACTAAGGAAATTGAATGTAAATCAATAAATGCTATGTTCACTTCTTTTTTCTGTGTTTTTTTTACCATGGTTTTTCCCTTTTGTTCTGATTTATATCTCCCAACATGATTCATAAAACAATATGTGTTTTAAAATAAATAAATAATTAAAGGAACTTAGAAGCCAGGATCATTCTAGGTATAGGGAATGACCAGAGAAAATGTCCAGAACCAAGAGCTGTACCATTTTGTTCATCAGACAGGAGAACAGTGTTAATGGATTGAAAAATATGTGTCAGAGTATAAAGTGTAAGATGCTTAAAAGGGAGGAGGAGACTAGGTTATGAAGGACTTTGAATGCCAAACAAAGCGTTTTATATTTGCACATAAAGGCAATAGGAAGCCACTGGAATTTATTGATTGGGAGGTGGGAGGAGTGACATGATTGGAACTGTGGTTTAGGAAAGTCCCTTTAGTGACTGAATAGATCAAGATTTAACTATACTAAATTGCATAGCAATAATGGCCTTGTCCATGTTGTCTTGCCAACAACCATGTAAACAGCTTGAAGTCAGGGACCATGCAATTAAATTCAATTAAACAAAAATTTATGAAGCCACAATTCCAGAATGTGCCAAACACTGTGCTAGGTGCTGGAGATACAAAGACAGAAAGAACATATTTCTAGTCCTCAAGGAGTTTATAAGATAGAATGTGTGTATAGAAAAGTAAATTCAAGGCAATTGAAGCAAGGAAACAGCCCAGCAAATGGGGGATCCAGAGGTTTTGTGGAAAAGGCTGCACCTGAGCTGAACCTTGCAGAAGAAAGATTCTGAGAAGCAGCACTGAGAAGGAAATGTGTCAGGTATGGATGGGGTATCCTGTTAAAGGGCACAGAGATAGGAGTTGTAGTGTCAAGTTTAGGAACAGCAATATGGTTGATCAGAACATTGAGTATAGGAAAAGGAACAGTAGGAAATGATTGTGCAAAGATAGTCTGTAGTCAGAGGGTGGAGAGTTTTAAATGCCAGGCTGACAAATCTGTCTTATACCTTAGAGACAGGAGGGAGCCACTGGAAATTTTTAAACAAGGGAGTGGTGAGGTCATAACTCTGTCTTGGGAAGGTTATTTTGGTAACTCAGTGTCTCGTCAAGTAGGCTCGCAATTCATGACTCAGTAAATACATGACTGCTTTTTACTTAGTACTTTTGTAAGCAAAGACTCATGCATGGCCCTTCCTTATATCAAAGGTACAAAGTTAGCCATTGACAATATCAACTACATGTGTAAAAAATAGAAATGAAAGCTATTTTCCTATAAGCTTGCATTCAAATTCCTATCAAGATAGGGTTTAGGGTCATTTTCCTTTGGGGCCAGTGATCTGGATTATTCTTAGATTTTGCTTATAAAATGCATTTAAACTTTTGATCAAAGGAAACATGAGGGTTTCAGGTGGAGGAGACCCCTGACTGGCAGAACTATTGTCAAATGGCAGGAGAGAGCTGACAGAGTACATGTGTCCTCATTTTCTCTCTCAGCCTGCAGTCTAGGTTCAGAAAAGCGGAAGTAACTCCCCTACAGTGCTCTCTGAATTGAGAAAGAGTGCTAAATTTCTTAGGGATCACAGTGTTCTCTTTAGAGCATGATCTCCACTCTTCCCAACTTTGAGACAGTAGCAGAAGCAACCCTGTGCTCTTCTCTTTTAAAGAAAGGGAGGGAAGAAAGAAAAGGAGGAAGGAAGGAAGGAAAGAAGGAAGGAAGGAAGGAAAGAAGGAAGGAAGGAAGGAAGGAAGGAAGGAAGGAAGGAAGGAAGGAAGGAAGGAAGGAAGGAAGGAAGGGAGAGGAGAGGGAGAGATGAAAAGGGGAAAGAGGAGGAAGGAAAGGAGGGAGGGAGGGAGAAGATGAGGGAAGAAGAAGAAAAAAGCAAGGGAAGAAAAGAGGGAGGGAGAAAAAGGGAGGGAGGGGAGGAAAGAGGGAAGGAGGAAGAGAGGAAGGGAGGAATAGAAGAAAAGGAGGAAGGGAGGGAGAGAGGAGGAAAGGGAGGAAGGAAGGGAGGGAAGAGAGAGTGATAAAGGGAAGTAAAGAGAGGAGGAGGGAAGGAGGAAAAAAGAGAGGAAGGGAGAGAGAGGGAGGGAAGGAAAGAAAGGAAGGGGAGGGAGGAAAGGAAGGAAGGAAGGGAGTAAGGGAGGAAAGAAAGGAAAGGAAAGAAGGGATGGAGAGAGGAGGGAGGGAAGGAGAGGGAAGGAAGGGAGAAAAAGAAGGGAGGGAGGGAGAAAAAGAAGGAAGGAAGAAGGAAGAAAAGGTGGGAGGGAGAGAAGGAAAAAGGGAAGAAGGGAGGGAGGAAAGAAAGTAAAGAAGGAAGGAGGGAAGAAAGGAAGGAAAGAAGGAAGAAAGGAAAGAAGGAAGGAGGGAGGGAGGAAGTCAGAGAAAGAGGGAATGAGGAAGGGAGGGAGGGAGAGAAAAAGGATGGATGGATGGAAGGAAGGAATGAAAGAAGGAAGGAAAGAAGGAAAGGAGAATGGAAGAAAATATCAGGGTAGAGGAAGGAATTTTTTTTAGAAGGCAAAGTTTTAGCTATTAAAAAAGCAATAGACAAAAAACTACTTTAGGCTATATTAATAGAAGCAGAAAAGCCTAAACCCTGTTGTCTTCCCTGGTCATGTTAAAGGGAAATGCTTAAAAAAAATTTTTTTATAATAGTGACTTTTTTATTTTTCAAAATGTATACAAAGATAGTTTTGAACATTCACTTTTGCAAAATTTTGTGTTCCAAATTTTTCTCTCTCCCTCCTCACCCCCTTCCTTAGACAGGAAGTAATCCAATATAAGTTAAACATGAAATTCTTCTAAACATTTTCCCATATTTATCATGTTGCACACAAAAAATCAGATCAAAAGGAAAAAAAAATGAGAAAAAAACAACTAAGTAAATAACGACAACAACTACAAAACCAAAAGTGAAAATACTACTGTGGTTCACATTCAGTTCCCATAGTCCTCTCTCTGGATGTTCTCTCTATAGTAAATCTATTGGAATTGGCTTGAATCACCTCTTTGTTGAAAAGAGCCAAGGCCATCAGAGTTGATCATCACATAATCTAGTCGTTGTATACAGTATTCTCTTGGTTCTATTCTCTTCACTTAGCATAAGTTCATGTAAATCTTTCCAGGCCTTTCTGAAATCAGCCTGCTTATCATTTCTTGTAGAACAATAATATTCTATTACATTCATATATCATAATTTATTCAGCAACTCCCCAGTTGAGGGGTATCCACTTAGTTTCCAGTTCTAAAGGAAAATTCTTTGTTGAGCTTTCATCCTGATTAACAAGGCAAAACTCAGGACTTTCTACCCCTCTTCTTCTCTTTGGAGATATACAAAATCCCAGAGAGGCAAGTAACAGGGATTGTTACTACAACCATTAAAGAAGTAGGAAGGTAGGTGTGTGTGTGTGTGTGTGTGTGTGTGTGTGTGTGTGTGTGTGTGTGTGTGTGTCAGGGAATTACTTCCCTGAGGTCACAGACCAAGTCAGGTCCTGGATCTATGGTAGCTCTTAATGCCTTTTTGGTACTATGCTTACTACTCGAGGCTTTTTCGGAGGTTTTAAAAAACATCAGTGGCTGCTAAAATATTGCTGTTATAATAGCAGTAGAAGGAACAGCAGTCAGCAGGGCTTTTGTGTTTGCATTGATAATTGTTTGAACTGCTCTGTATAAAGGAGATAGAAGCTGTAAGAGATGCCTTGTATAATCCCAGTGACCCAAGATCTTTCTTTAATTAAGTTCACATGAAAAGGGATTTATGATGTCTATTGTAATTTAATTTTTAAAACTTATCGCTTAATTAAATGGATTTATTAAAATTCTCTGCCAGTGCATTTTTTATGATTAATAAGGAATTCAACCATTGAATGTCAGGGAAAATTTTCTCACTGGCTTTAGTAATACATTTCCTTTCCTCCTTTTTTATCCCCTCTCAAAGAACTTGATTTTTTTTCTTAAATTTTTTTTGGATTCAAGTTAAAGGCAACCCATCAATCACCAAACATTTATTCAGTATTTTCTAAGCATTGTACTAGATACTAGGGATATGAAAACAAGTTAAATGATCAGCCCTCAGAGAGCTGAAATTTTAGCCAATGTAGGAAGTATGTACACACATAGGATCATGATAATAACTAGCATTTACAAAGTATTTTAAAGTTTACAAAGAATTTTACATATCTCATTTGACCTTCACAACAACTCTGTAAAGCTGGCATAATGATCATCCCCTAATAGATGAGGAAACTGAAATGAAAAGAGGTTAATGTCTGAGGTCAAACAGCAATAGATGGGGGAGGGGGAGAAGTCTTCCTGATTCCAAATCCAACATCATCCACGGCATCTCCTAGATAGCTCATACAAAACAGATAACAAAGGGCAAAGGGAGAAGACACCAGCAACTGGGAAGAAATCAGAAAAGGTTTGATTTGGAAGGAAATATTTAAACTGAAAAAATATTCTATCACTAAGAAAAAGGATGAGGAATTTTTAAAAAAACCCTCTAAATTGGCTGTCTATAACCTTTATGTACCTATCAAACAAATTAATGTGACTGTTTTTATTATGTCTCCTTCACAAAGCAATACTCTGAATCATAACTCTGGGTTCCTGAAGGCCATGTCATCTGAGAGCAAGCCCTGGATGTTCTATCAAGCTGGAAATACTTCATGCAATCTGTCACAAATATAACTGGGTTTTTTTTTTTTGAGAAAAGGCTGAACAGAAAAGTGCACCACTATTAGGTAACTTATTTGACCATAGAAACAAACTCAAGAAACTCATGAAAAGTTTTTAAATGACTTTCCATCTTATATGACCACTTTTGCTTCTGCAATGACAATGGCACAGAGGATAGAAGGAGTTAAGAAATACATGGTATTCCAATGATGTCTTCAATATAAACTTGTCTGCTGATACTCCAATGGTAGATCCACATTAAATGGACCATAGGGCTGATATGCTATTTGAAGAACTGGATCATATCAGTACTAATGCTTGTGACAAGTACAATCAAAAAACAAAGAGAAGTTGCAATTATACATAAGAATAACTCATAGGCTCTCTTTGTGGAACCAGTAAGAGGACTTTGTTTTATCATTCCTCTAAAGGTAAAAAAAAAAAAAAAAAGCATCATTCCATGGAAATGTAATCATCATTTTATAGTGTAGTCCTCATGATGATCCTGGGTTGCCATGAACATCATGGCCACTCAGGCACCAATATCTGTTTCGGACAATGAAGTTGTACAATTCTTCTACCAATAACTAGATAGTCTTATTGTATACCCCCATTAAATCAAGCTATATTTTAATGAGTATACTTTTTTTTTATATTTTATTTTTCTCCAATTACATGTTAAAAAATTTTAAACATTTAAAAATGTTTTTGAGTCCTAAGTCCTCCCTCTCCCTTTTTCCTCTTTCTCTCTACCCTCTCCCTGAAATGGTAAGGAATCTGATACAGGTTATAAGTGTATAATAATGTTAAACATTTTCATATTAGGCATTTTGTACAAGAAGGCAATGAGATGAAATTTGGTGTAGTAAATAGAAATAGCTTCAGGTGTCAGGAAGAAACTATGTTCAAATTTCACCTCTGACACATACATATAAGCCTGGACAAATCACCCAATTTCCCTATGACACAGAAAATTCTCTATATAAATCTATAAGTCAAGTTATGAATGCGGTGGTAGAGGGATTTCATGAGAAACTCCCTATTCCAAAGAACTCATAAGTCAGTTAAAAAAAAAAAAAAACCAGTACTCAGTAATTTCAATGTGAAGATAGAAGAATGTTGAAAAACTATCTTTTTCAAACCAGAAGGTTTGGAAGAATTGATTTTTGTAGGGCCATGGTAATGTGAAAGGATATTTATTTATAAGGCAAATGACAATATTAAAATGGGCATCAGGAATGTCCTCCATTTCTTAAGGTTGTCTCTGCCTAGACTTCTAGAGAGAATTCATTTTCATTTCCTGTATCTTCCACACAATGAAAGACACAGATGGTTTCTTGACTTTTCAATTAACTTTCCTCTTTCCCCAATACAATGAAAGGGCAATACCTACATCACACATGGTAAGGAGTCTTTCAAAAGCACTTGAAATTCCTGGGTTTCTCAGCACTTATTTCAGATGATCTCAGACATATCAACTGCTCTTGAATGTTCTTCTTGTCTAATTCCCACTCCCAGATATTTTCACCTATATTTTTCAGTCTGTCTTCTAATTGTTTCACCTTTCTGTTGCTGCCCTCATATCCCTTCATCCTCTAGCGCACGCACACACACACACACACACACACACACACACACACACACATGCTCACTCTCTCTTCCCCTCTTTTCTTCCTTCCCTTGCTTTCTATTCAGCTTCTTTCTAAGTTCAAGAGGTTTACTGAAAGTAGGATAAGGTTGATCTCTCCTCTCCCACAAAAGATACTTTCTGGGAAGGGGGGGGGGGCGGAGGGGGCGGAGCCAAGATGGCGGAGAAGGCACACACGACTTTCTAAGCTCCTCTCATTCCCCGCATAACCAACTATTTAATTCAGCCTCAAAAATAGCTCTTCACTACTTAAATTCATGAAGATTAGAAGCACTACAACTTATCAGCTGAAGTCAATCTGGAAGATGGCCAGGAAAGGTTTGCCCTGAGGAGCCAGGAACAGACTAGCACAGGCAGTGAGAGGCTAGCATCCTGAGCAGACCCCTGAGCGGGGGTGATCTCTGTGGCTAGAGAAGTTATAAAGACGACTCTGCTATAGGCTGACTGCTCTGCCTTGATTACAAAGCAGTAAACTGGCAGAGAAATTAAAGCCTAAAACAAAGGGGACTCTAAAAAACGCCAGAACCTCACGAGATCTGGCTGTAACCCCTCAAACCCGGAAGTGACTCAGGCAGACTGTAATGTAGTCCTGCAGCCACATCCTGTAGTTGGGGGCTTTTTGCAGGGCAGGAGTACACAGCCTGGGCAGCCTCTAATCGGCACAGTGGGGGGCTCGGCCTGGGGCAATAGAACTTCCCCAGCAGACTGTGTTTCTGGGGCAGACACTTCCAGTTCCTGTAAATCCATTCACTGCTCAACTGTTAATACCCACAACCCCAGGGCAGGATTTGGCTTGGGATAGTGAAACTCTCACTGCTCAGCATCTAGCCCCAGGGCAGTCGTTATCTCACACAGCTGGGTTCTTTGCAGGGAACTTTCCCAGCTCAGCCCTACAGGCCTGAGTTACTCCTGGGTGGGGAAGTCTTTCCCAGAGCACTCCAGTACCTGGCTGCTTTTTGTAGCCGGCTAGCAGGACAGCTCCCCATCCATACACCTTTCACTGCTCTGTAGAGGAAGCTGGTAACCTCCTGGCCCTGAAGGCAGACCCTACAGGCTTTAACTAAATGAATAAAAAAAATCAAAAGGACAGATTGATAGTTTTTATACAGAAAGAGAACAGCTTTTCAACCATGAAGAGATTAATAGCAGTCTCCAGACAATTGTTGGTCCCCAATACAAAAGACTCTCCTAGAAGAGACTATTAAAAACCTTAAAAGAGAACTAGAAGAAAAATGGGAAAAGGAAAGAGAAGCTATGCAAGAGAGTACAGAAAAGGCATATAACTCACTAAAAGAAAAATTAGATAAAGTGGAAAAAGAAAACAACTTCCTGAAATGTGAATTGGAAAAGGTAAAAAAACTCCCCAGAAGTGCAGAGAAACAGAATTTGTGAGTTGGAAAAAGAAAATAATTCACTAAAAAAAAAAAAATTAGTGAAATGGAAAAAAATTCCATAGAGCAAAACAACTCCTTTAAAAACTCAATTGGACATATACAAAAAGAAGCCAAAAAAAAGCTAATGAAGAAAATAACTCACTAGAAACCAAAACTGAACAAATAGAAATGACTGATTCATTGAGACATCAAAAATCAGTCAAGCAAAACCAAAAAAAAAAAAAAAAAAAATGAAAGATTGGAAAAAAATGTCAAATATTTACTTGGCAAAACAATAGACCTGGAAAATAGATCTAGGAGAGATAACCTGAGGATCATTGGACTATCCAAAAATTATGATGAAAAAAAGAGCCTAGATACTATTTTACAGGAAATCATTAAAGAGAACTGCCCAGAAGTAATAGAACAGGAAGGTAAAATAGGCGTTGAAAGAATTCATCGAACACCTTCTGAAAAAGACCCTAAAATAAAAACTCCGAGAAATATTGTGGCCAAACTTCAGAATTTTCAGACTAAAGAAAAAAATTTTACAAGTAGCCAGGAAAAAACAGTTCAAATACCTAGGTGCCACAATAAGTGTCATGCAAGATCTGGCTGCCTCAACATTAAAGGATCAAAGGGCCTGGAATCTGATATTCTGAAAGGCAAAAAAAAACTTGGAATGCAGCCAAGAATAAACTATCTAGCTAAGCTGAGCATTTTTTTCCCATGAAAGAAGATGGGCATTTAATGAAACAGAAGAATTCCTTTTGTTTCTAAGGAAAAAAACAGACTTAAACAAAAATTTGATCTCCATCAACAGGACTCAAGAGAAGTAGAAAAAGGTAAAAGAAAGTCTTGAGAACTGTATTTCTGTTGTGGATATATATATAAACCACATGTGTAATTTGATTTTACTGATATAACATAAAAAGGGAAGTAGAAATGGAAAGGGGAGAGTGTCAGAAAAAGGGAAAAGGGGAGGTAAAAAGAGGGAAACTAATGCTATGATGAGATAAAGGAAACCTATCATATCTGAGGGAACTTAGAGAGGGGGAGGAACATTGTGTGAATCCTATTCTCATCAGAGTTGGCTCAAAGAGGAAATAATTGACATACTTGTTTTACAGAGAATCTTCTCTCACCTCATTAAAAAGTGGGAGAGGAAAACGGAAAAGGAAAAAGAGTAATAAGGGAAGGGTACAAGAAAGAGGAAGGGATTCAAAGGGAGCAGGGAAGGATACTAAAGAGGGAGAGCTGTGTGACACAAGTGGGACCCATAAGTTTAATACTAGGGAATGGGGAAAGGAGGGCAAGAAAAAGAAAAGCATAATCTGGGGATATTAGGATGGCAGGAAATACAGAATTAGTAATTTTAACCATAAATGTGAATGGGATGAACTCTCCCATAAAGAGGAGGCAGATAGCAGACTGGATGAGAAGTCAGAACCCTACAATATGTTGTTTACAGGAAACATATTTAAAACAGGGAGATACATACACCGTAAAGGTAAAAGACTGGAGGAGAATCTATTATGCTTCAGGTGAAGTCAAAAAAGCAGGGGTAGCCATCCTTATCTCAGATCAAACAAAAGCAAAAATTGATCTAATTAAAAGAGATAAGGAAGGAAACTATATCTTGCTAAAGAGTACTATAGACAATAAAGCAATATCAATATTAAACATATATGCACCAAGTAGTATAGCATCTAACTTCCTAAAGGAGACGTTAAGAGAGTTGTGAGAAGAAATAGACAGCAAAACTATAATAGTGGGAGATCTCAATCTTGCACTCTCAGATTTAGATAAATCAAATCACAAAACAAAAGAAAGAAACTAAAGAAGTAAATAGAATATTAGAAAAATTAGGTATGATAGATCTCTGGAGAAAACTGAATGGTGACAGAAAGGAGTATACTTTCTTCTCAGCAGTTCATGGAACCTACACAAAAATTGACCATATATTAGGACATAAAGACCTCAAAATTAAATGCAGGAAGGCAGAAATAGTAAATGCTTTCTTTTCAGATCACAATGCAATAAAAACTACATTCAACAAAAAGTTAGGTGTAAATAGACCAAAAAGTAATTGGAACCTAAATAATCTCATCTTAAAGAATGATTGGGTAAAACAGCAAATTATAGACACAATTAATAATTTCACTCAAGATAATGATAACGGTGAGACATCAAACCAAAATTTGTGGAATGCAGCCAAAGGGGTGATAAGGGAAAATTTTATATCCTTAGAGGCTTACTTGAATAAAATAAAGAAAGAGAAGATCAATGAATTGGGCTTGCAACTTAAAAAGCTAGAAAAAGACCAAATTAAAAACCCCCAATCAATTGCTAAACTTAAAATTCTAAAATTAAAAGGAGAAATTAATAATATAGAAAATTTAAAAAAAAAACTATTGAGCTAATAAATAAAACTAAGAGTTGGTTTTATGAAAAAACCAATAAAATTGATAAATCTTTGGTAAATCTGATTAGAAAAAGGAGAGAGGAAAATCAAATTAGTAGTCTTAAAAATGAAAAGGGAGAACTTTCCACCAATGACGAGGAAATTAAAGAAATAATAAGAGGTTACTTTGCCTAACTTCATGCCAATAAATTTGATAACCTAAGCAAAATGGATGACTACCTCCAAAAATATAGGCTTCCTAGATTAACAGAGGAGGAAGTAAATTGCTTAAATAGTCCCATTTCAGAAAAAGAAATAGAACAAGCTATTAATCAACTCCCTAAGAAAAAATCCCTATATCATAATGACCTAGAAAAAATAACAACGAAGTTCATATGGAAAAATAAAAGGCCAAGAATTTCAAGGGAATTAATGAAAAAAAATCAAATAAAGGTGGCCTAGCTGTACCAGATCTAAAATTATATTGTAAAGCAGCAGTTACTAAAACCATCTGGTATTGGCTAAGAAATAGACTAGTTGATCAATGGAATAGGTTAGGTTCAAAGGACAAAACAGCCAATAACTTTAATAATCTAGTGTTTAACAAACCCAAAGATCCCAGTTTTGGGGATAAGAATGCATTATTTGACAAAAATTGCTGGGAAAATTGGAAATTAGTATGGCAAAAACTAGGCATTGACCCACACTTAACATCGTACATCAAGATAAAGTCAAAATGGGTTCATGACCTAGGCATAAAGAATGAGACTATAAATAAATTGGAAGAGCATAGGATAGTTTACCTCTCAGACCTGTGGAAGAGGAAGGAATTTATGACCAAAGAACTAGAGATCACTATTGACTACAAAATAGAAAATTTTGATTATATCAAATTGAAAAGTTTTTGTACAAACAAAACTAATGCAGATAAAATTAGAAGGGAAACAACAAACTAGGAAAACATTTTTACAGTCAAAGGTTCTGATAAAGGCCTCATTTCCAAAATATATAGAGAATTGACTCTAATTTATAAGAAATCAAGCCATTCTCCAATTGATAAATAGTCAAAGGATATGAACAGACAATTCTCAGATGAAGAAATTAAAACTATTTTTAGCCATGTGAAAATATGCTCCAAATCATTATTAATCAGAGAAATGCAAATTAAGACAACTCTGAGATACCACTACACACCTGTCAGATTGGCTAGAATGACAGGGAAAGATAATGCGGAATGTTGGAGGGGATGTGGGAAAACAGGGACACTGATACATTGTTGGTGGAATTGTGAACACATCCAGCCATTCTGGAGAGCAATTTGGAACTATGCTCAAAAAGTTATCAACCTGTGTATACTCTTTGATCCTAAAGAAGGGAAAGGGACCTGTATGTGTCAAAATGTTTGTGACAACCCTGTTTGTAATGGCTAGAAGGTGGAAAATGAATGGATGCCCATCAATTGGAGAATGGTTGAGTAAATTGTGGGATATGAATGTTATGGAATATTATTGTTCTGTAAGGAATGACCAGCAGGATGAATACAGAGAGGACTGGCGAGACTTACACGAACTGATGCTAAGTGAAATGAGCAGAACCAGGAGATCATTATATACCTCAACAACGATACTGTATGAGGAGGTATTCTGATGGAAGTGGATCTCTTTGATAAAGAGATCTAATTCAGTTTCAATTGATCAAGGATGGACAATGTCTTCCAAGTCTTTTTTGGAGAAAGTATCTTTTTTTTTATAACTTTTTATTGACAGAACCCATGCCAGGATAAGTTTTTACAACATTATCCCTTGCACTCACTTCTGTTCTGATTTTTCCCCTCCCTTCCTCCACCCTCTCCCCCAGATGGCAAGCAGTCCTATCCATGTTAAATAAGTTACAGTATATCCTAGATACAATATATGTGTGCAGAACTGAACAGTTCTCTTGTTGCACAGGGAGAATTGGATTCAGAAGGTATAAATAACCCGGGAAGAAAAACAAAAATGCAAGCAGTTTATATTCATTTTCATGAGCAGAATTCATTGTAACATGTTCTATTTTTTAGAAACAAAGAAAATAAAGGTTAAATAAGCCATTGGACCAAACCAATTACACACAGAGGTCTTAGTATGCATTTTGCCCACATTTGAGTACATTGAGAGATTTATTTTTAAAATATCTGAAAGAGGGAAAAAATCCAAATGATTAGATAAATTCACAGATGTTATCACTCCAAAAGAAAGGGTTCAAAAAGATATCAATAACCACCTACCCATGTGCCTATTTTTTCAACCTATGAAATCTTTGTAGGAATAATTTACATACATCATCAACAGCATCCTTGATGAAAATTTGAGAAGGTCTCAAGCAAGCTCTGGTAAATAATAATCCATAACAGACACATTTTTATGGTAACTGGTGACTGAAAAGTATAGAAAATACAAAATCATATTGTATCTATTATTTGTTAACTATTTTTAAAACATTTGATTTAACAGAGCAAAATATAGTCTTAAGGACTCTCCTTAAACTTAGTGTCTTCAAAGCATATACAAATCATTCAGAATTGATAGGTGTGAGAGGAGAAGTAATTTTGTAGTAGAAGGGAAGTATAAAATATAAAAATAGTTACTCACCAAAGGTATTCATCATTATCATGTAGGATAATCATTGCTGAGCTTATATGAAAGAGAAATTCTGTATAAGTCTTTTAGATGCTCGTGTATACAAATTTATCCAGGTTATTTCAAGCCTAAGAACACTGCAGAGTCTCCTAAAGAGATCCAAAAGCATTCAAAAAAGTTCAGTCCTGTGATCCTTAGAGGAAGAAGCATAAGGTTAGAGAATGGTTATTGTCCAAATGATGACATGAAATTGTATCAGTATCTATTCTTTAGACAGATTCTATGGATAAACAATGAACTGTTCACCGAATTGAATTAAAATAATAGCTACTGAATTGCATTTGTTAAGTTGCACAAGACCTTGAATGATCTCAAGGTGTGTTTTTTTCCCCTGAAGTAACATCCCCTCTTTTTGACATCAGTATCTTTTTGGAAATGTTTTACGTCTATGATGAATCACAAATACATAGTCTCCACACATACATACATAGTCTCTAAATAAATGAAAATTGTGGGTAACCAAAGAGCAATAGAAAGATACAGAATTAGCATAAATAGTCTGTAGCAGGTTATATACAGTTACATCTACTAATCTACCCCCTGCATTCTTTCTCTTCCCCTCAACTAGAATTGTCCCCTCAGTAGGAATTTTTTCCAGATCATGCCCCTATTCCTTTGGAGAGTTAATCATTCAACCTTGCAATTACATCCTGAGCTGAACTATCCTGATTGGTGTGAGTGTACCCATGACATACAGCCTTTTACACAAACTTTCTTGATTCTCCTCTACCCCCAGCTGCTAGTATTTCCCTAAGCTGCCTCACATTTGTGTCGCAGTAATATTTATGCTTATATATGTTTATGTAGATTTTCCCAATAGAATTCAAAATCCTAAAATATGAGACTTTCATTTTGTCATTGTATTTCCAATTCCTAGCATGGAGTTTGGCATACGATGGGTACATTAAAAATATTTGTGGTTTGATGTTACTAGCTGACCTCAGATCATGTTTCACATCTCATCCACCCATCCACTCCAGATAAATTGCTGTTTATCTTGCTAATTTGCATATATACCACTTCCCCATACCTCATTTTCTATCTCTTACTCTTCAAAGAATGTTTAAATCAGTCCTATCATTGTTTCTGGAAGGAAATAACAATTGACTGCCCTATATCTCCACTCACCATCCCTGTGAATCCTCAGACCAAAATTCCTTCTCTGCTTGCCATTCTCCTATACATGTTGCCTTAACTAGGCAGTAGTAGAGTGCTGGGCATAGAATGAGGAAAGTCTGAGTTCAAATCCATTTGTAGAGACTTACTAACTATGTAATTCTGGAAAAGTCACTTCTCTCCTATTTACCTCAATTTCCTCAGCTGTAAAGTGGGGATAATAATAATACCTATCTCATAAGTATTTGATGATACTCATAAAGCCCTTAGCACAGTGCCTGGAATGTTCTAGGCACTTTATAAATATTTCTTCCTTTCTTTTTCCTACCTTCTCCCCTACCCTTACTGGAATATAAGTTCCTTGAAGATAAGAACTATCTACTGTTCATATGGGGGATAGCACCATGGGAGAGGTATGACTCTCCATAGAGTATCGTTACTTCAAGACTCTAGAACAGAACTTTGTACCGTGCTTGACATGTAATAGGCATTTAATATCTCTCCAACAATTAAAACAATTAATTTTGTGCATGAAAAGCATAGAAGAGGCCATGATAGAGAGAGGTGGCCAGAAAAGGAGATGAGTTGTAACAAGAGTAAAGCAACAAGAGTGAAAGATAAGAGATGGACAGCCTATGTGCAGCTCTAGTGCCAATGTAATTTCAAGGGATCATAAGGAAAGCCTCTAATACATTGGCTGAACCCTGGGTGAGAATTAAATGTCACACAAGATGAGAAGGCTTGGTTGGTTTGCAATATGCCTCAATGCAGAAAGTATCCACACCACTGAGATCACATATTCACTGAAGCATCAACACAGCCAGAAAAGAAACTATCAAACCACATTCACAGGTCTCAGAAGCAGAGACCCATTTTATTTTGAGTTCCTTTTTCTCACCCCTGGGAGATATTAATGAAGTGATATTTACAGAGATCTCTCATTTAGTCAAATTAAAGCCCATTTACAGAAATCTGCCCTTTGGCATATTCAGGACTGTTGTAAACCATTAAACCACCTCTCTCCTGACAGAGAGGTGATGGGCTCCTCATGCAGAATGAGACATACATTATTTGAACAGGAACAATACAGGATTTTGTTTTGCTTAACTATGCACATTTTTTCTCCCTCTTTTCTCCTTTCCCCCACTCCATAAAAGGGAGGTGAGAGGAAGAAAAAAGGGATTTTTATCAATTTTTAAAAGTAAATAAAAAGCATTAGCTCATTAAACACACACACACAAACTCACTCACACACACATCTGTTACTTCTGGCTTGAACTAGGCAAAACCCATACTCTCAATGGGCATGCCCAAGTAGGAACTAGTTATTATTTTTCTCCCTTTCAAAATATCAGGAATAATTATCACAACATTTTATCGTGTCTTTTTTTTTTTTACTTTTTTATTTTACTTAGCCCAAGTTAGAGAAAACTTGGTATTTATTTACAAGGCTAATAGCATCTGGAGCATGTTGACATTTCAATTTTGAAGATGGGAGTTTTCAAATTTGGGCAAAGTCCAACTGACCATTCTTAAGATGTCCAAGTTTAATTGATAAAGGGCAAGTTTCAACATGCAAGATTTATTGTATTTATTACTCTTTAGGAGGAAAAACACATAACCTTAGAAGAACTAGAAGTGACAAATATGACACTTTTAGATGGCTTTGGGTGGAAAGGACTGATACACTGGGTTCTCCTACCCAGGGAGGAATGTGAAAGGGCTCAAATGAATTAGACATTTTCTTTGATCTCTGAGCTGCTGTTTTCATAAAAGTCTAAATTAAGGAGATGGTACCTTGGAAGTGATAAGACCACCACAGAGTATCATTAGTTCAAAAGGCTACAAAATGGAACTCATCTTTTCCTTTCAACTATCCCACCTCTCACCTTCCCTATATCTGTAGAGGGAAACACTGTCTTCCTAGTCCCTCAAGTTAGGAGTCATCCTCTATTCCTCATTATTTCTCAACCCTTTCTCCCTACATCCAACCTGCTACCAAAGCCAATCAAAACCCACCTTTGCAATATTTCTTGAATATGTCATCTTCTCTCCACCAACAATGCCATCACTCCAGTGCAAGCCCTCATTACCTCAGCACTATTGCAACAGCTTGCTGGTGTGCCTCAGCTCTCTCCCTACTTTAATTCATCCTTTATTCAGCCACCAAAGTGATTTTTTAAAAACATGGGTCTGACCATGTCACCCCTCTATTCAAACTCCAGTGATTTCTTATTGCTTTCAAGAGCAAATACAAAATGCTCTGTCATTCAATGTCTTTTGTAATCTTTCCAGTTTTCTCACACCTTACTCCTTGCCACATTCTCTTTCAGCTAGTGACACTGCTCTCTTTGTTGTTTCATGAACAAAGACTCCATCTCTTAGTTCTATACATTTTCTCTGGCTGTCCTATGGCTAGAATGCTCTTCCTCCTCATCTCTGTTTCCCAGCTTCCTTAGTTTCATTCAAGGCCCAACTAAAATCCTATATTCTACAGGAAATCTCTAATCCATATTAATTCTAGTGCCTTCTTTTTTTGATTATTTGCTATTTATCCTGTATATAACTTTTTGAATATGTATGTTTTCAAGTTGTCTTCCCCATGTCCTCCTTGAGGGCAGGGATTGTCTGTACCTCTTTTGTATCCCCAGTACTTAGCACGGTGTCTAGCACTAGTATGTGCTTTAAAATGTCCATTGATTAATTGAATGAATGATTCCCTAATAATGCACACTTTCATCGAATTTGTTAGGGTTCTACAATTTCCTCAAGATTTCATGCTTTTTCTTGGAGAGAAAAATTGGAAGTTGTTTATCCTAAGTCATAAAGCAGCTCAATCAGGTCAGTGGCAACTCCCAGGAAAAAAGATCATAAGAATTTGACCACTCTTAGAGAAGAAATGAGTTAAACATTTCAAATCAATACATATATAACATTAGAATGAAACAAGTCGGAACTTGAACAACAGTATTTAAATTTCTGCTCATTTTCATGTTCATGCTTCACTGAGCCCAATACTGTGGATACAAATAGATTCAGAAGCATAATAAAACTATGCAAGTTGCTGGGCTGACCAGAAGCAATGATCCACCAAACTAATCTGGTGGCTCCTCAGATGGCAATTTGTCAGATTGAATCAATTAATCCAAAAGCATTTATATAGTGATTACTATTAAAGCAGATACTTTACTAAGTCTATAAGTAAGTGGGGAGAAATCAGTTGCTGTCCTCAAGGAGATTGCATTCTAAGCGGAGAAAACAATTTTAGCTGAAGTAAACTCAGTGTCTCAGGCAAAAGAGAACAGTTTAATATTTGGGAGAGGTGAAACCTGTGGAAATTCTTTGTAACTGAGACTATGTATTTACTTCCACTTCATGCATAAAGAGCTGATTACTCCCAAAGAGATAAGGCCATTCTTCTTGTCCTTTGCCTACATTGCTAAGCATCCAAAGTTCTTTACATTCTTGCACCAGCTGACCAGACCTAAGTTAACTCTCAGTTGTGTCCTAAAGTCCAACCTCCTTTCTAGTTAGGAAAGTCTCTTCCTCATCCCTTTGTTCTCTCCTGATTTCTTATTTTGGGCTTCCATTAAGAATGTCCCTTTTTGGACCACAACATAGCATTCTAACTCTCTCTCTTGTTATTTGCTTGCATTTTGTTTTATTTCTCAGTTTTTCTTCTTTCTTCTTGATCTGATTTTTCTTTTGCAGCAAGATAACTATATAAATATTACATATATTGGATTTAACATATATTTTAACATATTTAAAATTATTGGACTACCTGCCAGCTAGGGGAGGGGGTTGGGGACAGGAGAAGAAAATATGAAACAAAAGGTTTTGCAAGGGTCAATGTTGAAAAAAATTAATCATGCATATGTTTTGTAAATAAAAAGCTTTAATAAAAAAAAAGAAGAGAAAAAAAGACTTAAGAACATTGATCAATTGTACAAAGCAAAAACAATATTATACAATGATCAGTTCTGATGGCTCTCTTCAATGATGAGATAATTTAGACCTGTTCTAATGATCTTGATATGAAGAGAGCTATCTACACTCAGAGAGAGGATTATGGGAGCTGGGTGTCATTCACAACATATAATTTTCACTCTTTTTGTTGTTGTTTGCTTGCATTTTTTCCTGTTTGATTTGATTTTTCTTGTGCAGCAAGATAATTGTATAAATATGTATGCATATATTAGATTTAACATATATTTCTATCATGTTTAACATATGTTGGATTACTTGTCATCAGGGAAAGGGGTTGGGGAAGAAGGTGAAAATTGGAACACAAAATTTTCCCAAGGGCTAATGTTGAAAAATTATCCATGCATATGTTTTGAAAGTAAATAGCTTTAATAAAAAATTTTAAAATTAAAAAAAGAATATTCATCAATGCAATGAAAAGCCATTATTTCAGGTGACTGATAATGAAGTGTGCTTCTCATCTCCTGACCAAGAAGAGATGGATTCAGAGTAAAGAATTAGATATATGTTGTTTGACAGGGTGAGAACTGAATGTATGCTGTTTGAGTATGCTTATTAGTTGCCAGGGTTTTGTTTTTCCTTTGTTTGTTTGTTTCAAAGATGGAAGGAAGAAGGAAAGGTTAAAAAAATAAATACTGATTAATTTTTTAAAAAATAAGAATATCCTTTCTACTTTCCTTCTGCTTATCTTTTAATCTCTCAGAGGTTAAACTTTCTATAAATGAAAGCTTTGAATCAGATTTTTCAGACCATTCTGCCTCTACATTTTATAACATCAAACTTGACCATGTTATCCATGTCCTATTCATAGATTATAGAAGCTGTTTCTAAACATCTGTCTTCTGAATTTTTATAGCATTTATCTTCTGTGTCATGTATTATTGCTTATACATGAAAAAGTTAAGTAAGGCAACATGTAATATGTCTTATCTCCTGGAGAACCTAGAGCACTAGCCCTTTTCTTCGATGTTCACCTCAGTACCTAACTATGCACATGGCACATGATGAGTAAATGTTTGTTAAACTAATAGCTGGGTGGATAAGGTGGCCTGTTCTTTAGAATTGTTCCTATTTAATTTCATTGACTAAAGCAAAAAGCACTTGTTAAGCACCAACTTTATGCTGGACACTAGGGTAGGCGCTGAAAATAATATATTTATCTGTCTTTAGTTATCTTTTTGTTGGTAGTTAGATCCTAAATATGACAGTCCTTTATAATAAATTTTGAAATAATGGTGGCAGAAAGAAGAGCTGAAGTGGCGTTGCTTCCTAAGGTATCATGGTTGATTTTTTTGTCTCTCTGCAAGCAGTCCTGTCCAAATTCACATTTTTGACAGATATCAACAGAATACCTTAAGCCAATCTTCCTCCAGACTACAAACTTAGGCAATACCCTCATTGATCCCCATGACCTCATTAAGGCATTCCAGGATGGCTTTATCTTCCCCTGGTGATGCTGACCCCATAATGGCCTTTTAAGGCTTCTCCTACTATTTTTCTACCGTTAGCTTTGTGCTCAGCATTCTGGCCCTGACTGACATATCTCTCTGAATGCAAAAGAGTCCTTCAGGGCGTCCTTGGGTTCATCATGACATCTCTAATGGCAACTATTCAATCCTTTCCATTACAACTGATCATCAGGGTGTATAATAAATGAAATAAATGCAGTCTGGCTCTGGGTACAGCTGCCTATTATCCTGGGTATTTGAGCTAGAAGAACCTTACCTGCAGGTGTGCATTTTCTTTACTTTGTGTTATCAAAATGTAGGCAAAGGATACTTCAAAGGGAGAATGAACACTAGGCACATGGCCTGTGGGTTTCATTTTGCTGATTTAACAAAGGAGATATTAAAATAATAATAGATTCCAGTTATTTAGAGATATAAGCCACGGTGCCTATCAAGGTCCTGTCCTTTACCTAAAGCTATGAAATTCTCCATTTCTGGGAAGGAGCTGATTTGACCTCAGTACAGGAATATGCAGAAGTCATCTCAAAATGGCTTGAGATTCAGTTGTTACATTTTCCATTGAACATTACAACTTGGAAATAAGCAAATGCTATAGATCGATATTGGTTTATTATTTGTTGATTTGCTAGACTTAAGAAAGAAATGAGAGGAGAGAAAGTAGAAAAAGTACAAGAGGAAATTAGAGGGAAAGTAGATTAACTAGAAATTCTAAGGATGTATAAAAATATCTGTATCTCTTTTTGAGGTGGCAAAGAAGGAGAATCTGCTGGGGTGACCATAAATTGAAGAGTAGATGAACAAGTCATGGAATATAAATGTGTTGAGAATACTATTGTGCTGAATTCTTAATAGCATAATGACTAACCTGCTACCCAAGTGATGGACTCAGAATGCAGAAAAAGACAACATTTTTAGATATAGCCAATATGGAAAATTGTTTTGACTGACTATATGTTTGTAGTCAGTTTTGTTTGTCTTTTGGGGGACAGGATGAGATTAGAGGATAAGAAGGATTTTGACGTATTAAAACAAATATTTTTTACCAATAAAATAAATGTAAACTGATTAAAAATAATGAATGAAAATGTTAATAGGTTAAACTTTTAAAGTGTGTTCAGGATACTTTTTTGAGAGCCTTTCATTAAGCATTTATCAGCACACTCCCGTGTTTTACCTCAAATAATCCAGGAGTAATTTCCATGGACCTTTCCTTGGGTTACAAGTTTAGATATAAAAACAGGCCATCTAAAAGAGCTAAAGAAGTAGGAACTACTTTTAGAGATTATGGCTTCTCTTTCATCACAGGTCTTCCAAAAATATCTTGATGACTCCTTAATTGTCAGATACCTTGTAAAGGATATTGCTATTTGGGTATTAATAAAACTGTTTCATTTGTGGTTCCTAAAAAATTTTAAAAGCTGAGATTCTATAGCTCAAAAATCCTTTGTCCAGATATAGTCTATGGCATAATTTACCTGAGATTGGAGTTTCTTAAACTTTATTTGCTTCATGAACCTTACTTAGTCAATCTGGTAAATAGACTTCTCAGAAAAAATATTTTTAAAAATATAAAGAAAACCACACTGGCACAGTTAGGTGGTGCTGGGATAGAGTACCAGCCCTGAAGTCAGGAGTATCTGATTTCAAATCTGACCTCAGACACTTAATACTTCCTAGCTGTGTGACCCTGGGCAAGTCACTTAACCTCAATTGCCTCTGGTAAAAACAAACAAACAAAACCATAGGATTACAAAGGAAACCAATTATTAAAATAAAGATGTAACTTTTCCATATACAGATTTCCCTTGAAATGTATGCAAAGGCCTATAGGTCCTAAGTTAAGAAACCTTAGCCTAAGAAATTGTATGATAAACTATGGCAGATTCAGAAGTCACTGGAAGTTTGGGTTGGTTTGAGAAGGTCAAGTTCTGAGTATTTGCATTTGATAAGTGGTTGAACTTATCTCTAATATTTGGCCTTGTTTCTCATTGTGAATGATTGATATTTTGGGTGAATATAAACTTTCAGGGATAGTCTGCCCTTTGGAGATGTCTGGCAGATTCCTATGGATAATAAAGACCCTTTTATTGATAAAGAAGTTTGCCTGATTCTTTCTCTTAACCCCTCATTAATGACTATGTTACAGTAAATCCTCATTAACCTATTTATTTGGCAGTGGTAATCATTCAGATATGTGTCGGCTTAGAGTTTACATTTAGAATATTTATGAGATGGTTTTTATTGAACAAACTAATATAATGAACGAGGTGAGGGAAGGAAGCAGAGGACAGATTGCTTAAACATATGAAAACTAGGTACTGCTGAGGTGATTTTAAGTGGTTTTACCACAATTGATAAAATAAATTTATATAGCAATAAGTGATTCTTATCTATTAAAATATGTTTTTTAGTAGACAAGATCTTCTAAGTCAAACTATAAATATCAATTTTGGTGCCCAAGGCAAGTACCCTCTTGAAATTACTTCATATTACTTTGTGTATATTTTATATTTACTTATTTCTGTAATATTTTTGATACTTGCCTGTCCCCAATCCCACCATGTAAACTCCTTAAAGATAAGGGAATTTTTAAAAATGTTATTACAGAACTGATTCTATTACCTTGCACATGATGGGCATTTGTTCAACTTGGCTGATTTTTCACACATCCCATCCTTCAAACCAAACATCTGTGAGAGTAAAAAGTGTCTTGTTCATCTTTGTATCCTTTTTATTCTCTATAACAAAGTTGTGAATATATTAGGCACATAAAGGATTACCAATAAAGATAAATTACAATGGAAAAGATATTTCAGGTGAATAAGTTGAAAACACATTACTCCTTTGACCATCTCACTTTTGTATCAGTATCCTTAGAATCTGACACATTATTTTCAGATAATCCTCTTATATAATGGAGATTGCATACCTACCTCTTTTTCTTTCTCAGTACTAATCAGTCCAGTATACCAGAAATGGGTCCAGCTAGAATAAGGGTATGTAATACAGTGAAAGTCTTGGATTTTCTCATCCATTTCTCATATACTGGGATCAGGGTATTTGTATTGTGTCCTAACATATAGTAGATGCTTAATTAATGTGTGTTGATTAATTTTCCTCCTGACATTCCAAGTGAAATTTCTTACATTACCAATGAATATCAAATGTTTTATTATATGATACCGAGTTGAAATATTATGAGGAATTCCAGTATTGGTGTGTGTCTCTTTCCTGTTCTCCTATCTCCCCAGCAAAAAGAATTAAAAATTAAAAAAAAAAAATAGGATCTTGTAACATGTAGTGTTGAGAATGCCTATCTACTTCCTAAATGGAGGTTTGTTTCTCCAATTCTTCTTACCTGCTTGATACAGAAAAAGCTAAATCTTAAATGTTCACTAGGGGGTTATTTTAATAAATCAAACTTTTTTGCAAGGTCTGTTTGTTCATTTGCTTTTGTTCAAATTGTAGGTGACAGGCCTTATCAATTATTTGGATCTACACACTTTTATCAGAAAACAAGAGAATGGTTACAGTAGCTGACAAGAACAATTGAATCTGTGGATATTTCCGATGACTGGAAGTACAGATCTGATCGGGCAGATGTATGGCTTGAGCACTATCAGGCAAGAGCCTTCTTAGACATAACCCCTGTCTAGCAAAAAGAGGAGGAGGAAAAAATTGTCAACTGATATTTGTCTCAAATGTTGGATTCAGAACCATTCAATTCATCTCACAAGAAAATGGTTTCAGCCATCCTGAATCATTTATATTAAATCTGTAGCTTGCCAAATGCTTTGGGCAGTGCTGAAGATGTGGAATGAATTGTATCAACCTGCCCTCAATGGACAAAACTCTTAGGAAGGCAGGACATAAGTTATGTCTGTGGATTTAGAGCTGGAAGAAAATTTAGGTCTATCAATGAACCAACAAGCATTCATTAAATGTATACTATAGTGTAACAGTTAGAAAGAATCTAAAAGATTAGCTGGTTCAGCCCCCTCATTTAAAATTTATTTATTATTCTGAGCATAGCAAACACCAAATTGAATGAATATTTGCATATACCTAATAGAACAGAAAAAGATTGCCCATGAAACTGCAGATCCCGAACATATATAGTTTGCTTTTCTTTTTAAGTATATATTAAGGTTAATCTTAAGCTTTCAGTGTTGTACTCTTTATCTGGCTTTCTTTCTATTCTTTTTTCTCCATTTTAATACAATTATTCTTTTTTTTCCTTCCTTTTTTTTTTTTTTTTTTTTTGCTACCCTGTCTCTACCTCCTTTTGCCTCAACCTGTCTTATATTGTACCCAACTGAAACTCCCCCTTCTCCAAACTTCTTGTTTGATCTGGGCAGTAGCTTCTTTCTAGTCCCTCACCCACATTCACAACCTCAATATTGATCTTGTATCACTTGCCAAGCCTTGTCAATTTCTCCTCCATAACTTTTTTTTTCCAACTCCATCTTCCTCCTTCAACTTACAGGACAACCATTACCCTCATCCAGACCATTGTTATCTCCTGCCTATTACCTACTAAGTGAATCCTGCTTTCTTCTTTCCAATCCATTCTCAACATTGCTTCCAAAATAATCTTCTTTAAGCACAAGTCTTATCATGTTACTTCCTGATCAAATACTTTCAGTAAATATCTTTGTCTCTAAAATAAAAAAAAAAAATTAAACTTCCAAGCTTGGCATTTTAACCCTACAGTCCAACTCCAAACTACTCTTCCAAAAGCTTTATACATTCTTCCCCTTCAGACACTGCATTTTGGCCAACCTGATCTATTTTTGGGTTCTTGAACTTGGCTTTCTGTCTCCTACCACTACCCTCTTTGCATGGGTTGTCTCTATCCCTGGAATATACTCAGGAATAATCTCTGTCTTTTAAAATATTTGACTTCCTTCAAAGTTCAATTCATATGCCATTTTCTCTGGGAAGTCTTTCTTGATTCTACTTGTTATTAATAGTTTCCCCTTCTTCATATTAGTTTACATATTTACCTATTTTGGTGTCATACCCTTCAACAGAATGTAAACTTTTTAAGGATAGGAACTGATTTGCTTTTGTTTTCTCTTGACCAGACTTATTATAGTGCCTTGTACATAATAAGTATTTAATAAATGCTTGTCAGGCCAGATAAGATCAAATCATCATTGTTGTAGTTATTACTAAGGAATAACTGAACTATACAAAATAGAATTCAATGATATAAAAAACTGTAATGACTTACAACAAGAAAAGGAGAGCAGAGATCTGGTATAGCCAAGGAAGTTTCAAGGAGATATAGCTCTTATGGGATCCGAGTGTATAATGCAGCAACCTTCAGATCCTTTTGAGCACAATCATACTAATACCCATCCATCTCTGCTACTGGCTTATTTCTTTATTCATTTTTACTGTCTCTCTAGATTCAAAGGCAATGTAGTAGGTAAATTCTAGACAATTTTCAGTAAAATTATCAACATTTCAGCAATCCTTTTTTAACCCATTTAACCCTAACTATGGAATAAAACTGGGAAAGTCTATTCTTCCATGGGCAAACTTTGACTTTTACAATTCAACAACACCTGGCACATAGTAGGTACTTAACAATTGTTTAATGATAAAAGATACACATACACAAAATGTAAATTTGTGATTTACACCGAAAAGGACAATGAGCTGGAACTGAATAATTGAGCAGAAGGAAAAGAAAGATCTGGATCGTATTAGGAAATAAATTGTTATTTGGGACTTGATATTGGGTTATTGGGTACTTGATAATCTCCAAGAACCAACATTATACTGGGGCTCATCTTGTTAGTGTCATGATAGACTACAAGTCATGGATCACCAAAGTTTATAAAGAACTGAAATTGAAAATCACCCAAAAGCCATCAGAGGGGTGCATGGTGGGCCCAGAGCAGGGTGGGCATGTGCCTGCTGTAACACCCTACAAAGCAGGATGGTGTAAAGGATAAACTTAAAGAAATGAAAAAGCAGGGTCAGTTACATAGTGTTGGGTGGGAGGCAGTAGGTGGAACATGGGGCCCGAAGTTAGGAATATCTGAGTTCAGATTGGGCCCCTGATACTTTCTAGCTGGTGTGTTTCTGAGCAAGTCCTTTAGCCCCTGTTTGCCTCATTTTCCTTATTTGTAAAATGAGGATAATAGTACTTACCTGCCAAAGTTGCTGTGAGGATCAGAGAGAGCAATTGTAAAGCTTTTTTTTCCCCCTGAGGCAATTGGGGTTAAGTGACTTGACCAGGATCACACACCTAGGAAATATTAAGTGTCTGAGAATCAGATTCGAACTCAGGTCCTCCTTATTTAAGGGCTGGTGTTCTATCCCCTGTGTCACTTAGCTGCCCCAATTGCAAAGCTTTTAGCACAGTGCCTGGCACTTAGCAAGTACTACATAAAAGTAGCCATTGTTATAATTGGGCAGATAGATAGCTCAGAGTGCCTGATTTGAATGAGAGTTATTTTTATTTTATTTCATTTTTGAGTAAGGCTTATTTTCTTGAGGTCAAATCCAGCCTCAGACACTTACTAGCTGTGTGACCCTGGGCTAGTCACTTAACCCTATTCACCTCAGTTTCCTCATCTTTCATAAAATGAGATGGAAGAGGGAATGACAAAACCCTTTAGTATCTTTGCCCAAAAAAACTCCAAAAAGTATCATGAAGAGTCAACCACAATTAAAAAGAATGAAGAGAGTATTTTTGTTCTTGTTATTGTTAGACTTGAAATGCTACCTGGACAGTTAATAATTATGTGATTCGAGGTAGATCATTTAAACTTTCTGAACCTCAACTGTAAAATGCAAAAATTGGGCTTAAGATTGCTTCCAGCCCTGTATTTATGATCCTGTGTAGTGATCGCAAAAGAGATAACAAGAAGACAGTTCATTGAGAACTTTGTTTTCCTCTTGATAATAGAGAATTTAAAGAAGCGTTTGACCACACTGGACCCTTCTGTGGAAAACTTCTGGGAAAATACTGAGGAGTTATTTGAGATAAACAGGTATTTGCAGAGAAGTTATTCTTTGCCTTTATTAAGAAAATACTCATAGAAATGAGAACATAGATCCGTTGGAATATTGGGGTACACTGCACATATTAAATACTTAATAAATATTTGCTTAATGAATAAACTTAGAAGGCAATGTTTTTGACCCATAATAGGACCCAAACTTGCTAAGAGAATTTCTTCAGTTTTAAAAGGAATGTTATAATTAGAAGTGTGTTCCTCTCCTCACCCCCCAATACAACTAAATACACAAATTCGGCCATTTTCCCCTGACATCTTTTATACGGTAGAATTATGATAACAATGAATGATCCAAATCTTTACTTGGAGGTGTCCTCTCAAAAAAAATCAGTCCATAAAATCACTTTGCAACATGCTTGGGATATATTAAACAATGTACATAACCATTCGCTTTACTGCTGTTAAACCAACTTTAATCGTTTTGCCTTGGCCTTCTCTTTTAACTTTATTGCAGTAAAGTCAGAAGAGAAAAAAATGGAGCTGCTGACATTTGCAAAATGCATCTCAAATAGTATTAGATGGTGTTAATTAAAATGACTCCTAGTGCAGTGAACTAAGAGGAATCAATCACTGTTTCAGCAAATTAAACTCCCTCACTTTCCTTAGTGGTCTCATATTTTGTATTTTCAGGATAAATTTCGCACAGGTTTCAAATTCTCCTTCCAGAGTCCCATTTGTGGCTATTTTGGGTACATGAATGATTTGATTTGAAAGCTGCTGTTCAAAGTAATCACTGTTGGTAATAGTGATCCAAATGAATAGGAAGAAAGTGTGATTCCAGCTCACAGGTGCTTCCTTTTGGGTGAATGAACTGCCTGCTGTTTTATACATGTTCCCTGAAGCTATAGACCCTAAGGTAAAGTAAAGCTTCTTGGTTTCAGAGCCAACTTCTGCTCTTTGGGTAGTTAGGTTAAGCGGCTGGGATTGGGAAGGCAGCTAGATAACTCAGAGGGCAAGAGCTCTGGATTTAAAGTCAGGGAACCTCATCTTCCAGAGTTCAAATCTAGCCTGAGATACTTATTCACTGTGACCCTGGACAAGTTATTTAACCCTATTTGCCTCAGTTTCCTCATGTGTAACATGAACTAGAAAAGGAAATACAAGCCACTCTAGCTTCTTTGCCAAGAAAACCTCAAATGGGAAACCAGAGAGTTTGACATGACCATAATATGACTCAATAACAAGGACTAAAGGAGTGGGTTGTAAATTCAGTTAAGACAAAGAAATATAGCCAAGACTATCCTAAGATTTCTAGGATGCTGAAAGGGAGAACATTGGTTCCAGAATAAAACTAACCACAGCTACAGCTACTGCCAAAGGGAAAAGGCAAGTAAAGGAATAAGTGCCCCAAGATGGTGCTGCAGGTCCTTGCACAGCTCTCTAGATTGAACATTTTGGTACATGTGGCCCCACGTGGCCCCTCTCTATGGCTATCTAGGTTTAGCTCTAAATCACTCCACTTTACATGACCTTCATGAATTCCATGGTTTTGTTTTTGTACACCTAAACTAAATGCAATGCAGAGACTTAACATCTCTTAATGCAGACTTCCACACATGATGGCTCACATTAGCACTTTGAAGATCATTTGTTTCACTTTCAATCCAGTTGTTAAAAGGTTAATTAAGTGCTTACTTTACACTACTGTGCTAAGTGTGGGATGAAAAGATAAAAATGACAGTGCCTGCCTTCAAGGTATTTCCATTCTACTGTGAGTATGTGGTAGAGTGGAATGCCACCAGAGCAGAAGTAAATACACAAGGCAAAGAGTTGTACAAGACAAAACACTGGGAATATGTGAAAAAGGAGAGAATACTTTGAACTGGAGAAAGGGTGGAGGCAGGATGAAAACTTCAGGAACTTGGGCTCAGCCTTGAAGAAGGAGAAGGATGTAAGAGGGAGAAATAAAGAGAAGTTGTATTCCAGGCATGAAGAAGGACTTTCATGGATCATGAAGGTAGGAGATAGCATGTTAAAATGGGAGGGAGTTAGTTCTACAATTTGTCTAGAATAGTAGAATTTATAAGGGAGTAATGAGAAAAGAATCTGGGAAGATAAGGATGTCGGAAAGGTTAGGAGTCAAATTATTAGGGCCAAAATATTTATATTATATTCTGCATACAATAGAGAATCACTGAAGGTTTTTGAGTAAACTGACAATCAGACCTGTTCATTAGGAAGATTATGTTGACAACTGTGTGAAAGATAGATTGAAAAAACTAGATTGAAGGCAAAGAAATCAATTAGCAGGTTATTGAAAGATGTTAAGGGACTGAACTAGGATGATGGCCTATTGATTAGAAAGATGACTTTTGCTTTCTCGTTTACATTGTAATTATTTATATACAAGTGATTGACCACTGGGGTCTCAGACAATGAAACATGTCCATTATGCTCTACCTGATATCAGGTTGCAGGAAAGTCTTGCTTCCAAGAAGCAAGTTCACCAATCTTCCCTGTGTGTTGAAACTTTTTGGTCTAAGGATGTGATTTTTTTTTTATTATAACTTTCTATTGACAGAACATATGCCTAGGTAATTTTTTACAACATTATCACTTGATAATCATAATCATAATCATAATCATAAACATAATCACTTCTTTTCTGATTTTTCCCTTCCCTCCTTCCACCCACTTCCCTAGTTGGCAGGCAGTCCTATACATGTTAAATATGTTATAGTATATTAAGGATGTAATTCTTAGTTAAGATCTATGAGGTCTTGGGTTCAAATCCTGATGAGACTCCAGATGTAGTGTCTAGAATTACTCGCCCAACATCTCCCTGCCCTGAATCGTCAAATTCACTTTTGGTTGTGCTATAGACAATGAATGAGTCACTCCCTTACCTAAGGATATGATTTCTTAACCGCTAGATTGATTTATTGCTGGATTGGGTGAAGTAGATTATTCCTCAGGATTAGTGTCTCACTGATCTTGCTTGGAAAAGCATAACTACTGGCAAATGTGGCAAATGTTATGGAGTCCCATTTCAGGACTTCTGGTGCTTATCCTAATCTTTTAAAAATTCACAAATCATAATCTGTTGTTCATTCATTTAGTCATGTTCAATTTCTTATGACTCTTTGGACTATAGCATGTCAGGTCTTTCTATCCTCCACTATCTTCTGAATTCTGTCCAAGTTCATGTTCATTGCTTCCATGACACTATCTGTATCAACCTTCTCTCCACTCTTTCTCCTTTTGCTTTAATCTTTTCCCAACATCAGGGTCTTTTTTTTTTTTAATGAATCCTGTCTTGTTATGTGGCCAAAATATTTCAGCTTCAGCTTCCGCTTCAGTATTTATCCTTCCAATGAGTATTCTGTACACAGCATTTGCAGATTTTATCAAGGACTTTGCTACTCAGTCACAAGGCTTATGGAAAAATGTCAAAATTTAATTGCCCAGAAAAGTTCATTAGAATTGTAGGTCAATTTTATGATGGATGCTTGCCTGGATTCTGGGAAATGGACAATGCTCTTGCGCTTTCCCAGTCACCAATAGAGTGAAGCAAGACTGTGTTTGCTCCCATGCTTTTTAGTCAGGTTGTCATTTTAGCCATTTAACCATGTTGTCAAATTCTTTCAATGAGGATGAACATGGCAACAAAGCCAGCTACTGAAGTGATGGCAAATTCTTCCATTTGAAAAGGCTACAAGCCAAAAGTAAAGTGGAGGGAGTGTTAGCACGTGAATTTTTGTTGGCAGATGATTGTGCGCTCAATGCAGCCTCTGAAAGAGAGATGCAACAAAGTACGGATCAATGCTTGTGCTCAATTTAGCTCAACAATTAACACCGAGAAAACATAAGTTCTCCTTCAGCCAGCACGACATTGCCAGGCCTACCTCAGTGTTTGGGAGGTTCTGAAGGAAAATGTGGATGAGGAAAGGAATTAGACTGATACCAAATGGAAGGTCTACAGAGCCACCATACTCACCTCAATGTTGTATGTCCATGAAACCAGTGTCATGCTGGAAACTTACTTGCTTCCATTCGAATTATCTTTGGAAAATTTTCCTTATCACCTGGCAAGATAAGACACCGAAGTCCTTTCTTGAACTGAACTGCCAAGCATTCAGATTCTTTTGCAGAGAGCACAACTCCATTGAGCTGGTCACGTTATTCAAATGCCAAATGTATGCTTGCCAAAAAAAACTATTTTATAGAGAACTCACTCAAGGCAAGCATTCATGGTGATCAGAAAAAGCAACACAAGGACACTCCCAAGGTCTCTTTTCAGAACTTTAGAATTGATTGCATAACACGGGAGACACTGGCAGAGTACCACCCAACATGGTGTCCCTTCATCAGAAACATGTTTTTCTTTTATTTTCCCTCTTTGAACAAAACAGAATTGAAGTAGCTCAAAGAAATGTGAGATGCACAAAGTTAGAGAATCCACTTCAAATGTTCATATGGACTATTTTGTCTCCACCTGAGGCAGAGCATTCTAAGCTCATATTGGACTGATTAGCCACAGACACACTTTAGATTGATTTTAACATGGTGATGTTATTTTGGTCTTGTTGAGAATGAAGGACAATGACCAAATTAATTTCTTTAAATATTGACTGATTTCAAAGCGTCAATGCTACAGCATTAGCTTTTCTTATACTCCAACTCTAGCCGTCACACATTACTATTGGAAAGAACAATGTTTTGACCGTATGGATCTTTGTCAGCAAAGTGATGTTTCTAGGGTTTGTTTTACTTTGTTTGGTTTTGGTTTTAGTATTTTGTCCAGATTTGCCATCCCTTTCCTTCCAAGGAAAAAAAAAAAGTCTTTAATTTCATGGGGGCAGTCACCATCTGTGGTGATCTTTGAGCCCAAGAATATAAAATCTGACACTGCTTACATTTCTCCTCCTTATTTGCCAGGCACGGTGATAGGATCTGTTGCCATGATCTTATTGGGGGGGGGGAGAGGATTTTTAAATGTTACACTACAAGCTAGCTTTTACAATCTCTTCTTTTACCCTTATCAAGAGACTTCATAATTCTTCACTTTTTGACAACAGAGAAGGACTCTCTGTATACCTGAAATTTTGGATATTTCTCCTAGTAACCTTAATTCTGGCTTTCATTTTGTCCAGCCTGGCATTTGGCATGATGTATTCTGCATATAAGTTAAATAAATATGATGACCATATACAACCTTGTCTTACTCCTTTCCTCAGCGTTTTGTATGTTGTCTCTCTCCATTAAATTAGAAAATCATTGAGAGCAAGGATTCTTTCTTTTTTTATTTTTGTATCGGTATTTCTAATGCTTATCCCAAAATCTCCCTGTCCCTTTATCTATGCCTCTGTCTATCTCTGTGTCTCTGTCTCTTGGCCTCTCAAAAAATGGGTTGGAATGGTATTTACTAATAGATTTGCTAAAGTTAGCTGTTACAGAAACATCTCTCCAAACCAACGACATATTCTCCCCTTGCATAAACGATATTCCTGAGCTGAGTGGGATATAACTTTGGTAAAAATTGTCATGAGGACCCATGTGCACATGTCCTCAGTTACAGATCCCTAGAGACAGTGATGGCCACTGCTATTGCCACCAAATGGGAACTCCAAATCTTCTGACCTTTTAAAGTTTACAAGATCATGACCTTGTCAAGATAGGAAGAACAGAAGGAAAAGGAAGAGAATGAGAGACAGAGAGAGAAGAGAAACAGAAACACACACACACACACACACACACACACACACACAGGGAGAGAGAGAGACACACAGACAGAGACAGAGAAATTGAAAAGTTTCTCTTCTGTGTCCTTCCCTGCTGAATTCAACTAACACTCAACTGATTTCCAGCTGGAACTCACATTTTGGAACCAGCTTGTTGTGTTGTACACAGTCCCAGAAGCATATCTGATTCTTTCAGTCAATCACAAGACATTTCCTGTGTAGCTTATCTGTCTTTATATAATGATCAAAATACTTTATTCCTCTCAAATTGATTAGGGACTTGTTTACCCTTTTGATTGACTGACTCAATCCAGCTGAGTCTGGGACTTCTGTGATTGCATTAAGCAGGAGTGGGGGCAGAAACTATAGTCCATATATAGCGATGGTGTGCTGGAAAATTGTCAGTAACAGAACAAGAGAAAAAAAGAAATAGAGGAAGCTTGTATATAAATAGAAAATTCGGGATATGTGGTTCACATTGGGCAAAGCCAGCAAACTGCTAATTTGATAAATTCTGTTTTTCATCTGTGAACAGGCCTACAAACATTTCTACCTCACTCCTAAATCTCTCCAGAGACTTAACTAAATGCCACCCCATATGGACCCGATTCACTCCCTTAGAAGGCTGCTCATGGCATAGTATGCCTGAGTGCATAGATTGCCAATTTAAAGTAGGAGATACATTTTTGTCAAACATCAGTAACACTATAAGGGGGGAAAGGCATTTCCCATGAGTAGTTTTCTGTCTGGCAACTGACTGAATAATTTGCAATTTGAAAGCTTTAGTACAAGGTTTATTTTGATTAAATAACCATCGACTAGAGTTTATAAAGTACACATTCAAGGAAAAATAGTTTTAAGGGAAGAACTTCCTACTCATTAAAATGGGGAAACAGGATTTATAGTTTGACTCAGGTGTCAACCCATCTCTCCCATACATTCAATTAAATCCCCATTCCAGACACCTTCGTGTTTATGGTCTCTCCTTTGTGTTAGTGAGAAAGGTGAGACATTAATTTTTTATGAGGAATCTGATTATAAATTGTTTTCCTAGTCACTTACATAACTTGTAAATAAAATATGAGGGTATTTAATCAGATATAAACCATTTGCACTATATGCAAAATATACAGTGTGTGAAAAATTCAATATAAGATATTGACTTTCCCAGTGATATGACAGAATATCATTCTAATACACTCGTTACTAATGACTTATGAAACAGCCAATTTTTTCTGACATTTTTGGTTTGTTTTTTTGAGTCTGGGTCTCTCTATCTTGCTTGAGCTGAAAGTAGAATGTCTGTTTACAAGTGCAAGCCAAATACTAATTGGACACAGAAGCTCTGACCCACTGCTCCATTGTCAGCTTGGGCCAATTCACGCCTTCTTCACAGTATGCTGACCCTCCCCCACATGTTGGGGATTCAGCATACTGATTATGGACTCGATGTCCCAAACCAGACTTGAGCTTAGGTACTCCTGACTTTCTACTCCAAACTTTCAAAGCTGTACCTTGTTGCCCCTTAACTACCATCACTAATTAAAATTGCTATTACCAACTATAGTAGAACTCTTTCTTTCCCCTTTGCTCCCACTTGGATCAGCTCCTTAACTTAAACTCTTCCTCCTGGATTCTTTATTTGGTTTAATGTGCCACCACATTCTCACTCAGCTCCTTGGCTCCTTCCTCATCATCATTCCCCCAAGACCCCACTCTCTATTATATCCAGGTTGCTCTTTCCCACTGCTACTATAATAGTACTAATAACTAAGTTCCACTTTGATCTTGCTGCTTCTTCAGTACCTCTCTAATGCCCCTAGCATAAAATCTAAATTCCTTAGTCTGGATTCCAAATCCCTCTAAAAGCTGGTCCCGACTTATGTTTTCAGTCTTACAGGAGCTGGGGGACAAGGAATGGTGGATTTGTGGGGAGAAGAAGCAAGTCTGACTCCACACTCTACCAGTGTGACCTAGTGCTTCATTTCTCTGCCCTTCAGTTTCCATCAATAAAGCAAAAGGTCATTGAAATCCTTTTCAGCTCTAAATTGAACTACGAAATCTCTAGTGTTGTGTTTAGAGACATTATATGTCGGATATTCTGGAGATTTACCCCATATTGATTGGCTTCTAAGCAATCAATTGGAGCAGCATGATATAAAGAAGAGAGTTTTAGATTTGCAATTGGAGGATCTGGATTCGAATCTCAGCTCTGTCACATCATGTCTGTGTGACCTCAGGTAATTCGTAACCTTTCTGGACTTCTGGATCAGTTGTAGCATTTGTAAAATAAAGGATTTGGACTCATTGACTTCCAATATAATTTCCAGCTTTCAATTAATGATCCTATGATAAGATGGTAGTTCAAAAAACATTATTTGAGTGACTACTGTGTGTAAGGTGTAAGTTGTCAGTCCATCAGCCTGACTTTGTCGGATAACTGACATTGTTGTAAAGCCAACAGCAAGGAATCTATTGTAGCTTGACCTTGAGTATAGTATTCCAAGAAACAATTACAGGCTTGGGAGAGAGATCACTCTCTGATATCAGAGTGATATCAGATACCATAAATGAGAATGGCAAAGGTTATGAGGAATCAACCTAAACTTGGAAAATGAATTGTTCTTCAAAGCTAATATGAAAAGCAATAACTCTCAAATAATAACATTGCCACTCCTTTGGGGTTTGTTTTTGACCTTGGTTCAGAAGTCCTAGATCAAAGGTTAACAAACTACAACCCAAAGACTAAAAGCCAGATAACCATTTTATTTTGTTCATTAGTAAGCTATTATTTTCTTTTGGTTATTTTTAAAAAACAAAATTATTATTTACTTACTTTTACCTTAAATCTTGAGTTCTGAATCCTCTCCTTCCCTCCAGTTCCTCTTTCACCCACTGAGAAGCCAAGCAATATGACATCAATTATATATGTAAAATCATGTAAAACATTGCCATATTAGCCAAGTATAGAAAAAAAAAAAACAAGAAAAAAGTTGAAAAAAATGAATACTTCAATTTGTACAAGATCATTATTTCTCTCTTTGGATTTAGATAACATTTTTCATCATGAATCCTTTGGAATTATTTTGGATCATTGTATTGATCAGAATAATTCTTTCACATTTGATCATCATTATATCACTGTAACTATTTATAATGATCTCCTGGTTCTGCTCACTTCACTCTGTATTAATTTACATAGATCTTCCTAGGTGTTTCTGAAGCCATCCTGGTCATCATTTTTTATAGCACAATAATTAAAATGGTTTTTAATAACAGCTAATATTAATATAGTGCTTTAAGGTTTGCAAAGTAATTTTCATATGTTATGCCATTTGATTCTCACAACAACTCTAGAAGTTAGATGCTATTATGATACCTATTTCACAGATGAGGAAACTGAGTCAGATGGAGATTAAATGATTTATCTAAGTTCACATAGTAAGTAGCTAAAGCTTAATTTGAACTCAGATTTTCCTGATACTAGGTCTAGTACTCTGCCCATTGTACTAGCTACCTATACATTTTTTAAAAAATATAACACAACTTTATTTTAAAATGTAAAAATCATTTTAGCTCTCTAACAGACCAGATTCTGCTAGTGGAATGGAGTTTGGCAATCTCTGCCTTGGGCAAAGCCATACTGAGGTTACTATCAAAAGATAACATCTACAATGCTAGAATTATCCTTAATGGGAAGTCTGATAACTTTTTCTTGTTTTTTTCCCCTGAGGCAATTGGGGTTAAGTGAGTTGTCCAGGGTCACACACCTAGGCAGTATTAAGTGTCTGAGGTCGGATTTGATCTCAGGTCCTCCTGACTTTAAGGCCAGTGCTCTATCCACGGTGACATCTAGCTGCCCCCTGATTCCTTTTCCAACACGGACTCAAAGGTGTTCCAATCTAGTCTATATTTTAGGAGGAATTCTTTCTACAATATGCTTGACGAATGATCATACAAACTTCTGCTCTAGTCAGAGTTCATTAACTTTCAGGGTAACCTATTTCAAATAAATCCAGTTACTAGGAAATTTTTTCCTTCCATAGAAATGATAACTCTCACTCCCTCTCCCTTTCTCCCTCTCCCTCTCTTTGTCTTTCTCTTTCTGACTGTGTGTGTGTGTGTGTGTGTATGTATGTTTGGCTCTCTCTTTGTCTCTGTCTCTTCCTCTGCCCATAGTATGAGGTGTCAGCCCCACTCTCCCTATTCCCAGGACTTAAATGCTCTTTCTGCTGAGATGCAATTTTAGTATTAGGGATCTATTTGCCCTTAAAAAAAAAAAAAAAAAAGATCAACAATCTCCATTGTTTTGATTTTTTTTGCATTCTCATAGCATATTTGCACCAATAGAGTCAGATGCTCTCAATGAGGCAAAATTAGCAACAGTAGGAAGGGTCTTTAGATATGATTTTATCTATGCAAGCAATAAGAAATTATGATTTTCAATGTGGTTATTTTTTATCCCCTCTCTGGAAGATATTGCACTGATGGAGATATTAAAGGCAAGAAAGGGGAGACTCGTTTGCTACAGTAGGGTGAGAGAGAAGAGATTTATAAGGAGAAGTCAACAGAAAACATTTAAAAATGAGTCAGAAATGCAAAGGCATTGTGCCCTGGTGACACACTAAATAACTATCACCAAGGAAGCTCCTTCCTCCCATCTCTGCCAGCCATTATCATTGCCAAAGGGCATTCAAGAAACCAATGAAACTGTCAGATTAAAAATAAAATAAAATAAAAACTCTAAGACAGGGTTGCCAAAGATAGTGTAAGGTGAAAAGACAGAAAAGGGACAGAATTTTTTTGTTACTTAAATATCAACAAACTTTCTGTAGATAGAAGAAGTAGGCTAGGAGTGGAGAAAAACAAAAACAAAACAAAACAAAAATTTAGAGGGAATTCAAAAATCAATCCTGATACTGCTTCTAGCTACATGTGACCCTAGCAAGACATGTCTGTTTGGACCTCAGTTTCCCTAGGTATAAAATGATCAGTGTATAAAATGATTAAGTTTAAAGATATCTAACATCCTTTTCAGCTGTAACATTCTGTGATCCTAAGCCATCAAGACTATTTCTACACTGGGCAGGAAGTTGGACTTAGATATCCTGTATGATTTCTTTTCATTGTAAAATGGAGATAACCTTCAGAAAATTTGGGGAATTGGATATAAAAGTATTATGGAAAACGCAAAGTACAACCTAGAACATTATTCAACTTCTTCTTTCCATTCAAATAGCCATCACCTTAAGTCAGATTTTTGTCACCTCTTACAATAATAATAAGAATAATTTATAAAAACAACTTAAGGTTTTCAAAGCACTTTACAAATATTTCCTTTTTTCCTTACAACAACTATGAGAGTTAAAAGATATTAATAGCTTCTAATTGATTTCTTCATTTCTTCTCTTCTCTTCAATTTCTTTTCCACAAAGTTGCCTAATTTTCCTAAATCATAGAACTAACCATGTCACTCCCCCACTAAAAAACTTTCAGTGACTCCCCATTTGTCTAAGAATAAAATACAAATTTCTGAGTCTGTCATTTAAGGCCCTCCATGGTTTTATTCTAATCACATTTCAAGACTTATTTTATACTACTCTTTCCACAAACTCTGTGTTCCATTGAATTTGGACTATTTGCTATTCTATAAACTTAACATTCCATTTCCCACTTCTGAGTTATTCTTGCTAACTTCATTGCCAAAGAATATTTCCTGGAGAATTTAACTCTTTCAGCTCTAGAACTTCTATACTATTCCCTCCACCTTCCTGATTTGCCTCAAGTAGCTCTTTGTATCTCAACTGATCTAGATTAGCTTGAGCCATGCTTCACTTTACTTTCTAATCATCTTCCCACTAACCTCTTGGGTACCATGTGAATACCTTCTGCCCCCAATCCCTTTCAGTTCTAGAACAATAGTTAATGCTTTGATGTCTCCTGAAAAGTATACATCAATAGCCCTATGACTTTTCAAAGAAAGATCTCTGGTCATCACAACTCTACTGGTGTGTTTTCCCTATTAGAAAAATGGGCAGAGACTCTGATTTTGTACATATATCTCTAAGACAAAGCTTGACAAAGAATAAACACTTAATGAATATCCTTTCTTTCTTCCTTTCCCTTTTTTCTTTCAGTTCCTTTCTTCCTTCTTTTTTAATTCTTTCTTTTCCTTTAATCTTTTCCTCCACTCCCTCTTCCCTCTCTTTCTATTCCTCCTCCTCCTATTCCTTCTCTTTATTTTCTTCTTCCTCTTCTTTTTCTCCTCCTTCTTCCCTTTCTCCTCATCTTCTTTCTTCTCTTCCACTTCTTTCTCTTTCTCCTCCTTCTCTTCCTTTTCCTCTTCATCCCCTTTCTCTTCCTCCTCATACTCCTTCTTTTGTTTGCTGTTCCCCATACCTAGAACATACTCTCATTTCATTATTAGTGTTCAAAATTTCTGTACTTCTTCAAGACTTGGCTCACTCAGATGCTACCTTCTATGGGAAGCTTTTCTCAATCTTCCCCATTTGTTAATACTCTTTTCTTCTCCAACAGAACTTGTGTCCCTTTTCTGTGTTATTTGGTCCCCCAATGGAATGTATGATACTTGAGGATAATGATTTGTCTTTGCCTATAAAGGTTGACCCCTCAGTACTATCATAGGTGTCTTTCACAGTTAGCCAATATTAAATATTTAAATATTAAGCTCTTATTATATGCTAATGACAAAGAATTTGAAAATTGAAAGGACCCAGTGACCATTTAGCCCAACATATACATTAATAAGAATCATATGCACACTATATCTGACAACTGATTATCCAGTTTTTGCTTAGAAATTTCCAATGATAGAGGACACTCTTGCTTCCCAGGCTGCTCATTCTACTTTTGGGTACCTCTAATTATTAGGAAGTTTATTTTTTCATCAAGTTTAAATTTGCCTACTTGCCATCTCCACACATGGCTCCAACCCAGTAAAGCATAAAGCCTATAAGAGCATGAATTATTTCATTTTTGTTTTTGTACTTCAGTGCCTGGCACAGGGTATACAGTTGCTTAATAACCACTAGTTGAGTGAGTGAATACCCCCAAATTCTTCTGTCCTTTGAGAAAAAACAAGGTAAGTCTAAGATGACAGATTTAGAACTAGAAACTTAAAGGTCATAAAGTCCAGTGTTCTCATTTTATGAGGAAACTGAGGCAAAAGTGAATAAATGTCTTGTCCAGGATCACAGTTAGTTAAATGTAAGAAGTGAGATCTGAATCCAAATCCAGTTCCTCTGCTCCTTTTACTATTTAAGGTTCTTTGAATACTTTAAGACAGCTGTCAAAGCTCTTTTAATTCTTCTCTTCCCCAGGCCAAATGTCTCCATTTCCTCTAACCAATTCACATAGGATAGGAATTGTAGGCCAGCTGCTTAATAAAATGTTTTTCTCCATTCTATCTATTATTCAAGGTACTACCAAATTCATCTTCATCAATTACAAATCAGCATACTAAATAAATTCTAGAGATTTTTTGTGACCTCTAAGACCAAAAACAAAACCCTTGGACAGTTAAAGCCCTTCATCTCTGGATTCCAATCTACTTTGCAGGCTTACTTATTAGGTGCTCAGTGGATACAGTACCTGATCTGGAATTGGAAAGACCAGAGTTAAAATGCAGACTCAGACACTTACTAGTTGTGTGATGCTGGGCAAGTCACTTAATTCTGTTTGCCTCAGTTACCTCATCTGTAAAATGGAGATAATAAGAGTACCACCCTCCCAGGTAAAATTCAAAAGAAGTAATAATTGTGAGGAACCTGGAACATAATAGTTACTTAACTAATTAATTGTTATTCTTGTTTCCTTCTTCAGTTTCTTATTATACATTAATCTGCTTCAAGAATTCTGTGTTCCAGTCAAATTGGCATTTTTGTTGTTCTCATATTTTACATTCCTTCTCCTGTTTCCCTGCATTTAAATAGGCTATCCCCCAGGCCTGGAATAATTCCCTTCTTCAACTCTACTTTTAGAATCCCACCTTCTCAAGCAGAATGTAATTTCCTTAAGGTAAGAGCTCTTTCTTTGTATGTGAGTAAGTGTGTTCTTAGTGTGTCAGGTACATCATAAGCATTTGAATGCTTCTTGATTGACTTTTGGATTGAGGCATTTTCATTTTTTTCTTCATATTATCTTGCCTAGCATAGTGCTTTAGTAGATAAATACCTTATGTAGTAGGCATTTAATAAATGTGACCTGAATTAAATTGAATCATTAATTGCCAACAACCAGGTTTTCTATTAAATGACATAAATAATAACATGATTAAACACATTTTTATCTGCCTGTCATCTCTCCCTTCCTCAATAAGTGAACCCTGTCACTTGAGAGCCCTCTATCCTACTATACCTTTTAAATATAGAGTTTATATTTTATTCTGGAACATGAATGCTCTATATTCTAAGTTCTGCTAGCTCTTAAGGATCCTTTTGTCCAGATGGAGATTTGCAAAAACAAATAGAAATGCTACCTGTCTCCAGCTGGGCTGTTCTTCTTCTCGGCCCCCTGTCAGCAAGGGATGGAACTGTGTACGTGAGCCTGAGCAGAGAGAAGATGTACTAAGTTCTAAGTCTAAGTTCTAAGTGTTCCAGTACATAGGATTCTTTCTTTCAAAGCCCCAGGTGGTGGGAATGATTTCAGTTTGAGTAGAGGACCCGCTGCCACAACCCTGACCATCTGATAGGCACAGGCAGTAGGAGGGAAATAAATTGAGCTAAAATCCATACTAATGAAGCCTGAGGACCATGATTCCACTGCTGCTATGGCCTTTTCAAATATTTATTCCTTCTCATTGCCATTCTTCTCTTTCAAAGGGGGGCAATTTCTTAAAATGGGTGCCTGATTTAATGCTAATAATGGCAAATATCTACACTGTGGCTAGCACTGACTTTAATTAAAATGACAAAGAAGGGAAGCTACAGGGATGAATTACTGAAGGAAAACATTTATATTTCCCTATAGCTGGCTTAATTTTTTTTTTTAATGAATAAAGGGAACACATCAGGTATGTGGTATAGACCTTCCTTGCTAAACCCCAGGGCTGGAGATTGCACTGAATTTCCAAAATTGAATATCAACGGGAGCCAACAGTCTCAAGCCCTTATCTCAGCTTTTACAGTTAGATTTGCTGTTCAGAGACTGTTTAGATTGGTGTGTTTCCATGAATTAGGAATTTCCATTATCTCCTTTCCATTTCTTTTTCTTTTTTTGGCTCAATTGTAAAAGAAAGTTTTCTGCAATTTTGCTTGCCTCAGTCAACGTTCCTCATCTCTATCATCTTTATCTGTTTTTTCACTATTTTTCTCTCTCTCTTTCTCTGTCTCTCTCTAGCTCTCTTTCTGTCTTTCTTTCTCTGTCTCTCTGTGTGTAGGTATATGTGTTTCTGTCTCTATCTTATTCTCTTTTGCTTTGTTTCTTCCTTCCTTCTAGGCTGATACAACTATCTTCTACTTAAAAGTAGAAGGATTATTCTCTCTTCTCTTTTTTCCTGCCTTTTCTTACCTTTCACTCACCCCTTGAAAGGATCGTAATTTACCACTATTCAAGGAGCTCTTTCTTGGAAATGCAATATAATGTAAAGAAGCCTTTCTTCTGATTCTGAGAGACTTTTTGGCTAATTGCTAACTATATGCCACTGAGCAAGTCACATTCTCTCTAAGCCTCAGTTTTCTCATTTGTAAAGTTAAGGGGGATTGGACTTTGTAATCTGGAAGGCCCCTTCTAAAATAACCATTCCATGAATCCAAAACATCTAATACTCAATACTCCCCTTCAAGGTTTGAAGTCAAAGAAAGTAAAATCCTCCACTCAAAAGTCATGAAGAACAGCAAGGATGTGCAATAATCAATCATGAAAGACTTTGTTTTTCTCAATATTTTAGTGATCAAAGACAATCCCAATAAATTTTGGATTGAAAATGCCATCTACATCCAGAGAGAACTGTGGAGACTAAATGTAAATCAACATATGCTATGTTCATTTTTTTCTTTTTTTGTTGTTTTTTTTTCCTCCTGTGGCTTTTCCCTTTTGTTATGATTTTCTTTCTCAATATGATTCATAAAGAAAAGTATATTTAAACATTAATGTACATGTATAACCAGAAAAAAAAACATTAAGAATACAAAAGTCATGGAGAACTAAAGAAAAGTTAGAAAGGAGATGAATGACCTTCAACAAAGATCCAAAAACATTTTGGTCATGCTTCCTAAAGGAATCATTCTACTGACCTAGGTAATGCACTGAAAGTCTTTTTTCCCTCCAATCTCATAAAAACTCATATTTGATTTTAGATTCAGGGATACTTTCCTTTCTTCTACTACTTGTCTCATACTCCAGAGGAAACTGACCCAGAGATCACTATGAATGAAGGAGCTCTAAATTCATTGGCAAAATAAGGGGAGTTTTAGGGAGTAAAGGGAAAGCATGCCTTTGCTTTGTGAAAGATATACAAGACTGTTCTTTGGGGTAAGCTAAAGTCCTCATTACTCTCTGACATACCAAAGATCAGCTCCCATCTGCAATAAATCACATTAGCATTGGAAGGGACTTAAGTGGCTATCTAATACAACCCACACCTGAACCAAAATCTCTATTACAACACTTCTGACAAGACATCAACTAGTTTTTGTCCCTCCATAAGGAACATCCCACCACCTCCTGAAGCAGCTCATTTTACTTTTGGATAGCTTTAATCCTTAGGAAATTTTTCCTTACTTGAAGTCTAAATTTGTCTCTTAAGCAAATTGACTAGACTTATCTTCTAGGGATGAACAGAACAATCCCAATTCTTCTTTTACATGGAATCCTTTCAAATACTTAAAAACAGTAGGTATTATGGTCCTGTATATTAATTAGCTAGTTTCTTTTTTTTGAATTTAATTTTTATTTAATAATTACTTTATATTGACACTCGTTTCTGTTCCGATTTTTTTTCCCTCCCTCCCTCCCTCCGCCCCCTCCCCTAGATGGCAAGCAGTCCTTTATATGTTGGATATGTTGCAGTATATCCTAGATACAATATATGTTTGCAGAACCGAACAGTTCTCTTGTTGCATAGGGAGAATTGGATTCAGAAGGTATAAATAACCTGGGAAGAAAAACAAAAATGCAGATAGTTCACATTCGTTTCCCAATGTTCTTTCTTTGGGTGTAGCTGCTTTTGTCCGTCATTTATCAATTGAAATTCAGGTCTCTTTGTCAAAGAAATCCACTTCCGTCAAAATATGTCCTCATACAATATCGTTGTCGAAGTGTATAATGATCTCCTGGTTCTGCTCATTTCACTTAGCATCAGTTCATGTAAGTCTCGCCAGTCCTCTCTGTATTCATCCTGCTGGTCATTTCTTACAGAACAATAATATTCCATAACATTCATATACCACAATTTACCCAGCCATTCTCCAATTGATGGGCATCCATTCATTTTCCAGTTTCTAGCCACTACAAACAGGGCTGCTACAAACATTTTGGCACATACAGGTCCCTTTCCCTTCTTTAGTATTTCTTTGGGATATAAGCCCAATAGAAACACTGCTGGATCAAAGGGTATGCACAATTTGATAATTTTTTGGGCATAATTCCAGATTGTTCTCCAGAATGGTTGGATTCGTTCACAACTCCACCAACAATGCATCAGTGTCCCAGTTTTCCCGCATCCCCTCCAACATTCATCATTATTTTTTCCTGTCATCTTAGCCAATCTGACAGGTGTGTAGTGGTATCTCAGAGTTGTCTTAATTTGCATTTCTCTGATCAATAATGATTTGGAACACTCTTTCATATGAGTGGTAATAGTTTCAATTTCATCCTCTGAAAATTGTCTGTTCATATCCTTTGACCATTTATCAATTGGAGAATGGCTTGATTTCTTATAAATTTGAGTCAGTTCTCTATATATTTTGGAAATGAAGCCTTTATCAGAACCTTTAACTGTGAAAATGTTTTCCCAGTTTGTTGCTTCCCTTCTAATCTTGTTTGCATTAGTTTTATTTGCACAAAGGCTTTTTAATTTGATGTAATCAAAATTTTCTATTTTGTGATCAGTAATGGTCTCTAGTTCATCTTTGGTCACAAATTTCTTTCTCCTCCACAAGTCTGAGAGATAAACTATTCTATGTTCCTCTAATTTATTTATAATCTCGTTCTTTATGCCTAGGTCATAGACCCATTTTGATCTTATCTTGGTATATGGTGTTAAGTGTGGGTCCATGCCTAATTTCTGCCATACTAATTTCCAATTATCCCAGCAGTTTTTATCAAATAATGAATTCTTTTCCCAGAAGTTAGGGGCTTTGGGTTTGTCAAATACTAGATTGCTATAGTTGACTATTCTGTCTTGTGAACCTAGCCTTTTCCACTGATCCACTAATCTATTTCTTAGCCAATACCAAATGGTTTTGGTGACTGCTGCTTTATAATATAATTTTAGATCAGGTACAGCTAGGCCACCTTCATTTGATTTTTTTTTCATTAATTCCCTTGAGATTCTCGACTTTTTATTGTTCCATATGAATTTTGTTGTTATTTTTTCTAGATCATTAAAATATTTTCTTGGAAGTCTGATTGGTATAGCACTAAATAAATAGATTAGTTTAGGGAGTATTGTCATCTTTATTATGTTCGCTCGGCCGATCCAAGAGCACTTAATATTTTTCCAATTATTTAAGTCTGACTTTATTTGTGTGGAGACTTTTTTATAATTTTGCTCATATAATTCCTGACTTTCCTTTGGTAGATAGATTCCCAAATATTTTATGGTATCAACAGTTATTCTGAATGGAATTTCTCTTTGTATCTCTTGCTGTTGGGTTTTGTTGGTGATGTATAAAAATGCTGAGGATTTATGGGGATTTATTTTGTAGCCAGCTACTTTGCTAAAATTATGAATTATTTCCAATAGCTTTTTAGTAGAATCTCTGGGGTTCTCTAGGTATACCATCATAATTAGCTAGTTTCTTAATGTAGTTTGAGTAAACTTTGGGATTCCAAAATATAGTTCAAGGAAGAAGAGCACCTCAAGACAGAAGACAACAAAACTTGGGGACTAGCCAAAATACAAGAAAACTTTTATTAAGGGGAGATACTCATAGACTGAGGGGAAGGAAAGATCAAGTTCCAGTGGGATGTCTGGTTGAAGAGAGTACTAAAATAGGTGGAAAGGGGCCAGATTATGAAGGCCTCCAAAAGCCAATTGGAGGGTTTAACATTTGATTTTGTCGGTAATGAGGAGGCATGAAGTTTATTCAGTAGAAGAAGGTCACATAGTCAGATCATCTGGACTTTTGGGAAACTTTGGCAGTTAAATGGAGGATAGATTAGAATGGGAAGAGACTTGAGGCAAGGTGATCAGTCAGAATGCTGTTGTAATAATCTAGATGTGATGTGATAAGGTCCTTCTTCCACATGGTGACTGTGTGTAAATAAAAGGGATATCTACAAGAGATATCAAAGTAGAAATGACAAAACTTGGCAATGGATTGGATATCTGGGGTATATTTAAGTGAGAATTCAAGGATGACACAGTTTTGAAGCCTGGAAGATAGAAATGATAATGATACTCTTGAGAACAAAATAAAAGTCAAAACAATGGAGAGAGCTTTAAGGAGATAAGTGATGTTTTAGACAATTTGAGCTTGAGAAGTCTAAGGGAAATTGAATTCAAGACCTCCAAAAGACTATTGAATGATATGAGCCTGGATATCAGGATAGATAACACTGGACAAATAGACATCTATGTAGAGATACATAACTGAATCTATGAGAGCTGATAAGATCACCTAATGAGAGGGAGAAGAGAAAGTGTTCCAAGAACAAAATCTTTTGTTCCAAGACAAAAATCTGGGGGTCAAGTTAGGTTAGTTGAAGCAACCAAGCTAAATGAAGTTCCAGAAAGGGAGACTGGGAAGAATTAGTCAGATATGTAGGAGGAAGACCAGAAGAGCTCAATGTCACAAAAACTTAGAACAAAGAGAGTATCGAAAGCTACAGAGGCATCAAGGAAGATAAAGGAAGATTGAGAAAAGGCCATTGGATTTGGCACTTAGATCATTGATAACTTTGGAGGGAACAATTTCAATTGAATAATAAGATCAGAGGTCTTGTTAGAAGGAATAAAGGAGAGAGAAAGTGGAGATGGCCACTATGGATGACTTCTCAAGAAGTTTAGCTATAAAGAGGATGAAACATATATGTTAATAGTCAGAAGGAATGATCAGATCAAGTAAGGGTTTTTTTAAAAAGGGAAAAGATGTGGATATGTTTGTAGGCAGCAAGGAAGTAGTCAAAGAGAGAAAGACACACAGAGACAGACAGAGAGACAGAGGACAGAGACAAAAAGGAGAGGCAGAAACAGAGAAGGGATAGGGACCCACAAAGAGACAGAGACAGAAACAGAAGAGGAGAGGAGAGGAGAGAAGAGATGAGAGAAGAAGACAGAAGAGGAGAGGAGAGGAGAGGAGAGAAAAAGGGAGAGAAGGGAAAGAAGGGGGAGAGAGAAACAGAGATCAAGAGAAAAAATAGATCAGTGAATGGGGATAAACTAGGGGTTGTCTGCTGGAGAAAACAGTGTGGAATGAAGTCAAGGGCACGTGAAGAGGGGGTTTACCTTGACAAAGACAAGGGCCATTTCACCCCATGAGCAGAGGCCAAAGCCCAGCTCTGTCACTAAATTGAAGTGTGACCTTGGAAAAGTTACTTTCTGTCCTTGACCCATTGTTCTCATCTATAAACATGGTGGTAATAATCCATGTCCTATTTTCCCAGCAGAATAATTGTGAGGACTTAATGAGATAACAAATTTGAAAGTGCTCTGAAAAGTATAACCATTCTCTACCAATGTGAGATATTGTTATTAAATCAATTCATAACCTGAGCTGTCTCTTTCAACCTTACACACATATAACCAATTAAGCTGAAAAATGGTTCAAGAGAATTGAACATTTCAAGTCCATAAAGTCATTATACTTTTGTCTTCATAATTTTATCTTTTGTAGGCTACCTCCTGGAGGAAAAAATATGTGTCTCTGAGCAAGAGACCTGCATTTTGGAAATACATGAGGATTTATTTATTACTTAAGCTAGAGAATTTCTTTGATGATCTTTTTGGTTTTAAATCCAGCCAGAACAAGCCCAAATTCAGGATGAACATAACTCTTAAAGTGTCTTATAACCTCAAGCAAGATCACTTAACTTCTCAGGGCCTCAGTTTCTTCATCTATAAAAAATAGGTCAGTGGAGGCTCCTTCCACTTCTAATTATACTTATGATTATCCTATTTACATAACTTTCTCCCCCATCCCGTTGGTATGCTGACTTTGCTAAAAGCCTGAGAGAATAATGTATTTTTTTTTCCTCATAAGATCTGGGCTCCAAAAAAGGAGGCAGAGTCTTCCATCAATGTCTTCTAGATTAATCTACTCAAGTTAACAAGATCTAGACAACTGAGAAATTACATTATTGAAGTTTAAATAATAATGGGTAGTCCTTTGTATGTAATCATGGATGGAGCTGATGACCTACCATGCACTCTACATAGGGTAAAGACTGTACCCCCCCCCCACTCTTTTTAAAGAATTAAAATCAATTTTTTTTCAATCAGCAAAAATTGGCTCTCTCTTCTTCCTACCTTCTCCGTAACTGGCAATAAAAGAAATTCAAAGTCCCTGTTACATATATAGTCAAGTAAACACAAAGGAGAGGATTCTGAGAAGATGGCAGAGTAGGTCAGAAAGTTCTAAACTCTCCACATTTCCCCCCAAAACAAAACAAAATTGCACCACAAGGCAAACACAGACTGGTGAAAAAAATAAGATTTGGGGCAGAACTGGAATCTTCCTGAAACAATCTGAAAAGACACAAAGTAAGCCTCCAGGACTGATGGTTAAGTAATGTGAAATGCAAAAAAAAAAGAAAAAAAAAAAAAACAAAAAACCCTAGATTAGCTTCTCAGAAATGGCAAACAGGAAGCTCTGGGGCTAACTGGGTTCAGGGGTAGTCTCAGCCTGAACCACAGGAACTTTCCTTCCCTGTCAGCATGGGGAGTTAAAGGTCTGAATCCAGAAAGACTGAAGGAACCTCTGCTGATTAAGAATGAAGCCCACTGCAGCCGACACCCAGCTCTGGGGGAGAAGGAACCTGCACACTCCACAGAAACAAGTAGGGCAGGGAAATGGCTGACTGTGACATTTTCAGGAGGGTGGAGTTCTTGGTTTGGGGTTCCACGTCAAAGGGGAGAGTTAAAGTGAAGCCAGAGGCACCATATTCCCCACCACCACCCCAAGATTAGAAGTAGTTAAATTAATAACTTCTCAATTTCAAAAAATATTTATCTATTTATCTATGTAAATATTTATCCATCCATCCATCCATTCATTTGTTTGTTTATTTATTTATTTATTCATTCATTCATTCATTTGTTTGTTTTGCTGAGGCAATTGGGTTTAAGTGACTTGTCCAGGGTCACACAGCTAGAAGTGTTAAGTGTCTGAGGCCAGATTTGAACTCAAGTCCCCCTGACTTCAGGGCTGGTGCTGTATCCAGTGTGCCACCTAACTGCCCCTCATTTTTTTAAATGAGCAGGCAAAGGAAAAAGAACCTATTCATAGACACTTACTATGGCAACAGGGAAGTCTGAGATTCATCTTCAGGGAAAGACATTGAAGTAAAAAAAATTATCTCACACCCCAAAGAGTAACATTAAATGACTGCCTGCCCAGAAAGAATTTATAGACCTCAAAAAAGACTTTGAAAACCAAATGAGAGAGATTGAAGAAAACTAAAATAAATAAATGAGTGGATAATTGAATAGATAAAAACCAAGAAAAACAAGATGATTATGAAAAGTCAGCTAACTACAAAAGGAGATCCAGAATCTCAAAGAAGAAAATAATTATTTGAAAATTAGAATTGGGCAAAGGGAAGCCAGGGAAGATATAAGATACCAAAAATAATTTTTAAAAATATAAGGAATGAAAAATAGAAGAAAATGTGAAACATTTTATGAGAAAAATAATAGATCTGAATAAATCAAGAAGAGAAAACATAAGAATAATAGGACTACCTGAAAGCTGTGATCAAAAAAAGAACCTTGACACAGTAACATAAGAAATTATCAAAGAAAATTGTCCTGAAGTGATAGAACAAGAAGAGAGAGTAGAAATAGAAAAAAATCCATAATCACCATTTCAAAGAGATCCTATAAGGAATCTACATAGGAATATTATTGCTAAAATATGAAAGCCCTAAATCAAAGAGAAAATTTTATAAGAAACAACAACAACAACAAAAACAATTCAATTATGCTGAAACTAATTAGAATTGTACAGGATTTATCAGCAGCTAAAATAAAAGACTGCAAATATATGTCCAAAAATATCATATCCAACAAAACTAACCACAATATTGAATGAAAAAAAGAGCATTCAATGAACCAGCAGATTTTCAGGGTTATGTCTTTATCTAACCTGAACTCAATAGAAAATTTAACATATAAAAACCAACAACAAAGATTAATTTCAAGAGACTCAATGACAAACTGTCTATGCTTTATACATGGAAATGTAAACTATATGTCTAAGATTGACATCAGTAACTGAATTATTCTAAAGAAATATTGGGACAGAGCTGAATATGATCAGACTCTAAAAAGCAACATTGTCTTAAAAAAATAAAAATAATAATTTTGCTGTGCAAATGAGGTACAGAGGAAGAAAAGATATAGAGATATTAGATGGGAAAAGAGGATTGGTAGTTCTGAAAATCTATTTACATTGGGAAGGTTAAGTAAGGAAATACACACACACACACACACACACACACGTGTGTAGATAAAGGATGTGTAGATTAACAGTAGTGGGACAAGGCATGTAGATTAATGGGAATGAGGAAGGAAAAGGATGGGGGGGAGAAGATGAGGTAGAAATTCATGAATGGGTTAAGGTTAAGTAATAGCAAGGCAAGTTAAAGAGTAGATCCAAAATAGAAGAGTTAGCATGTATAAGAAATAAGAGATATATAGAAACACAATAACAAGAAGCAGGAGTGAAATTTATTAGAAAAAAATAATTGGGCTAGTAATCACTGATCTCAGAGTCAAACTTAAATATTCAATCAAGAAATCAATCTACATCGTGTCATTTTAATATTGTTATAGATGCATGTCTACATGTGTAAATATGTGTGTATGTTTGCATATAGATATATGTGGGGGGGTGATATGTTATATGTAGATATATACATATATGTATGTGTACATATAAATATACCCATTTTATATATATATATGTATACACAATAAATAATATACATAAAAATATATCCATGTATATATAAATATATCCATGCTTAATTGTAACTGACTTGAGGGAATTGGAGTGGGGAGTGAAAAGGAGAAAAAAAATAAAGCAAAAAATTCACAGCAGAAAATAATAGAATAACCTACAAGGAAACGAAGAAAAGCTAGACAGTCATGAATATAATGTCTTCTACTATTATGTATGCTTTCTTGAAATGGAAATTTATTTACAAGCCATTCTCCAATTGATAGATGGTCAAATGAACAATTTTCAGATGAAGAAATTAAAACCACTTTTAGTCATATGAAAAAGATGCTCTAAATCACTATTGATCAGAGAAATGCAAATTAAGACAACTCTGAGGTACCACTACATACCTTCTGATTGGATAAGATGACAGAAAAAGATAATGATGAATATTGAGGGGGATGTGGGAAAACTGAGACACTGATACATTATTGGTTGAGTTGTGAACTGATCCAACCATTCTGAAGAACAATTTGGAACTATATCCAGCAGTATCCCTACTGGGCCTGTATTCCAAAGAGATCATAAAAAAGAGGAAGGGACAAAAATGTTTGTAGTAGCCCTTTTGTAGTGACAAGGAACTGGAAACTAAGTGGATGTTCATCAGTTGGGAAAATGGCTGGAAAAGTTATGGTATATGAATGTTACAGAATATTATTGTTATATAAGAAATGATCAACAGAATGATTTCAGAAAGGCCTGGACATATTTACATGAATTGCTACTAAGTGAAGTGAGTAGAACCAGGAAAACATTGTACACAGCAACAGGAAGATTATATGATGATCAAATCTGATGGATGTGGCTCTTTTTAACAATGGGGTGATTCAGGCCAATTCTAATAGACTTGTAACGTAAAGAGCCATCTGCATCTAGAGAGAGGATTGTGGGGACTGAGTATGGGTCACAACACAGTATTTTCATCTTTTTGCTTGCTTTTCTTTCTTTCTCATTTTTTTCCATTTGATCTGATTTTTCTTGTGCAGCATGATAATCGTGGAAATATATATATAGAAGAATTACACATCTTTAACATATATTGTATTACTTGCCATCTAGGGAAGGGCATGGGGGGAGAGAGGGAGAAAATTTGGAACACAAAGTTTTGCAAGAGAGAATGTTGAAAACTATCTTTGAGTGTATTTTAAAAATAAAAATTATTTTTAAAAAGAAATGGAAATTTGGTCTGTATTTTGAATCCTCCTTGATGGTCTGCTGGGTACATAACAATGTTTTTTATTTTTTATTTTTTTTATTTTTCTAATTTGTTTTTTTCTTATTTTGTATTTAATTTTATATAAATAAATATTTTTAAAATGTTCACATTGGCCACATCCAATATACATGTGCGTATATACACCCCCTCCAAATACATTGATATATATATCTACATATGTGTGTCTAATTCTGCAGTATGAGTTTTTCACCTTTTATCATAGTTCCCAAATCTTTCAAAGTTTCTTTTCTTTATCGTATGATAGTCATTGTATAAATTGTTCTCCTTGTTCTATTCACTTCACTCTGTATCAGTTATAAAAATCTTCTCAAAAATTTTTTTTAATCTTCTCAGATTTATCTGAAACCACACTCTTCATCATTTCTTATATACAATAATACTCTATCACATTTATATACTTAACTTGTTTAACCATTCCCAATTGACTACTATCCCTTGGTTTTCATTTCTTTAGTATCACAAAAATAAACAAAACACACACACACACACACAATATAAAACCATTAATATATTTAGACACACTTAGAGTTTGTTTTGCTTATTACTGATTTTTCTCTTAATCTAGCCTTACTATAATTCTCCTTTCTCTCTTTTTCCCTTAATTTATAATTTTCCTATTGAACAACTGTTTTTCTGAACTCATCTGTGTTTGTACATTCTGCTCTTCTTTGAACAGTTCAGATAAGATTGAGGCAGTCTAATTATGTAAGATAATTTCCCCTAACACTCTTTTGCCTTTCCACAAACGTATTCCTCTTCCCTTTCCTTTCCATTTTTCTTTTAAGAGCATCAAAATAATAACAGAACCGTTTCTAGGACTTCTATTTAGTTGAACTCCCTTTATTACTCCTCATAATGATTGAATTCAGAGAAGAGATATGTATTATTGAATGTAAGCAGTTTATCCCTATTTGGTCCCTTATGGTTTTTGTTCATGTTTATCTCCTTATATTTCTCTTAATACCTATGTTTGCACTTCAAAATTTCTATACAGTCCTGATCTTTTCATTAGGAAAGCAAAGAAGTTTACTATTTAACTAAAGATTCATTTTCCACCCTGTAGAATTGTATTCAATTTTCATGGGTAAGTTATTCTTAAGCTGTAAGTCTATATTCTTTGCCTTCTTGAATAAAGTTTTCCCAATCTTATTTCTTTAAAGTAGTGGCTATTGAATCATATGTGATCTTGAACATAGCTCCTTGGTATTTGAAGCCTTTCTTCCTAGCTGCTTGCATTCTTTGACTGTGAATTCTGCATTTTAGCAGTAATGTTCATGAATTTTCATTCTAATATTTTCATTTGAGGATTTCTTACAAGAGGTGGCTGATGTATTCTTTCTTTTCTATTTTGTTTTCTAGACCTAAAATATTTAGGTAGTTTTCTCTTATTATTTCTCAAAACATAGTATCTAGATTTTTTTTTTTGGCATTCAGGTGATACAGTGATTCTTAAATTTTTTTTTCTCTATTTTCTAAATTTTACTGTTTTGCTATGAGATACATTACGTTTTCTTGTATCTTTTCTGTCTTTTGACTATGTTTTAATATTCTTGTTATCTCATAAATCCATTAGCTTTTATTTGATCCATGCTAATTTTTAGAGAGTTTATTGCTTGAACTAGATTTTATACCTCTGGTGTCAGTTTAATTCCTTTTTCAATTATTTTTTCAATAGTCCTTATTTCTTTTCCCTTTGTTCCCTTTAGAATCCTTATTGCATTGGTAAAATATTACAATTTTTTTTTAAGCTCTGGCTTCCTAAAATCATTAGCAAGCATTATCTGTGTTGGGGATAAGCCATAAGTCTTCCCAATAAGATCAGGGGTGAAGCAAAGATTCCTATTATCACCACTATTATTCAATATAGTACTAAAAATATTAGTTTTAGAAATAATAGAAGAAAAAGAAATCAAAGGAATTAGAATAGACAATAAGGAAATATATCCATTACTCTTTGCAAATGATATGATAGTATACTTACAAAAACCTAGAGCATCAACTAAAAAATTATTTGAAATAATTAACAACTTTAGCAAACTTCCAGGATATAGGATGAACCCACATATATCATCAATATTTCTTTATATGACCAACAAAGCCTAGCAACATGAAATAGAAAAAGAAATAACATTTAAAATAATTGCAAACAATATAAAATACTTAGGAATCTACTTGCCAAGACAAACTCAGAACTATACAAATACAATTACAAAAACTCTTCATGCAAATAAAATCAGATCTAAGCAACTGGGAAAATATCAATTACTCTTGGGTAGATTGAACCAAAACAATAAAAATGACAATTCTGCCTAAACTAATTTATTCAATGGCAAACCAAAAAAAATTATCTGATAGTGCTAGAAAAAAAAACAGCAAAATTCATCTAGAAGAACAAAAAATCAAGAATATTAAGGGAATTAATGGAAAACAAATACAAAGAAAGATGACAGCAATAGTAATTATCAAAACTATCTGATACTGGCTAAGAAATAGAGTGGTAGCTCAGTAGAATTGATTTGGTACATAATTCACAGTAAGCCAGTATTTGATAAACCCAAAGACCCCAGATTTGGGAATAGAAACTATTTGAAAAAAAAAACTGCTGGGAAAATTAGAAAACAACAGCACACAAACTGGATATAGACCAACATCTCATACTGTAAACCAAAGTAAGTTCAAAATGGGTGCACAATTTAGACAAATAATGACATAAGCAAATTAGAAGAGCAAAGAATAGAGTACCTGTCAGACTTATGGGAGGGGGAAAAATTCATGATCAAACAAGAGATAGAGAATACTATGAAATGCTAAATAAATAAGTTTGGTTTTATTAAAGAGCTTTTATATAAACAAAAATCAATGCAACCAAGATTAGAAAGTAGAAAGCTGGCAAACAATTTTTACAAGTGTCTTTGATAAGGCCTTGTTTCTCAAATGAGAAAATGAAAGAACTGAGTCAAATTTATAAGCATATAAGTCATTAACCAACTGATAAATGATCAAAGAATATGGACAGGCAGTTTGAAGAAATTAAAGCTATCTATAACCATATGAAGAAGTGCTCTAAATCGCTTCTGATCAGAGAAATGCACCTCTCACCTATCAGGTTGACCAATATTACAAAAAAGGAACGTGATAATAAAAATAGTGGGAATGGGAAAATTAGGACACTAATGCTGTTGGTGGAATCATAAACTGATCCAATCATTCTGGGGAGCAACTTGGAACTATGCCCAAAGGGCAACCAAACTGTGTATATATTCTTTGATCCAACAATACTACTATAAGATCTGTATCCCAAAGGGAAAAAACACCAATGTGTTCAAAAATATTTACAGCAACCTTTTTCATGCTGGCAAAAAATTGGAAATTGAGTATTTTGCTTCTGACCACTCTCTCCCCCAATTTGCCCTCCCTTTGATCACCCTCTCCCCTTCTTGTATCCTCTTCCCATCCTATTTGCCTGCAGGCTAACATAGATTTTCACACTCAATTGAGTATGTGTTATTTCTTCTTTGATCCAATTCTGACAAAAGTAGGGTTCACTCATTTTCCCTCTCTTTCTATATATATTCCTTCTAACTGCCCTAACAATGAGAGAGTTCTTATTAGTTACAAGTTTCATCCTCTCATGTAAGAGTGTAAACAGATAAACATTATTAAGTTCCTTATGATTTCCCTTTCCTGATTAACCCCTTATACTTCTGAGGCTTTTATTTGAAAGTCAAATTTTCTATTCAGCTCTGGTATTTTCATCATGAATATTTAAATGCCTTCTATTTTATTGTTCACCTTTTCCCCTAAAGAATTATACTCAATTTTACTGGGTAGGTAATTCTTGGTTGTACTCCTGGCTCCATTGCTCACAGAATACCATATTCCAAGCTCTCCAATCTTTTAATGTAGAAGCTACTAAATCTTATGTTATACTGACTGTGGCTCTACTATATGTGAATTGTTTCTTTCTGGATGCTTCAGTATTTTTTTTCCTTGACCTGGAAGTTCCAGTACTTGTGATAATATTTCTGGGAGATCTCTTTCAGGAGGTGATTGATGGAGCTTTTATACCTTCTATCCCATTTGGCCAAATTTGCTTTTTAAGATATTTTTCTCCTCATTAGCTTTCTGTACTCCCTTTTGCATCACTCTCATTTCTCTTTCCATTTTTCCTACACATTTCTTACCTGAATTTAAACATCTCTTTTGGCTCTTCTATGGCCTGAGACCAATTCTTATTTTTCTTGGAGTATTTGGTTGGGGGAGCTTTGACTTTGTTATCTTCTGAGTATATGTTTTTATCTTCCTTTTCACCATAGTAACTTTCTACACTCAGAATTTTCTTCTGTTGTTTACTCATTTCCCCAACCTATTACTTGACTTTTAACTTTGTGTTAAAGTAGGTCTCTGTTTCCAGGGTGAAGGGTATAATGTCCTAAGCTAGAGAGGTTTGGTGCACCTGTTTTCATAAATCCTTCTAGGGACCCATAAGTTTTCAATTCTAAGGCAAGATGATCAAGGAGAAGTGAGTCTCCGGGCCTGCACTCTTCTTTGTAAGTGACCATAAGCACTCTTGTCTGCCCTGGAACTGTGAGAAGGGTCCCTACCCCACTGTGGCTGTAAAATTCTGATTTTCCTCACCCTGAGACTGTGAGCTGGGATTTTCTCCCAGATCTGAGTAAGGGCAAAGCCATAGAATCCTGCTTCATTTCTAGCAAAGAAACTCCTGTAGTTCACTTCTGACCAGCTTAATATCTTAATATCTTTGGGCTGAGACGTCCAGAAGCTGTCGCTTCTTCTGTTGCCACTGCTGCTCCTGCTGCTGATTCAGTGATTTCCAATGCCCATTCCTAGTTTACTGAGGCTCCCCTCTCATCCTTCTGCAACAAACCTTTCCTGCTGAACTTCTAAGTAGTTTTTGATGTCTACGGGCTGGGAAGTTGGGAAACCACCACTGCTGCCACTGATTTGGGGGCTCCAAGGCCTTCTTCTAGTGTGCTGGGGTCAAGAATGTTCTGCACTCCCACCCTGTTACAACAGGCCTTTCCTACTGACCTTCTAAACTGTCTTTGGCTGGAAAATTGCTTCCTTCTTTGTGTGTGTTCTGACACTATAAAATATGTTTAGAGTCATTAATTAAAGGTATTTGAAGAGGTTTAGGAAAGAACTGAAGTAAGTCTTTCCCTTTGCTCCACCATCTTGATCCCCCCCCACTTTCTTGATTCTAATCCCCTCCCCAGTTTGCTCATTCTCACAATGACTTAACTCTACAATCCTCTGGAGGAAATGTCTGAGTTAGTCCTACTGATGCTTTCTTGGGATAGTGAATATTGTGCTATTCTGTGCTCTCAAGGAGAGCTCAGCCTAGAAGCTTTTAAGCTTTCAGTCTTTCCAAGTGCTCTGTTCCAGGCAAGTCTGATCTCTGCCCCTGTCTTTTTTTTTTTTTTTAGATTGATAAAAGAGGTTTATTATTGGGTTTGGAAGTAAGGAGATAGGTGAAGATAGAGATAAGGAGGGCACTGGACAGAGGGTCCTCACATGGCTAGCATGGTTGGAATCTTTGCCTCTGCCCCTCTGTCTTAACTCTGCAAGTTCTTGACCTAGTTTTCAGTGTGGGAAACTGGAGAACCCTGCTGCACTCCATCACTGTTAGCCAACTGGAAAACTCTGCAGCTTTAGAGGAACATAAAGACAGGCTTCCCTTTGGGTAAGTCTCCTGCCCTAGTTATCTCTCTGCAGGCTTCAGATTGGGTTAGAAGCTATAACTGAGGCCCTAAAGAATCTGAACAACAGAGTTTCTACTTGATTACAAACCTACAACTTTTTCAGGACACAGCTAAGAGACCATGGCTGCCCCTCACCCTGGACTGCCACTGCTAGGTGACTAGGTCTGCTAGGTACTGGTCTGTGACCTGGAACTGGATAGTGCCAGTTAGCTACCAGTTAGCAGTTGTTCTTGCTTCCTTTACAAGTTTGTTTTTACATGCTGGGAGCTCTTCTTGTCCAGATACATAAACCTTCCTTAAGTAAGAATGCTCCACAAACACTCTCTTAACCAGACCTCACCCCCAGTAGAAGCAGACCCCTCTGTCTGTCTCCCTAGCCCAACCTGGGCTGCAAAAATGACTCACTGTGATTTTTTTCTTGTATTTCCTGATCAGGACTTGATCTAGCAAACTTCTTTGAGAAATTGCAAAGAGTTGAAGTGTGAGAGAAATTAAACTGGACTGTATTTCTTGTTTCTAGGCTGCTAGTAATGACAATATGGCCTTTCTACTTTCCACGAAGGTAAACTAGGTCCCAGATCATATAAATCCTTCCCTCCCATAGGCTATCTAAATATATAAATGAGTCCTGGTATATAATAAAATACTTAACAAATGTTGGTTACTTGACATATATGTATATATGCATATAATTAAAGATATTTCTACATTACAAAGTCCTTGAGGAACCAGGTCACAGAGACAAAATCAGCATTTTGGGTACATTGAAAAAGCCTTTGGATCTAGATTACTTTCCTTGTAATCCAACTCTACTATTTTGTATTTGAATAATGGATTCACTATCAATGAATAATAATTTCCCCTATTTAGACATCCGTTTTTACATCTGAAAATGGGGAGATAGGAGGGGATTTGGACAAAATGACATGCCAGGTTCCTTCAGATTCTAAAGGCAGACTCTAAAAACCTTCAGCAACCATAGCTACAGCTCCAACAAGCAAACTCCACAAGTTGGGCTTGAAAGAGCATTAAATAATAATTCTCACTTTCCTTCAGCTAAGCTCAATCTTATTAAGAGAAAGACTGTTTTATAGGTTGCCAACTTTCCCCAGCTGGTATTTCTGTGAAGCCTTTCTCTAGACTGGATTTTACACTTTTATCACCTAAGCCCCAGAGTTTTGTGAATATAGGAAGTGATGTTTGAAAGAACGTAACTAAATTTTTGTGATAGAGGTCTGGCTTCAAACAAAAAAAAATGCTATCTGGTTTGTTCAAATATATCAATAAGCCTAAGTCTATGACTGTAAGCTTCTTTCATCTGCAGATTTCAAAGCATTTTTGAAAAAAATATAGGCATTTATTTCAGAGGATCATCTCTGTCAGTATACTATCATGGAAAGAGTCAATAGAAGAAATGGATCAGAATCCAGATCTCTTAACTAATTTAATCTCTTGATTCAATTAGTTTTGTGCTCTTTCAAATACAAGAAGACAACTAACAGATGGTCCATTAGGTTCATTCCAATTCTGCCATCTCGTGTCCTAAGATCCCTTCTATTCTTAAGTCTATCTGTTGTGACATTTTATGTCTCTTCTAGTTCTCATATTCTGTAATGTATATTGAGATTCTTTGCAGTTCTGACATTTCATTTTTTAATGTCCCTTCCAACTCTTGACATTACATGTTCTAGGGTCCCTTCCAACTCTGACATTCCATATTCTAAAATCTCTTCAGTTCTGACAATCTATATAGCTATTCTTTCCAGCTCTGATGAAAACCTCAAGGGCTTTCCTCAAGCAATTGCTGCTTTATTTCTTTTAAATTTTTTATTTTTTTACTTAACTGTCAGGTTTCTCACTATTTTTGCTACAGTCCCCAGAATACGATAAAAAGCTGAAGTGCATCCTTACATTGAACCATTAACAGAGAATTAGATGCCAAATGAAAGAATAAACCATTCTATGGCATTGCTTCTACCTCAACATAATTTCTCCTCTCAGCCAGTGTAAATCCCTCTGTCTTGCCCTGTGTAAATCAATCACTGGGAATGAGAGAAGCAGGGACACTGGCATGTTCTAACCACTAGGACAGGAGGCAGCCAGCATATCAGAGATGTGATAAATAATAACCTTCCTATCATCCCTTTCCTCCTGAACTCCAAAGGAAGGCCACAGTTCTCTCTTCTCTCAGTTCCCCAGATTGGTGATAGGAGTCTGCTTACTCTGGCCTGAGAAGAGAATCCTACCATCTCTAATATTTATTAACAAGACCTTCAGAAGCTCTGGTTGCTCTTACTCATGGTGAGACTCAAGCTTTCTGACTATTTTAAAATATAAAAATAAAGACATGTCCAATCTGGTTTACTGGAAGGACCACCAAACTTAAAATCAGACAAAGGATCCTATCTCTAGCACTTACTAGTTATGTAACCACTTAACATTTCTGAGCTCAGTTTGCTCCTACATAAAATGAGAATAATGACATTTATACTACTTACATAGTACATATAGAGATCTTACACTCACACACATATTGTATGTTTATAGATAGTTATGGATGGATAGATAAATAGATCTTTTACATTTTATTGTAATCTTCTTTAAGGCAAAGGGAAGGAAGTAAGGGCATGGGAAAAAAATATAAAATAAAAAGAGAACATCATAGAACAAAATAAAACCTAGAAAGAAATAAAGAAAAGCTGGTAACTTTGAAAATAGTATTTATTATATAGAATATTGTATATTCAAGAAATATATTTATTTCTTGAAATGGAAATTTATTGTTTTACACTGAATCCTTTCATGTTCTGCTGTGTATATAGAAATTCTTTTTTTCTTAACTTGTATTTGTTTAAAATGAATTTTTAAAATTACCCCCAAAAGAATTTTGTTGGTAAAACACTAAAGCGTTGTATAAATATGAATTTATTCATTCAAAGGAAAAGTTTGTTCTGAAAGCCATCCTTTCCAACCTTTGCTTTTAGAATCTGGGGGCCCAGATTCAAATTCTACCTGTGCCACCTATTATCTTATGACTTTAGACAAGTCACTTTTCTCAACTTAAATTTCTTCATTTATACAATAAGGAACTAAGACTAAATGGCTTCTAAGATCCCTTACATTTTAGATTGATCCTGCAACCTTTTTTCTGCCTTCTTGTGCTCTGGTTCCCATGCCATCTTATCCTTCCATCACTATAGATTCTTTGAAAGAGAATCATCTCTCAGAATAGAAAGAAACTTCAGAGTTTACCTAATTTATGTTCTTCCTGTATTGGCAAAAATTTCTTCTTTGTTATCCTGGATGAGAGTGGTCAGTTGGTTTTGATTTGAATACCAGCAGTGATGGAAAACTCATTACTCTGTCCCCAACATTCTGATTTCAAACCCTGAGGCAGAGTTTGATTTTCAGGAGTGGGATGAAGTTAAGTGCCAAAGAGCTAGGTGTGGTTGCTCCTCATTTCTAGCACTAGTTTCTTTTCCCTTACAATTAGTGTGCTTTCTCCTAACATGGGACATCAAGCACAGGCTATTATTTATTAGGGGCTATTTCCTTCCCTATACCAGGGCTCTTCTCCCCCCCCCACCCAGTCTCCCCCTCTAATCCCTGCCTGAGTTTCTGTTTCTGAGATTCTTGTGTGTAAAATGAAGGACCTGTATTAGATGAGTTCTGTGGTCCCTACCAGATCTAAAACTACAGTCATATATGATCCTATGTAAGAAACGAAATACATTATGTCTTGAAGTTTATCTCAATATTTTCCCAGTTACATCCTTCACTAAATGGACCAGCATGAGAGATTATAAGTAGATAATGCTGTCATGCTGTCTATAGCTCTTCCTCAACAAGTATAGTCTAGACTTATAACTCCACTCAGACATTCTATTCTCACAACTAATTATATAATTCTTACTTGAGAATATAACACATTCAGCATCTTTGAATCAAAACAAAATGGGCTGGGAGTATCCCACTAAATCTGGATTAAAATAACAGATCCCAGAGGAAAAACAATTTGCAACCCAATGGAGCTGAGAGTTTGGCCAAATTCTAATCTTGACAATGCCATTAACAAGTTAATTATGTCTAGGCCTCAGTTTCCCCATCAGTAAGACAGAATTCAACTGGATGATGTCTAAGTTACTTATTTTAAAATATATTTTTATTGTGACTTAATGATTATCAAAAAAAGCATTTATGTATACAAAGAAAAAAAATTTTACATGAAACCTGAAAATTCTTTTAATTTTTTTATTCCAATTTTAACACCAAAAAGACTATTTCCATGCAAAAAATTAGAACAGAAAATGAGAATTTTATGTGAAATCATGAATCTAGTATGGTTAACTTCATTTATATATACACATACATATGTATGTGTGTATATCTATAGCTCCATAGAAAACAAATATTTTACATTCAAAGCTCCCTTGTTTGTCTATTTCCCTCTGAACTTTCTTTTGTTCTCAAACTATTGTTATATAGAACATGTATTAATTAGCACAGCAATGAGAAAATCATTTTTGTGTCGTATTCTGAACTTTTTTCTTCCTTTATCTTTTGATGCTTTATTGATGCTCTCTTCCTTCATTTTTTTCTAGCATCTCTCTCAATTCTTACTAATACTTCTTTCCACAAACTAATAGAAGTTGTCCCTTGTAACAAATATTACAGTCACGTAAAACAATTCAATATATTGATACGTCTGAAAATTTGTGTCTTATTCTGTTCTCCTGGTATCTTGATCCATAACATTTTTGTCAAGAAGTGAATAGTATGTTTGATTATCAGTTTTCTGAAGTAATTTTTGATCACTTCCTCACTTAGAGTCTTGAAGTCCTTGAGAATTGCTTTTCCTTATATTATTGTGACATCTTGGTTTTGTTCATTTCACTTTTATAGTAAGTCTGTGACTCTTCCCAAATTTCCCTGAATTTGTCATTCTCATCATTTCTTACAGCACAACAGTATGCTGTATGTCCTGGATTGTGTCCATTTGTAATCTTCTACTATTCTTTGGGACATGAACCTAGATGAAAAGCATTTTTCCTATTCTGATTCTGAAATTATACATGTTTCCAATGGAATAGAAATGAAAAGATATGTAGCCTCCACAGAGTGGCCCACACCTTCCCCAAGAAGTCCAAACATTGGATAGAGCATCCAAATGCAAATCCAAAAGCATTTCTTTAGCATCTATCATGTATAAGAAACTGTACTAGCTTTTAGGGATACAACAACATAATGAAAATCAGTCCCTATACTAAAGAAAATGGCGTTCTAGTGAAGTCCAAGAACTCAGGCAATAGTCAATTCCTTCTCCGGGAAAAAGAAGCAATGGGGGAAGGATCTCCTAAGCAGTTTTCTATTACAGTCTGTGAAAATCTAGCTGACTTCATCTGGCATCTCATAGAATTTTATAAGCTAAGGGAACATGGGACTGTCATCAATGTCAAACACTGAAGAGAGGTGAAAAAAAGGTAAAGACTAAAAAGAAGACACTAAATTTGAGGGGATTGTTGGGTGCTTTGTAGACAGTGGTTAGGGCGAGACAAAAATCAGATTTCAATGAACTAAAAAGTGAATGAGAATTTCTTTTAAAATGGAGGGCACAAGCTTTTTGAAGTCAGATGAAAAATAGTCATAAAATCCAGAATAGTGAGCAATCCCCCCAAAAAATACTGTTTCACATAGTCTTTGGGATATCTTGTGTAATTATTTTGGCTATAGTTATTTAGTAAAGAATATGTACCTTCCTAGTTGTTTTGTTCAGCTTGCTAAAATAAGTTTGCTTCCCCTGATTTATAGATCTGATAATTAAGGGGAGAGGCCAAAAGGCAGGCTGGGTGGGAAAAAAACTGACCTAATTTTTAAAATTCTGAGGGGTAACTTTAGGCAGTCTCAGTCTCCCTCTCTGTAAAAATAGGGCTCACCTAGCTTATCTCTAAAGTCTCTTCTAGCTTCAAGGTTTGTGGGTTTCTAATCCACAAAAAAGTTCACAGTCATTGAGATAATTGAGAGTGGATTATATTGCACAGAGAAATGTTAAATTAATGCATATTTTGTTATTTTCAGTTTTTTGCTCATTGTCCTTCTTTAGAATTTCAGGTTATTCAGATAAATAGGGCAAAGATCCCTATACCTACAATCCAATCACTAAGTTGTATCTCTATCTAATTACACTATTCACTTTTAATCAATTAATAGATGCTATGGATATGATCGTACTATACCATTCCATTAATTAATTGCAATTCTCATTTATTAAGAAGGTGGGGATAGGGTAGAAGGGTAATGATGCCTTCTCTCACTCTACAACCCTCTTTTCATCATGATAATGACTTCTTGCCTAGACTATTCTCTAGGCAAGCCTTCTGATTGGTCTTCCTGAATCAAGCCTTTCCCTTATTTAATCCATTCTTTACCCAGCTGCCATATTGGTACATCTAAAACACTACTCTGTTCATGTTACTATTCTATTCAATAAACTTCTATGGCTCCTTATTATCTCTAGGATCAAATACAAGTTTTCCATTTGGCCTTTAAAACCCTTAACAACCTGGTTCCAATTTCCATTTCCAGACTTATTACCTAGTACTCGCTTTCATGCATCTTAAAGTACAGCCCAGTTAGTTTTCTTTGCTGTTCCTGTACCATCTCTGCACCTTTGTATTGGGTGTTTCTCCCCTCCTCACCAACACATCTTAGAGTCCTTAGAATGCTCAAGCATTACCTGCCACGGTCATCCAAGCCGCTAGGATGCCGCCTAAAAAATTAGTGTGCATATATTTTGTTTACATATTTTACATGGAATGTCCTAAAAGTCTTAGCACAGTTTCAAGCTATTGAAAAGCTTGAAATAAAAATAGCTTGAAACTGCACCAAGACTCTTGGGATACCATGTACATGTGCCTGTTACCTCCCAGATAGACTATAAATTCTCCAGTGCAGGGATTATTCCATTTTTCACTGTGCATCCTCAGTTTAAAAACAAAAAAAAGCAATATAAGCTCTTAATACACATTTGTTGATTGATTGATTAATACTACCTTTCTAGCTCAAGAATATTTAATTATTCCCCATTTCCTCTAGGATAAGACGCAAACTCCTCTTTTTGGTATTTAAAGCCTGTTTATAATCTGGCTCCAGCCTATATCTCCAGGCTGGTTACATACATCTATGTGCTCTATGTTCCAGGCAAATCACTCTACTGTTCCTGACTTACAACGGTCTCCCTCTTTGCCTTTGCAGAGCCCCTTTGCTTTTAAGGCCCTTCTTTGTTATCTCACTTCCTAGAGACTCAGTTCAAAGACCAAGTGCTACCAGACGCCTCTTCTGCCTCCCACCCTATTTGTTAATGTTCCCGTCCCCAAATTTCTTGTCGTTTCAAACACGTCCAGCTCTTTGTGCCCCTACTTGCAGTTTTCTTGACAAAGATATGGGCTGGTTTGCCTTTTCCTTTTGCAGCTTACTTTACACATGAAGAAACCGAGTCAAACAGGAATAAGTGACATGCCCAGGGTCTTACAGCTACGAAGTGTCCGAGGCCAGATTTGAACTCAGAAAGATGAGTCTTCCTGACTCCGGGCCTGACGCTTTATCCCCCTAGCTGTTTTCTCCAAAATTACTCTTTTTTATTTCAAATATGTTCTGAATTTATATGTCCATGTACACACTGTTTCCTCTTACTGGAAAGCAAGTTACATAAGGGAAAACAAGATTGTGTTTTTGCCTTTGAAGTCCCAGCTCCTAGTTCTGTGCCTGGCATATAGTAGATACTTAACAAATGTCTGTTCATTAAAATGGTGAATCTCACATATTTCAGAGCCCTTTGAATTTGCTAAACAATTAGCAAGTGCCTATTAATAGTGATTGTATTTCTAACACTGAAAACAATATTCAGGAAGGGAAATCCTTACCCCATTTCTAAAAGGAGCTTCCATTCCAACTCGCATATATCATGTTCTTTGTATCATTTAATGGTCAAGGCCTGGATACTCTGGCCCTTTACTTCTACCTTTTAATAAGTGGATAAAACTGACACACTGCTTTCTTAAAATAGAAATATCGACCTGAGTGCTTCAAAGTAAACACAGAGATTTCTGTTTGCCTGGCTCCTCCAGATTAAGCCTTTGGGTACATTCAAGAAATACAAAGAGAGCTTTTTTTTAACTGCATTTTCTGATATATGGATGTAACTGTTTTGTCTCAAAATATTAAGAAATCTGTCCATGATCATCCTTGGTAAACTAGGAGAGCTTTTGAAATAAGAAATGTAGGAAAGCTGCATCATGAGGGTCATCTTAGCCAGCTCTCCACAATCCCTAGGATAAGTGGTTAATGTAGAGCCATAACCTCACTAAGGAACTGAGAGGGGAAGAATTTGGGGATGCACGGGGCCTGACTGGAAGTCCTCCTCTTCATTTACTTAGGCAGTAATCGCTAGATATAACTCATAAACTCTGTCACTGGGAAGGAGAGGCTGGGAAGTCACTTGGTTTCTTGAATTCTGAGCTTGTAATAGTGTGTAAGCCATTGGATATCCACACTAAAACTTGCACCAATATGGTGAGCACATGGGAGTGGGGGAAGTGGGGCACTAGGTTACCTAAGAAGGGCAAACTGGCTCAAGTCAGAAATTGAGGAGGAAAAAGCTTTCAGATCAATGAGTGATGGTATTGGCCCAAGTGGCCTACCTAGTTGAGGTAGGAAACGTCAGGGGAAAGAGAGACAGAGAAACAGACAGATACAGAGACAAAGATAGAAGGAGAGATAGAGGCAGGGACAAGGGAAGAAAGAGAAGGAGAGGGAGATGAGAGAAAGATATTAATCTGGGTTTATATTATATATGAAACTGTTACTTCAGTTGCCAGACTTTTTAACCCTCAGATTACTAATTGGAACTGATGTGGGTGTGGTCCCTTTAAGATTCCTTTCTTTCTGATTCCTAGTTGATACAATTATCAATAAAGGATGTTTTGATTCATAAATCCTGGTCCCTTTGAATTCCAATAGAAGATCCGGACCTGTTCCAGCCACACCCGGATCTGAGCCAACTTGGGGCTACATCACAGGCCCCTCTAGCTAAATCTCTCATTATAAAAGAGCCAAGCTGGGACCCCTCTTGGCAGAGATTGTAACATGCCAGCCTTACACCTGGCATGCCAGGACCCTCTGTCCACTGAAACCCTGTTTCTGGTGTCCTCTAATCTCTTTATCCTTTCCTATTTCCTTAATTATACTTTAAACTTACTTCCAAACCCCATAATAAACTTCTTTTATCAATCTAGTTTTTCAGGCCAATAAATTCCTTTATTGGGAACCCTTGCACCACCACTAGACTTCATTTAACTTCATATCCTTGTGCCAAATCCAAAGGGGTTGCAGGGGAACTCCATTTGACTCCCTGTACCCTGAACCTGCCACTAGACTTTAATTAAACCCTAATTTCATTTAGGTACCCCAAATCTAGACCTCATCAGGAACCTTATTTTATATCCCTTCATTGGAGAGGAAGAAAGGGAGATGGGCATCTATGGAATCCTCCAGTGTTCTGATACAGACCCTCACTGGATGTCTGATCTAATATCACCAATAGGTGATATTAATCACTAATCAAACTATAATGGCTGATCTGAAATTGATAGCTGAAAACAGATTGGTGATGTGAGAAAGGTAGTCATTATCTCCTATTCATGTTTTTCATTGCTCCCCAAGGATTTCTGGGACCCTAAGAATAAAGATAGCACATATATTCATGTGTACATGGATATATAAATTCAAAACATATTTGAAATAAAAAAGAGTAATTTTGAAGAAAACAGGTGGATAAAGCATCAGGCCTGGAGTCAGGAAGACTCATCTTTCTGAGTTCAAATCTGGCCTCAGACACTTAGTAGCTGTATGGCCCTAAGAATAAAGACAGCAATATGGATAATGAGTAAAGTTTTGTCAAGACTTTGTAGAAGACTTACAAACCATCTAAATCAACCTTTCATTTTACAAAGAAGGAAACGGGCACAGAGCTGTGACTTACCTAGGGTTCCCACTTAGTAGTAGGATTAGGAATAAAATTGATATGATAGAGGGATATGACACTAAGTATCCCAAAATATGAGAAATGGTGGGAACTCCATATTAAGCTGCTCATAAACATAGAATTAAAAGCATCTGCCCAGTGAAGATAGGTATGTATAAGATTATTTGAGCACTTAACTTTCAAACCCCTTCATAACCTGCCTCCTTACCAGAATCTTCTTATACCTTACATTTCTTTTACTTATGGACTTTGCAGTCCAATCATATTGTATTCCTTGTTGTTCTCTGAACAAGATCCTCCATTAGATATCTCTCATGATTAGAAAACTCTACCTAATCATTTCTTGGCTCCCGGGGTTTTCTTTAAATTGCAGCTAAAATCCCATCTTCAACAGGAAGTCTTTCCCAATCCTCCTTAATATTAGTATACTGTAAATCAAATCTATATATGGAAAAAATGTTCTAAATCCCTATTGATTAGAGAAGTGTGAATTAAAACAATTTTGAGATACTAGCTCATACATATTAGATTACCTAATATGACAGGGGGAAATGATAAATGTTGGAGAAGATGTGTGAAAATTGGGACACCAATGCATTGTTGGTAAAAGTATAAATTGATCCAACCGTTCTGAAGAGCAATGTGAAATGATGCCCAAAGGGAAATCAAACTGCTTATCCTTTGATCCAGCAATATCACTACTAGGTCTACATCCCAAAGAGATCATATAAAGATAAAAGAATCCACATTAAAAATATTTAATAGTATTTTTTGTGCTGGCAAAAAACTAGAAATTGAGGGGATGTCCATCAATTGGGGAATAGCCAAACAAGTTATTTTGGATGAATGTAGTAGAATATTATTGTACCATAATAAATGATGAATAGATAGATTTCACAAAAAACCTTACATGAACTGATGCTGAGTGAAGTGAGCAGAATCAGAATCAGGAGAACATTGTACACAGGAGCACCAACCTTGTGTGTTGGTCAACCATGACAGACTTAGCTCTTTTAAGCAATACAATGATCCAAGACAATTCCAAAAGACTCATGATGGGAAATGTCATCCACATCTAGAGAAAGGACTATGAAATCTGAATGGAGATCAAAGCATGCTACTTTCACTTTTTGTGTTTTCTTAGTTTTTTTTTTCTTTTGCTCTGTTTTTTCTTTCACAACATGATTAATGGGGAAATGTGTTTTACATGATTATATACACATAACCTGTATCAGATTGCTTGCTATCTTGGAAAGGGGGAAGGGAGAAAAATTTGGAACTCAAAATCTTGTTAAAAATTAATGTTGATTAAGTTAAAGTTTTTGTACAAATAAAACCAATGCAAATAAGATTAGAAGGGAAGCAATAAACTGGGGAAAATTTTTACATCCAAGGGTTCTATTAAAGACATTATTTCTAAAATGTATAAAGAATTGACTCAGATTTAGAAAACTACAAAATCTGAGTCAATTCTTTATACATTCTTCAATTGATAAATGATTAAAGGATATCAACAGACAATTTTCAGATGAAGAAATTAAAACCATTTCTAGTCTAGAAAATATGATCTAAATCACTATTGCTCAGAGAAATAAAAATTAAGGCAACTCTGATGTACTTACTATATACTTCTCAGATTGGCTAAAATGACAGGAAAATATATTGATGAATGTTGGAGAGGATATGAGAAAACTGGGACTCTAATACATTGTTAGTGAAGTTGTAAACTGATCCAACCATTCTGGAAAGCAATGTGCAACTATGTCCAAAGGGCTATCAAACTGGGCATATCTTTTGATCCAGCAGTATCTTTACTGCACTTGTCTCCAAAAGAGATCATAAAAAAGAGAAAAGAATCCACATGTGCAAAAATGTCTGAAGCAATACTTTTTTTGTTGTGGCAAGAAACTGGAAATTGAGTGAATGCCTATCAGTTGGGAAATGGCTGAATAAGTTATGGTATATGATTCTTATGGGATATTAATGTTCTATAAGAAATAATCAGAGGATGATTTCAGAAAGACTTGGAGAGACTTACATGAATTGATACTAAATAAAGTGAGTAGAACCGAGAGGACATTGTACACAACAACAGGAAGGTTATATGATGATCGATTCTAATAGACATGGCTCTTTTCAACAAGATGAGGCGATTCAGGCCAGTTCCAATGGTCTTGTGATGGAGAGAGCCATCTGGACCCAGAGAAAGGACTGTAGGGAATGAATGTAGATCACAATATGGTATTTTCACTTTTTTGGTGTTTGCTTATTTTTTGTTTTCTTTCTCATTTTTCCCCTTTTTGATCTGATTTTTCTTGTGCAGCAAGATAATTGTAGAAATATGTATAGAATTGCAGACGTTTAACATAGATTACTTGCCATCTAGGAGAGGATGTGGGGGAAGAGAGGGAGAAAAAGTTGGAACACAAGGTTTTGCAAGAGTGAATGTTGAAAATTATACATATGTTTTTAAAACAAAAAGCTTTTTAAAATTTTAAGAATATTTAAGATTGTCTTTATATGTGATTGTGGGAAAATATTATACATAAAAATACTAATGTCTTCCCTTTATTATTTCAAATTTGTACTCTACATTCATTGTTGCATGCATTTCATCTTTTTCATTAGATTAAGCTTCTTGAGAACAGAGATGCTTTGTTTTCTTTTATATCCCCAGTGCTTGGCCCAATGCCTGACACAAAGCTGGTGTTTAATAAATGTTATTCAGTAAGTAAAGAGTTAAATTTGAAATCTAAGCAGAAGAAATAGAAAAGTGAGTCATTGGTAGAATAGAAAATAGTTGTATTTCTGCTATCTATAAACTTAATAAACAGGCATCACTAGTAAATCGCTTTTTTAGCTCCCAGGGGATCTCTTGCTTCAGAACCCCTAGACAGAGAGAGAGAGTCAGCACAGAAAAATCGGGCAGCCAGGCTAAGAGAAATTGTTGCTACTAATTTTCTGACCCTTTGGCTAAGTTTTCAAGAAGAAAATCTGCCTCTACTAAGGAAAGAGCTGCAGAGGGAGATAGTAATATTTTGATTCAGGGACATTGTAATCAAAGCTACAAGGCAAACCAACTCATTAATAAAAAAGTGAAATTTGTGGAAATCAGAGGAGGTCCAGAGCACTCAGGAAATCTACAGGGAGAGGGCGAGAGCTACAAGTGAATTTACACTGATTATTTCAGTATTTTCAAGCTGGGGAAGAGAGAGTCTACTATCTATCCCCTGGACATGACATTTCACTGAACAAGCTTTCTGGAGCCTATAAGTCTAACCCTGTACCCAAGAGACTCCTCTTATGTTCTCTTGGCTGATCCAGATGCAATTTGCTAGAGGACATAATGACCAATCAGAAAGGACTTACAGGTCCCCTAACCAATATCAAAATCATTTGGACTCATCATTTTGGTCCTAGCATTTCTGTGGTTCTAGAGGCTTCACTTGCCGGGAGCTGTATTAAAGTGTTGATCTTCCTAACTTCTCATTCCAGTTTTGGGAAAAGTTACTTAGGGAGGAGCAGTTTCTGATTATTTAGAAAGCTGGGCTCTAGATTTTGTTTCATTTCTTATGATTTTGCCTAAGTCCCACAGCTCTGCTTTTGTGCTTGTCCAGCATAGTTTAGCAATGGGGGCTGAAAAAAGAAACAGATGATAGCATCTTGTCAGGTTTTGTTTTGTTTTTCATTTTATTCCTCTAAATACTTCTTTCCAGGATAATGATCAGTACTTTTAGTTGTCTTTTTTGACTATAACTATCTAGACTATGTAGGTATAAACAGAAGATTCTTGTTGTTTCTTCTTCATTTTTAAAGAGGATAAATGATATCATAGAGTGATGTCTTTACTTATGTGTGAATTGCATTTAGGCAAAGCAGAGATGCACAGTGGTCAACCTCGCTCTCTCTTCCAGTCATTTAAGTTCAATGGAAAAACAAAATCAAGATAACTACTGATGACTCAAGATATAGTGAAATGACTGATGTCTAAGCACTCCAAGGTACCTGCTTCATCCTCTTCATGGCTGTTGGAACAAATTGTTCTCATCCACCCATTCTGCTGGAGGAAGGCTTCACATGATGAGGTAGACACCTAACTCACCAACAAGTCTGGGGCTCTTCAGGTACCTTTAGACTGGTTTAGCCTATCTGCCAAGAAGGTTTCACCGAGATGTGGCTGCTGCACGTGCTACAGCTTCTTGGAGCCCCAGGTAAGAATTGAGTGCCAAGTAGATACCAAAGGCATTTGAACAGCCCTGTAAAGAGACCTGGAACCCTACATGTTCCTGAAGAAAATTGTGTGGAGTAAAGGGAAAGAGTCTAGGAGCAGAAGTCAGGAAACCAAGCTTCTAATCCCTGATATATGTTTTATTTTTGTCTTTGTATTTTCAGTAGCTAATGAAGAACAGGACACATAGTAAGTATGTAATAAACGCTTGTTGCTTGATTGATATATCAATAGCTTGCTATGTGACTGGGAAAATCATGGTATAGGAGGAACTCAAGATAGAAGGGACTTTAAGCTGAAAGGATTATGTTTAAATACCTTTTGTACTACATATAGCTAATATTGTATGATCTTGTGATGAGGTCCTGGGGAGTTAGGTCAGCATTAATAGAGAAAACCCAAAGTTTTGATAGAATTATAGTACTCCCCGAGATAAGCGAGGGCACTGATGGTATCATCTCAGCCTTAAATAAGCCTTTTCATCTTAAGTAGTCTTTTTGTGAACTTTTGATTATAGTCCCACCTTAATTGGGGGTCTCTAGAAACCCCACCTTTACTTATCCAACCAGAAATCCAAGTTATGATGTCAGACCCCGATATTATATTTCCCTTATAAAAATCTGCCTATGGTGTAGATCTTTGCTAAATTTCTTTTAGGGTTAGTCTGCCATAGTGTCCCATCGGATAGTGCCTTTCTCCTTGTTTCAGCTAGCTCTCTTAGGGTGCTAAATCCCTTTAAGGTTAGCCTACCATTTAATAGTATAATCTCCTTTCTCTACTCACCCCTCTTTTGGGGTAAATCTGCTAAACTTTTCTCTGGATTCAACCTGCCAATCAATAGCATATTCCCACTTCATGGCTTATTCTTTTTAAGGGAGTCTTCTTTCTAGTTAATTGTGTGAGTTCCACTAGGAAACTTATCTTTCTCCTTTCCTTATTAACTTTCCTTATTAACCCCTTTCCTTATTAACTCCTGTGTAAATTCACATAATAAATAACGAAACTTTGTAATCTGTGATGGATGTCTTGTCATAGTTGCTCTATGTCATGACTGAATCTCTATTTTTCTATTTTTATATATTTTTACAATTTATTCTCTCCTGAATCTCCTTCATATTAACCACTCCTTGGTTAAGAGACTTTGTCATTCTAAGGGCTCATGGTCAAAAAATGAATGAGTTGCACTGAGTGATCTCTACATTTCCTTTCAGCTCTAAATCTATGAACCTAGAGATCATGTATTTTCTTTATCAGTCCAAGCCAGCATATCTGCTTAAGTTATTTTCTTTTCTTCTCAATTTTAACCCTATAACTAAACAGTTCACTAATATTATACTATCTTATGTGGTCATTCCTACCCTACCCTACCCCTTCTTCTTTTGTTGCTCATGCAATGCAGAAAGCTAGCCCTATATGAGCCCCTCTTCCCTTCTGTATTCTTTGCTCTGCTCAATGCTATAGAATGAGAAATTTCAACAGAGCTCACCATGCTACAAAACAATACCTTTATTCTTTCCTAATTGACTCTCTAATACATTCCCTAAAATGATTATTGCAAATATTACCTTCTCTCATCAAGCTTTACCCTCCTTTTCAGCAAAATACCTTGTCTCTTATCATGAACTCCCTCTTTTCTTTTATTTCAAAACTTCCTAATATCATCTCTCATTCTCTTCTCCTTTATTTAATCTCAGATGAAGAGATGGACCTTCTTTACACCAAGGTTATCCCCTCTATTTGTACCCTTTGCCCATAATCTACCCTCTCCAGAAGATTGCCTTCACAATTACCTCTCCTCTCTCTGTTCACCTCAATATCTAGAGGTCAATAGAAAGCATAAAGATAGAGTATTAAAATTATTTAAGACCCGAGTTCAACTTCTACTAGTTGTGTGACCCTAGGCAAATCACCTAAAATTTTCCAACCTAGGCTTTTTCATCTATAAAATGGAACTAAAAATAATACCTAATTCAAAGGGTTGTTATGAGGATCAAAAGAGAACATATAAAGGGTTTTTCAAAACTTAAAGCACTATAAAATATTAGTTGTTCAAGCCATTCTCCAATTGATAAATGGTCAAAGGATATGAAAAGACAATTTTCAGATGAAGAAATTGAAACTTTCTAGCCACATGAAAAGATGCTCCAAGTCATTATTAATCAGAGAAATGCAAAGTAAGACAACTCTGAGCTATCACTACACACCTCTCAGATTGGCTAGAATGACAGGGAATGATAATGCACAATGTTGGAGGGGATGTGGGAAAACAGAGACACTGATACATTGTTGGTAGAATTGTGAATACATCCAGCCATTCTGGAGAGCAATTTGGAACTATGCTCAAAAAGTTATCAAACTGTGCATACCCTTTGATCCAGCAGTGTTACTACTGAACTCATATCCCAAAGAGAGCTTAAAGGATGAAAAGGGACATTTTTGTGCAAAACTGTTTGTGGCAGCCCTTTATGTAGTGGGCAGAAACTGTAAACTGAGTGGATGCCCATCAACTGGAGAATGGCTGAATAAGTTGTGGTATATGAATATTATGGAATGTTATTGTTCGGTAAGAAATGACCAGCAGGATGATTTCAGAAAGGCCTGGAGAAACTTACATGAACTGATGCTGAGTGAAATGAGCAGGACTAGAAGATCATTATATACTTCAACAACATTACTATATGATGATCAGTTCTGATGAACATGGTCCTCTTCAACAGTGAGATGAGCCAAATCAGTTCCAATAGAGCAGTAGTGAATTGAACCAGCTACACCCAGTGAAAGAACTCTGGGAAATGAGTGTGAACCACTACATAGAATTCCCAATCCCTCTGTTTTTATCTGCCTTCATTTTTTATTTCCTTCTCAGGTTAATTTTACCTTATTTCAAAGTCCAATTCTTCTTGTGCAGCAAAATAAGTGTATGGATATGTATACATATATTGTATTTAACATATACTTTAACATATTTAACATGTATTGCTCTACCTGCCATTTGAAGGAGAAAGGAGGGGAAAAGTTGGAACAGAAGGTTTTGCAACTGTCAATGCTGAAAAATTGCCCATTTATATATCTTGTAAATAAAAAATAAAATAAAATAAAAATAATATCCTCTCCAAAAACAAAATAAAATATTAGTTATTATTATTATTATTAATCATCATAGTCATCATTACCCTTTCTACTAGCTCCTTCCCTATAACTGACAAATGAGCCTGTGTTAACCTTATTTAATAAACAAAACCTCACTTGATCCTACCACATGCTGAAATTATTGCCCAATATCTCTCTCCTCCCTTACCTGGAAAAAGTTTAGAAGATATTGGCATTCATTGTCTCCACTTCCTTTTCTTTCACTTATAAGCCCTTTGCAATCTGTCTTGGAGTCTCATTACTCAACTGAAACTCTTCCCCCAAAGATACCAATAATTTCTTAATTGCCAAATACAATAGTTCATTTTTTAGTTCTCATCCTTGACTGCTCCTTAGCATTTGACAGGGTTCCTTCCCTCTTTCCTAGATTTTTGTGTCATTGGCCTCATATGTTTCTCTTCCTACCTTTTTGGCTTCTTTTCAGTCACTTTTGTTGAACCTTCTATCATCCATATCCTGATACCATGGTAAATTCCTTGAGAATAAGCATTGTTTTCTTCTCTATATTTATAGCTCTATAAATATATCTGGGTCTGGAACATAGAAGGTGCTTAATAAATTATAATTGATTGGTTGATTGATTGTGATTAATTGTAAGCATGCTACAAGACTGTTCTGAGCTTTCTTCTTTATTCTCTTTGTCGTCTCTCTCCATGCATCTGTCTCTCTCTCTGTCTCTTCTCCCATGAGTTCAATTATCATCTTTGTGTGGAAGATTCCCAGTTCTATGTATCCATCTCTAATCCCTCCTAAGCTTCAGAATCACATCCTCAGTTCTCTATTGGACATTTCTAATTGGATGTTTCATAGACATTTCCAACTCAATGTGTCTAAAATAAAACTCATTATCTTCTCCTTTCTTTTCCCTAGCACATCCACCCAGACTGTAAATTATCTGTTTCTTTCAAGGACCGTGCCATACTTTCAGTTACCCAGGTTGGCAACTATAGTAACATCTTGGATTTTTTACTCTTTTTTCACTGTCCAATTAGGTGCCAAGTCCTAATTGCTTCTACCTCCACATCATGTCTTGCACCTTCTCCTTCTCTTTAAACTCACAACTAACACATAGGTAGGCTCTCATTACCTTTTGACTGGACTATTGCAATATTCTCCTCATCCCTCTCCAACACATCCTCCAGCCAATTACCAAATTGATATTCCTAAAGCACATTTCTAATACTGTTGTTCTTTCGATCTAAACTCTCTGATGGCTTCCTATTGTCTCTGTGACAAAAGGAAAACTCTTCTATTTGATACTTAAAGCCCTTGATGGGGTGTTAAAGACTATCATTAGTGGTGTGGAGGCAGGCTGAGCCCTTTTCAGAGCTGCTCATCCATCTTTGGAGTCCATCTTCATCCAACTCTCGGCTGTGACTCCAAGAAGCTATAGTATGTAGCATGTTTGCTAACTACACCTTCTCAGCAGACAGGCTAAACCACAATGAGGGTAACTTATGATCCTCAAATCTATGGTGAGTTGCTGGGGATGGGAGCTATAAAGATTTTCTCCAATGGAATGAGCAGATGAGAGCAATTTGCTCCAGTGACCTCGGAGGCAGTTGAAGCAGGTGCTGTGGAGACTTAGAGCTTGGTCAGACATTGAAGCCAAGGTCATCCACTGAATCTCAATTGTTCTGACTTTTGTTCGGACCCTAGACTTGATGTCTCTGGAAGAGATAGGCTCACAAATTTGTGCAACTCTCACTCACTTAAATCCAATCTTACATAAGTCAATGCAATCGTCATTTTTGTTATTGATCCTCTTCAAAAATGACAGAAAAACAACAAAACCCTTCACAGTCCAGCCCCTATGTATATATCTCAACATTTTACATATTATTTCCCATCATGCATACCAAACCTGGCCTCCATGCTGGTCCTCACATGATAGTCCATCATTGTGATATAGGAGCCACCTGCCAGTGGCTGCTGGGGGTCTAACTCAGGCCTGTAGAATGGATCTCTTCACATGACAGGATAATGATAAGGAGACTGAGAGGCCGTTGCTGTTCTCTGACCTCTCCACTGAGAAGCTGTTGCGTTGTCTGACCTCTCTCCTTTTCCTCTGCCTCCAATTTATTTCATTCCCAGGCCACAAGCAACACCTGTGTCAGTAAAGTTACTTTGCAACGCCTTCAAGTTTATGATTCACAGCTGAGGAAGCTCTCCTGAGGAATTGACCAGCTTCTTCACCTAGGCATGGTCCTTAACAGTCCATCATGCCCCTCCATGTCTTTGCAAAGACCTGGAGTCTCTTTTCCCCTCAGCCTCTTGCTTCCAATCAAAGCCATCACAAGTGCTCCCAGCTCCAGGAGGTTTCTCTTAATCCACAGCTGTGGGGATCCTTTCCCTCAAATTACCTTATATTGGCTTTGCTTGTGGTTTCCAATAGCATAAAACTGCAAGGACTATTTTATTTTTGTCTTTATATAAAGCAGAGTACTTACCATAATTCCTGACACATGATAGGGTAATAGCTAACATTTAAATCACACTTTAATGTTTGCAAACATGTTACATATATGATTTCATACTCCTAACAGGATTTACTTCCTGATGTTGTTATCAATCACAAGTTGAAAAAGTTTAGTCATTTGCCCAAGGTCACACAAAGTTCTTATTTTTCTCAAATCCAGAATTCTATAAAAATAATAATAGCAAAGAGGAAGAGCCAAGATGGCAGAGTACAGGCAAGGACTCTCCAAGCTCTCACTCAAACCACTCCAAATTCCTTTAAATAATAGCTCTAAACAAATGTGTCAGAACACATTAAAAGATGGAGTGGAACAATTTTTCAGCTAAAGACCACTTAGAAAGTCATCAGGAAAGGTTTGTGTTGTTAGAGTAGGAGTCCAGCATGCAGCCCTGCCTCTAGCCCCAACCCAGCCCTGAACCAGCAAAGCAGAAACGAGCCTTGGGGCCTCTGAATCAGTGGAAATACTGGCCATTTCCAGACCTCTCAGCCCAGAGACATCAAAGACAATTTGGAAAGTCAGCAGGAAAATCAGTCTCTACTAAAGTGAGAGGACCTTGGAAAACCAGCAAATCAGGAACAGGCAGTGGTGATTTGGGGAGGCCTTAGCTCACAGGTAGTCTTTTTACTATCATTTAGGAAGGACTGTTGCTTTAGAACACTAAAACTTCTAGCCACAGTGGAGTGGAGACCATCCTTACAGTTGGAGGGCAGAAAAGAATGCTTGTGGCTAGATTCCTAGAAGGATTTCTGAAAAGAGCTGTACAAAACTCCTGAAGCTTGGGACAATATATCCCTCACCCTAGAGAGAACCTTATTTTAACAAAGAGTTAAAAGCCTTTGTAATAGGCTGGGAAAATTAATAAACACTAGAAAAAAAAAGATTCTGACCATATGGTGACAAGGAAGATCAAAACACATACTCAGAAGAAGATAAAGTCAAAGAAACTTTCAAGAAGAATAAGTACTGGTCTCAGATCATGGAAGAGCTCAAAAGGGATTCTGGAAATCAAGTAAGAGAGATAAAGGGAAAAATATGAAGAGAACTGACAATGATGCAAAAGAAAATACAAAAAAGCTAATGAGAAGAATTCCTTAAAAAGCAAAATTGGCTAAATGGGAAAGAAGTACTGCTCACTGAGGAAAACAATTCCTTGAAAATTAGAATTGAGCAAACAGAAGCAAAAGACCTTATGAGAAATCAAAATACAATAAAACAAAACCAAAAGAATGAAGAAATAGGAAAAAATATGAAATATCTCTTTAGAAAAAATAACTGACCTGGAAAATAGATCCAAGAGAAATAACTTTTAAATTATTGTTCTACCTGAAAATCAAGAATCTATCAATCACCTCCTGAGATTCCAAAATGAAAATTCCCAGGAACATTATAGCCAAATTCTGGAGCTCCTAAGCCAAGTAAAAAATATTGCAAGAATACAGAAAGAAACAATTCAGGTATAGTGGAGCCCCGGTCAGGATAACACTGGATTTCTACATTCTTCTACATTAAAGGATCAGAGAACTTGAAATATGATATTCCCGAGAGCAATGGCATTAAGATCACAGCTAAGAATCACTTACCCAGCAAAACTGACTGAGTTTAATCCTTTAGGGGAAAAGGTGGATTTTCAATGATATAGAGGACTTTCAACCATTTATGATGAAAAAACCAGAGCCAAATAGAAAATCTGATTTTCAAATACAGGACTGAGGAGAAACATAAGGAGGTAATTAGGAAAGTGATATCATTAGGGACTTAATTAGATTTATCTGTTTACATTTCTATATGGGAAGATGGTACTTGTAACTGATAAGAACTTTCTCATTATTATGGCAGTTAGAAGGAGTATATATAGATAGGTCCACAGGTGTGAGTTGAATATGAAGAGATAATATCTAAAGAAAAACAATCTTAAGGGGTGAGAGAGGAATGTATTGAGAGAAAAGGAAAGGGAGAAGTAGAATTGCATAAATTATCTGCTATAAAAGATGCAAGAAAAAGCTTTTACTGTAGAGGGAAGAAGGGAGGAGAGGGCCTGAGTGAAGCTTACTCTTATCAGAATTAAGGAGAAAGGAAATAACACACACTCAATATGGATATAGAAATCTATCTCACCCTGAAGAAAATTAGAAGGGAAAGGGAATAAGAGAAGAGGGGAGAGTGATAGAAAGGGGGGGATAGGGAGTAGTCAGAAGCAAAATACTTTTAAAAAGGGTCATGATGAAAGGAGAGAGAAAATAGAATAAATTGTGAGGAGGAATACAGTTAGCACTAGTAATTGGAAAAAGAATTTTGAAGCAAATTTCTCTAATGAAGACTTCATTTCTCAAATTATAAGGAACTGAAATTTATTTTTTAAAAAGGAATCAAAAATAATAATAGCTAGCATTTATAAAATGCTTTAAGGTTTATAAAGTGCTTTATAAATATTATCTTATTTAATCCTCATAAGAATCCTAGGATGCTAATGCTATAATTGTCCCCATTATACAGATGAGGAAACTGATTCAGGAAGAAGTTAAGTGACTTACCCAAGATTACATAGTTAATGTCTGATACTGGATTTGGATCCATATGTTTCTAGCTATAGGTCAGTGTGTTATCCATTACATTATTCATCTGGTTATAAAAACAGTTAGGTGGGATTGAGCAGCCAGTGAGATCCCTTCCAAATCTAAATATATGATTTTCTGAGTCCAAGGGGATCTCTTAAGTTTTCCTCAGACTCCAACACTATTTTAAGGGTCTTTCTGGCCCTGAGGTTCTATACTGGAAGATTCCTGGTAGTACTTGCATTTTAGGTTGCAAAATGACTTCAGATTTCAGAAGAAATCCCTCCCAATGTTAATCAAATGAAAATCTGTGCTTTAAGAGGAAAGGAAGATAACCTAATTTGATCTCTATTAACTTACTTATAGGGCAGCTAGGTAGTAGGATAGATAGAACGCTATTAACTTGGAATTAGGAAGACTGCTCTTCATGAGTTCAAGTCTAGCTTCAGACACTTAGTAGCTGGGTGACCCAGGACAGGTTTTTGTCTGTCTGATATTTTCAAAGAGGATCAATGATATCATAGGGTGATGACTCCTGTGTGATTTGGATTTCAGTGAAGCAGAAATGCACAAAGTCATCAGCCTTACTCTCTCTTCATCAAAGTCCACTGGCAAGGCAAAAGTCAGGATGACTGAATAGGGCCGGGATGCGGTGGATGACTTTGGCAGCATCTGACCAAGTTCTAAGCAGTCCATAGCACCTGCTTTAGCCTCCCTGATGCCTGCTAGAATTTGTTTTGTTGTACCAATTGTTCTCATCCACCCATTCTGCTGGTCCAGTCTTCACATATTTGGAGTAGAAACCCCCCTCAATATACCAACTGGTATGAGACCCACCAGTTCCTGTCATCCTGGTTTTACCCCCAACCTCAACATCGGAGGTAGATGAACAGCCCTGAAAAGGGTTCAGCAAGTCCTCAGAGATGCTAGTCTTCCTTAAACATACCACACACCCCTCCTTATCTGTAAAATGAGCCAAAGAAGGAAATGAAAATCCATTCCAGTGTCTTTGCCAAGAAAACCCCAAATGGGGTCATGGAGAGGTAGATATGACTAAAAATAATTCCACAACAAAACAATCAGCTTATCCCCCTCCTCTCCCACAACCTTACTTCCACCCCACAAGCTGTGCTCTTGGTGGGAAAGTTCCCTAAACATTAGCTTCCAAATTTTTGGAAAGCTTTATCCCCCCAAAAAAAGATCATGAAAAAAAACCTGGGGGGAGGAGGGGGAGAAGGAAAAGTTTCTTAGGAGGTTTGCCTGGGTGGGAGTGGGGGTGTGGATTTTAAATGGAGAATTGAGTAAGCCTGGAATTATGCTGCAAATGAGTATGAAATATGACAAGCAGAACCTAACAATGGATCATAAATATTCAGTGCACACACACACACACACACACACACACACACACCCTCTACCTGCCTTGTACTTGTTTCAGCAAAAGAGCCTGGAATTTGCTAGGATGGGGCTAGGGACGGGGAGGGATAAACCTCCTAAAAGCCTGCTCAGCTGTGGGATGGCTCAGTGTTTGTAGTGAACACAGAGCCTCAGGGCGAGCTGGGGGCCTGCAGCCTTTCCTAATTGGTCTCATTCCTCAGCTCAGCTCTTTGCAGAGAGCTATCGCTATTACATGCATTTGTCCAGGGGAGACTAAAATAAAGCTTGTCGGATTTAACCCCCCTTTCTGCTTACAGGCAAGTGAAGAAGGCTGCCTGGATGAGAGATGCCATTTTTGTTTTCCTTACAGATGTAACATGTCTTTGAAAATCTCTGACTTTGGGTAAGGAAACAGTTAACAAGTCTTATTAATAGCAATAAAAGACCTACTCCAGAAAAAGGCTATTGATCAATAAGCAACTTCCCGGATCAGGAACATAAAAGTCAGGGGAGAATAAACACAGATTGACATGTGGCTTTGGAGTCAGTTCCTCAGGCTTGGGTGATTTCTTGGTGGTGAATAATCCTTTTTCATTTGGATAACTTTATGCTTTACAAAGCTTCAGTCTCACATGCCTTATCTTTTTCTTAAAATAATAGCTTTTTTTCTTTTTCAAAATACATGCAGAAATAGTTTTCAATATCCATCCTTGTAAAACGTTGTGAACTAAATTTTTCTCTCTCCCTCCCCTAGATATCAAGTAATCCAATATAGATTAAATATGTGCAGTTCTTCTAAATATATTTCCACATTTATCAATGCATTGCTTTTTTGTTGGATTCTGACAGCAGTCCTATGTGGTGGGCAGGTATTATCTGATCCCCATTTTACACACAAAGAAACAGGCCCAGAGATTGGAATTAGGAAGCAATGTGGTCCCAAGGAAAAAAACTACAAAATTATAGTTTGAGATTCCAATTTATTAAGAAACTTGTCCTAGACAAGACAGCAGAATCAGAATGTGTAAAAACAAGAGGATGTCAAAGTCCCTTCTAGCTCTAAATCAGATGACTGACCCAGAAAACCATAATGGGTGAGGGTCAGAGCTGAGAGCAAAATCTTGGCATTTCAGTGATAGTTCAAGATGCCCCCTATTCTACCAACCTTTCTCCAACTGAACTCGTTTATTTTCCCTGAATTTTTCCCTTCTTACCTGGCATTGGGGTTTATCTGCCCTCATGCCTGTAAAATGATCTGATAGCTGGACTCTACCTCACATGAAGCCTTTCCTCCCAGCCCTTCTCCCCAGAAGATCTCTCCTGCAGCAGGATTTTCTCTACCTCCTGCCCTTTGCCTTTGGTGATGTGGCCAGTGGTGTCTGACATTTGTTGAGCAGTTAGGAGAGCTTAGATGCTACTTGAGCCAAAGGACAGAGGAAAGAGATGGGTTTGACATCTTAGGCTCTGAAGATCCCAGAATGACTAGGATGACTCTGGGGAGGCCTGCCTTTGATGAGAAAAGGAGGTAAGACAAGCAGACAAATGTTGCTGCTGGAGCCACCCTGCTAAAAGATGAGAGAATGAAGAATTGCCTGCTGGGCTGGAAGCATTTGTGCTTCTATTAGAACTCATCTAAACCCAATTCTTCTTCTCCTTACTCTGTCTGTCCCTCAGCACTTACGTAATCAGTCTGCACTGTATTGATCTGTACTCTGTTACTTGCTAAGTAAGTGTTCATAAAGCTTAGAATCAGAGAATCACAGAATGCTAGAGCTGGCAAGGACTTGGGAGACCTAGCAAATTTTCAGATGAGGAAACTGAGGCCTATGGAGAATTGGCTTTTCCAAGCTTATAGATAATGGTGGTAATGTGGGTCTTTGAGAATGTGGGTCTCTAGATTCCCAATTTGGTATTGCCTCTACTGGAACATGTTGCAGAAATAGGACTGGACCTGTGATTTCATTATTTCAGGGAATTCTCAGCTAGAAATTCCTACCAGTGCAGATCAGTTTATAATTGTAGAGAGCTTCTTGTAGCCACTGAGAAGTTGAGACTTACTCAAGTTCACACATTCAGCATGTGTCAGAGACAGCATTTCAACCCAGGTCTTCCTGACTCTACTCTCTAGTTACAGTTTGACTCTTGTTGAGTTAAATTGTATTGAAACTGTCATTATCACCTTAAATAATAGAAAGAAGCTTTCTAGGAAAATACAGTAGGTAAATTTGGGTGGGAGATTCGATGAGTAAATATATAGAATGGAAGCTACTTTCCAAGAAAGTAAACCAACATAAATAAATCAGAGGTCATCACAAGGGTAGCAGGTGAGGAGCTGCCTCACAGTTTTTCTAAGGATAGTTCTGCAAAGATACCCATATTTTGCTTTTAAGAATTCTGATTAATCCACACAGATGTCGAAAGAACTCATCTTCATAATCCACTTCTTACAGGCACAGAAAAAAAATACAATCCTTCAGGGTTCATTTCTAAGAAATCACTTTCTTCCTTCTGTCCCTGTTACCCTAAGTCCTAGTCTCCTAAATTAGAGGTGTTAAACATAGTGCCTTCAGGTGCATTCAACCCATACTCCTGAGTGCAGCTCTAACCAGATTAAAATATCATTGGAAAGTGTTTAATAAAATAAGTAAAAATACAATATTACATTTTAAAATTACATCAGCATGTAGCCCACAGGGATCCTTGTGGAAGGATTAATGGTCCCCATTTCTTCTGACTGCCCTAAGTCAACAAGAAAAGTGAATGAGGTACTATTTCCTTGAAAGCTTAGTGGAAAAAATTAGGGCATATGAAAGTCACCAATTTTCCCCTGAGATGTAGAATCAACCAACTAGAGAATAAGGCCTTTTAAGATTAGGGAAAGTAAGAGCTTTGACTTGAGACAAATTCAATGGTAGCTTTTGATCAATAAATGAATGGGATGATCTTGAGTTGCAAATCATTTTACCTTCTTTTTGATCTTTCATTAAGCAGAATATACTGACATTTTTCTGCCAATAACTGATATTTACTCCTTGTTTATTTACAAATTTCTTCAGAAGGAAAAGCAAGACGTGGCCATTTCTGTCATTTCCTAGTAGTTGATGCCCCATCCTTCACCCCCATGAAGTATTGACTAGTTTGTTAAGGGAGTTCCTACATCCCAAAACCAAGTGACAGGATTGTTTGAAGGTGGGAATTAACATTCAAGATTCACAGTACAACTGCTTAAACCTCCTCTTAAATATTTATAATGCTCCTGACTGTAGGAGACTCCAATAATGTTATAGGGAAAAGGAGGTGAAAAAAATTCTCTGTGCCTAAAAGCTCATTGTGAGCTATTATCATATATAATGCATCACTAAGTAATGTTTGTGGCTGTTTTCCAGGGGGCCTAGATGGGGATGAGTCTGACCTCTTGAATCCCAGTGTAGGAAGAAAGCTGATCCTAAGTTCCCATAGTTCCTCAAGTTCCTAAAGTTTTGATGAGGTGGAATGGGAAGCAGAGAGATTACCAATGATGCTTTATCCCCTTTAATGTGTTTATTACCTGCCTAGACCTCCTAGCCCTCTCCCATTTATACATCAACATGGATCCATTTTCCAGATTACTTAAGTATCTAGATCATACTGTATCCCATCCCTTTAAAACCCAATAGGTTAAGTTTTGATTGTTTTAAGAAACTGGAGGGTGGAGAATGGAGGAACAGAGTACGGCCAAGCTCTGGGACATCAGAGTAATGGGCCTTCCATTGCCCTTCAGGTAAAAGAGGGAAAATAACACAAAAGACAATCTGCTTCTTCTGCTTTCTCCTCCTGAGGGTTCACTTAGGGAACTGGGGTGTTTTGTGCCGAGGCTACTCAGGCCAATCCCTTGGTATTTTATGTTTAATAACTGAACAAAATAAAACACACATTGTCCGTTTAGCAGCCAACAAAAGGAGATCTCTGTAGGCCTAAAGGAAAAGGTTATTCAGTAAGGATTAGCACTGAGGACACCTTGAGCTGATTCCAGTGAACTGATATTACATATCTGAGTTATCAGTCATTTTCTAACAAGCATCTAAGGAACCTAGAGTTCCTCATGGGAGCTACTCAGGGAGTAGAAAGTAATGAAAAGAGCCATAACCAGTGGTTTCTATTTATAATTATTTTTATTTAGTTTCTTAAATATTTACCAATTACATGCAAAACAAAATTAACAATCATTTTTTAAAATTCTGTGTTCTCCTTCCTGACCTCCTCACTCCTTGAGAAGGCAAGAAATTTGATATCAGTTATCCATGTGAAGTCATGCAAAACATATTTCCACATTGGCCAAAAGAAAATGCAAAATAAAACAACAAAAAATAAAGTTGTTTTTTTTTTTTTTTTAACCATGCTTCTATGTGCAGTAAAAGTATATTTGTTTTCTCTCTGGTAATAGTGTGAGAAATGATAGAATTTCTCACAGAAGATTTCAACATGAAGAATTTAGATCTTTAATCTTTTGAATCACTCATATCTCTAAAAATGGCCTCTATTCCTTTTGAGGAAAAACTAGCCTAACTTGCATGGGGTTAATGATTAAAATATTGTTTCCATCAAAAATGGCTACCATGGCTCACATAAACCTTGGTTTCACCTTAAAGTTCCTTCCATAAAGAAAGTCTAACCTAACTTACTCATTGTACTCATCAGGATTGGCTCTACTCTGAGTTATAGAAACTGATCGCAGATTCCCTAGAAAAGAAGGCAGAATCTCTTTTCTTCACAGTTGTGGAATTCTATGCTTATAAAACACTGCCTACTGTCAGACTTGGTTGTATGTTTATTGGTGTCTCTGAAGCACTTTCTTTAGTCTAGGTCATTGGATGGGTAAGAGTATTCATAAATAAAAATGCTATAAAAATAAAATTGATCAATAAAATTTTTTAAAAGAAAAGAAATCAAAATCTCATTGGGTAACTCCAACATATCTTAGACTGCCCTCTCCTAATCTCTGATTTTCATTTGAACTAGCCACTAGTCCTGCTTTTTCCATAGGCATCCCCTTACTCCTTCTACTAAGGATATATCTCATATTGCAAGAACAATCTAATCTTAATAATCCTTTGAATTTTGATACTTTGAAATGACTTACCAGTTTTGTTACTGGAGAAGCTTAGTGGTGCACTGGACCTAAAGCCAAGAACACTTGCATTCACCTGTTTAACCTATATTAGATTGCTTGCTGTCTAGGGGAGGGAAGAAGGAGGCAAGAATTTTGGAAGGCAAGGTTTTGCAGACGTGAATGTTGAAAACTATTTTTGAATATATTTGGAAACATAAAAAGCTATTATAAAAAACACTCAAATTCAGCCTCTGACTTTCTAGCTATATGACTCTGCACAGGTCATTTAAGCTTTCTCTGCCTCACTTTTCTCAACTGTAAAATAGGGATAATAGGATAATAATGGCACCTACCTCCCAGGGTTGTTGTGAGTATCACTATGAGATAATATTTGTGAAGCACCTAGTGTAATGTCTAGCATATAGTAGGGTCCTTATAAATGCTTATTCCTTTCCCTTTTGCCCTATATGTCACACACTCACATTTCATCCATGACTCAGAAGATGGTTTAATGCAATGTTTTGGCTCCCCCAAATGACTATCACATTGATGATGAGACTCTCTATAGTGAGCCTGGCTGGCCTTAAGATGAGACACAAAGTCCATTGGCTGACCTAATCTTAAAGTCTCCCTAACTAGTTAGGATCAGCCAAGCTTGTGCTTTGTTAGCATGGGTACTCCACTGCATCCTAACAATATCAAGAGAAAATGAGGATTGTTTCATTGGTTGGACCTCTGATGGTACAACTTGGGGAAGACACAAAAATCACACAAGATGGGCCAGGTTGAGAGGGTTGTGATGGTCATCCTCAGAAAGATTCTACATGGATGAGGTCATAGATGCATTTGAATATATAATTACATCATTTTATTCCATCTTCCTTACATGGTCGGGAAAGAGACAGGGCAAGGATTACCAGGTATATTGATTCATTTTGTAAAGATTGAGACTAGTTGATTTCTAAGCGCTTCTAGTTCTAAATCTAAATCTTAGGATTCTCTGCTTGTGATTCCCATATTACAGATAAGTAAAGAAGTCAAATTATTTCTCTCTTTGTGAACAAAAGACAAATCCTTTCCATCTTTTTTTCCCCACTGACTCTTCTATAACACCTGCTAGGCTTATTCTTACTGATAAACCTAGGCCTCTGTCCATGTTTGTTTTCCCATCTCACTTGCATGGGGAAATTCTTAGCTTCCACCCCTAACTCCCTGATTTTTTTTTACTTTTTCTATTTTTCATGGATGCTACAAGTTCCATTGGGATCCAATGATGCTCAGATCTCAATCTTTGTTCTTTCTGTCATTATTCTATAGTCTTCTATCTATTCAAACAGCCACTATCCTAGTTCAAACCATCAGCACTACTTGCCTGGGATATTTCAATTGTTTCTTTTTTTGATCCCCTGCTTCAAGTATCTCCCTACTCCAAGCCAGTTTACACGTAACTACCAAAAAGATTTTTCAAATACACAGACCTGATCCTGTCACTCCATACCTATTCCCCTAAGGCCCCTAAAAAACCAATAATGGTTCCATATTTCCTTTAGGATCAAATATAAAGTCCCTTGTTTTGTATTTAAATATTTTCATAATCTAGTCCCCTTTCTACTTTTCCAGATTCTTAATTTTGTACTCCCCCAATAGTGCTGACATACTGGCCTACTGGCACTTCCTCAAACAGGATGTCATATCTCCTATTTCAGCTGCTTTGAACTAGCCATCTGTTATATTTTTAATATAATATCTCTTCATCTTGGAACCTTTGGTTCCCTTCAAAAGCCATTTTAAACACCATTTTCTGCATGAAACCTTTCCTTATTCCCTACTCCACCTCAAGCTACTAATAACCCTTCCAAGTAACCTTGTATTCATTTTATTTATGTGTAAAATTGAATACATACATGTTCTTTCCTCCATTTGACTAGAAGTTCCTTGAAAACAGGACATTTTCCACATGTTTTATATCCCCAGCATACTATGTTCCTGGCACATAGAAAATATTTAATAAATGCTTGCTAATTGATTGACAGTTTGATAGTTACTAGGAAAAAAATCTGTTAGTACTTTTTCCAATCAGTTCCAAGTTCACCAACTAGAATTATCTATAAAAGATAACCAAAAAATATATGGCAATTCCCCAGAGTTCACAAGGGGATATTTGAGATAAGCTGCATTATTAGAATCAAATGGAGGCTGAGCATGTTTTAGGCTGTACCAGTGAAATGTAAATCTGTGACTGGAAGACAATTACCATAGGATAAAAATTCTGTCATCTATAAATAATAATAGCATTTTAAAGGTTGCAAAGCAGTTTTCATTTGGTCTTCAAAGTAATTCTGTTCTATTATTACTCACATTTTGCAGATAATAAACTGAGGCTAAGAGAAATTAAATGCTTTGCCTAAGATCACAAAGCTGAACTAGAATTGAACTGTCTGAACTAGAATTTGAACTTAGGTCTTTCTGGCTCCAAGTCCAACTTTTTAACCATTTACATACTCCAAACAATTTACTGGCTAATCCCTATGTCTATAATAATCTCCTTCCTCATTTCTGCCTGGCTTCCTTCAAGTTCCAGTTTTAAGTCCCATTTCTACAAGAAAAATTTCTTAATTCCTCTTACTTCTAGCACCTTTCCTCTGTTAATTATCTCCAATTTAACATGTACCTAGCTTGTTTTGATGATATCTTCTCAGTTGGACTATGAACTCCTTGAGAACTAGAACTCAATTTTTTTTCTTTGTCTCCACAGCTCCTGAAACATATTAGGCGCTTAATAAATGCTGATTGATTCATTTTGGCTGATTGTACACTACCTCACCTAACTGCCATTCATATCTTTGCTTTTATGATGTTGAGCTGTGTTTTGTTTTACTTTGATGAGTAATGTGTAGTTATAGAAGTAGTGTGAGTTCATGGAATTCTAGAGGGGTTGGGAGATTGAAATGCAAGGTCATGGAAAGAAGGGATGCTTTAAAATCAAACTTTGCCAACTTCAGCATGTTTCAAAGGACCCAGTCTGCATAGTCAGTGCCTCGGTGTGACATTCTCTTCCACTATGACATCTTCCACTTGAACAAAATCTAAGTAATTTTCTCTTTTTTGTCCCAGTCCTAAAAACAAAATCATTGTTTGGTTGGAGGGGACAATAAGATGAGATAGTGAAAAGTTGCTATAAAACAGAAAGATTTAAGTCCTCCAAACAGCTCTAATTAAAACTGACGGGCTTTTGCCTCAAAGTAAAATAGGTTTAATATAAACAAAGAATACCTGTTTCCAGATGGAACAAGAGAATAGCTATTATCTTCATCAATGCAGTTTGTAAATCACTTGCCTCTTATTAGGAACCCTCATTTTCTTAGAAATGTTAGAGCCCTAGACTGAAGCTTTATCATCTTTGATGTTTTTTTTTCCCTTTCCCATGTGATGCATTCTCCACTTTTCCTTGTTCTACTCCTTCATTCACCATTGATTGGATGAGTCATAAAACCAAATCAAATGTGTTGATAATTGAAGTATCATTGTGAGGACTAGAGCCTTGATGGATGATTACAAGAGAGCCTGGGATGAATAGAAAGAGCAAATTAAAACTGAATCCAGGAAATCAAAGCTCTCCAGAGTTTAGAGATTGTGAAAAAAATAACTCTAATTCAAGTGATATAGTAAGATACTTGGTGTCAGGCAATACAATGGCTAAGGAGACTTGGACACATAAAATCTAATGTTTGCATCAACATGGGTGGCATTAGGCAAGTGGAAGAACATTTCAGGGAAAGTAGGGCTCAAGTTGCAATTCTGGCCTGGGGAAGCACTGTAGTGTAGCAGTTGGCAAAATAAAATAACCTCCAGGGAAAAAACACAGCCCATCATTTTCTCCACCTAACACATGATCCAGCATTTCCACAGTAACACACTCCCCATTAAGCTCTGAAAAATCAATTCCAGTAGAAACTTGGCTAAGTTTAGAATGTTTTTATTTCACCTCCTTCCCCTTCACATTCCTGAATTTTGCTGGATGCTAATTAAAGTTTCTACCAGTTGTCTTTCTGCAGTTTGAAGCACAGCATTCAACTTCATTCAACAAACATTCTTCCAGCCCATCGTGGGTCCCAGGCACTGTCCTAGGTGACTGGGACATCAAGACGATGTAAAGCAGCTAGTGCTCTGCTATAGCTCGCTTTTCTCCAGGATGGGGCTTGTTCTGCTGGAAGAGAAAGCTGCTTGAGGGGAGCTGATAAACATGGGGGTGGGAGGAGAATTTGACCTGCCAAATTCAAGTTACCTTCATCCGTTACTGATGAAACATGGGCCAATTTCAGAGGCCTCCTTGCTGCAGAAACTAGCCCACTAAAAGAATAAATACTCCATGCAGCAAACTGGAATAGAAAATTGACCTGCACCTGCTAAGAGAATTGAGCTGTTCAATCAATACACTTTCTCTGTAACAAAACAAAATATATTGCACAAAATGACAGGACCCTGGGGAGAGTTCTTTACCTTGAATAAGGATGCCAGACATGGTAACTGAATCCTGTGGGGGTGGAAGGGAGAAGTTCATCTGAAGACACGTCCCACAATCAGGTAAATGGCAAGGAGATTTAGACACGCCAACCTGCCACCTCAGCCACAAGTCAGAGGGACTGTTGGTCTTCTCAAGCTAAATCCAGGTCCATTACCATTCATCAAACAGAATCTTATTCAAAAAGCTTACCTCCATGGTTCATCACAATGCAGCCCTTCTGCCAAGGTCTGTGCAGATGACTAATGCTTCTCCTACTCCACCTAAACATTAATATCATCTTGCTAATGTTACTATTTTTTTGTTTTATTTTTTGTTTTCAGCTTGTTCTTAAAATCTGGGGAGGGGGAAGGGATTTCTGTCTGTGGACTATGCAATAAGGTTTCTTGAACAGTAATTTTGACACCTCTCACCAATGATTAAAGGGATTCCTTTCCTTTCCCATGATCTAGCTTATCAGCAAAGTCACGCCACATGAATAGTGACAGCATTTTCTGTTCCCTACCTTGCCCAACCAGACTCAAGACAAAGCATTTCATTGTGGACCTTTGGAAAGGTTTTAAAAGAGTTAGCTAGGTAGTGCATTGGACAGAGCCTTCTGGAGTCAGGAGGACCTGAGGTCAGATGCCACCTCAGACACTTATTAGTTGCGAAACCCTGAACATATCACTTAACCACAATTGCCTCAAAAAAAAGAGGAAAGAAAATTGTGCTCCTAATGTTTTGCTAGAGTTAAGAACCTTCAATGTGGAGTCAGAAAATCTGGGTTTTCCTCCTTTTTGCTACTTGTATAACTGTGGACAAATCACTTCTCAGTTATCTATAAAATAAGGGGTTGAACTAAATAATCTCTAAGATCTGCTCCATTGCTCTATTTATGATCCTATAGCTTTATGCCCTTGTAGAGGGCATTCCCAATAAAGACGGGATTTATTCTCCCAGTATACTACATCCAGGTTATGGACATTGTCTGAAAAGGAACAATGATTTTGTTTCTCATGGCATTTGCATTGATTGAAAAAGACCTGGGGAACTTTTGGGGAAAAGAATAAGATAAGCATAAGGAAATAGCACTGGAGTATCCAGGAATTATAGCCTTAACTAAGAATGTGGCAGCAGCAACAGTAAGGATTTCAACTTTTGGTCAGTGCTGACTGTGACATCAGTAGATGCAGGTAAGTCTAGAACTAAAATAGATGCAAACATCTTTACTAAAGTCCTTCAAATCTGCCTTGCTGCAGTGACTTCCTTTTTAAGTTAATATAAAATTTTTAAGTTAATTAAAAAAATTAATTTCTATGTTCAAAGAAGTATAAAACCATGCATACCTTTTGATCCAGCAATACAAATGCTAGATCTATATTCCAAAGACATTAAAAAAAAAAGGGAGAGACTTACATATACAGAAATATTTACGGCAGCTTTTTTTGAGGTAGTTAAGAATTGAAAATCAAAGAAATGCCCATCAATTGGAGAATGGCTGAACAAATTGTGATATATGATTGCATATATCTTGTGCTCTAAGAAATGACAGGCGAAACGATTTCAGAAAAACTTGGAAAGGCTTACATGAAGTGATGCAAAACTGAGTGTACAGAGCAAGGAAAACTTGTACATAGTAATAGCGACACTGTTCAATAATGAACTATGAATGGCTTAGCAATTCTCAGCAATAAAATGATCCAATAATATCCCAAAGGACTAGTGATGAAACATACTATCTGCCTCTACAGAAAGAACCAATATTGTTTGAATACAGACTGAAGCATGCTATTTTTCATTTCCTTTCTTTCATTCTTTTTCTTTTATTCAAGTCTTCTTGTACAAAATGACTAATGTGGCAAAGTTTTAGGTGATTGATCATGCATAATCTATATCTGGATTTCAGAAAAACCTAGAGAGACTTGCGTGAACTGATGCTAAGTGAAGTAAGCAGAACCAAAAGAACATTGTACATGGCAACAGCAAGATTATGTGATGATCAATTGTAATGGACTTGACTCTTTTCAACAATGAGGTGATTCAAATTCCAATGGACTTGTGATGGAGAGAGCCATCTATTTATCCAGAAAGAGGACGATGGGGAATGAATGTACATCACAGAATAGCATTTTCATGTTTTTTGTTTTTTGCTTGTTTTTTTTTTCCCTTTCTCATTGTTTTCCCTTTTTGATTTGATTTTTCTTGTGCAGTATGATAAATATGGAAATATGTTTAGAAGAACAGCACATATTTAGCCTATATTGGATTACTTGCTGCCTGGGGGAGGGTGTGGGAGAAAGAGAGGAAGAAAAATTTAGAACACACAATTTTGTAAGGGTGAATGTTAAAAAAAAAACTATCTTTGCATGTATTTTGAGAATAAAAAGCTTTAATTTAAAAAAAAAAAGAAAGAAAAAGTAACCTATATCTGATTGCTTACTGTCTTAAATGGGAAAGGGTAGAATTTGGAACTTAAAACACTTTTTTAAATACTAAAAAAATTGTTTAAAAAAACCAAAAAAAATTGATTCAACATATAATGGGGGGGGATAAAATAATTTTTAATAAATTAGTTCCAAATTATCTTCTTTTTCTTTCTCATTATTGAGAAGGCAATCAATGTGATATAACTTAAACATGTTTAGACATGCAAAACATATTTCCATATTAGTCATGTTGTAAAAGAAAACACAGGCCAAAATACCAACAACAAGAAGAAAGTTTTAAAAAACAGTATACTTTTGCTATGAACTCTGAACTTGAAACAAAGGATTCTTACAAGGTCTTAAGTCAGTGGAATCGATAAAGACAATGGTAGTTCAGCATATGTACTTAGTACTTAATAAGTACTACAAGATTCACACCTATGATAAGAGAGCATATAAACTCAGACAAACTCAGCCAGAATGAGAACTAGGGAAGACAAAGACTGTGGTGGTCCTCCTGCCTCCCCCACAGAAATCAAGACACATGCTGGAGGACCTCAAGAAAGCTGGCCTGGGCCCCCGGCAAAGAGATGATAAAGGATTTGGACTTTAACTTCTGGCTGTACTTGTGGTGATTACTCTGAACTGAAAGGAAGGCTGCTCCCAGAGACCCCAAGAAAACTAAAACAGAGAATATTACATACTTTGATCTTCATTCCAATTGAATCAATTCTTTTTCAGGAGATGGATAGCATTTTTCATTTTAAGTCCTTTTAAATTATCTCAGATCAATGTATTGCTGGGAATAGCTGAGTCATTCATAGTCAATCATTGTATGGTATTGTTCTCCTGGTTCTGCTCGCTTCTCTTCTAATTCATGTAAGTCTTTCCATTTTTTTCCTGAGAGAAGATTGTTTATCATTTCTTGTAGTAAAATAATATTCTATCATAATCATATTCTACAACTTGTTCATCCATTCCCCAACTGATGGGCATTTTCTCAATTTCCAAATCTTTGTTACCACTAAAAGAGCTGCTATAAACATTTTTGTAGAAGTTGATCCTTTTCCTTTTTGTTTTTTATCTTTTTGGTATACAGACCTAAAGTGCTATTGTGGAGTCAAAGGCTATGCATGGGTAGAATGTGTACCCCAGTCTTTCCCAAAGTAATGTGTTAAAGACTGATAAATCTAGATGTAGGAGAATGCCAGTTAGAGATTAGAGGAAGAATGTACTTCCCTCTGGAGCAGTATCCCATGCAAAGTCATTTAAGGCTAAGATCTTGATAAATTTCTGAAAATTTCAAAATATTAGAGATGAAAAGACTGAAGCCCAAAGAGGGAAGTTATCTTACACAGGGATGTAAATATTGAATAGCTGACTCTGAAAACTGCAGGACTTGCTTTTAAGATTAATCTCTAGTATTCACACTTTTGGTTAACTTTTTTTAATTCTAGACAATCAATACAACAATAAATCAAGTTCTGATAAGCAGCATTTGCTGGTTTCTGAGGTGCAAATATTCATGCTGAAAATTCAACAAAGGATTCTCTGAGCTGTCTCAAGCAAAGTTATATGCTGAATACAACCAGAGCCTCAACTAGCACAGTTGCCATAGGGTAGACAGAATCTGCTCAGAGCCCCTCATACCAAAGAAGGGATGGGTTCTTTCCCTGAGAATTAGCTGACTTGGGTGTCAAATAGGAAAACTATGATGTAACTGGGAGGAGATTGCAAAAGATTAGTCCAGCCCTATGAGTAAGGCAGCTCCTTTGGCTCCCAGACAGCAAAATGACTTGCCACATTAGAGTCAAGCTGGACTTTCTGTGCTTTAGGGTGAGCTCTCAATTAGGAGTTGGTAAAAACTTCCCTTTGCTCTCTCCCAGTGGGTGTGCACACCTTCAGGCAGTTCCACATTACAGCAAATGAAAGACAGGTCCTTAGCTGTCATTCCTCAGTACTTATCAAAGCCACTGTCTTAAGATGAAAGGCCCTTTTGGTGTGTTTCACATTTCTCTCCTTTAAACATGATAAAAACTAGTTCAACAAGTGAAGTGCTAGAGGAAAGTGATGGGTGCCCTTGAGAACTCCATATTAACAGGATGCCTGATCCTTTGAATGGAGCTGGAGAAATAACTTGTTTTCTTTCCTTTCCTCCCAGTTAGAAGTTCATTTCTTAAAATATCCTTGTATATGTAAGATGGAAACTTATGTTGGCTTAAAGGACAATTCACATATTTTCTTAACAGTACAAAATGTGTCATTCAATAAACATTTATTGAGATTTTGTGCCAGGTGCAGAGGAGACTCACTGATATGCACAGGGTAAGGATTATTATTTATATTACTTGTAGCATCTGGAGGTCCACTCACTCATCCCCCCATCTTTTCAGTGTCTCTCTCTGCAACATTAGTTCTGAGTTTTCTTTGTAGCCTCTTTGGAGGGACCTAGTTGCTAATTCTCCAAATGTCCTACCCTCAAACTATAATCTACCCTTTCAGATAAATGACAAAAAACTCCTGGGTTCCAGTATGTCCCCCACTCCACATGAATTCACAAATATTTCACATCTACCCAAACTTTCTGTAATATTGTGTTAGGCGTTTTCATTGTCTCTGTTGTTTGGCTTATGTGGCACTTCTTTAACAAACGACTTTCTGACTCACATTTCTCTGTATGACTATGGTACTTGGAACCAAGAGTAGCTTTCTGGGGGCTCTAGGTGACTTTTATGTATAGATAAAGAATCTGAGGTCCAGAAAAGTAAAATGATTTGTCCAGTGTCACATAGTTTTTCTTGGTCAAGCGACAAATCTCATTTTTCTCTCGATGAGGAGTCAAGTCTTTCTAGTGCTATTTTCACTGGCAAATCAATTTTTCAGTCTAAGATTTGTCTTCACATATTGCTTATAGAGATGTAGTCCTGATCTCTATATCCTAAATCTCTATGCTTTTCCTGAAGAGAAATCTTGCACATCTTTGAAATCTCAATGCTTCTCATGAGTTTTCCAAGCTCCATGTGAAACCCAATCTCCATTCCTATCCCTTTTCTTTGCCTACTCCACAACTAACCCTAATTAAGCATATTAATAGTTTTCCCTTAAAGTTCAAGTTTTAAAATACTTTAAGAAGTAGTTTTAAAAGTTTAGATATGGTCTAGGCTGAAAAATATATAGTGGAGGGTAGGGAAAAGTGTTAGAGATAAACTATACTGGGATGTTGTTCAGGGATGATACTAAGAATTAATGTCAATCCTGGATTCTTTGAAAGATAGGCAGGATGTCATTCTGGAATTTAGAGCAAAGTGAGAATGGAATAAAGTCAATAGAGTTGGGGGAAAAGCAAATTCATACACGACAAGGAGACTCATTTAATTGGAGCAGACAGGGTTTGTGCAGAGGAATTGTAGGAGATAAAGTTAAAGACTCTGGTGCTAGAATCTGGAAGGACGGGAAGTTTGGACTAAGATGTTTGCTAAGAAGTCTGGACTTGATGGAATGAACAGATATAATTAGAAATTTTTCTTTTAAATACTAGTCATGGTACTTATTATTTGTATGACCTTGAACAACTTTTCTATCCCGTCTGAAGCTTCATTTTTTTCCATCCAAATATGGCCAGGTACAGGCTATGTGGATGTGGACTGGGTTTGCTGCATGATATAGGTGCTGAACTAGCTGTACAAATAGCTAATGTTCTGCTTCCCACAAATCTATAGTATATCATTTTGCCACTAACCAACAAGGGACTATAGTCTCTTATTTTTGACCGTAAACTGCACTGTCACTCCAACTAATAGTCTGTTGGATATCTCAGTGATTTTCCCTACCTCCCTTTTCTGTGAAATTTCTGACCTCAGTTTCCACCCTCTATATCAGGTGTTCTTAACCTAGGATCTACAGATATTCTCCCCATCTATGGCAAGATTTTTAGGGAGTTCATGAACTTAAATGAAAAAAAAAACATTTTAATATCAATATAATTTGTTTCTTTTATATTCCTCTGTATTTTATTTTATGCATTTATAAACATTATTCTGCTGAGAGGTTCATATGCCTCACTAAACTCCCAAAGGGCCCTGGGACACAAGAAAAGGTTAAGTACATTGCTCCATGTTGATATTAGGCAGATTCTCAAATTTTTTGTGACCATATAGTTTAGCCGACCATAAAATTTCAAAGAAATTGTCTGTCAATCCATACTTATGTCCTTGTATATTCACAAATTGTGAAAATTGGGTTTAAAGGGGAAAGAAATTTCAGTAAGGGAATGTTGCAATGGGTAGGAAGCAGATGGACTAAAGCAATGGAAACGATGAGACTGGGATGAAGACCAGAAATCTAAACAGTATTTTGGCATTCCCATCTACCCTTAAAAGTTTTACTGTAGATACCAGAATTGTCCTACTCCATCCATCCTTGCCTCCACAATGGCTTGATCTTATCTCTGCTCCCAGGATCTGTCTCAGCTCTCTTGCCACAGCTTCATCTGTGAACCATAAAGGTGGCTATGGCAGTCAATGGCTGCTGCCTGTGGAATATTCCCAGGAGTTAACATTTTCAATGACAAAGCAGCAAAACAAAAAAAAATCTCTTTATATTCCCTGCAGCCACAAACTCTTGCTACCCACTTGTTAGAGGAAAAGCTTCCAACTCTAGAGCAATAGGAAGAAGAAGGAGCATAGAAGTCAGTATACCTGTGTACTGTCTTCCTTATACTTCTGTTCTCTTGACGAGGAATTTACTCCAAGAGTGAGGGTACCACTAGTCATGAGGTCCTGATGATAGAATCCAGACCCCAAATGAGAAAATTAAGGGATGATTTTCTGAATCACCCTCAGTCTCTTTCTGTCCTCCCCCTCAAAAATACTAATCCAAACCAAAACAAAAAGCCTATCACCATCTCAGGTGATGATGAATGGAAAACAGATAAGTAAAACTGGTATAACCATAAGTTGAAAAAATTATCTTCATTATACACTTCGACAACGATATTGTATGAGGACATATTTTGATGGAAGGGGATTTCTTTGACAAAGAGATCTGAGTTTCAATTGATAAATGACGGACAAAAGCAGCTACACCCAAAGAAAGAACACTGGGAAACGAATGTGAACTATCTGCATTTTTGTTTTTCTTCCCGGGTTATTTATACCTTCTGAATCCAATTCTCCCTATGCAACAAGAGAACTGTTCGGTTCTGCAAACATATATTGTATCTAGGATATACTGCAACATATCCAACATATAAAGGACTGCTTGCCATCTAGGGGAGGGGGTGGAGGGAGGGAGGGAAAAAAAAATTGGAACAGAAACGAGTGTCAATATAAAGTAATTATTAAATAAAAATTTAAAAAAAAAAAGAAAAAAGAAAAAATTATCTTCATCTTCTGTTTCTGAGCTCTATTATCCTACGGCAATAGGGAGCTGTTACAGACTTTTGAGCAGGGTAATGAGAAGATTGGTACATGCAAAAAGCAGTTTAAAAAAAATAGAATCTGGGGTGATTAGATTAGATTAGATTAGATCTGGATGATCTAATATGATAAAAATGATAATTCTACCTAAATTAAATAAATCTACTTATTCAGTACCATATACAAACTGCCAAGAAATTACTTTATAGAGCTAGAAAAAATTATAACAAATTTCATCTAAAAGAACAAAAGATCAAGAATTTCAAGGGAATTCATGGGAAAAAATGGAAACAAAGGTGACTCAGCTATACCAGACATAAAATTATATTATAAAGCAGCAGTCATCCAAAACATTTGGTATTGGCTAAGAAATAGTGAACCCGTGGAATAGGTTATAATAATAGTCATATGAGTATAGTAATCTTGTGTTTGGTAAACTCAAAGACTACAACTTCCAGGATAAGAACTCACTATTTGACAAAAATTGCTGGAAAAACTGGGAAATAGCATGGTAGAAACTAGGCATTAACCATCATCTAACACCCTATGCCAAGGATAAAGTTGAAATGAGTTCATGATTTAGACATAAAGGGTAATACTATAAGCAAATTAGGATAACAAGTGATAATTTACCTCTCAGATATGTGGGTAAGGAAGGAATTTATGGTTCTTCTTTAAGAACTAGAGAGCATTATGAAATGAAAAATGGTTAATATTGATTACATTAAATTAAAAATGGTTTGCACAAGCAAAACCAATGTAGCCAAAATTAGAAGGGAAGTAGAAATCTGGGTGGAAATTTTTACAGCCTATGTTTCAAATAAAGGGCTTATTTCCAAAATATATAGAGAATTGACCTAAATTTATAAGAATACATATCATTCCCTATTAATAATGATCTAAAGATATGAACAATTTTCAGATTAAGAAATTAAAGCTATTTCTAATCATATGGGAAAAAAGTTCTAAATCATTATTGATTAGAAAAATGCAAATTACGACAACTCTGAGGTACCACTTCACATCTCTCAGACTGACTAAGATGACAGGAACAGATAATGATAAATGCTGGAAGGGATGTGGGAAAACTGAAAGACTAATGCATCATTGGTGGAGTTGTGAAATTATCCAACCCTTCTGGAGAACAATTTTAAACTATGCCCAAAGGGCTAAAAAACTGTGCTTCCCCTTTGATCCAGCAGTGTCTCTACTATATCTGTATCCCAAAGAGATCATAAAAAAGGGAAAAGGGTATACATGTGCAAAAATGCTTATAGAAGCAAAGAAATGGAAATTTAGTGGATTCCCTTAAGTTGGGGAATGGCTGAATAATTCACATGGTATAAGAATGTAATGGAATATTATTATTCTGTAAGAAATGATGAGCAGCTTTTTATGGTGGCAAAGGATTGAAAAATGAGTAGATGCTCATCAATTGAGGAATGGCTGAATAAGTTACAGTATAGGAAAATAATGAAATATTATTGTTCTATAAAAAAATGATGAACAAGATGATTTTAGAAAGGTCAGGAAAGATTTACATGAATTGATGCTGAGTGAAAGAAGCAGAACCAGGGATATATTGTACACAATAAAAGCAAGATTGGGCAATGATCAACTATAACAGGCTTTTTTCCCCCTTTTCTTCTATTTTATTTTTTCTCTCGTGGTTTTCCCCCTTAATATGATTCATAAGAAAATATGAAAAAAACATGAATATACATTTATAACAAAATTAATTAAAAAAGGAAAAGAAATGATGAGCAAACTCATTTCAGAAAAGCTTGGAAAGACTTACTGATGCTGCAAAAATTGAGCAGAACCAAGAGAACATTATGCACAATAACCACAAGATTAAGTGATGATCAATTGTGAGGAACTTGGCTGTTGTTAACAATAATATGATTCAAGGCAATCCCCATAGACTTGTGAAGGAAAGAGCCATTCACATCTAGAGAAATAACTATGGAGACTGAATATGGACCAAAGCATAGTATTTTCACCTTTATTGTTATTCATTTGCTTGTTTTTCTCCTTTTGTTTTTTTGCCTTTTGATCTGATTTGTTTTTGTGCAACATGACAAATATACAAATATGTTTAGAAGAATTATATATGTTTAACCTATATCAAATTGTTTGATGTCCTAGGGAGGGGGAAGCAGGAGGAAAAGGAGAAAATTTTGGAACTTAAGTGTGCAAATGTGAATATTGAGAGCCATTTTTGCATGTACTTGGGGAAAAATGACTTTTTTTTTATGGAATCTGGCTCTGTATCTAGATTGAATCAGTGACAAGGGACCAGCCAATCAAAAGACATTGCAATCACTCAGACCTGAAGTAATATGAGCTGGAATGGGGAAAAAAATGTAAGAGATAACTAGTTCAACTGCAGTACCTATAATAAACTACAGTGCCATGGCACTGTGCTAGGTACTGGGATATAAAGACAAAAAGTTAACTGTCTGTGCTCTTAAATAGTCTACTGGAATGGGGTGGAAGGGAGAATTTTTTTTTACACAAAGAAGTAAATACAATATTATTTTCAAATTCAGAAAATGAATATTTTAAATATACACAAATGATTACATTGTAAGTTCAGGATGTGGTGAGGAATGCTAACCACTGGTAGAACAGAAAAAGTCTCTTATGAGAAGTAATTTTTGGTGTAGGCTTTGAAGGAAATTGGAGATTTGGGGTAGCAGAAATAAGGAGGAAGAACATCTATGCATGGGGCTAGTTTGTAAAAGCACCGAAGTAGATAAAAATGCCTTTTCAGAGAACATCAGACAGGTTTGCTACTAGCTCCTAGCTCTGGCATTGTCATTGCTCCTCCCTCTTCTGATTATTTAATATTTATCTATTCGTGTACAGGTTATATTCCTTCCAATAAGCTTCTTGAGGGCAGGAATTACTTTTTTGGGTCTGTATTCCCAGCATCTAGCAGAATACTTTGTACACAGTAAGCACTTTAATATTTGTTAAATTGAATTGCATTGAATTTGTGCAGAACTAATCCTACTCCAACTAATACCATCCAGCATAAGCAGGCAGACTTCTACTGAAGGTGACTTCTCTGTCCTATAGTAGCCCCTTCTACTTTGGGGATATAGAAATTGCTGTTGTTGGGTTTTTTTCTGATTTCTTTCATAGGATTTATTTTAGTGTCTGTCAATTTCTCCACTAACTTCTCCTACTTTTATAGACTATTTTTTTCTGAGCTGAAGGATGTCCCTTGAATAAAAGAAAGGAGGAAAAGAAGATGTGATTTCATGGGTTGTCCTACCTACCTTTCTCCCTCATTCTTAGAATTTTGGTCCATTGGATTTGACTGCTAACTCACACTGTATTGTAAATTCAAGGTTGGCACCTTACTTCTTCCTGTGAAAACTCATCTCCCGGCTAAATTGCTGTACTTGTTCTACTGATTCCTGGATGCTTTGATGTCACAGGGATCTGGTAGATGGAACAACAAGGGCACAACCTTGGGCTTTCTTTATCACAAGGGAGAGTTCAATCTGGAGAGAATGAGGCAGACAAAAAGCATGTATTTTATAATAAAAAAGAAGAAAAAAAACATTCTAGGGGATGTGTATGTGTGAATGCATTACATTTATTTCTGTTTTAAAATGCATGAGATTTCATTTGATGAGATTTAAATACTAACCTTTTCAAGTATTGTGATAGAAGTGTACTAGACTGTAAGAGAGGCAGTATAATTAATATGTTAGCTGGAAAGTATAGTAGAGTCAGGAAGGTGGGAGTTCAGGTTTCATCTCTGATGCCTCCTATTTGGACAACCCAGGCAGCAGAGTCCCAGGCAAGTCTTTTAAGATTTACAGATTGCAGAGCAAGTGTCAATATTAAGGTACAAATGCTTTCTCCTTTGAGAGTTCCCTATACCAATATCTGCCCCCTCTCCTACCAAATTGTTTTTTAGCACAATAAAGAATTAGCAATGAGCAAGGCACTCTTCTAGATACACATTGCAGAGAGCTGATTGATAGTTAAGTCTATAATTCTCCTAGAGCTCTATAGCACATGTATTGATTTTAATAATCTTATTGTAACTAGAGTTGTATATGAGAAGGCAAGGAATGGAAAACAGGGCTGCATCTTACACCCCAAAGCAGAGACATCTGAGAATAATAGTACTAGCAAGAATGGTAGGCAAGACATACACCTAAAAGCAGGATATGTAGGCCTTAGCAAGGTTGATCAGAAGAACTCATTACAAAATTTAAAAAATCCAAATAAAGCAAAAACTAAAACAAAGATAGCAAGGGATGGGCGCAGTTAGATGATATAATGAATAGAGAGCAGAGCCTGGAGTCAGGAAGACCTGAATTCAAATCCAGTCTCAGAGACTTACTCGTTGTGTGACTCTGGGCAAGTTATTTAATCCTATTTTCCTCAATTTCCTCCTCTGTAGAATAAGTTGGAGAAGGAACTGGCAAAAACCATCTAGTTTCTTTGGCAAGAAAACCCCAGATAGAGTCAAAAAGAGTCAAACATGACTGAAATCACTGAACAATAACAAAGCATAGAGTGAGTTCTATAAATGAACTCATGCACAAATGGGATTGAATAGTAAACTTGCCATTTGTGGTCTAGTAGCCCTGTCTTTCATAATAGAGAGATTGCCTGAAACTCGCTTTTCAAACTTCTCCTTCAAACCATGCTTCTTCTACTCTGTCTTTCATCTTCATCTCTCCTTTGCCCTGCACATTCAAAGTGTTGATTATTAAAAGAAAGGGGATAATTATCAATGCAAAATAAATAAACAAGAAAATGAAAACTTAGGGATTCTAATCTTATTTGTAAATGGCTTAAATAAACCAATAAAAGGAAAGAGAAAAGCAAAATGGATAAGATATCTATAAGAAAGATATCTAAATGTTAAGTTGTATTCAAAATTAAACTGAGAGGCTGGAAAAATGTATTATGAATCAGACAAGATGCCAAGAACTTAATACTCTAGAAGTGGTTTTTGTAAAGAAAATTTTTGCTACTTTACTTCAACTAGATCCTAACTGCAGATTGGTAAATGTTTTAATCATCTCCTATTAATCCATGCCCACAGAAGAATATGTTCCCAATTGAAAAAAAATATCAAGTCATTACTAAATGGACTAAAGTTGGGCTATGATTAAGCTTGTTTTCTTTGATAACAAACTTCTACATTTATTCAATACACATTAACTGAGCACTTAGAATGTGTAAGACTGAATAGCACACACTATGGAATACATCCAGATGTCAGAGACAATTTAGAAGCAAAGTTTTTGGTTTTTTAACACAAAAATGTTAAAGACTAAAAATCTCTAATTAAGTAATTTATTTTCCTCTCTGGACCTCAGCTTCCCCATATGTAAAATGAAAGAATTGGATTTAACATTCTATTATTCTAAATTTGCTTCTGACAACCATGGCCTTAGTCTATTTTCTTTAGACTCAAAATAGCCCTGAGTTATATTGTGGGGATTATATTTCTCAACTCACTAAGTTAAATTTTATGAGGACTTGTTCTTGACTTCTTCCAAGGAGCTTTTCCCTGGTTTCTCTCTTCCTTCTTGTTCTTGTCTCCCTTTGATCTCTTCTTATACTTCAAGGGAAACTCAATCCTAATCTGAAGTGATATTCATGAATTGTCAGTAACTGTTTTTGCAATGTCTTTTGAGTTATCCTTTCAGTTGAATACATCACCAAATAAGATCTAAACTCAAAAAGTTTCTAGTTCTATGATCTAACTCTTACATCTAGGAACTGTTCATTATTTTGCTGAAGTGGCACAGTTGGAATTCTGTGATGACTTGGGCGAACCACATGGAGGTGGAGAGCTAATCAATTATCTCTTGAGCTCTGAATCGATTTGTCTACCAATATGGCTAAACCAATTCCCCTTGCTGAATTTCTCTTTAGGAGGTGTGGCGCCTGAGCTATATTGGTAATTCTTTTAATGTTCCTATTTCTCTTGACCTATGCTGACATAGCTTTCATGAAAGATAGAAACTATAGAAATTGGTTTGTTTTCTTTCTTTTTCCAGACTGTGAAAATTTTATTTCATCTGCTTAATCTCCTTTACTCTTTAAGTACTTCACATTATTTCCCTCCAGGGAAGGAAGTTGAATCTTGTCATTTTTCAAATGTTTCTGGTGGTGCTGACCTATTTGGCTCTCAAAAGCATCAATGAATGCATTGAAGTCTATCTGCCTCAATGCCTGACCTCACATCACTGACAAGTGGAAAAAAGACCACCTCAAAAAACAAAAACCAACCCCCCCCAAATGAAAGCTAGACAGAAAACTAAAAATAAGATCGAAACGCATTTACAAAAATACATTTTCTTTTTTTTACTTTTCCATTTGGGAAGGTGTAATTTGAAGGGTCATTTCCAAAAATCAATAGAAGTCCTACACCAAGAGAAAAGAGACCTGGGTTACAGTTCTGCTTATGCCCCTGTGTGCCAGCTTTGTGGTCTCATATAAGTCACTGCTCCTCTCTGTACTTGAATTTCCCCAACCTTACTTGGAGAGACTGAACTAGATTATCCCTAGGGCTCTTTCCAATTTGGACAGTCTACAGTTCTGTGTGTAAGCACAAAAACATGAATTACATTCCCAAGCAGATCAGCAACATTTTCAGTTTTTCAAGAAACTAGGGAAGATTTGTAGACAATCACTGCTGTATTTAGTCTTTCAGAGGATAAGTAATAGGTAGCAAAATGTACATGTGCAAAAATACCTTTTCTCTTTTTCCTCTCGCAACTCAAAGTTAAAAATATTAACTCACTGACATTTATTTTAATGATTTCTTTATTTCTCAACTTGAGAACTTATCCAATAAATCTCATTGTTCTAGATCATTATAATCATTACAATCTAGATCCTTTTATGATCTAGAGCCCCCTTTCTTAATTCTCCAAAAAGTAAACACATATATATATACACACACACATACACACACACACACACACACATATATATATGTATATATATATATAATATTTAGCCATTTTAGGTGATTTTTAAAACTCAAAATATATTATAATCTTCCCTGTTTCCTTCACTTACCTCACAGGGTCATTGTGAGTGTGAATTAAAATTAATTAAATAATCAAGAGATATTTATTAACACTACGCTGACCACTAGGGATACAAAAACAAAAATGAAAAAATCTCTGTCCTCAAAGATCTTTCATTCTTAAAAAGAGACAATATGTACAGAATGTTCAACATGCACATACATAAGTACATACAAAATATATACAAAATCAATACAAGTTTAAAGAATTGCATTGGCAAATATGGGTTCAGGAAAGGCTTAGAAATGACATGTAAAAAGTGCTTTATAAATCTTAAAGAGTTGTATGATTGTGAGATAATATTTATTTTTATAAGATCTGTGGTTTCATCAATATAGGAAGCCCTGATGAGAAACTCCCTTTATCATTGAAACGTGACATTTTCCTGGCAACTTAGTTTTGAGGAGTTTCCCAAGATACTGTGATAACTTTCCCAAGGTCACATAGCCAATATGGATCCCAGAGATACAGGAGTCCTAGACATCATGTAGTCGAAGTTCCACAGAAGCATGAATGCCTTCTATATCTTCCCTGATAAATGATCATCCAGTATTAACTTGAAGCCCTCCAGTAAATGGAGAACTCATTAAACAAGGGGGCAAATCCATTTCATTTGAAGTATCTCTAATTGTTGGAAAGTTTTTTTTTCTTTAAGCTGAAACAAAATTTCTATACCTGTAATTGGCTCTGATTTGTTTTTTGGAACCATAAAAATAATTTTCCCTCTTTCACAAAATGAAGAAAAAGTATTGGTCTTGGAGTCTAGGGAATACAATTTAGACCCGCTCTGGATACCTGCTAGCTGTGGGATTCTAGGAAAAAATCTCAAGCTTCAAATATCTTGTTTATAAAACTGTGATTATAATATTTACACAAAAGTGCTTTTATCTCAGGAACCTAAAAGACCTAGACTTGACTCTAGTCTCTAACATATACTACCTATCTGATCAATCTAAAGTCACTGAACTTTAATTTTTAAATTGGGGTAATAATATTTGTATTCTTCTCTCACAGAGATGTCCTTAAGGATTGAATGAGCGATAATAGAGATTTGAGAACTGACAGGCATCCAAGGAATTGAAATTCGAAGGATCAAGCATTCCATAAAATTCAAGAAGGAAGACTTGAGTCATGCTCAGGAGTTCTTAAAGGATCACACATAGTCCACACTATCTAGATATATAGACTGAAAGGCAAAAGCTGAGGAGCACCAATAAAAAGATATCATCCCCAGACTTGCCAAAAAGTCAACAAGATGAGCTAGATTGGTGATACAGATGTGTGTACAGAACCTGCAAAAGGAGAAACCAAGAAGAGAAAGTAAATTGAAGATTAAAGTGCAGTAAAGAAGGGAAAAATTGAAAAGATCTATCAGACTCCTTCAGGCATCTTGGAATAGAAGACTTTGGTTAAATTTAGTAGTTGTATGTATTTTTTTTAAAAACTGAGAAAAGTTTTTTAATAAAGAGATTTGTATTTTCTCCAATTTCCCTCTCCATTCTTGTCCAGTTAAAAAAAATACTGTAATATACTCTTTGCTTCTTTTACTGATACGTTTTCTGCATCCTAATTTTTGTCTCAAACATAAAGAAGAGTGGGGTTATCTGAAGATAAACAAAAATTTTTATAGAGTGAGCAAAACTTTTGTGTTGAATGTTAGGAATTTCCTGACTAGAGGTTCCAAGCTATTGTGATTATGTAAATAATTTTTCTTTTGTTATAAACTCTATAAAATAAGGGACCATTGTGGGGCTCATGATTTTTCTATAGCCTCTGAAATTCTATAAAAAAAAAACAAAAAAAAAGCTGATTTTGTACCTAAGGTATGCCTGGTTAAATCTTCAGAGAGAAAGAGGGTAGGAAGGAAAGAACTGTAACCAGAGTAAAGCTCACAACCTAAACCTAAACCTTTCGTCAGAGAAGAAATAGGAAAGGCTTAGGAAGGATATGACTCTGCAGAGAGGACTGAATATTAGTGACCAACTCTATCCTCCACAGTATTGCTCATTGGTGCTACTGGAAAAAAAGTGTTCTATAGCTCCTTGCAAAGTTGAAAATATTGTAATAATATCAGCTAATTTTATTACCACTTACTTTAGATTGTGAGGAGATTTGTTAAAACTAAAGTTCTGGGTAGAGAGCTGATGTAAAGCACACAGCTTTCAGTTATTTGAAAAAATTAATTTTACTCCCTCTTGACGCCATATGTTTCTTCTCTAGGCTAATTATCCTAAAGCTTTCAACTGATCTTCATAAGATGTAGTTTCAAGCTCCTTCATCATCTTGGTCACTCTCCTTAAGGCACATTTCAAACTATCATTTACTCTGTTTAAAATCTGCTTTGTTTTATTTACTATATTCCCCCCTCCCCTTCATGCTTGCTCATGATTTCTGCCCTCAGAAAGCTCTGAAGAACCACATGAGATACTGTCTGGCCACCAGTACCAACTGATGGCATAGAGAATGATCAGCAACTTATGAAAATGAAACATGACCTACACATCCTACACATCCCATAACAAGAAAAAAGAAAAAAAGAAAGTCAAGCACTTGAAATTAAAAGCAACCAGGCACAGTGAAATTAGTGATAGACCTAGGATTATAGGGAAAATAATTTAATTTCTATGGACATTAGTTTCTCCATCTGTAAAATTAGGAAGTCAGACTGAATGATTTTTAAGGTCCTGTTCAGCTTTAAATTTATGATCTTAAAACTTGCATGGTTAGAATGCTTTATGTGAGAAGGAAGGTAGGAAAAACCCAAATGTTAATGGAAATGATAGGTGGGATTTTTTTGTCTTTGTCTCTCTGTCTCTGTCTGTCTCTGTCTCTGTCACTCTCTGTCTCTGTCTCTGTCTCTCTCTGTCTCTGTCTGTCTGTCTGTCTGTCTGTCTGTTTCTCTCTCTTATTAAAGCAGACTTATGATTTAATTGGTATAAGAAATTCCCCTTCACTATTAGAGATTCTCACTTTCTCTGTAGTCTAAGTAACTTGTTTCAGATCACCCAGACAAAGGCAAGATTTGAACATAGGTGTTCCTGACTCTAAGATCATTTCTCTCTCCAGCAGACCAAGCTGCCTTTATATCTCTTTCTCTTTCTCCTCACACACCTTACATAACATTGTTTTCATGCAAAAAAAGATCTCCCAACTACAGGATGCTTCCATTGTAGAAAGCCAAATGGAGAACAATCCAGGGAACTCAGGTTTGAGGATGTCCCCCGGTGCCTATAAAGACCATGGCTGTCACAAATGAGGACCGCTGCTTACTACAATCTAGTTCTGTGGACAGTCTGCTCAAGAACTAGCAATGAACTATGCAAGCAATCATAAAACTTACACAGTCAATTCCCAACTGATAGTAATGATAGTAAACCTCCCCACCCACACCTATTCTTGAAATTACTTTGCCCTTACTTGGCATCTACTTTATATTTTTTATCTATATGCTCCTTTGACTTCCCTGCACTATAGACTATAAGCTCCTTGAGAGCAGGGACTGTTTCACCTTTACCTCTGTTCCTCCACAAAAAGGCTGCCTCAGAAATGCAAGAACTTGCCATGTATGAAGCACTTAATAAACACTTTTTTCACTCACTCATTTATTCATACATAAGAGTGCTTAATAAATGCTTGTTGAAGTAATTGATTCAACTCATTCCAATTAATTAGACTAATTAATATATTAAAAGTATGGAAAACACAAAAAGGTCTTTCAAAACCACTCTGATTTTATACCAAATTTTGTGGAAGGGATACACATTCAGAAAAAGAAAAACAATTCTCTGGCACTGATATCTGATTTCTCCCCAGGTTGTTGACTTTTGGGCACGGCAAACCCCAACTGGCCAGGTTCTGATTGGAAGAGGGGTCAGGAAGGCAACTCAGAGAGAGTTGCCAAAGATATTTCCCAAAATGCCTGGTAAGTAGCAAAGATTTTCTTTCTCCCCCTTCCTCCTCTCTCTCCTCTCTCTCCTCTCTCTCTTCTTTCTCTCTCTCTCTCTCTCTCTCTCTCTCTCTCTCTCTCTCTCTCTCTCTCTCTCTTCTTTCTTTCTCTCTCTCTCTCTTCTCTCTCTCTCTCTCTCTCTCTCTCTCTCTCTCTCTCTCTCTCTCTCTCTTTTTCTTTCTCTGTTAAAAAGGGTCCATAAATGCTGGCACCCTGAGGGCTCAAGGAACAGATGCCTTGATAACTCATGTTGGTTTCAGTGACTGTGCCAATTTGCTTGGTAATTCATAGAGAAATGGGGGGAAAGGGAAAAAGTAAGTGTTGTTGCCTTAGCAACTGCCGTGTCACATTCTAATGAGAAGCTGTCTGTGCTTGGGAGACTTCTCTTAAAGAAGCATGATATTTATTGATTTGTAGTTTTCAAAGGTGTCTTGGAAGGAAAATGGTTTCTTTCCCAGTGATCACGGCTGGGATCGTTGTAATTAAGAAAGCAGGTGGATAGCTGGACTAGGACTTGCTGTTCCAGGCAGAAGTAGAATGTCACCTCTTTACTCCTTCCCTTCTTGGAAGCTTGTCCTGGTCTGTATCTTGCCACTGGACCTAGTTGGCTCTGGAAGAGAAAGTGAGGTTGTATAGCCCTCCCTCCCTGAAATACAATTCCCTTGTCTGTCATGGCATGGCCTCCCAGGTATCCTGGTCTTCTCAGAGAACAAAGAGCAAACTCCAGACTTATACTGAGATAGGTTACTCTCCTACAGTTGGAGTAGGAAACCTCCAAGTTTTATTTTATTGAATCCTATAGAATGCTGAGTTTACTTCTACATGGACACAATTCAGAGATCTTGTATTATCTACCCCTTTAGCCCTCTTGAGAAAGTCACTAAACTTTTAGAATAGAGATTATACATCTCATTCTTTCTCCAAAGGTGCTTTGAAAAGTCCTTTTCTTCTGAGTTTAAGAGCTAGAAGTAGCTTTAGCAATCATCTATCCCAACCAATTATACAGATATGGAAACTGAGACTAAGAAAGGTTAAGTGGCTTGCCTACGATCAGATCACACAGCGAATCCAAGATAGGGTTCTTCCTAACTTCGTCTATCCTCTGCATTATTAAGTCTGGGGTCCAGTAGCAAGACACAGATCAGAACAAGTTTATCATGATGGTGACCAATGATCCTAAGATAACAAATGAGATGATGATCTCTGAGATGAAAGATGTTACCAGTTTCACCTCAAGAAATTTTCTTTTTTGGCTCATGAGAATTTATCACAGCAAAAAAGCATTCCGGATTCTGAATGTTATAATTTCCAAGTCTATACAGTGCATTTTACATAGTGCAGAACTCTAAAGGGAAACAGATAATGAATGGAATGATTTAAATATTTCCCCTGTCCTTTCTTCCCAAGATGAAGAAACCATCTCTGAGGGAACCTAATATTCTGAATCGGTTCAAGTGATTCCCTCATAGAAAACTTTTCTATGACTCCTTCAAGAGAAGTTTGGTATGACTATGGAATATGGAAATAGGTTTCATATAACTACACATGTACAGCCCTTATTAAATGTTTTTTTTTTTTTAATGAGGGGGATGGGGATGGAAGGAGAGAATTTAGAACTCAGTTTTTTAATGAATATTGGAAATTACTCTTACATGTAATTGTGGAAAATAAAATACTATTTAAAAAAAGGAATTTGGACCACAAATTACTGAGGCTGCTGAAATAGAGATTGGACCAAATGATCCTCCCAATTCTAAGAGTCTCTATATGTAACTTGTGGGCTTCTGGGTTTATTTTCCCTTCTGCTTAACCTCAGTCTTTCTCACTCTTAATATCAAATTGTTCATTGATACTAGATGCTGACAATGCTTAGGCATGGCTTTGAGGGCAGCCTGGGGAGTCACTGCCTTTCTAAACTGGGCCAGCCTATTGAGCTGGCTGTCTGAGGAGGAAACAGGGAACAAGCCTTGATGAGAGCACAGCTTTTGGGGAAGTTTTGGGGAAGAAAAGGTTAATGAAGAGGGGAAGGCATTTGAGAAAACCTTCAGCTTTGGATGAACCTGTGAGAATTATTTTCTGGAAGATTATGTAGAATAAATCCTCCTCTTCCCCACCCCCAACCAGCTCACTCAGTGACAATCTTTTTCTCTAACACCTCACACAGCAGTCCTTATCATGTCTTATTTGCTATTCTCGCTGTCTGTAATACCCACTAGCTAGTATATCTATGGTTTGCAAAACTCTTTACATATGTTATATCATTTGATTCTCACAATAACGCTGGGAGCTAGGTCCTATTATTATTCCCATTCTATTGATAAAGAAAACAAAATTAAGAGAGATTAACTGCCTGGGGTCATCCAACTAGTAAGTGTCTGAGACAAGATTTGATTTTCAGTCTTAGCCCAACTGATCTATCCACTATCTAATGCATGTAGTTTTTGTATTCTCCCATTTTATCATCTACTCTCCATCCCTCATCTTAAACCCCCCAATACCATAAGGGTGAGGACTTTAGTTTTATTCAAAATTTGGGTTTCCTTCCATACAAAGGAGGCCCTAAATAAATATTTGTTATATTGAAATAAATTAAATTGAGTCAATTGTAATATGGTTTTATATTGTGTGATTCCAAGAAGGTTGGAATCCCTCCCCATTCAGTATTTCCCCAACATGCCTATAATCCCCCCTAAGGCTTGGTTGTTTCATAAGCACTTGGCTCTCTAAGCTTATGTTTCCAAATGTAAACCCATTCTTTCAAACCCCTCAACTGGAAATCTATCAGGTCACCAGCACCTGGAATGTGAAGGACACCCTTTGCGACTGACCTAGGAACCTGGGATCAGGGAACAGGAGCGCACTCTTCTTTGGGAAGAAAATAAAGGGAAAGAAGGAACAGTGAAAAAGAAGAGAAAATTGAGAGGGCAGGACTAAAGATAAACTCTTGGCTTGCTCACCTAATAAAGAATTGATGCTGGAACCCCTGCTGATGTCACTCCATTCCATTCAACTTCAATCCAATTTAATTTCACAGAACCTCTGAGTAGAAAGAGAACTTCAAATGGTACTTCCATACCAGATAGCCCAAACTGTACTCAAAACAAATCTATTGGAGTGAACAGAGTTTGCACTTGGAGTCAGGGTACCAATTTTGACTTACTAGCTCTGTAACATTTGCCAAACCAATTAAACCTCTCTGGACCTCAGTTTCCTCATTTGTTAAATAAGGGAATCTAAAGTCTCTTCCAACTCTAAAACTATGATCCTATGATCTCTACAATATCTCAAACAAGTGGCCCCTTGCCTGAAGAAGACTTTTATTGATAAGGTAACCACTACCTCCTAAGGCAGCCCATTCTACTTCTGAGCAATTTTAATTGTTAGGAAGTGTTTCTTAAGATCAAACTGAAGCCCCTCCTCTTTATAACTACCCATTGCTAGGAGTTTTGCCCATTGGAAAGCAATAATGTATGGAGAGAAAAAATATGCTCATATTAATGTCCACTAAAACTCTCAATTCTTTATTTGACAAAGAGCTATCTGAATATGCCTTGCCTATTTTGTAGTTTTTGAAGTTGATTTTTGGTCCCATGTTAACCTTTACAATTGTCCAGATTATACTTGTCTTATTAGATGTAGTCCCATTTTTCCCTGTTGAGATCTTTTTGGGTGCTGCCTCTGTCATCTAGCATGCTACTTGTTCTAGCTATGTGTCATTTGAAAACTTATTAAACATACAATAAGGACTATCAATGACTATCAGTCATTGATGAATGTTAACATAGGGTAAGTACAAATCCCTTAAGACATCTCACTAGTGACTGTTCCTCTGTTATTGATTGTTAATTAAGACTACAAAGAATCTAAAAACTCAACCAATTCTGAATCCATATAATGTGATTGTCTAATTCTAATTATTGTCCACAAGAACACCATGAGATACTTTGGCAAGTGTTTTGTTTAAATTAAGTAAACTGTATCTTTAGTATTCTCTTACAAATCTAGTGATATTTTAAAAATAAGAGGAAATGAGAATCCCTTGTGATTATTGCTTTCTTTTCTAAATTTTCATACACTATTCTTTTAAAATGTTCTAAAATTTTACCCAGAAGTCACAATTCTGGACTGTCCATAGTAGGCAGATTCTATTCTTTTTCCTTTAAAAAAAAAAGATTAGAATTTTGTTTTTTGTAAATTCTATAGCATCCCTTCTTGAGCAGCTAGGTAATACAGTACATAGAGCACTAGTCTTGGAATCAGGAAGAGTCATCATTATAAATTCAAATCTGATTTCAGATATTTACTATTTGTGTGACTCTAAGCAAGTAATCTCACTCTTTTGCCTTATTTCCTCATCTATCAAATTAGCTGTAGAAGGAAAAGGTAAACTACTTTTTTATCTTTGCCAGAAAAACCCCAAATGGAGTCATAAAGAGTTGGACATGGTTGAATGACAACAACAAAAATAATATCCCTCTCTTTTTTAGGATCTTTCAGTAATCATTGATTAACTTATTCATCAATTCATTGGGTATCTACTTGGTTCATCTAGACCTATAAATATACACTCATCAAAGGCATCTAATTGCTCCTCTGCATATATCCCTGCTTGTCTTGATTTTCAAGTCCCTATTAGTTATTTAGTTTTGTCTTCTCCAATCCAAAAATTATTTTAATAGACAACACAGAAATAACATCCTTTACCCTTGCTTCCATCTTCTGTACCTGTTCTTTTAAAATCTAAGGTGGTCATGGAATTTTCTGAGTACACATTTACTTTTCATTCTTTTTTCTTTCATTTGGAAGTGTTTTTTTTTTTAATTTAGATCTTTAGAATTACATTATTAAATGTTTCCTATTCCTTCTGACTATCATAGCTTCTCTTGTAGATTTCTAATCCAAGAGATCCTAACTTCCCTTTTTTTGGAGTCCTTTTAAATCTTCTTTTTCCAAATCTAGGATGCATTTTAAATTATGCCTAGCTTTCCTTGATTATTCTATCACAAATTCCATGATAGAGTGATCCTTTCTCCCTGTTGAGGTTTCCACAATTTTCAATCTAAAATTTAGTTCCATTTTGTTGATGAAAAATGGGTAAAAAAAATTCTCTCATTGGTTCCTCTTTTTTGAAGAATAAAATCATCATGAAGATGAGTTGGTTTTGGGTACTCTGTTTATGATCAAAAGATAGCATTGTAAATGTTCAAATAATTGAAGTTACTTATCATCATTATTATCATGATATTGTTATATATTATATTATGATAGAATATGACTTGAGGATGCCTCAGTACCAGGCTTATTTGTTTCCCAAATTCTTCATCTGGTTTCCTTTTCTGTCTAGGTGATGTATAGTAAGATCTAATTAAAATATCAATTCTCTTCTATGTCCAGGATTTTTCACCCATATTTTCTGTACTATTTTTCTCTTTTGTGGTTCCAGAATTTCCTCATATAAATCTGTCTTTTAAATTCACGTTTTTTCAGCATCTTCCCTCCCCTTTTACCTTGTCTGTTTCTATTGAATTAAGTAAACATTTTCAGAGTCATATCCAATAATAGATTTTTTTGCACCAAAGTCATTGATATCATATGTTCAAATGAACTTCCTTGCCTTAGGATCCTTATTTTACCTTGCTACCAAAGAAAAGATTCTGTATTTGATTTTGAAAGTAATGGGTATCTGCTGAAACTTATTTAGAGGGACCGTGAAGGGATGACATGGTCAGATCTGTGCATTAGGAAAATCATTTTGGCATATGAATGAAAAAAAGAATCACAATAGGAAAGGGAGACTGACCAGAAGCCTATTGTCAAGGTGTTAGATAATGAAAGCATCCTACTAACATGGTAGCTGTATGAATAAAGAGAAGGGGGCGTATAAGAAACATCTGTGATGAAGAAACAACAAGACACAGCATTCCCCTAATTCAACTAATAGTAACATATGCAAAAAGGGTGTCTGTCATGACTTGAAAGCACCTACATTGGCGCCTAGAATATTATCTTGCCTTTAAAAGCTTAAAAACAATGACCTAGTCTGAAATTTTGGTAAATATCAAATCTATACTTATTGGTCTATAAAAAGTAGAACCCACTTTTTTGAAAATTACAGCAACATATAAATGGCAGAATAAAAAACTATGAGATTTCATTTTGCTTAGATTGTAAAAGATTCTTCCATACCTGACATAATTTCTGTAACTACTGTGCGATTAAAATTGGTCCTGGGAAGATATTGCTTTTTTAAAAAATGGAAACAACAATAGAAAAAAAGAATTCAAACTGAATGCTGTAGAAATAAAAGAAGAAAAAACACAATCCATTCTTGCAGAGATTGATTAGGGGAAAGGAAATGAACATTCATATAGCATCAATAATATTCCAGATAACATGCTAAGGACTTTACAAATAGTCTCTCATTTGTAGACTTTTTACAGTCCTTTGAGGGTCATTATCACCATTTTATAATTGAGGAAACTGAGGCATAGAGTGGTTAAGTGACATACCTAGGGTCATATAATTAATATATGTCTAGAAGACTCCAAGAAGATATAGATAGTACTCCAATCACTGGACAAAATGGTAGAACCAACAAAAGAATTTTCTAGCCAAGACAACTAAGAAGGTCAGCAGAAAAGGTCCATTTGCGGTGGAAGTGGAATACAGTTCAGTGCAGGCCTTACCTGAGCAAGCTAGCAACAAACTTTGGGGGAAAGTGTGTGAATTAACAGTGGTGGTGTCCAGACCTCTTAGCTAAAATTTATAAGGGATATAGAAAACTGGTCAGAAGGAGAAAGGGACCGTTTGCTGGCACTAGAAACAAGACTCTATTCCATTTCTCATACATAATTCTATATCATAGTCTCTGAGTAAAGAGGAATACTAGCACTAGAATGTGTAACCATAGAGGAGCAGGGACCCTAGTCACAGTTCAGGGCAAAAAAAAGTGCTTGTTGTCTCTCACAGAACAGAGCAAAGGTTGAGAGCAGTGACCAGATCTCTAGGAGAGATCATACCATCTTGGAAGAACTGAAAATTTACAGAACCATCACCACCGCTGAATTAGCTCTGAAAATAGCAGCAGAGCTCAAATTTAACATAAAGGTAAAAGTCAAGAAAAAGGCTGGTAAATGAGCAAACAATAATAACAAAGAATTTGACTATAGAAAATTACTATGGTATCAGGGAAAATCAAACACAAACTCAGAAGAAGACAGCAAAGTCAAAATATCTACATCCAAATTTTCAAAGAAAAATGTGAATTGACTCAGGCCCCAAAAGAATTCCTGGAAGAGCTCAAAAGGGATTTTTAAAATCAAAAAAGAAAAGTAGAGGAATAGTGAGGAAAGAAATGAGAGTGATGTAAGAAAATCATGAAAAAAGAATCAACCATTTGGTAAAGAAGACACACACACACAAAAAAAAAAAAATGCTAAAGAAAACAAGACCTGAAAAAACAGAATAGGCCAAATGGTAAAAGAAGCACAAAAATCCACTGAAGAAAAGAACTTGTTAAAAAAAACAGAATTGACCAAATGGGAAAAGATGTACAAACATTTATTAAAGAAAATAATTCCTTAAAAAATATAATTGGCCAAATAGTAAAAGCTCACTGAAAAAATTAAGTCCTAAAAATTAGAATTGGGCAACTAGAAGCTAATAATTTTATGAGACATCAAGAAACAATAAAACAAAATCAAAGGGAGAAAGAAGTAGAAGAAAATGTGAAATATCTAAATGAAAAAAAGTAATTGATCTGGAAAACAGATTGAGGAGAGATAATTTAAGAATTATTGAATTACTTGAAAGCCATGATCAAAAAAATAACCTAGATATCATTTTTCAAGAAATTATCAAAGAAAACTTTCCCAATATCCCAAAACCAGAGGGTAAAATAGAAATAGGTAGAATCTACCAATCTCCTCCTAGGAGAGATCCCCAAATAAAATCTTCCAGAATATTATAAAGAATTTTCAAAGCTTCCACACCAAGGAGAAAATAACAAAAGTATCCATAAAGAAACAATTCAAATATAGAGCATAAGATAAGATGACACAAGATTTAATGGCTTCTATATTAAAGGAATAGAGGACTTGGAATATGATATTTGGATTACAACCAATAATCACCCACTCATCAAAAGTGCATATAATCCTTAAGGGGAAAATGTTTATTTAATGAAATAGAAAAATTTCAAGCATTACTGATTTTAAAAAAAGACCAGAACTAGATAGAAAATTTGACTTCCAAATACAAGAATCAAAAAGTAAATAGCAAAGAGAAATCATAATGATTTCAATAAAGCCAATCTTTTTTTATTCCTAAATGGGGAGATGATACTTGCAACACCAAAGAACATTCTCAATATTAGATACAATTAGAAGTATACATAGACAGAAAGCCTCAGTGTGGTTGAATACGAAGTGATGTTATATAAAAAGTAAAATTAAGAGATGAGAAAGAAAGGAAATGTGGAAAGGAAACATAAAATAGGATAGGTTATGTCATATAAAAGAATGGAAAAAACTTTGTGCTATGAGAAATAATAAGCACTAAATTGAAAAATAAAATAACATTTTAAAAAAGAAATGACAATCAGAATGTTTTCAAAAAATTTGAAAAGACTTAAATGAACTTATACAAAGTGAAATGAGCAGAATCAGGAGAACTTTGTATACACTAAACAGCAATATTGTATAATGATCAACTGTAAATAACTTAGCTATTCTAAGCAATGAAATGATCTAAAACAAAGGACTTATAGTGAAAAACCTTCTCCACCCCCAGAGAAGAATTGATGGAGTCTGAATGCAGATTGATGCACACTATTTTTCACTTTATTTTTTGTGTGTGTGTGGTTTTTTATTTTGATCTATTTCTTCTTTCCCAACATGATTAATATGAAAATATGTTTTGCATAATTGCATATGTGTAACCAACATCAAATTGATTATTGTTTCAAGGCATAAGGAGGAGAGAAAAGAAAAGAGAGAATTAAAAACTCAAAATCAGGAAAAATGTTAAAAATTGTTTTTATATGTAACTGCAAAAAAATAAAATATTATTCAAAAGAATAACAAACTTTCCTGTTTTTATTTTTAGGTCAGCAAATAGTTTCCTTCTGAGTTCTGTGGAGATTAAAATTATTCCACCTACAATAAGAGAGAATGAGGTAGAGGTCTGAGCCAATGGCATTTTTTTAAAGGATCCATGGGCCCCTCAGATCTTCCTCAGGATCTGATAACCTACTTCCATGGCCTGGTTTTTATAAGGCTAAATATCTAGTCAATCTGGAACAGCTGTACCAAATACAGACTACTTCACTGAATAAGCAAAATAATATGTCAACAGAGTCACAAGTTGGGTGAAGCAAAGAATAATATCTCCATATAAGATCCTCAGACTTCTCCTTAATTTGGGCAGGAAGAAATGGTACAAGTTGTCACAGTCAGTGACCTAAGTGGTCATAAGATGGTCATCTGCTTCTTTTGGATAAATGATTGTTCCAAAGATACAAAAAATATTTGGGGGGGATTTCCATATAGTTGTGATCTCTTCTTGGTCACAATGACAAGACAAAACAAGAGTGGAGAGCCTTTAGCTAACTTCCTACAATTAGGCAAGTGAACTTAGTATTTGCAACTCACAGCTCTGGGACCTTATATACAGAATTTTGATATGATTCCATCAAATTGACTAATACTGATTGGAATAGAATAGGAATCTAAAATAAATTACTTCTCTCCGGAATCTCATTATTATTCACCTCTTCTTCCTCTGATCATTATAGAATGATCATTTGCCTGACAGCATTGGAAACACTCTTTATGAAGAAGATTCCCAGCATCAGTCCTTGGAGGACAGTAGCTGGTTCATTCTTGAACATCAAGCTCTTCCCTCTGCAGAAAGAGCCTTGTTCAATGGCCCTTTTTTCTCTTTTGTGTCTAAATTTTCTATCCACTGAACCTGACACACAGAACTTTGAATCTTCAGAACTTCCTTCTTTCTATATTAAAGGCTTTTGTTGTTACTTTTTTTTTAAAGAAATACTTACTTTCCCCTGATAACCTCGAGAATGAAAAGCATACTTTGAGTTCCCTAGCTTTTCTTCTAGAAGGCAAACTCATCTGCACTTTCAGCATAGATAACTATGACTTAGTCCCAGTAGAAAGACAAACATTATAACCAAGTCACTGCAAAATTCTCTCTGTTCTCCATACTTTCTGGAAATAAGATCCTCAAATTTTTTATTTTTGTTAGTAATTCTTATCACCAATTCCCTTAGAAAACTTGTGGTTACTGCCCCTGGGAATATTCCATTTTTCAGTCTTTTTACTTCATAAGCATTTTGATAGGTACATTCAACTTCCTTTACTGTATCTTAATAATTTGGGGCAGTTAGGTGAAACAGGCATCAGGCAGAGATTGAATCCTGTCTCAAACATTCACTCTGTGTGTGCTTCTGAACAAGTTACTTCTTCTTTACTTATCTATAAAATGGAGATAATAATAGCAACCACCTCACAGAGCTGTTGTGAAGATCAAATGAGATAACAGTTGTTGACCTTCATTCTCAAAGAGGACCAAAATGACATTGCTGTTAGAATCAAGTTATGATGTGCCTGACTGTGTCTGATCAGACCAATATGAGGTCAGAATGCTCTGCCACAGGTCAGACACCTGTGAACATTTGGGGTGATTTCTCTAACTTTGCACATCTCATGTTTCTTATGAGCTAATTCAATTCTCCTTTGCTCATAGAAAGCAGCACCGTCTCTGAGAAGGGCATGCCATGCTGGGTGATTCTGTGCAGGGCAATTCTGCGCCAGTGTCTTCCCACATCCTACAATCAATTCCAAAGATCTTTTTAAAAGACCTTGAGAGTGTCCTTGTATCACTTTTTCTGATCATCTTATGAGCACTTGCCTTGTGTGAGTTCTCCATACGATAACCAAAAATATAGTGGGCCAGCATTTCTAGGGCCACTGAAACAACTCATTACTTGCTCAGCATTTAGAATATCTCCTATTATTTTGGGATAAGTCTCAAGGATTGGTTTAAATATGACTTCATCACTGACCATAAGACTTAATCACAGGTTAACCTAGATGCATAGACTGAAATCTGATGGCTCTAACCCCAATTCCCCAGGGTTTGGAGTGACAAAGTATGGCACAATAATGCCATGATCAGTTACTGGAGGGTGCAGTCCCTGTTCAACTGGATCTTCTTTATCTTATAGTAAACAAATTACAAATCACAAACTTCTACTCTCATTAGTCCCATGATTCAATTATCAATTCCTAGATGTGTGACCCCAAGAAAGCCACTTTCCTTCAACTTCAGTTTCCTCACCTGTAAAATTGGAATAATAATAGGACCCACCTTATAATATTGTATCAAATGAAATTTTGCATGTGTATATATGTGCATATATAATATATGTGTATATATGTACATGTATATGTATGTATATATACTTTTACACACATGTATATATAAATGTTAGCCATTATCATTAACATCATTACCATTTACTGAGATAATTATATCCTTTCATCTCTTTGTGAATTATCATGCTTGGCCATCTCAGCTACAATCTATACTTTCTTCTGTTATTCTTTATTGAGCTGAATTAAACATGCAATGGATGCTAAACGTCCAAGAAAAAAGATATGAGAGATTTGTGATGGTTTTTCATTCCTTATACTTAGGGCTTTCCAGACTCTATCTTTATTCCTTGTCCTTTATTTGTCTGCTATTTATTTGTCCTGTCTGTAATACCCTTTCTACCAACTCCAATCTTTGAAATTATACCCCTCCATCAAGGTTCAGCTCAAAAACCACTGCCTTTTTGATGTTTTCCTTGATTCCCCATAGCCCAATGCAAATGAGTGCATATGAACTTGTACTTGCATGTGTTCTCTCTCTCTCTCTCTCTCTCTCTCTCTCTCTCTCTCTCTCACACACACACACACACACACACACACACACAAGCTGCATGGACTACATTGCTCTCGCCCTCCCTTTACATAGTACAGAATTTATTCTAGTAATATGCGTCTAAAAACACCTCCCTTTTATTACCATAAAACACATTAATACAGAAATATGATGGTGAAAGGGTAGGCAAAACAGTAAGGAGAGGTTAGAATTTTCTTTGATATGAATAGAAAAGAACCAAATGGTATGTAGTGTGTGAAAGTATATATATATATATATATATATATAATATATATATATATATATATATATACCCACATATATTTATATACAGGCATTGCCATCTATTCCAAGGCATCTAATCATGTTTTTAACTGGCTTATTACTTGGTTAGGACATTTCATCTCCTACCACAATGCCTTACCAAGTCTGTCCTTCATGACTAACATGCTCTCTTCTTCTCCTTTACTTTTTTTGACTCTAGGAACCCTCAGTTCTCTTATAGTATTTCCTTTTGGCTAGTTTCTGCAACTCATATTCACATTCAAAGGTTAGGTTCTCTAAGAGTGGCTGCTATCTCAGATTCTGATCCTATGGGTCTGTATTCCTAAAGTTATATCTCGTGAATCCATCACAATTTGTTTACTCTTTTTTATAGCAATAGCTTTTTAAATTTTCAAAATACATGCAAAGATAGTTTTCAACATTTACTCTTGCAAAACCTTGTGTTCCAAATTTTTCTTCCTCCCCCCCCACCTTTTCCCTTCCCTAGACAACAAGTAATCTAATATAGGTTAAATATGTGCAATTCTTCTAAACATATTTCTACATTTATCATGATGCACAAAAAATCAGATCAAAAAGGAAAAAGTGAAAAAGAAGAAAACAAACAACAAGAAAGGTGAAAATACTATGTTGTGATTAATATTCAGTCCCCATAGTTCTCTCTCTGAATGTGGATAGCTTTCTCCATTCACAATTTATTTACTCTTAATAATCATCTATAGACAAGATTATCTCACAATAAAGGTATTTACTAGTATCAATAAACCACATCCTCCCATTAATCTCACACTCAACTACAAATACACACAACTTTCACAGAAAGGATAAGTACATACTTGAATATACTGGTACTATGGCACACACATAGGGAACACATGTGTGAAAAGCAACTCACAAGTTCAGAACTGCAATTCCTCAAAGGCCTTTCTTTCTTAGTAGAGTCTTCACAACATCCCTTCCTTCTCCCTTTAGTTCAGTGTCTCTGCTGGGCTAATTGCTCAGCTGGGGCCCCCATTATCTGCTTCTCTTTGTAGTTCAATTCTCAATTGCTCAAACTAGCTCTTTGAGTCCACAGCATGTTCTCTTCTTTTTTACCAGAGGTCCCACTCCTTGAAGCTGCTTCTGGTCATGTTTGACTGCCTTTCTGTATCTGTTTCCATCTGGAGTATACAGCTGACTTGAACTGACAATTTAATTTAACCTTGGGTGACTTAGCTGTGCTGCTGGATGTTATGGACAATGGATAGAGAGGGAGGAAGGGTGTGTGGGGACAGAGAAAGAAAAGGAGAGAGAGAAAGAGGTGGGGAGGGAAAGGGAGAGAGAGAGGAAGGGAAAGAAAGGGAGGGAGGGAGGGAGGGAGAGAGAGAGGGAGTGTGTGTGTGTGTGTGTGTGTGTGTATTGGGTTTCCAGACTTGAGTATCAGAACTACTGAATTTTAACTCTAGGCCTTAGCTCTTTAAAGATCTGCAAGATTGTGGTCAATTTTCAGCATAGCCCAAGAAAAGTGGCCTCCATCTAATTCAACCAAAGGATCATACATTTAGAACTAAAAGGGACATTAAAGACCTATTGAGTCTGATTCTCTCATTTTACAGATGAGGAAACTGACACAAAGAGATGTTAACTGACTTTCTCAGTCAAAAATTAACAAGTTCTTGAGGCAAGAGATTTGAATCCAAGTCTTTCTGATACCAAATCCAGGGTCCTTATCTATTATGCCAGAGAGAGATGGTCATACTTTTTTCAAAAATTATTTATTTGCTATATCATTTTCCAATTACCTGTAAAAACAATTTTCAACATTCACTTTAAAATTTTTGAATTCCAAATTCTCTTCCCACTCCCCTCATTGAGAAGACAAGAAATTTGATATAGGTTATACATTTGCATAGTCACATAAAACATATTTCCATATATTAGTAATTAGTAAAAGAAAACCTAGATAAAAAAGAAAGTAAAAAAGGTATGCTTCAATCTGTATTCAGACTTCATCAGGTATTCATACTTCTAAAGACTATCAATGACTTCTTACCTTATCAGCAACTCTTTATTGTAGCCACATCAACTGTGATGGGAGTCAGAAAAATCAAATCTTCTCTTCTCTAAATTTTCAAGATTTACTCTAGTGGCCCCTCTTTCAAATGCCTTTCCTTATTCTTCCAGTTAGTTTGTTTTTATCCCCTCCCTCCCTCCCTCCAAATCACTTTAAAGTATAGAAATTTAGTATACCTCAGCAATTATCAAGTCTAAACTTATTATACAGCTGAGGAACATGAAACTCACAGGAGTTAAGTGACTTGCCAAAGAAGTAGTAAGTAGCAATTGGAGAATTTGAACTCAGTTCCTATGTTTGGACAGCAACTAAGTGGTACCAATCAGCACAGAGTACTAGACCTGAAGTCAGAAAGACTCATTTTCCTGAGTTCAAGTCTGACACACAAATCACTTAACTTTGTTTACTTCAGTTTCCTTATATGTAAAATGAGCTAGAGAAAGAAACTGCACACTACTCCAGTATCTCTGCCATTTGCAAATTGGCAAAATGACAAATTTCAAATGGGATCACACAGAGTTGGGACATGACTGAAAAATAGCAACTTCTTTATGGATATTCAGGGATTTTCCCAATGTATTATATTGCCCCTCATATATTCCATACTTTCTTATTTGTCTACTGTTTTATTCTCTAATAACTACAAGGTCTTTTAGGGTTAGAGCTGTTTTACTTTGGATTTGTATTCTCCATCAGGTAGTAGAGTACTTAATATATGTCAATTGATTGACTGTGCCCATGAGGAAATCTAGTAACTAAAAGAGGAAACATGAGAGAGAACATATGGGTGTAGATCAATGGAGACAGAAATAGAAGTAATACTAAACTAAAATATACTACAGACCAATAGGACAAAAAGTGGAAATAGAGTTCAGAAATGGATTAGAATCCTGGCACAGAAAGATGATAAAGTAGTTGTGGAAAAAGGATCTCAATGATAAGGATATCTGCTGAAGCTTTTAATCTGCAAAAAGCAAAGAAGCTAATAATTTCTTGGATTAATGGCAACTTGATTTTTTTAAAAATTGGAAGAACTAGCATGAAGAATATTTACTTCAGATATGACTTTTCACCAACAAGAATGAATTACTTTTGTTGTTGTTCAGCCATGGAGTTGCTTATTTGGGTGGAAATGATGGAAACTTTAGGAAGGATAGGACCCTTCCATTTAAACTTTCTGATAAAGAATGGGAAAATTGAGAAGCTGTTGGCAGTCACTTAAATATTTTGGGAGAATGTATTTCAAAGAGTTCAGCAAAAAGATAGATATCCCATGGACCAAAATTTCACTGGGGAAGAGGTGGGAAACTCAGAAGAATGAAATCATGATAAAACACAATAAAAAACAATTCTAATGAGGAAAGAAATTTTTTTAAGAAATCCAAGTGTTTGGAAACACGATAAACTTTTTAACTAACATTAATTTTAAAGATATGTAAAGAATATGGAAGCAAGGTGACCCAATAGAGGGTAAATGCAAAAGCATGGCATGGTCTAGTAAGAATTGTTTCAAGAAAGCTAAAATTCAGAATGAACTGAAGTTGACATAGAAGGCTCAGGACAAGAGAAAGTGGTATTTAGCTCTTTGGGAAGAAAAAAGAAAACAAAATATGATGTTGCTAATGTTCAGCCATGTCTGGCTTTTATTGATCCCATTTATGGTTTTCTTGGCAAACATAATTGAATGATTTGCCATTTCCTTCTCTAACTCATTTTACAGATAATAAAGGGTTAAAGAATTTGCCCGGAGTAACACAGCTAGTAAGTGTCCAAAACCAAATTTGAACACAGTAAACTGAGTCTTGTGACTCTTGGCCCAGCACTCCATCCACTGTACTATTTTGCTGTGTTGTCAACTAAAGTCTAATACTTACTTTCATTCTATGCATGGCATGAGGAGAGAAAGGAAAACTTTCTCACTCTTTTCTTTGTTTTCTTTTCTATAAAGAAGAAATTGAAAAGTGCTGGATTGGAAAAAAACATAACAAACAGTATTAGTGGAAATTTGATGCCCAATATAAGAAGATAGTAAGAGAACACCTATCTGTCCTTGATGAGTTCAAGTCACCAAGTCCAGATGAACTGCATTTTCTATTCCTTTCCTTTTTGTCTCTCCCTTTCCTTCTAACTTTCCCTCCTCCCCTCCATCTTTTCTTCTTTCCTTTTTTCTTCTTTCCCTCCTCTTTGTGTTTTCTTCCTTCCTTCTTTCATTGTTATTTTTAGCATCCTGTTCAAAAAAGGATAGAAGGTAATATGGTATACAAAAAATCTAACTTTCTGGGCCTCAGTTTCACATTTGCAAAATGAGAGAGTTGTACTACATGGACTCTAAATCTATGATCCCATAATGTAAATGGAATTTGAAAAGTATAGACTAACAAACTTGACTTAGATTCCTAGCAGAACTCTATAAAATATCAATAAAGGAATAACTAGTAAGCATGCAGAAAATGAAATACAACCCCACAATCAGGATACTTTCATTGAGAATGGCCCATGACAACTAATCTTATTTCCTTTTTTTTGGACAGGGTTACTAAACAAGCAGATAAGAGGAAAAAACTTTTCCTACTCTGTTTATAAAAAAAGAAGTTGGAGAAATTGTGGACTAGATGATAGTAAAATGAAATGGACTCAAATCAGTTGAATCACTAGACCCAGTTCAAATTTAGAAAGTCTTTGGAATCTATGCTTGGCACCTTATGTTACTTAAACTTTTTATTAATGGCTGGCTTATTAAGTGGTATGCTTATCCAGTTTGCATATGGCACAAAACTAAAGACAATTTAACACTTTAAATAGCAGAGTCAAAATTCAAAAATATTTGGAAGAACTATAGCATTGGTTTAAATTGAGCAAAATGACACTAATATATAGTTTTACAACAGGGTTCAAAAAAATCAACTTCATAAATACAAGATAAGGAAGACATGCCTATTTTTGATTTCCTTCTCAGTTTAATTTTACATTATTTCAAAGTCTGATTCTTCTTTTGCAGTAAAATAACTGTATGGATATGTATACATATGTTGTATTTAACATATACTTTAACATATTTAACATGTATTGGTCTACTTGCCATCTGAGGGAGAAGGTGGGGGGAAGGAGGGGAAAAGTTGGAACAGAAGGTTTTGCAAGGGTCAGTGCTGAAAAATTACCCATGCATATATCTTGTAAATAAAAAGCTATAATAAAAAAAGAAGACATGCCTAGAAAAGAGTTTATCTTTTCTTAAAAATCTGAAGTATTTGGCAATAACATCCAAGAAATTTAATGTGATCTTAGACTGATTAGAGATGTATAGAATCCAGGAATAAGAAGGCAATAATATTACTATAGTCTTCTATGTTAACAGCAAATCTTGAATACTGTATTTAGCTCTGGGTACCACATTTTAGGAATGATACCGATAAGCTCCACATAAAGCTTAGAAAAAGCTAGAGATATATGATTACTGACTTCAAATACTTGAAGAACTAAAATATAGTAACAGATACAGTCTTTTTTTCCATTCAATCCAGGTTCAGCCAAGATTAGTTGTCATGGACCATTCTTGATAAAATTATGCTGACTTTTTGGGATCTAAATTTTGGGATCTAAATCTATTCCTTTAAAATTATTGAATACAGATAACAGAACTTCTAGAAATGGGTAGAAATTGCAGATAGGCAAATTTAGACATGATATGAAAATCTTATATTTAGAGCTCTCCAATAGAAGAATGACCTGCTTTTAGAGGTGACAAATTCGAATTCACTTATGATCCAGCAAAGGCTGCTTTACTACTTTTGAGTTATGTTGTAGAAAGGATTTTTTTTCAAATATAGGCTAGATTACATGATCTTTGCGATTCCTTTCAATTTTGAAATTCTGGTTCTTTTCATTTAACTCTCTTTAATCCAAATCTATGAGCTCCTTGAGAAGAGGAATTATTCCAGTCACCTATGTATTCACTAAATATCTAGAAAAAGATCTTGCACACAATAGCTATCAGTACGTATTTGCTGAATTGAGTCAGACAATTTTTGTGTGTCTACCCTGCTTTAAGTAGTATTCAGTTTCCCATGTCCCTAAAAATGTTATAAGTGGGACCAAGACAGCTCTTGAAGTGGGTGAAGAAAGAGATAGCATTCCTAATGAAGGGCAATTATGCTAATGGATGGAAATAATGCATTACTAGATATTCAAAAAGGAGTTAAGAGACTCAGAACACTCCCTGGTCACTGGAGAGGACATATTTCAGCCCAGGCAAATGAATCCCAACTCAAGGAAGAACTATATTTTATGTGTTTTATAGAATCCTCAAGGACCCCTGCTGAAAAATATTTCAAGGTCATTGTAAGTGAACTTGCAATTTTTTTTGAAACATTATCAAGTTGAGCCTGGGTTCTTAGCCACAGGTATAAATAACTTCCAATGTGCATTATCCTTAATGCAACATCTTCAGAGCTCAGCTGCTACTCCTTAGAAAACAATTGCCCCAGTAGTTCCAGAATTGTCTCTGAGCTCTGATTTTGTTGGAAGAAGAATCCAATTCTTGAGTTGGAAGCATCACATTAAGTCCTCAAAGATGGGTAGGTATAGGAGTAAAGCTGGACCCACAAAGTCAAGTTCAATGAGTCATCCCTAGAGCTCTATATTCTGATATTTAATCCTTCACCAATCCATCAAATAATTATCATTATCATTCATCCATTGTGTATCACTAGATAGAACACTGGTATTGGATTCAGAAAGACTGAAGTTTAAAGCCTGCCCTGGACAATTACTAGCTGTGTAACTCTGGGAAAGACACTTAAATTCTTTCAATCTCAGTTGTACATCTCTAATGGGGATGGGGAGGAGAATGAAAATATTCAGAACATTTACCTTGTAATTATTGTGAAACTCAAATGAAAATATGGGAAAGATAGGTTACACAATGGATAAAGTATTGAATTTGGAGTCAGGAAGACCAAGTTCAAATCCAGTCTCAGATACTTACTTGCTATATGACCTTAGGCAAGTCACTTAATTAACTGTTTACCTCAATTTCCTTTTCTGTACCATTTCAGTTGTTATTGTTCAGTTGTGTCTAACTGTGACTCCATTTGGGATTTTCTTGGTAAGGATCCTGAAGTGGCTTACCATTCCCTTCTTTAGCTCATTTTATAGATGAGGAAACTGAGGCAAACTGGCTTAAATAATTTGTTCTGGGTCACACAGCTAATAAAATAAAAATAAATAAAAGCAAAAAAATAAAAGAGGTCAGATTAGAACTGAAGACATTAAGTCTTCCAATGTGCCACTTAGCTGCCCATGGTGATTATAATGGCATCTACCTTGTGGATTGTTGTGAGGATCAAATGAGATGATATTTATAAAAAATACTTGGCATATAATAGGTACTATGTAAAGATTAGATTTTATATGCAAACCTTTAGTTTTGCAAACTAAGTGCTTTGCAAACCTTAAAGTGCTATATAAATGCCAGACATTTTTACTACCATTCATCAGACATTTAGGAAACTCCTGCTAGTATTTTGTGGTTAAAAGATAATTTGCTGAACTGCGGAACAGGAAACCTGAGTGCTAGTCTCAATAACATAAGTAATTTCTTGTGTGGCTTTGGGCTGATGCTTTCCTCTCCAGCTGTCAGACAACTACCCTTTCTGTGGTTTTAAGATTACAAATTACTTTTTATATGTGATCTCATTTAATCCCCTTAGAATTATTAGCTGATTGGACAAGATGTTCTCTCAGGTCTCCTTGCAGTCCTGACATCCTTTTGATTTGACCTATTCTGTCCCAATCACTTTTAAGAGTATCGATGGTAAGTCGCCTGGGGAAATCTAAGTCTTGTTCCGTAAGTCACACCATCTGCAGAGCTCCAGCCCACACATCCCCAAGCTCCCCTGCCTCCAGGGGACCTCTCCCTTGTCCCTAAACTTCCTGATTTCAGGTAATGGGAGCCTGAAGCTATTTGCCCAGCCAAGAGTTGTCCCTTCTCGCCCTCGGAGTTTCCAGGTTTGGCCCGCAATATACCTGCTCCCCCCCCGCAGCGAAGACAATAATGATGCTGATTTTTCTCTTCCTTCAATGTCTTGCCTTGCTTCGCTGCCTGGATGAGTTGAGTTAAATTTCCCCCGCCTTTCTGATGTCACATCCTGTTTCAGCCTCCATCCCTTCCAGCTGCTACCTCCCGGGTGTATATGTGTATGTGTGTGCGTGTGTGTGGTGTGGTGTGGTGTGTGTGTGTTCGCGCGCGCGTGTGCGCGCGCGCTTTGTGTGTGCCCTCCCTGCGCCACCCCGCCCCCTCCCCCCTTTTCCGAGCAAACTTTTGGCATAGCAGACAGAGCCCATCATTTCGTGCTCCAGTGCATCCCTCTTCGCAAATGCCTCGCGATCAGGGGAGCCATTAGGAGAGGGAAGAAGGGGGAAAAAACCAGCCAGCCCTAGCTCAGGAGACTGGCGAGGGGAGAAACTGGGGATATAATAAATATGCAAAGTGGAGGCTTTGCAAAGCAGATTCCTAGTTCTGCCTTCTCCGGGTACTGAAAGGCACAGTACAGGGACTGAGGGAGGAAGAGAGGGAAAATCATAGGAAAGCCAGCAACGCCGAGAAGAGCTACTTCACGCAGCCGCCAAAGGACCGGGGATCCGTATGCCCGGAGGTTGGAGCTGGGAGCGAGAGATGCGACCGGCAAGCAAGCTTCTGAGTCTCTTCTTCCTCATCCTGATGGGCACTGAACTCACTCAAGTAGGTCTCTCCAACGCCATTTTCCTGATAGAGCCGCCCGGCCCCTCGGGAAGCCGGAGAAAGTCGGGGAGCAGGTGCCTGCTGGCTACCGATCCCCTGCGCCCCAGTCCATGTCCCCTCCCTTCCCCCTTCCCTGGATCCCGAGCCCGCTTTAGAGGTCAGCCAGCGTGCCGCTTCCTCCTCGAGCCCCAAGCAAGGAGCGAACAGCGGGCGGGGGCTGGGACCCAGGCATTTGAAGACTGAGGGCAGGTTGCCCAGGGCTGATGCCCTGCCCAGGTGGCTAACGGGATTCTCCATTATCCGCTGGGGAGAGCAGGGAGGGGATGTTCATAGCACCCACCTCCCCAATTAAAAGTTCTCATGCCAGGCATAAGGCAGGCAAAGCGAGGAAGAGGGCAGGGCTTTCGCCAACCCTAGCCTTAGCATTTCCGGAGACACGGAGAACTAACCCTCATCCCCAACACAGACACACACACCGCGGCTACCATCCCCTTCGCCAACACACTCTTATCCCCTATCATTTGCTATGGATTCCATTCCCCTTGTAGTGTATGAATGACTGTGAGGACAAAGGCTGTGGACAATTGTCTCTGCTTATTAAAACACAAGACTAGAAAGGGCTGCGGATAATGAAGAGAAGGTCTGCTATTGGCACAATGTTCAGGGCTTTGTGTGGATGGGCACACTTGCAATATTAAGTATGTGTGTATGCTGTGTAATTATCAGTGTGTGTCATTCCAAGTCAACCATTATAATTACTTGAAGATATCTAAATGTATATATCTCTAGTAAATATACTGTGTGCATTATCTGTTTTTATGTCTCCAATAGGTGCATGTAATAGATAAGAAAGGGAGTGTGTGTGTGTGTGTGTGTGTGAATATATACCAAGCACGTGTGTGTAAATAAAACAACCAAAGAATCTTTCATAGTTGTACTGATTTAGGGTGACATTTAAACGTCCTTTAATGCCTCCGTCTGTGCCATGCTGGGAGTCGAAGATTTTATGTCTTGGGCTGCCAAATAGCTCTATTTATGAGTTTTGGGTACAAGGTGAAATATTTTAAAGGGTTAATATGAAACGTGCAAACACCAGGGGTCATTTTATTTCTACACCATGGACAACTGACTCTCTCTCTGTCTCTGTTTCTGTCTCTCCATTTCTTCCCTTTTTCATTTCCTCTCTCACCCTTTTTTTAACACATACATAAACCCAGGTTACAAGCAGGGTCAGATTTACAAAGAACTGTCCCGAAAGGAAATGAGAGTAAGCATTAATTAAGTATTTTTGCTCCCTGCAGTCACTGAGCAGAGTTGTGCTGCTTCCTCCTTTAGTTTCAGCTTGTTCTGCTCCCAGGTGATGATTGGCTGTGACTTACCCTGAGGAACTAGTTGAGGAGAAACTAGCAGGATAAAATGTGCTGGACTCACTGGGGCCATACCCTGTCATGACTTTCTTATCATCATTATCCTCTTCCTCAATGACACTTCTAAATTCTTTTCAAAGATGTTCTCTTTCCTAGGAAAAACTTTAGACTCAACCTTAATTAAGGGCAATACCTCTGTGGTAGCAAATGTGCTTTCTCACCCTCTTGAGTCTCACTAAATTCATTGACACTTCTCCAACCCCACCCCACCACATTTTTCTTTTCCTCACCCTGATCCCAAAATGATTTCTATTGGAATCTGAATTTGAGGTTGCTTGGCTAGATGAACCGCTGGATAAGCGACTAAGAGTTCAGGACCATGGTCAGTTCCAGATCCAAAGAGTGGAGTGGTTTCCCTTTGCCCTGCAATTTCAAGTCTGGTACCCAGAACAGGGTTGCCATATACAACTGAATGCTTTACTTTCCTCCCTTTCTAAATTTTACTAAGAAGCTCCCTGGTATCCCAAAACCCTACCCCACAGAAATAAAAAAAATTGTGTTTTAGGAATTGATATTTAGAAGAAGTATTAGATTTATGATTGGCCCAAGGGGCATAAATGGGAGGGAGGGGGAGAGAGAGTGAATCAGGTGAAAGTTATAGAAAGATAGGTTTTTAATGAATGTAATTTCATAGCAATGACATATTTTCAAAGGAAATGGTCCTCATGTCTTTATAGTTTAGTTACAGAATGTTAACTCTGTCAGTCCCACAATCTCTCTATGCAGAAAAAAGTACTGATGGAGCAGTTGACTCTCTATCCTTAAATTCTCAGAAAATATCTCAGAAGCTTACTCCCTAGAGAAAGATAGACTCAGATATGCCTATCTCCAAGTTGGTTCAGGCAGGCTATATGCCCTTGATTGCCACCCCTGAATCTCTCACCTGTTCAAGCTCATTTAGAAGACCTACCTTTAATATTCTCCTAGGGGAAGCTTTTCTTTCTTTTCTCATTCCCAGTATGAGTTTCCCTTATGGACCTCATGCTGCATACAGAGAGAGAGAGAGATGGAGGGAGGGAGTGAGAAAAGAAGGAAGGGAGGGAGGGAGGGAGGGAGGGAGAAAAGAAGGAAAGGAGGGAGGGAGGAATAAAAAGAAAGAAAGATACTTGCTAGGATTTGGGAAGTGAAGACAAAGCACTACTAATGAGTGAAGGTTTGTCCTTTTATTTTCTATTCTGTTGTGCTCATTTTTTCCTTTTCCCTCTTCAAGGTAGATCTAAAATTGAGAGATAGCTTAGCATTATGTAGTAGATAAATAACTGACCTTGCAGTTAAAAAGACCTGTGTTAAAGAGTCCTTTGACACATACTGGCAGCATGGCCCTTTGCAGGACTCTTGTCTTATCAATACCCCTAGGCATATCTCAAAAACTATAAGGTATAGAAGAGTTGCTGATCTGTATCAATGAAGAGAATTTCCCTAACAGAAGTTCCCACATTAATAGAATTTCAAATTCAGACCAAAAGAATTTAATGTGCTTAACAGATAGTGGTCTATTTGTAAAAAAAAAAAAAAGCCATCATATTTAAGATTTTAACAAAGTATAAGATTTGATTATCATAAACTCCCCAAATTGAAAGATACTTCAGAGACCACTTAGTCCAATCGTCCAATCTGCACCTGAACAGGAATGACCTCCACAATATCTCTTCAAAATGATCATCCAGCCTTTGTTTGAAATTATACAATGATGAAGAATTCACTTCTTCCCAACTCAGTCTGTTCCATTTTAAAATACAAATAACTGTTAAGAAGCTTTTTCTTACATTGAACCAAAATGTAGCTTTCTGCAACTTTTACTCATTTGAATGAATTAATGAATAAAGCAAAGTATTGTGGTAAGCACTGAGGAGGCAAATAGAAAGATAATAGCATCCCTATTTTCAATGAACTCACATGCTAATGAGGAGGCTAGACATGTGGAGAGTTTTAGCTGAAAATCAGATGCAAAAGTTCTGTGGTCCTTAAGGTACAGCAGCTAAGCAGATGCCAGTGCCTCTGTTTTAATTTAATTTCCCCTCATAAAATCATTAGTTTCTGATGTTGACCCATTTGCCTATGCCAAGGACTTTGATGATAAGAACTTTCATTTCTAGTTCTTCATTAATTGTGGCTACCGCACCTGTGGAAGAAGTTTCTAGGCTGCATCTCCATAGGGATTTCTTTCCACTTTGATGGCTAATAATGCTGAAACCATTGTTATTTCTAAGATTCTTGGGCTCAGGATTCTAAGCTATCTCCATCAAGATCTGAGGGGAAGTGGTGATCAAGATAATGGTGGTACTTTTATTTGCCTAGTCTATTCTGCCTTCCATCTTTTCTTCAGGATTTTTTGCTGCTTCAGCCAAGGTGGTTTACTTGTCCTGTGAACAATTGCTGTTTGGCAATCTAGTAAGATTGCTGGCTTCTTCTCCACATGAGTTGCCTCCCCATTTCTTCTCGTTCTGCCTCCTGGGGCCAAGCAATACAAATTTAATCTCTTTTCCACAGGATAGTACTTCAGATATTTGAAGTAGTGGCCATTACTCCCACACCTCTCTGAACCCCCTGCACACAGGCACAAGTCTTCTTTTCTTTAGGGCATAAACTGCCTGGCCAATATAAAAACAATCTTTTGTTAACATACCAATTTTGTCTTTAATTGATAAATGCTTGCAGTATTCAAGCAATCTTACTGGCTTTATTATCTATTCTTTGGACAGTGGAAGTTACTCTGAAGAAATCCATTAGTTACTAAGTATTACAAATTACCCACTTTGTGCAATGTCCTGCATATTCCTATAACAGCAAAAATATTGACTTTGGAGTAAAAACAAATTCTGGGTTCAAATATTGTTCTGCTATTCAGAATAAGGAAACGAAGGATAAAATAATACTTCAAAAACCTACTCCCTGAGAAGCCATGAGAAAGTCACTTCCTCTATCAGATTCTCACTGTTCTCAATCATAAAATGGAAATAGTAATTCCACTACTTACCTCACAGAACTATTGTAAGGAGAGTGTTATAAAAATGTGAGCCATTATATTACCTTTTCCCCTTCCCTATGAAGTAGAACTAGATAACAGTATCCAGAAGAACAGGGACACTAATATTATACATTTTTGTGCTTCTTATAGAGGACCATAGTAAATATTCATTTCTCCCCTTGCCAGTTTATCTTTTGCATAAAATAGTCTCCTGAACAAAGCAAAAACATGCAAACAAAAAGTATAATTATGATGACTAAGTTTGTCTTAGATTGAGACAGGAAAAAGTCTTTTTTTTATTTCTTTGCTGAGCTGAGGGATTATCACATGCTGTCAGACTTGATTGATGGATTAGTTTTGTTGTTATACTCTATACCTCTTTTGAAAACTTTTGTTATCCCCCAAAAAACGACTTAGAGAAAGGGAGAAGGAAAGGATAGATTTGGAAGTGAAGGTGATATTTTTTTAAAATTCCAGAATTTGTACTGGAATAAAATGTATTCTCTTTAGCTTTTTGCATAAGAACCTTCATAAGCTGACTCCAATTTACATTTTTGACCTTATGTTAAATTACTACCTCTTTGCCTTCCAATTAAATCTGCTGTTTTTCTAACTCAACATGCTATCCCACATTTATGCCCGTTTACATTTGCTGTCTTTGCAGACTTGAAATGCACTTTATTTTTATTTTTGCCTTTAGGAATTTATCTTCTTTACTTGAGGTTCAATTTAGATGCCACCTCCTCCACAAAGTCTTCCATGATTCTCCCAATTAAAAAATATTCTTTCCTTCCTCAAAATTTTCTAGAGTTTTTGTTTTTTGGATCTCTCCTTTTCTTCTATCATACGCTACCTGTTATGGATATATACTGTACCTCTCTTTCCCAGTCCACCAAGTATAATGTAAACCCTTTGAATTTAGGACCTTCCACTTTTATCTTTTTATCTTAAGTTCTTAGCGTAGTTCCTTGTGCACAATAGAGTCAGTATCAGTAAGTATTGATTGAATTGAATTAAGTTGAATAAAATCAACTAAGCCAGAGAATTTCCTATGAACCATGCAGACCACAATCTAAGAGTGCTGCTGTGTGCAGTGGGTGCTCTGTAAATGTGATATCTGAAGGAGGACGTTCATGATGAAATGAGATATAAGTGAATATTTAGAACCAGGTAACTCATAGATCAATTTGAGGTGGGAAGATCTCCATAGCTTAGCCTTTCATAGTCATTTTGGTGTCTTTGAACTTAAGTAAGCTGTTAATTCTAAAGGTTTAAGAAAGTACTAGTGGCTGGACAGTACTAAGCAGCTGTAGATAGCCCTCATTGCAAAGCTACAATGACAGTGGGGTATTAAATTGTAAATCTGCAGCATGAGGCAGCTGCTTCATCTCATAAAGCAATTTGTGTCTCATTCCACTAACTTCAGCCTTCACCAATAAAAAGAAAGGTAATTTTCTGCCTTGGGTTGTATTTATTGCTAAAGTTATCAGGCCTTGTAATCAGTATTAACATCACCGTGTAAAGTAATACAAAACTAATTACTAGCTAAACTGAATTAGATCTGTGGCAAATGTAAGCTGCCTTGACAGTCAGAGAAGCCAATTTTCAGCCCTGAATGATGTTCACAACTTTGAAACCACTAACCATGAGGTCATAACAACTGGTGGATTTATTTCCCAACATGAATGTGATTTGGATTGTAGTGGGGGGGGAAATGGAGATCTAGAAAGAGAGAAGAGAAGATGAAAAATGAAAATGTTCCTTTTTCTATTTGTTATTTTGCCTTTGAGGAATACAGCCTGTGTTTGAAATGCTGTGGAATGAGCAGAAGAGGTCAGTGATAGCAAAAAGGGAGGCAAACAGCTTCAGCACACTTAGAAACCAGCCAAAATGAGGCAGCTGATATACACTGAATAAATCTAATCTTTTTAGAAATACTTTTGAGAGCTGTTTTCCTGGGATATCTTGCAGAATATCCAAATCCTTTCCTTGTGGTTGACCTTGAAATTTGATAATGACCCAGTAGCCTGTTGTGGTAGAAAGAAAATTGAGGTGGGAATCAGGACACCTGATTTCTTGCCTAACTCTACCACTTATTAGCTGGGTGACTCTGAAACCTTAGTTTCACAAATGGAGAAATAAAGTCACTTCAGCACTGGGAAAGACTTTAAAGATCTATACTAACCCTTCAGTTCAAAAGCAAATTCCTTGACCTTAAATATGAAATTTATATCTACAGGCCCTTCACTAGATTGGCCTCTTCTTAGGAGCTTGGGAATTTGGATAAAGCACAGCTTCCCATGACCCCAGGGTAAGAAGCAATAGTTTCTGTAATTAAATAGCGCTTTTGTCTCTGTGCCTGCAAACTTTCTGAAATACTCATAATTCCAATTATCTCATTTACTACATTTGGCATAACATTCAAAACATAACAGTGAAGATAATGAGTCCACTGTTAAAGAAAATTATTTGGCAATGGAATTGTTCTAATTGCCATTCTTAGTGCTTTGTAGATGAAAGACATATTTATTTAGTCTTGAAGAGCCATTTGAGGTATCAGAAAGAGAACTGAACTGGGAATCAGGAGAACTCAGTTCTATTCCCTTTTGACCTTAGGGAAGACAAGTTCCTCTCTGAGCCTTAATTGAATCTCATGTGCAAAATAGAAAACAATACTTGTTTTAGGTTTGGTCACAGGCTTGTTTTGAGGCTTTGATGAAAATATATTTTAGATAGATAGATATAGATAGCTAGGTATACTGGGCTATGTAAATTATAAAGTGATATTTAAATGTAAAGACTGTCAAGACCTAGCCTAAGTAAGAATTTCTTACAGAATCTATTGTTTGCTTATTATATGAATACATGAAAATGTCATGATGCGTAAGCTCCTGATGCATACTTCTAAGTGACAGTGAGATTTTGTATCAATAGTGTCTCAAAGATAGAACTCCATCAATATGCTTATCTAACAAAAAATATTCACTTGTAACATACTGAAGTGAACATTTGAGCTGTATATTCACAGTGGCCTTTTTGATCTTTGTACAAACTGGAAAGTAGGCTGAGAGATTAGAGAGTTAAGGAGAGATGAGGGAGAATAGAAAAGTCCTTATTGTTTCCAGGCTAAATGGGCTTTCTAGTTAAAAGTTCTGGGGAAAACTTGACCTTAGAGAATATCCTTTGGGTACCTGTTCTACTGGGACTGGATCTAAAAGCATGGGGAACAGGAAAGAATTGGATTCATAGTCCTTTTCCATCAAGTATAATCATAGAAGATTTATGTTGGAAGAGACTTTGTACTAGAAAATAGATTTTCAGAGCTAGAAGGGTCTTTAGAACAGAGAATATCAGAGTTAGAAGAATTTTTTGAACATAGAATTTAAGCATCAAAAGGGAACTTTTGAAAAGTTGTCTGAGTTGGAACATGGAACCTTAGATAAGGAAGGCACTTTAGAATATGGAATATCAATTGGAGGCTGCCTTTGGAGATCATCTAGACCAACCATTCACTTTACAGAAGGAAAAAATGTGATATGAATATGTCATAGAGAAGCAGAAGAAAGAAATAGAACACCTAGAAATATCTTCTGGAAGCAATTCTGGTGCCTGTGTGATATTCTAGCATGTTTAGAGAATCTAACATGACTCAGAGGACTCTCCTGGGCAAATGGTTTAGATTAAAGTATTCTGTTTCCAGGAGTTTAGTATTCCTGGAACTGGCTTCTGAGTATTTGACTACACTTGCCCTCTGAAATATAAGACTTGGGTTTTCTTTCTCAGAGAGTTGTGGCCAAATCTGGCTAAATACTTGGGATGGAGGGGAATGATGAAATTATAGCCTGGTGAAGCATCGATCAACCAATCAACCAAGAAACAATGATTGAGTGCCTACTAAAGCATTCTTAATGTTATAGGTGTTGTAAGAGATGTGAAGTTTGAATAGGATCCAATACCCTCTCTCACTCCCAGTTTAGCCTCATGAGGGAATGAAACACAAACACACAAAATATAAAAATAATGCATGGTGAGTACATAGGGAGTTTCCCTCCAACTCTTAGAATCTGTAGGTGTTCAAGGAGCCTTTCCTTTTCTAGGTCAATTGTTAGTTCTTCTCCCTCCTGAAATAATCACATATTAGTTTGTCTAATTTCTCTTTTGTATCCTGTAGTAGGATGGAAGCTCATGAAAGGGAAAAGCTGCTTTTTGGTTTTGTTTTGTTTTTCCTGTGTATCTCCAGCACTGAGCACAATGCTTTGCCCATAGTAGATGCTTAAAAAATATTTGTTCACTTGAATCCTCAACAGAGCTGATCATAAAAGACTTCATGGAGAAGGTGATATTTGAATTGGCCTCCAAACAGAGTATATTGGAATGAGTTCTAAATAGGTTTGAGGGAAGCAGATTGTTAAATTTTCAGAGTGAACATTTACACTTCAGAAATTAGAAATTGCTATAAATCAGAGCTTGATTTATTATCTTGTTGATTTCTAAACTAAATAAATGCTAAAATAAAGAAAGTATATATGAATATATCTTGTAGGGGAGAGTCCATTTATTAAGCATTTGCCAGCACAACCCTGTATTATTCTGTAAACAAAGCTTAAACTCAAAAAGAGTTCAATAGAAGGTTTTGGGAATGAAGGCCTTGTGACCACAGGCTAATAATAACACTAATAACTTTCACTTAAGTAGCTTTAAGATTTGTAAAGTGCTTTAAATTCATTATCTCATTTGAACCTCAAAACACCCCTGCCTCTAAAGTACAGGTATCAAACACATAGTCCACAGTGATTTTGAGTGGTATTGAAACCAAATTAATATGTAAATGGAAAATATTAAACAAAAAAATTAAAATATAATAGAACATAAATAGTGTTAATATGTGATTTTCTAAGTCACTCTCCTCCCCACAGGGATCCTTATGCAGTTTAGTGACCCTTCTTTTTAAGTTTGACACCCTTGCTTTAAAGAATGGTTAGGACTTCAACAGATGAGTAGGGAAAGGTCCAGACTTAGCTATCTGTGTGAGTCAAGGCAGGAAGGCTATTTGTTGCAGCTCTTCTTAAAGCAGCAGAGTATCTGAGGAGAGAAGGTTGCTGTGGAAGCTTGTCTTTAAAATAGAAACTAATAGAACCTTAAAGCCACAAAGTCCTTTAAAACATTTTTTTTTTTGGAAATGTGTGTGCTCTTTGTACTCACTCAAGAATCCCCAAAGTTCCAAAGAACACTTGTATTGCTATATTACTATATGTTTACAATATTGTACAATTTGTAATTTGGTTCTAATATGAATCAATTATTTAATTAACCATGCCCCCATACACACACTACCTCGTTAGTGTTGATTTCAACATGCCTCTTTCCATTAATACTGTTTTTCCACATCCCTATCTTTCCTCCCTCGTTAGCAAAAGATAACAGGCAATCTGTGTAGCACCCACTAAAAGTCAGCATGAGCTAATTCCTAAAAAAAAGAAAAGATTATGTTATTAATGCAGCTTAAGATAACATTAGTGTTCAAATGATGTACAGTTGGTATTCCTAGATTCTGTGCCCTTCAGATCCCACCTGGAATATGATATTCTCTTGTTAGAAGTATCACATTATAGGAAGGATATGTACATACGGGCATGTGTTCAGAAAGTAGGAGACCCAGGATACAGACTAGGGTTCAAAATCATGCCATGGGAAGATGAATTGAAGGAACTGCAGATGTTTAGCTTAGAAAAGAAAATACTGAGTAGAAGTGTGTCACAATTGCTCTTTTCAAATATGAGGGACTGAAAAAACATCATGGTAGGGATGAGGGAAGATATTTTGTCCATATGGCTCCAGATAAAAGTTATAAAGAGATAGATATCAAGTTAATATAAGGAAGATTCTTTAATAATCAGAGCTGTCAAATAATGGTATGCTTTATATGGACCTAGAGTTAGGAAATCTAGCATTTTCAGTCTTTGTTCTGTAACTTAATGATCACATCATCTTTTACTCTAAAATCACTAGTTAATAATCACCTCTCATTTTAGGGGCTCAAAATGAAAATATGCCCAGAGGGGCAATGTGGCACAGAGGAAAGACCCCATCAAATCACTGGTTGCTCTGATTTCTTTATCTGCAAAATAAAGGAAATCCTGCCCTATTTCTTCCATAGGGTTGTTATGAAAATTAAATGAATGTGTGAAAACTTGTAGAAAATTGTAAATTTCTATAAAATGTGATATGTCACCATTTCTATTACTACTGACTATAATTACTGTTGATGTAGGGAAAAGAAGTTAGAAAAAGGGTCCTTAGATTTCAAAAAGCTGAAGAGACTTGATCTTTCTTGTACAGAATTTCCGTGTATTGTGTACCCTTAAGTAAATAGCAGCTTTGTTTTTCTTATGTTTGGATGTTCATTTTCATATCTCTGCCCATGCCTATCCACAAATAGTAACAGGTTTTTGAGATTTGTCTGGTTCACCAGGAAACTAAGTAACTTGTCTGTGAACACTTGATAGGAATGTGTCAGAAACAGGATTTGAATCCTAAGTCTTCCGGACTCTAAAGTTGATCCTCTATAAAGCCATGATCTCCTTTTCTACCTGACCTCTTTTGGAGAGCTGAGTGCAAAGTTGCCAACAGTTTGATTTTTGTCCTTTTGGTAGACAGAAGAGTAAGAATATTTCATGGTAAATTAGCATATCTCAGTCTTCTCTTAATTGAGTTAATGCCATGTTCGCTAACTCTATTGTCATAGTATGCTTGTTTTTTTTTTTTTTTTCCTAAAGAACTACTGAGCTTTAGAGAGAAAAAAGATTTATAATGACTTGTAAATAGATCTCACGGCATGTTCTTAGATCTAGAAAGAATTGCCCCCTTTTGCACATGAGATTACTAAAGTCTAGAAAGGGGAAGAAATTTGGAAGAGATCTAATGGCATAAAATCTTAAATTCTGAGTTCCCAAAGCCAAAACATTTACAAAACCCACACCATCCCATTACTTTTGTATTAACAGAAAAATAATTACATACCCAGAGGAGAGGGAACTCTCAATATTCTTTGGCTGCTCTGAAATATTGGACCTACTTGGACAATATTTGTAACTGTTAACAAATTAAAGGACTATGGAGCAAATGATTCCTTGCTAAGCATGGTAGGAAGGAAGTCAGTCTTTTCCCAGAAAAAGTCTTCCTCTTCCCATTTCACCCTCACTATCTCTCTTTTCCTGATACTCTCCAGACTCTGGCTCCTCACCCTATCCCCAAGACTATTCATTGGGGGTTTTTTTGTTTAAGTTTTTCCTTCCTACCTTCTTTCCTTTTGTTTTTGTTTCTTTTGTTTCTTTCTTTCCTTTTTGTTAATGATAGAAGTGGCTTTTGGACTTTGGTTGTTAGGCTTAAAGAGTTTTTGTGGGAGTAAGAGTATCTTAGAGCTAAAAAAAAAAAAAAAAAAAAAACAGATGGACCTTGTTGAATGCAAGAAAACTTGAGATTTCTATTTAAATTTCCTTTTAGGTATTCTGGATGGTGGCTGACACCCCAGAACCCATAATCTGGCTCTCTTCATTTTGCTTAGAACCCGCTTTTGCTTTTAAAGGTACTTTGTATCCTTCTAAAACGGATTGAATTTACTGCTGGCTTCTCTGCTGACACTTCTAATTGCATTAAAGGGCATTAGTCTACCTTACCTTGAGGTGTTATGAATGATTATCTATTTGATTCTTTTTCATTGTAATAATGAAACTATTAGCCTAGGCCTGGAGGTAATGAACCTTCTCTAGGCTGGCTTCCTTTTAAAAGCAAATGTCCCAAGGTGGTGCTTTTTGACATTCAATTTGTGTTCTAAACTGAGCTACTGGTGGTTTTCTGGTTGAAATTTCATTCCCTGTGTGTGTGTGTGTGTGTGTGTGTGTGTGTGTGCGCGCGCGCGCGCATACACATATATATGTGTATATAATATTAAACATATATATATATATATACATACATATATATGTTTGCATGTACGGAGAGGAGAAAAGTGAAAGAAGAAAGGGAGAGAAGGAGAAATATATATATATATATATATATATATATATATATACATATGAGAGAGGGAACACTTTTTAAATCAAAATTACAACAGTACTGAAGAACTCGTTGAGAAGCAAGGATGGTGATAAGCAGATCTCAGCCATCTCAGGAAAATACTTTGACATAGCTTGCCCTCTGCTAAGAAAAGAACAGCTAGCTTGGCAATCACCTCCTTCTATCCTACATAGGAATCCTGTCTGAAGTATCTCTTTCTTGCTCTACTTGGTTGGATGATGTTTTGTTGAATGCTTCTCAGAATTTGTGTACTGCACTGAAAAGCATAGCTAAATAAGTTGACTCCTCTTCACTCAAGAGTACCAATTGCAAATCCTTATGGGACATGACCTGTATAACAAAATCATAAACACTTCTATCAAAAATTCCTTAAGAGTCTTTTCCAGCTTTAAACCTATTATGCTATGATAAATTTTATACAACTAAATTAGAAAAATTTATCTATATTTACTATCTATATTTATCTATACTTACATATACCTCAGGTTTATGAGTGAAAACTAGGTGCTCAATTAATATTTATTTTGCATTATTGGATTGATACCAACTGGGAAATACCCAAAATTGATACAAAGAATTAAAGCATCATTGTTCTGCATCAAGAGAGTGTAAAAATGTCCAAACTCTGCAGGGGAAATTTGAAAATAATCAGGGTGGTTACCAGAGGTTTCTGAAGCTACAAGTTAAAAGTGATTATCCAGGCCTATATTCCCTTTTTATTTTTCTTTGAATGAAAGAAGATGAAAGAATATCTCTGAGATTCAGTGAACTATCTGCCCTTAAAATCCCATAAAGTATTTATTTCTTTAGCTGATGAAATGTTTGGTAACAAAAAAGACTGCAATACCAATTTATACTAGAAGATGGCACCATTCCCCAACAAGTGGAGTTCAACTCTCAACCCTGAACATACTGTGCTTGCCAGGATCACATTCATAATTAAACAAGAAATTGCTTAGTTTTGTTTATCTGAGTGGATAGTCTCCAGCCCCCTACCCGCAAGCAGATACTGAGAATTGTGCCAATGTAATTTTAAAAATTTCATTAAAATCCCATTTGTGTCAGAGTTCTGTCATCCAATTGTGCTAGGCTTATTTGGCCGTAAGTTTGGAAAGGGTAATAGAGACACCAAGGAGGATTATTCCTTTGCCTTGAATTCTTAAGAGCAGATGGAGTTACATATTCCTAAGGGTCCATTGATTTCTCCAGAGCCAGACCATGGGATTTCTATATGTAGAGAGCATTAGCTACATTCAGCCACAGAATTAATCTTTAATCTCCTTTTGAGGCTTGGAGTATTTTAATGGTAACCCGAGTATAAAGGAAAGTAAACCAGAGAGTGTTATCAGGGTCTCTTCACTACCAACATGACTGGAAAACCTTGATCTAAGAGTTTAGAGAGATCAGTTTTCAGCTCAGATTAGAGGTCATTTGCAAATTTTACAATGCTATTAACATGGGGATTTCTGATGGTATCAGTGCAGCTGGTTCTGATGGTGGTAAATGTCTGGTCCATAGAAAGCTCAAAACACTGCAGATTGCCGGAGAAGAGAAAGGAATACATGCACACACATCTATATCATCTATCTATCTATCTATCTATCTCAGAGATCAGGGAGAGAAAAGAATAGTTTTTACTGCTCAGGTGGCCCCTAAACCCTTTACAATACACCTTTCAAGGTGACTCCATGAAAAACGTACTCAACACCATGCACATACTTGAATGAATAAGCAGATTTTATTGGGATGATTGGGGACTTTGGGATCCCCAAGTTTCTTTCCCTTTTAGAATAACACATTCCTTTTCTTACCTGGAGTTCCCTTACAATCCAAATAGCCAGACTACAGGGAGAAAGGAACTGGGAGGGCTGGCACTGAATCCCAGAATAGGAAAGGATCTTAGAAATCATAAATTCCAATGCCCTCATTTTCCAGATGTAGAAACTGAGGCCAGAGGGCAAAAGTGACTTTCCTAAATTCAAACGACAAATTAGTGGCAGAGACAGGGCTGAAATCCAGGTCTTGTGGGTCTGGTTGTCACAGACAATGGTTTTGGTTTTTTTGTTTTTTGTTTTTTTTCCATTTAGCTGGACTCAGTTTGAGTCTGTGGTGGCGTTCGTGAGCTGGGATAGGAAAGAAGGAGGTGTTAATCCAAATTAAACTCTTGGATTCGGTTTGCTGGATTGGTAGCAGGGTGTGGTGCTAGGGCACAGATTTTAAAGCAGTTTCTTGGCATTGGCTGACGAAGAACTCTGCAGCAACCCTCCCCGCACCCCGTCCCGTGCAGGATGTGCGGAGAACGAGAGGGGGGCGAGAGGCTAACCCTAGCCAAAGCATCTGGAGAGATCCAATAGCTCTCGGAATATTTCTTGCTCGCTACATCTCTCACCTCCCCTTTCAAACAGCCAAAAATGGAACTGATCCTGTCCTGAGCTCTTTCTGCCCTTGAAAAAAATGTATTAAAAAGAAGTTCGAATACCTGTTGGGGGGGAGAGATTCTCGTGTTTAAGGAGCAGCTGGTGATTGGGCGGTATCAGCTGGGGGTAACCGCAGTCTGCCGCCCACAGTAAAAACAAGAGAGGGGAACAGGAGCCAAGAGTGACAAAGAAAAGAAAGAAAATAGAGAAGGAGGGAAGAACAGAGGGGAAGGAAAGACAAGAGGGAGGAAAAAAGAGAGAGAGAGAAGAAAAAAATTTTGAAGCAAGATCGGGTAGTGACGCTGGCCCAGATAAAACCTAGGTTGTAATTCCAAGCTTGCAGGTCTCCATTTCAACCACCAGAGGGAAGGGGGGAGCAAGAACGAGAGGGAGAAAGGAGAGGAAAAATCCACCCATTTTGACATCAGATTGCGTTTTTCTACACCAATCCCCAGGTCCCCGCCTCTCTTTCCCTTCTATCCTCCCTCCACTCCTTCTCCTCCCCTATTCAGCCCGCCCCTTAGCCAGTTTCAGGCATGCCAATTCCCAGCACCTGGGAGACGTTTGGATGGCTGAGAGCGGGATCTTGAAAAAGGGGGGGAAGAAATATTTCCAAGCCCCCTCCCTTTTTTGAATCCCTCCAACCCCAGTCCTTTCCCCAGTCCTCACTTCAGGCTAGGGCTTCTTCGGTGGGCTCTACAGCCGCACCCCACCCTCCCTTGTCTTCCTCCCTCCCTCCCTCCCTGTTCACCGGCCCCAGTTAGTCACTGCCTCTTCCCGGTCGGTCTCCGCAGCCTGAGCGCCTCTCCCACCTCTCCTCCCCACCCCCACCCCCACGCCCCGCGCTGGTCAAAACGAGGAGACCTCACTCCACTTCTCTCCTTCCTGCGGTGCGGTGCCCGATCGGAGAAGCTCTTGGCCAAAGGGGGCAAAAGAGGGAGGGAAGGTGGGAGAGTGAGCCCGAAGGGCAGGAGCGGAGAGCAAAGGCAGCGCATCCTCTGAGCCGGGCACGATGTCCAAGGGGCGAGTGGCGTCGCTGGAGCGGAGGCAGGTAGAGGAGGCGCCGGAGCGCAGCGCGCTGCTCCAAGCCACTTCTTCAGAATGAAGGCTGGTTGGAGGAGGCGACTCGAGCCGCGATGTCGGTGCCGCTGCTCAAGATTGGGGTTGTGCTGAGCACCATGGCCATGATCACCAACTGGATGTCTCAGACACTGCCTTCGCTGGTGGGGCTCAACACCACCAAGTTGACCGCGGCCAGTGGGGGGACGCTGGATAGGAGCACCGGTGTAAGTGTTCCCTTCGCCCCGACCCTCCAGGGGCCTCCTGGCTAAAGGAGCGAGCTGTCACGTTGCATGAGTTTTCCCTTCGCTGAGACTATTCCTAGACTATGGGAAGGGTGTGAAATTACAGAGGAGAGCTGGGGGCAGGTGTAGAAGCGGAGCAATGGTGAGGAAAGATGTGGGGGGTAATTCAAGCATTTGGGGGTGTGGTGACATTCCGAGGGGCACTGCTCCTTCACTTTCCGACTGACTCGGTTATTTCATTTTTCTTTGGACTCTCTGTGCTTCTGATGCTTCTAATGGGTTGGCGCCTTTTTCGTTCCGCAAAGCCTTAGCCTAGGGTCCTCAGTTGGAGTTGGGGAGTATAGGGTGAAATCCCATCGACTTTGAGTTCTCATTAAAATAGGTTTCTTTTGTGAGTCGAGCTGCAGCTTTGCATTGCATAGAGGTCGGGCCTGGGCCGCCGAAACTGGAAGGACAAGATAAGGGCAGGGGCTAGGGAGGGAAGGGGATTTGGGGAGCTGGGGGGGCGAGATAATAAAGGCCAAAGGATGGACATCCATGGTCTGACTGCTCTTTGTCCTAGCTCTGCATTCGAGTCTAATTGATTCTTTCTCTCTCTCAGCTCCAGCTGGAGGGGGGGGGGTCTTTTTTTCCCCCTGTTGCATAACTACATGTTCAACAGAAGTTGGAAAGCCGTTGTGATGGGGTCTTTCTAGGAGGCGGGGTGAGAAGGGCTGGGGGGACAGGAGGACTCCTCAAAGCTTTCTTAGAGAGAAAGGAGCAGGGAAACAAATATCTCCCCCCATCACACACACACACACACACACACACACACACACACACACACACACACACACACCCTTACGGCCCACCCCTGCTTCTGGGAGCAGATGGCAAAGATGGAAATCCTTGGTTCGTTTATTAAAAGCAGGGTACAGCTGTCCTTCTCTGAGGGACAGTCCCTCAAATTCCCAGGAATCATGGCCAGAATAAAAGACCCAATTCCTGGTCTTTTGACTGTCTAAGCTCTTATGAATAGTAAATCATAACATGAAGGTTTATTTTCCTCAGCTGAAAATATTTGCATGTAGAAAATGTCAGATCTAGAACAGATCTTTAGAGGTCTTTCAGGGCAATTGTGGGCAGGAAAAAGAAGGCTAATGGGGAAGTAAAACTGGAGGTAGATTTTTTTTTGTCTTGAACTACTTAATGGGTCTGCCTTAGGTAGTCCCTTTCTTCATTTCCTCTTTATAAGGAAAGGACCCCCCATTCTTTGAAAGGAGAAGGTGAAGGGTACCCTTCTTCATTGCTTAGTGTTCCCATGTTGAAGAATTAATAGCCTTGGCTTGGAGCTTAGTGCTTTTCCTCCTAAGAAAGATGCTACATTTAAGTATCTTACTTGCTTCAAGAAGAATCACATTGTTTCATTTAACGACTATCTTATCCCCTTAGTTTTATAGCTGCTTTAGTTAAGAATGACTAAAAGTACATGCATTGGTGGTACAGATTTCTGGGAGGAAAACTACAATTTAATCCCCAGATGACCTGAGATGTGGAAATCCATCCTTATGCATGCTTCCATAATAGTAGAATAAAATTCTGGGCAAGCTGTAATCACTTATCCTGAGAACTGCAAAGTGTGAGTTGAGAGCTGCTTGGGGTTCTAGCTTAAACAGGCTGACTCTCCTCCCATACAGGAAAAACTGCCTGAGTCTAAAAGGCTGTCTCTATTTCCTGTGGGCTTCTAGGTTGCTAGCTGGCAGTCACACTGGCATGGTTTGGGATAATAGTATGAAAAATTCTGTACAACTTGTTAAAAACCCACAAAACAATTTGCAGGTTAGAGGGAGAAGAAAAGAGAGGGAGAAAGGAAAGGGGGGGGGGGAGTCAAATACTAAGTGTTTTCTCCAAAGCAGTAATTACCTTGCTTCAGGACCTTGGAAGAGCACTAAGGTTCTCATTGATTACAGCTCAACTAATGGGATGCTGGGTACTCTGCTATTACTGCAATTGCACTCCATCCATTTAAGTGTCAAGAAAAAATGGTGCCAGTGTCCCTAATAGCCAGGTATCCCCTGCTAGCCTTTGCAATGGGAGGGGACACAAGTTTTGATTTCTGAATGCTGTGCCTTCTGAATGTCAACCACACATTACATTTTCTTTGCTCCCCATCTCTGTGCTATGATTCCCTCCTCCTACCACAAATAAGACACACACACACACACACACACACACACACACACACACACACATACTCTTGCCCTCTTGTCATAACAGATCAGGTAAAAAATTCTGCATTTTCTAACACTCAGCTAAACTTGCATTTTGAAAAAGTGAAATTTTGCTTTACTGTGTTTCTTAGGATCCAGTATAGATTTAAAAATTTGCAGTCTTATCTCTTTGTTTCCATTCTATTGGAATAACAGCTGAGGTAATAGTAAAGAAAGGGGAGGGTTCTATTTATTTTCCTTTAAATTGAAGGGATACATTTTTGTTGTAGTTCACTAGATTTTCTCTTCTTTTTTTTTCCTTTCTACCCATGTTCCATGTCCTGACCTGCTGGTGCCCAGGTGTTGCCTACCAACCCAGAGGAAAGCTGGCAAGTGTACAGCTCAGCCCAGGACAGTGAGGGACGTTGTATATGTACGGTGGTGGCCCCCCAGCAGACTATGTGCTCCCGTGATGCCAGGACAAAACAGCTGAGGCAGCTATTAGAAAAGGTAAGCTGGGGGAGGGAGCATGAGAGCTAAGCATGACTGTGTGCATCTTTGTTGGAGTACAGAAAACTGGATCCAAAGCCCCTGGGGCATAATACTCATTCTCATTCTCATAGCTTTCTGTTGATTGATTTAATGAATGAATGAATGAATGAACAAATGACATGATGTTTCCTGATGAGATGAATTTTCATCAGACTTGTGTTGGTCAGTTTTAAGTGGGTAACCTTAAGAGAGATAATGGGTTTATTTTCTTCAAATTTGATCACTATTAAGATGATGGAATAAAATATCCCAGCCCAGCAGGGTGAGGAAGTAGGAATTTGTGTTTTTTCCCTTTCACACTGACATCCATTTGATTAGTTTTTCATATTATACAGTATAAAGGAGATCAAAAGATTCTCATTAAAATACAAACTGTGAGATCAAATGTTGGCACAGGAAAATCATTTCACTGAAGAAATCCTGTTTTCTCTGAATGTGCTGACATTCTGATTTAACCTAATTGGGATCTTTAGGGTATGTAATTTTCCTTGCTGTCGAAAGGCTGGGCCTGGGTGATGGACTAGGCTGGATGTTTACCACTGATTATGTCTTCCTGGTAAAGTGGTGTATTAAGTGATTCCAGAAAAACTCTGGGGCTTAGGAATCACTTAGTCTGTGGTTATTAATATATCACTCTGGAGGACTGAAATTGGATTCTTATCACCAGTATTCTAAGGAACAGCAGCATGACTTTACACAGTGACCCTGAAGTGACCATTTAAAGATCCTCAATCTTTTAACTGTGAGATGATTTGGTCTTACCACCATCACAACCACCACCACCACCCTATTGTCCCAAAGAAAAAGGGATATTTGATATAACAACTGCCAGGATCGTATGCTTCCTGCTTGAGCTCAATGTTATTCTTCATCTTCTCAATGTGATATCAAGACATAAGAGAAGCATTCGACCTGTATAAGCCAATACATTTCAAAGATGGCTCAGGCCCTTTACTTGGAGATTTCCATTAGACCTCTTCCTTTACATATGAAACATCTAAAATGGGTTAGAGATTTTTTCCAAGTCTGAAGGAGGTTACAGCTAGCAGAAAAAGTGGGAAGTTTCTTAATGTGATAAGTTTTAACAGGTATTAGAAAGTTCCCTTTCTTGCCCCCAAATACACTATTCTAACTTGCATATGTAACATAAATTCCTTTAGATTAATGAACATTGGCTTTGAAATGGGTAAATGCACTGGGCAAGATTAAGGAATAATAGCTGCTCATAACTAAATGTTGGTAATTTTAACATAGCTGAGATCTGCTTGGAAAGAATAGGAATTTCAAGAAAGAAATATGGTAGCATCGGAGAAACAAGTAAGATTGAGAGTAAAGAAAAAGAGTAGAAAAGTCTATGAGGCAAATTTCATCTGTAATTCCTGAGGAGCCTATACATAGGAGCACAGAATGTAGAGCTGGCTTCCTTACAATTTACAGAAAAGTGACCTAAAGCCCAGAATAGTTAACAGACTTGACCATGGTAACATAAAGCCAGGAGGGATTCACAACTAGTCCTTCTGACTCCAAATCTAATGTCCTTCCAACTGTAACATAGATGTTCATTTACTTTTGATGGAATCACATAATTTTTTGATCTAGAGACATCTTAGAGATCATCTAGTCTAACTTACTCATTTTAGGCAAATCCTCCCAGTGGATGAATAATGAAATTAGGCAAATAAGAATCAGTAGGACTGAAGTGTGAATTTAATTCCATTCTATTTCATTCAGTTAAATTCCTTCAAGCATTTATTATATGCAAGACACTAGCTAGTTGAGATATAAAAATTAAAATAAAGAAGACTCATCTCCCAAGGAGCTGGAAGTTCTAAGTTAGCATTACTTGATAAATGTGAAATATTGAAAAAGGCTCAGCTAATGACTCTCTCATGACCTTTTTGGTCCTTAGTTTCTTCATCTGCAAAATGGAGGGAAGGAGAACTAGGTGATCTCTGAAATCCCTTCTAGTTCTAATAGACAAGGATTCTATTAATTATAGTAGCTGCCTGCCTTTCAAATGGGCAGAGTAAACTTTTCTCCCAAGTAGTTAGAGAGTAACTGTTTGGGTTGATAGATGTTATACTTGGTGGGACAGTGCCAAAATACTGGACTTGGAGTTAGGAAGGTCTGTGTTCAAACCTCGATTCAAATACTTATTAACTGTATTACACTGGACAAGCAACTTAATTTCTATTTGTCGTGGTTTCCTCATCTGTAAAATGGAGATAATAATAGCATCTACCTCCTATGATAAGATGGACTAATAATTGTAAAGTGTTTAGCAAAATGTCTAGCACATAATAAGCATTATATAACTGTTAGATCAATCCTATTATTTATTGCTCTTTGATAAAAACAAGCTCTTTTTTAAATTTAGAATAAAATAAAATGTATTTTGCATTAAATGGGACTGATTATCAGTGAAGTTTTTTTTTTCAGCTATTCAGAAGGGATGTCTGGACCTTGGGACATCATTTTGAATATGACATGCTGTATTTCATGTATAATTGCCAGTTAATAGAGTTTTGGTTTAGAGAATGTGGAATGAGATAATGCAAATACTTGGTACCTGCCAACTTTTAAATGAAGGAGGGAATCAGAATCTATCTGGTTTTCTCATTGGCAAAAAATGTCATTAAGAAGACCAAGGTCATGACTTGATCCCTAATTAATTTTGACTGTTGCAAAGTCAATTTCTGCATGCTAACCACTAACTACCTTATATCTTTTGTCACAAAGGATGCTAGGAGAAAGAGTGTGGATGACTTAATACAATTTATTCATCTTGCTATGTTGAAAACAAGTCCAATTCAATTCAACCTAACAAATCTTTATTAAGTGCCTCCCGTGTATAAAGTATTGTTTTAGAGAGAAAAAAAGACAACAATGAAATGGTTTCTAGCCTCAAGGAGTTTAAATTGCCTGGGGGAGGACAGGGGATCAGCATGTATATACACAGGTAAAACCAGCACAGATTTTACCTATCAATGTCTGTACTAACAGCTTGGTATGCAGAGACTAACATGGTCTATTAAGAGAACCTGGTGAAAACAAGATATGGTCATGGAGTGGAATGAGGAGGAATGATATGAGGGAAAGAAGCTCCTATATTGAGGTGTTTTGGAGAGTAGAAAGAAGTGACATGATTTTTATTTGCAGAAGAAATTGAACCTTTCAAAAACCTCTTCTGTTTGTGCAAAACAATTCACAAGGCAACATCTTAGCCAGATGCATCATAGTTTCCTCAGACTTTAAGGTGCTTAAAAGGCATTTGGACCTGGATTACTGCCTAGCATCCGTTAGTTTGGTGTCTGCAAACCAGTTTTTGTAAATCAACTGAAAGTTCAATCCTTTCTCTCACTCCTTTCACTTTTATAAGCATTTTTTATTCTGATGAAATAATATTTTTTATTAAAATCATCGATAGCAAACTGATGAGCACATTTCTTGAGTACCTCCTCTGTATGAGGCATTAGAGTGAAGAGGAATCATGGTAGGTTTAGAATCTAACTTGGTCAACAAGCAATGAATCAAGAAGTTTTTAAAAAAAACATCTACAATGTGCCAGATCCTATACTAAATAGCTGGGTAACAAAGGAAGAAAAATAAAATGGTTTTTGCCTTCAAGAGCTTAAATCATATGGAGAGGCAGGAAAGATTCACTATGTATATCTACAAGTACATTTAAAATAAGCAGCAGTTGTATCTAATATTATTTAAAATATAGTACATTATGAACATTTTAAATGTACTATACTATTTAAAAAATACAAGATAGTTTGGGGAAGGAGGGCACTAGCAGCTTGGGATGTCATAAAAGACTTCATTCATATAGAATGTGGGGCTTGACATGAATCTTGAAGAAGGTAAGTGACTTTACCATTTTTTTCCAGGCAAATGGGATAGTCAGTAGAAGGGGTTGGAGGTAAGAGATGGTGTATCCAGTGAGGAATGGGAAGAAAGTTAATTTGGTTGAATTATATATAATGGAAGAAGAAGATTCATATGTAATGATGGGTGGGGGAGGGAGGGATTAGCTTGGTATCAAGTTGTGAAAGGCTTTAAAAAACAGAAAACTTTCTGTTTTATTCAACAGGCAATAGGAAATTACTGGAGTCTGAGCAGGGGAATAGTATAGTCAGATCTGCTCTTTTAAGAAAAATCACTTTGAGAGCAGTGTGGAGAGTAGATTGGAGTCTGGAATAACTGGAAGCAGAGAGACCAATTAGGAGGCTATTGCAGTAGTCTAGGAAACAGGTGATAAGTACTTAAATTAAAATGGTGACTGTGTCAGCAAAGAAATGGGGGCATTTAAGAGAGAAGGACCCTATAATTGAAGGCAAATCTCCTTTCCTCAATATCCCAAAGAGCTCATTTTCATTATATACATAAATATACAATGAGATAGCACTATGGGGTTTTTGTGAGGGCAGATGAGATCTGTATGTCAGCACTGTAGTAGCTGGTAGGGGGACTATTAATTCCCCAGGAGAGTTTAATTCTAGAGAGAAATGAGTAATGATTAAGGAAGAACTTTGCTTCCTCTTTCCATGTTTCTAGAGGAACGAGATTTCATATGATTGAAAGCTGGAACCCTAGAGATCATCTTACCCAGCCTTTTTCAATGGAGAACACAGCTGCCCATTTCTTCTTCCTCCAGCTGCTGGTGCCTTCTCTTCGAAAGTCACTTTAGAGCTCGGGCTCTCTCTGAATATACTTTGTTATATGTATTTCTGCATATATCATCTCTTTCCTTAGAATGTAAACTCCTTTAGGCTAGTCACTTTTTCTTCTTATCTGTAGTGTTTAGCACATAGGACGAGCTTAATAAATACTTGTGCTGATTGATTGTCCAGTGTTACCCAAATATCAACTAACAGAACTGAGATTTGAACTTAGGTCATCAGATTCCAAATTCAGTGTTCATTTTTCAGTAAGATAGTTGGAAACATCTGAAGACTGTAAATTCCCATGAGCTTGAGGCATGCGGATGAGCTTTGGATCTTGGGAAGATGTTGGAGGCTAGGTTTTAATGAGACTGATCAGAAGCTTGCAACTTGTAATACTCTTGCCTCCTAAACCTCCCCAGATCACAAGAACATAAATGTGGAGCTGGAAAAGATGCTAGAGGCTATTTAGTTCATCCTTATTCTACAAAAGAGGAAATTGAGTGCTTGCTAAGGGTCATACAGACATAAATGTCTGAGAAGAACACAGGTCTTCCTAATCTAGCACTCTAACCAGTATTCCATTTCCTCTTCCAAAAAAGAAAATCAGTTCCAACTTTTCCTCTAGTATACTATTTATTTTTAAGGGTCATAACCTGTTTCTTTTGATTTTTGCTCTTTGAGATTTTTACTTTTTCAAAAGGAGTCTTTATTTTTTTCTTGTGAGTATTTACAGTTAGCAAAAAGAAGCAAAATGCTTTATTTGGTCTCCTCTCTTTCTACCTGGTATTTTACTCATCTCTGAATTTTCTTCTTTCTGGAGAGAAAGCTACAAATGAATAGAGGGAATAAGTGGATGTTCTTTCTCAGCTGAGCTTGGTGCTCTCATTTCGGGGAGGGGAAGTATATACCCTTTCTGCCCTTGTCCTCCCTACCTTCTCCTTCCTATCTTTAATTGGCTTCTGGAAATATAAAATGCCAACAGTCAACCATACATTTCTTCAGTGCAGATTATCTAAGCATATGTTTAATCCAAGACCCTGATAATCTCTGTGACTCAGCTTTCTTCCCCTCCAACTAGCATGTAAGTGAAATTTAATAATAAATAATAGAGATGGGGGAAAGGAAAGCCTTTATGCAAAAACCTTACTTGACCTCCAAATGATGTATAGAATGCTACCACTCCCTAATTAACATATTATCGAGATAGACTATTATAGTCGCAAAGTACTGGATCAAAGTCAGGAGGCCTTGGGTTTTCAGCCCACCAGTACCATTAATGAGAGGTTAAGTCCTTTAACTCTGAGTTTCTATTTTCCCAGCTATAAAACAGATTCAATGATGATTACCCTACCCAGCTTTTTGGGTCATTGTGGGAATCAGGTGACACAATGGAGGATGAAAGTGCTTTGAAATTTTTATAGCATTATATAAACAGGAAGGATTGTTTGTAAGCTTTTAGAAGGGAACAATAGTCTTGTTGTTACACATTTATGATTCCTCTACTAAGCCACTGGCATGGTGCTCAGTAATGTGGGAGAAAACAATATGAAAAACCATTCCTATGTCCCGGCCTTCATGGAGTTCACAGTCTAATTGGATTTGATAAAGAAGTAACAATTGGTATTTGTCAAGGGTTTACAGTATGCAAGATGCTTTATTATTTCATTTGCTTTTCTCAACATTCTTTTGGGTAGGACTGTTTTAGAGAGGAGAAAACTAAGGCTGAGGGAGATTAAGTGGCTTGCCCAAAGTTCAAAAAGATAATCCTCATCCAAAGCAGAATTTGAATTTATATATTCCTCACTATCAAGTTCATTGCTTTACCCACTCTGTTTCCAATCAGTTTCATTTGAATGGTATGGATAATGAGTGTGGTGGGAATTCCAAAGGGGCAGAAAAATTCCATTGTGATTTATAAAATATAATGTCCAATATAATGTGTCATTGTAATTTAAAAATTAGTGTGATGGAACAGACAGAGTGATTGGAGCAAATCTCACCTGATTCTAGATATATTATGGGGGCGGGGGGAAGGCAAGTAACTTGATCCCGAGTCAATTTTCTAGGATCCACCCCTTAAGTCATAGATCAGTTACTTTTTATATGTGTGGAGAGCTGCCATGCTAGGACTTTCTCAAGCTGATGAGACATAGATCCTTCATATATATGTATACTTATAAATATAAATATAAGTATATATATATATGTATATATACTTATAAATATACTTCAAATTGGCTAAAAATGAAAAATCTTGAAGGTTTGGAGGACAGGAAAAATTTCTCCAAGATGAGGAAGAGAGGGAAAAATTTCCCCAATGTTTTCATTTATTTTCATTCTAGGATTCCATTCATCTAATAAATACCTATTGTGTACAAACTATTTCATGAAGCTCAGATAAATACCATTCTGGTCCTCAAGGGATTTAATTTAATAGAGAGAAGACAGAAATGAATACAATATACTGTAGTTTGAGATGAGGGCTATATGAGGGACAAAACATTCTACATGCGCTCAAAGCAATAACTGATCCTTCCTAGCTGAGGGAAATCAGAGAAAGCTTATAGGAAAGATAGCATTCAAATTGGGCCTTGAAGGATGTTATTAGAGATTCACTCAATATAATAAAATGCTACAGCTTGAAGGGAATCTTAGAAATCATCTAGTTGAACTGCCTCATTTTACAGATAAATAAAGTGAAGTTCAAAGAATATATTATTTGTCTACAATTAAATGTTAGTCAACTGAATAGTAAGAACTTATCCTGTGTATTCTGATACAAAGTTTTTCCAACTATGCTACATTACCTCTAGGGCAATTTTTCTCAATGGAGATCCTGGAATAATTTATCATCCTTGAATAGGTCAGTTGAAAAGGGGACATGGAACTTATTGCTCGCTCTCGCTCTCTCCCCTTATATGTGTGTATAACTGGAAAACTGAGAGAAAACTGCTTTGGGGAGGAAAAAAAAAAAACAAAAAGAAATCTGCATCACCCCTTTGGTCATTCCAAAGCAATATAAATAAAATTTGGCTAATAATACCCAAGTTTGCAAGACAGATTTCCTTGTCCAGAAAAGGCCATGCATTTGCCATTGACCTAGAAGATATTTGCTTGCTTGCTTTCAGTCAAGAGCATGTTTGTTTTTCATGTGATGAAGCAAAGAAGAGGAGGTAGGGACAAGGAAACTATAAGCATTGGCCATGTGTAAGAGACCTAAGGCAGAAAGAATTTTGGCCCCTTTAAAAGGGTTTCATCTTTAAGCTCGGTGCAGATCATAAACGAGCATTTGGCAAATGGCTTGCCATTATGAAGGCATCTTTCTTAGTAATTAGATGAGATTTTGGCAGAATGACCCAACCGCTGGTTTAGCAATCCCAGACTTAATTCTGACTTCATATAGCCTGGAAGAGAATCTCATACATGTGCCAGTTTCCTGAAAATAAATGTGTTAGCAAGTGGCTGCAGGAAAACTGTTTTTCTTTTAAGCTCTCTGGAATCCTGTTTAATATTAAAGTTCCATCTTGAGGCTAGGCTAGATTTGGATCTGCCTATAAGGTATAATATAGCAATTCCTCATTTGCCTGGGTGATGGATTCTTGGCTTTATATTGCAAGTGTGCCTGTTTGCAGAGTAGTCATGTGCCTATGATTCTGTGTTCCATGATGGATACTGCGCATGATGTGTGTATGGGTTGGGGGAAGGATAAAGGGGTGATGGTGGTGAAGAATCCTAATAAACAAACAGTGAAGACATCATCCTTTTCTGTGTTTCTTCACCTGCACTTAAGCAATCAATGTCTGCAGTGAAATACTCAGTGTACATTAAAAGATAAACAGGATTTGTACAGAAAGAAAACATACCCCATAATACTATTCATCTTTGTTAGATATTTATGTTTGCCAAACCGGATTCTCTTTTACAAAATAAATAAATAAATAAATAAGCAAACACAAATGTATTGCATGCAGCAGACTAATCAAAGAGGAAATGGAGGCTTATGTATTTTAGATTGACTATTAGGTCTATTTGCATTCCTGATTGTCAGATTATTTTCCAAGCATGACAAACCAAAATGTTTACAAAACTAATTTGTGGTGTTTTCAAGTTCCTGGTCATAATAATATCAGATCTGTATGATTAACTAGTAAATAATGCATGTGCTGCTTATACTCTTAGTTTGTTGACTGAGTGGAAAAGGTCATTGTCATATATTATAAAGCCAGTGATGCTTCCTGGCCACCATTACAGCTCTTTTTTTTTGGACCTTTTGCCTTTTTGACAGGTGCAAAACATGTCTCAATCAATAGAGGTATTGGACAGGCGAACCCAGAGAGATTTACAGTATGTGGAGAAGATGGAAAACCAGATGAAAGGGTTGGAGTCCAAATTCAAGCAAGTGGAGGAGAGTCACAAGCAACATCTGGCTAGGCAGTTTAAGGTGTGTGTTTCCAACTCTCTTTCCCAGAGCTCTGCTTGTTCTTTCTGTCTTGCTTTTTCCTCTTTCTTCTAGAAATAGGCAATGTTATGGGGAGGAAGGGATAAGAGAAAGTGACTTAGAAAGGGTTAAGGTAGGGAAGGCTCAGGTTTTGAACTTTTCCTCTTTGGTCCACATGGGGAAATAATGAAAAGGGTAATATTGAACAGAAGTCCTTGATATATATTCATTCTGATGATCACCTGAATAAAATCCAGTCTGAAACTGGCAAGTTCCTTGTGGCTGAGCTGTTCTGCTCATGGGGGTATTGTAGTTCAGTGAAAGAACTTTATCTTTAGTTATCATTCCTCTTTAGGTGACTTACTTTCATAAAGAGCTCCCCATAAAGAAGGGAGCTAAAGGTATTATTTTAATAGATGGTTCCATTCAGAAATGGCCATAATATAATATGGATTTTGATGCCTGACCTAATTTAAGCTTGCCAGGGAATATTGTAGCTTTGTACAAAGCAGAGAGGAATTATTATTCCACAAGGCAATTGGGAAAGCTCCTATGTTCATAGGTAAGTGGTATCTTATCACCAGATAGCTCAGGATTGGGAGTTGTTTTCCAGCCCTTCCTAGCTATACAACTTTCAACATTATTTAAAATGGGAAATACATATATACCTCAAATAAGGTATATATGTACCTTACTTTAAATAAAAGAGTCCACATTTAGAAGGATAGCTTTCTTTTGGCAGCCATTCTTGATTGCATATTGCTTGTATGTCCTCTCTGTTTCTGTCTTTCCCTCCCCCCCCAACATCTATGTGTTGCTATTCTTCTTGCACTTCTTTTTCTTAATGCAATCCCTGCATGAAGCAAGAAATACCTCTCCAGAAAGCTGCATGTTAAATAGATGGAATGATCAGATAATTAAATGATAAACCCATGTAGCAATTAAACAATATTGAGCTTGATCCTGCTAAGAAACGAGTAAGTTCTTTTTGGAGGTGAATGAACTTTTTTGAGGTCTCTCGCATGTTATTGATTTAGACTGGAAGAAAGATGGAACTCTATTGACCTGATTGACCAGTGAGAGTTTATGCACCTGCCAAAAGAGAAGAGTACTTTCTTCTGAAGCATAGGATCAGGCTCATTAAATGCATGTTTATTTATAGCAAATATGATCAGAGAAAACAATCTTCTACTTAACTGCTGTCTCAGTACATGATCTTTTTTTACTTTAAACTCTTGGGGCCACAAGGCTTTTGTGATGGTGGGTCATGGGGAAGAGAGATAACTGCCACTGCCTTTTTAGCATGCATAAATAGCTTTTAGCAATCTGAGCCTAAATGTTGTGAGGACATTCTAAATAACTGTGATAGCAGGCTGTTTCTGCTAACTTCAGCATTTAAATGTGAGTTTCTTCTGTTATTATTATAAGAATATTTGTTATTAATGGCTATCTGTGTTTTTTTAAAAAGGCAGGCTAGTGGGCTAGTTCCTCAACAGTATTTCATTTTCTTGCTTACAGGGCTAACTTAAGAGTTTTTTCAATGCCGCAGTGACTGAAGAAGCAGTTCACTCCCATGTAACCATGAAAGAGAGCCAGAGAGCTTTTTGCACCATGCATTTTATTATTATTTTCAAATAATTAGCACCATATCATTAAGGAATCTTGAATCCAACTGAGATCTTCCTTTTGCATGTGACTGTAGATGCATTTCATGAATAGTTTGAACCCTTGTCAATGCATTTTTTTGAAAAAGAAAAAAAAAGAACTTTGTGTATGTGATCTAAAGCATGTAACCCTAAGATGTTGCATTCAAAACTGACAATAAAGGCCTTTCCCAAATATGTTGGTGTTCTGTAGACTGTTTTAATATGCTCTTTCTAATTCATCATTTGGACCAAAAATAAAATAAAATAAAATGGGGAATATTCACATTTGCACTCACATAGGGAGAAGCCAGGACAAGTCAGGGTGTTACAAATTTTTGCACGCATCGCACTGAACCAAGCTTATTTTGACCTTGCAGGCAATAAAAACGAAAATGGATGAACTTAGGCCTTTGATACCAGTGTTGGAAGAGTACAAAGCCGATGCCAAATTGGTATTGCAGTTTAAAGAGGAGGTCCAGAATCTGACGTCAGTGCTTAACGAGCTGCAAGAGGAGATTGGCGCCTATGACTACGATGAACTTCAGAGCAGAGTGTCAAATCTTGAAGAAAGGCTCCGTGCATGCATGCAAAAATTAGGTAGGCTCAGAACCCTGTGGTGGGACAGGCTCATCCCCACCCTGCATAGCAAATTGCACAGGTAGAGGTAGTAGTGCTGAAATGGATAGCTCCCTTCTGGCTTTAGCCAAGCCATACTATATTTCTACCATTATGCAAACCGAGGTATCTCCCAAGGCCATCTTCCCCAGAGAGAGAAATATGGTAACCACTCATTGAGTTTCGGTTTCCAAATATGCTAAGTCTAGTGTACAGAATCTAATTTAGAATCTAGTTAGTTATGTATCTTTCAGAAAAAAGTAAAAGGGAATCAATTACATGCTGCATGTTATTTGAGCATTCTATATATAAAGAAGATGGGCCTATAAAGTATAAAATTAACATAAAGGAAGTGAGGCACACCACTTACTGACTCTACTTTTGTCAACTTGAAAACCAATTTTGGTCATATTTCTAAAAGAGAATGAATTAAGCATCATTTGGTTATAAAGTATGACAGGGAACATTCAATTTTACTTTAGAAAAATAAGAAGTTTATTTGCAGGAAGTGATAAACCATCTAAGAAAGTTTAGATGTGACTAACAGCAGTATATAGGGAGGAAAAGATTTTCTATCCCTTTCTATTGTTTCCAAGAAGTATCCCCAAAATTAGTGCGCTGAATTTCATTCTTCCTTCCAATTGAACACCCACATGCATTATTGACTTTCCAGTTGAGTGCTTTAATGCCATCTGACAAGTTAACTGCTGAAATCACCTTTAAGTAGCACATATAAAATTCCAATGGATTTCTTAGGGAAATCTTAGTAAATATTAGATATGTCCTACTTAAGAGTTCATCTTGATAAAGTGCTAGTTCATTTTTCATGCCCTATGTGTGTGGAGGGTAGGGGTTCTCTTTGTAATGAAATTTCCATCAGGATTTTAACTGCTTTCTTAATCTTCTAATACAGTCACTTACCCTGTTCTCATCCAAATACCCCATCTAGTGGCTAAATATACCCAGAGGGAACATTTAATTTTAATATATTTCTGGACACTTTTTTCATGGTACTAGTTAACTGGGAGAGAACTTACATTCAATAGTAAAGAAAGTAAAGGTGAAGAAAATATTGTTTCATTAACAGGCACTTGTTTCTGTATCCCTTTAATTCATTTTTAAAAGCCCATATGCTAAAGGCTGAAGATACTTTTGATAGAAAAGCCACAATATTTTCAGTTCGCCAGCATTGAACAGATCATAAGACATGCAGTTTTTCCCTTTAAAATTAGTTCTAGTTTTTAATCATCTACACAGTAGCGTTTCATCTTTGAAAAAAAAATCAGTGCAAGAGTTACAACAAATGTCTTTGGTGTAGTACAGAAAAAAGCCCTGGCCTAAAAGTCAGGAAATTTGGATTCTATTTCCAGCTGTACTATTAAATAACTGGGTAACTTTGGATAAGTGATTCTCTAAACAGTACACTTTCCCTATCAGTAAAATAAAGGGGTTGAACTAAGTGACCTCAAAGATCAAGCCTAAGTTCCTATGATTCTATAGGTTCTTTCATTCCGTTTTTAAAATAAGGAATTGTGGATTATACCTGCGGTATAATCTTTGGACTTCTGCTGGAGAAAGAGATTACTACTTTGAATTCATGTATCCATGTGAAATGCATTTTATTAACTTCCTTCAAGATAGTATTTATAGAAATCACTCTTTAGACCTACAATTCTGCCTCTTTCTTAGCCCTTGAGAATTAAAGATTTAGTTCCTTTTTTCCCCACAAATGGTGATTTTATACTTTTTTGCCATCTTAACTATGGAGAAGGCAAATTTGGGGAACATAGAACCCTCAAATGACCTAGAAACACAATGACCAACACAAATAGAGAATCAAAGTTACAGATGGTGAAAATGTAAGGACTTTTCCAAGTTGGGAAAATGTCCCTCTCAGGATGATGCATGCTTATTCCATCTGTGCGGGGACCTATTTTTAGACATTCGTGTGAATATATTTTGTAGTTTAAGATCTTGGGACTCCCACGTGCTTACCCTTGGATTGCTGAAAAGACTGCTTTTTTTGGTGGGGAGGGAAGAGATGAAATGGCCCCTATAGTGTTTTTTAACCCTTCAGGCTATAGAAATATGTGCATATGCACATTTAACAATCTTAGGGGAAAATCTCTTTTAGAACTTCCTATGAATTAAAAACTGCTTCTGACAATCATATATTGCACAAACCTGTGACTTGGGCTGTTTCAGAAGATCTGATGAAACATGCAAGAAATAGGAGAAAGAGCAAAGAATTTGGAGGGTGAGGACCTAGTTCCAAATCCTAGCTCTGCTATCATGGAAGAGTTGAATGATTTCTCTATACCTCGGTTTACTAATCTTTAAAATGGGATGGATGGGATTAATGACCTTTGAGGTCCCTTCCAGCTCTAAATATAGGATCCTGTTAATTTTTCAATGGCTAAATTGGGAAACAACTTTAAAATAATAGCTTTTGAAATGATGGAAGAAGGGAGTAAATGCTGATGTCTTGTGATGACATAACAATGCTTCCATCTTCATACAACAACAGCACTTAGGAGTACTGTCTTTGAAAGAAGGGAAATCTGAGGCTAAAAAAGATGAAATAATCTAATCTATTTAAGGACACACAATTGGCTAAACTCAGTGCTAGGAACCCAGATATTGTTCAGATATAACATCTGGAATTGAAATTTGATCAATAGCATCTCTGATGGTCATTCATTCTCTGGGGCTGGGAGGATTTCTTTCTTGCTTTTTGTCCTCTTGCATCCTATTTTTATGGTTCATTAGGCTCAGAACTCAAGTGTCAAACAAATTACAAATAATAATAATATGGAATACTCATATTAGTTTTGCAAATAAATTAGGAATCCTGGGAAGTGCACTAAGGGAGCATGACAAAGAAAACGAGTGGTTATAAGTGACCCAGCATTATAGCCTTGCTTAGTGAATAGGTTATTTGCAAAGCTATTTGCTGTCACCTTCTTTCCATTCTTGACTCATTCAAGTGCCTCCAGAATTAGCTGAGGATGTCTGACTGTACATTTCTTAATCTAGGAGCATTGTGCTCCCTTCCCTGATGTAACATAATCAAGAAAGAGATTCACTGCAGTGAGCCAACCTACTCAAACTAGGTCTCTTTTAGATTTCTTTTTTTCTTCAACTTCTCTTTAGGTTGATTTTGCTGACACTTCTTGACCCTACTCTATACACATATATGAAAAAAATCAGTAGTAGCTAGTTGAATTTGTTTTTCTGTTTCTATTTTTTAAAATGATCCTCTATCCAGTGAGTTTTAGACGTCAGCTAATAAGCTAAAGCACAGACTCAAATTGGAAACTGTCATTTGCAATAGCTTTGGAAGAGGTCAGACTTAACACCTTAAATTTCTTTTCTGAAAAGAATCTGTTTCCTTATCTTTACCCTGTTATTACTCTAACTTTTTTAGCATGTTGAACAGAAAGGGAAACTATGCTTGTTCCAAGGACTCCACACCTCTGAACCAGGAGTATTAGCTGAAACATCTCTCCATAGACAGAATCCATAGATAGCTCTCAAAGGCTAAAAAGAGAATCACATTTAGTCACAGAGGCTATAATCAGAATGGAGTTGTTCTCTGAGATCCAGTGTCCTTGAAATGGTGAAAGGTGGATACCTATAAGGGATAGAAAAAAATTCACAGGATGTCAGGTCTTGTTATAAAGATTAGTAATGGATATCTTTATGTCAGCAATCAAATGTCCTAATCAAAAACTTAAGGTCTAAATTCAAGAGATTCTTTAGGTACAAAATACTTGCTAATTTGAGATCTGTTTATGGGTTTTTAAATTGATCATTCCTTCAATTTAATGAAAGTGGCATCTTTCCTAACCATATGATAGCAGCAAAGTATATTTTGCCTTAACATCATCCCCAGTATTCATTCTCAGGAGGAGGGGTCATCTGAAAATAGTTTTGTAAGTCTCTAAGTAGAAAGGTGAAAGAGGGCTGCAAAGGAAGTAAAGTTTACCTCTTGAGGAAGTAGAGTTTACCTCTTGAGAGATGGGTACATAAATTGGTGTATTTGATACTTTATTTGGATCATACATTTAGATCTGGGAAAGATTTCATTGAGTATCAAAATAATCAAAAAACATAACAAGAAAATTCAACAATAATAAATATCTTATATACTTACTAGTTGTGTGATCTTGGGCAGGTTACTTAATCTCTATTTACCTCAGTTTCCCCAACTTTAAAATGGGGCTAATAATAGCATCTACCTCTAAGGATGGTATGAGAATTAAGTGAAATAATGTTTGTAAAGGACTTACTACAGTTCCTGGCATATAGTGGGTGCTTAATAAATGTTTAATTCTTTATTTCTTTCCTTCCTTCTTTCCTAACATTATTTATAGAGAGTTTTAAGATTTGCTAGTTATTATATATATGTTATCTCATTTGGTAAAGACCCAGGGAAACCTTGCCTCAGGTCACACAAGCAGTAAGTCACAGAGCCAGAGTACCTTGATTGCAGGTCTGGAACTCTTACTATACTGCATTGCCCTCCAAGTAAACAAGAAGGAACTTTAGCTCTATCAAGGCTATTCAGTTAACAGTTAAAAGCCTTTGAGGAAGCCTTTGAGAACTAATCCAATTCATTTTGGCATGACATATCCTATGTAGATAAAGAGAAAATCATGGTATATACTGGCATAAAAATCCACCCCTTGAATCCTAAGAGCTAACCATCACCCTTGACTTTATCAGATTCTTTGTAAGCCATATTTCTGTCCATTTGTTCTGATTTTGCTATTGTTTTTATGGGATTTTTGTATAATAAGAGATCAGGATCTATAATCTTGTGGCCAGAGGATAGGATTTGGAATCAGAATGTAGAGACTTGAAACCTGATCTACTGCTTACTAATTGTGAGATCTTGGAAAAGTAACTCAGCCTCTCTGGAAGTTGGTTTTTTCATCTAAAATATGAGGGGAGGGATTGAACCAATTCACCTCTAAGGTCTTTCTGCAGCTCTACATCTTTTGATGATGATCTTAGGTCCTGAACATTTCTTACCTTACTGAAGACATAGAATCATAAAGGATGATGAGATTTAGTGCTAGAAGAAAACTCAAAGATCATGAGGTCTCTGGATTTAAGATAACCTCTTCCTTAACCTTTCTATATGATACTATCCCTCAAATTCAAAAGGAATGCAAAAGACTGATTGGAAAGTCCAAAAGTAGCTATTGTCGATTTTTCCTAAGGAGCTGTGGTCAAGATAGCCCTATGATCTAGGTGAGCTAGGTGAGGGATTATTGTCATCAGACATCCTTTGGGGAAATAAAGTAAATCATAGGTAGCCCTATGATTCAGCCTATTGATTTAGACCTCAAGCATCTTCTTTTAGTCTTTTATATCCAGGCAATTCTATTCCATCATGACTATCTTCAATTCTTTTTCAAAAATATCTGGATTGTGGTTAAAATCAACTCCCAATATTCCTTGAAGGACCACTATACAAAATTACTAACTTCAGTGTATTTCTTTTCCTCCCTGATTTTCACCATTCCTATTGTGAATAGCTCTTGCAGCCATTGCTATTTGAAGATTATAATATTTTTGAATCTTCATTTTAGAATGTTAGAATCTGAGAAAAGACAGAAGCCTTGAGGGTCATTTAGCTTAGCTTCACATCTAGTATAAGAATTTTCCATGTAGACCCCTGACAAATAATCTCTCATCCGCTACTCTGTAATAGACAATTGAATGGTGATACCTTTTTAATGTGTGCATTGTAGCAGGAGAAAAATACACTACTAATAGTTTTGGATTTGAAGTCATGGGGCCTAGATTTGAGTCCTGCCTCTGCAACTTACTCCCTATGTGCTTCTTAGGCAATTCATTTCAGTCTCTTTGAGTGTCAGTTCCCCTCTATGTAAACAAGGAAATAGAATGATATCTCTAAGGTCTCTTACAGATCTAAATATGTTATCATAGTGAAACTATAATTCAAATATCTTTTTGTCTAGACTAGTGAAGACAAAAGAGGGAGACTTTCTGATCCAAATATGCCAAGTTTATCTTTGCATTTCTGTTGTAGGACTTAAAAACAACTTTTGATAATTCTAGAAGATTTTGGCTAAAATACAGTTTGGATTGAAAGCCAAAAATAAATAGCCAGCTCAGCACTGACAACTTTGTTCCTCTAGCTAAAAATGTAGATAGGATAGTGAAATTGAACATGTGAAGTTCACCATTATTTACTTATGAATTAGTAGTTTTCAAGAAAACACAAGTGGTCCAAGTGATCCAAGGAAGTGGTCTAGTATAAGGCTAATGAAACACAATGAGCTTTGGGAAAAAGTGAGGAATAGTGAGTTTTGTCTTTAATTTCTCACCCCTCACTTACATTGACTACCTTCTTTTTCATCTGTCTACCCACACACACACTCCTCAACTTGAAATGTTTTTCTACTACCACAGCCTCTCCTGAATGGGAGAAAAGCCTCTGGAAAACTTATTTATGCTGACATATTTATGATTTTATGTGACCATTTCCAAGAAAAAAGGACAGTAGAGCCCAAATGGTGAAATCCAAAAGTCAATGTGCTTCAATGCAGGGTATTCCAAAGTCCCTGGGTGACTATCTGCTCATTCTATATTCGGATCATCTCTATCTGAAGCCATTCAAAAAACATGCTCAAGAAAAGCCATTTACAAAGATTTCCTGACCTTTGGCAACCAGGATGTTGTTAACTTCACTTCTGTTGCCCTGGGCTGCCTCTTTCTCCTCATCTATTAGAGTGAGTTCAGAATTGGACAGGTAAGGAAAGTAGCAAAGGACACAATATAATGATTGCAAACAGCCCTCTTTCTGCTGAAATTGGGCTTTTTTGTCTAAAATTGAAGTCTTATCTGTCCCTTTTTAAGACTGCCTCTAACCCTTCTTTAACCCTCTCATATTCCTTTCTCCTGCTTCAGTGCTATGATGTAAGTGCTTCTCTCTCTCTCTCTCTCTCTCTCTCTCTCTCTCTCTCTTTCTCTCTTTTTCTTTCTCTCTTTTTCTTTCTTTCTATACATGCACACATGCATGTATACACACATACTTTGACATAATTCCTGGAATATATAAGGAGGTAAAAGAATTTTGAAAATATTGAAATTCTGTATTGCTGTTATGCTGACTTTTGTTTAAACTATAATACCTTTTCCTTTGTAGTGGGAGAAGATTTCCATTACTTAGCAAATATTTATTGAGCAGCTGTTATATTCAAGGTATTATGTTAGGTGGTATAGAAAAATGTGGAAATAAATGCAAAATATAATTTTGCCTTCAAAGAGCCTGACATCTTATGGCAAATGACATCTCCAAGAATATCATATGATAAACACACAGGTCACTGTGTGATCACTGCCATGAGTCCTTGTGTTTAGTTGAAAAGGTAACTTCTGGCTAAAAGGATTAACAAGATATTGTGTAAGAGGTCTTATTTGAGCAATACCTGAAGGATAGGTATGATTTCAACTGATAGAGGTAAAGTAAGAAGGCATATAGAACTGCATGAACAAAGGTACGAAGTCAAGAAAAAGGTTATTCTGGAGCAAATTTGTTTTTTCTTTTTCTTTCACTTTGGGATAGGGTGGAATAGCAAAACACTAATAGTGGCCTGACCCTTGACAATGCTATCAGGTGACCAGACACCAAGTGTGTGTGTGTGTGTGTGTGTGTGTGTGTGTGTGTGTGTGTGTGCAAGTGAGAGAGACAGAGACAGAGACAGACAAATGAGAGACAGAAACAGAAACAGAGAAATAGAGAATAGAAACAAAAAGACTGAAAAATGTGGGGAGAGAATGATTTTTCACTGATAAGCTCTATTTACTCTGGGGATTAAGGAAATTGAGATGGCTAGAAGTTCAAGGACTTGTGTTTAGATGGGAAAAAGTATCAGGGTAAGACTATACTAAAGAAACAGAATGTAGTAAAAAAAAAAATGAGCAGGTTATTTTTTTTCCTGAGGATATCAAATCAGTGAACCCTTTGGAGATTCGTGATTAGATTTGTTTTCTCAGCAACATATAATGAGAACATACATCTAGCCAATTAAAAAAAGTTTCTTTGAAAGAGAAATAGTTAAGGATTTAGCCATTTTTAGGTCAGTGCTGACATCTCCCTGAATAGCCCTTCCTAAGCAAACCTGATCCTTTAAGTGAAATTAAATCAATCTATAAGAACATAATTTGTAGCTCCTTATTCTTATGGTTCATACGAATTCCCTTTTTTCTGTTTTGTTTTTATTCAGCAGATGCTGGCTTGCCCATATGGCCTTGGGATCTTCCCAAGGTTAATAAGAATAAGAGGAAATGACTCATATAGACAGAATGTAGTGTTTGACTCCTGTGATTTCCAAAATATCTGTCCTCCTCCTTCTCTCTCAAAATACTAAATGTAGCTCTATCACCTCAAAAGGCTCAGTGGAGAAAGAAATAATCTGAGATGGTCCTGAAACTAGACCCTCTCCTGAGATTCCCAGTCCTTTATTAGTTATGTCCAAATTCAAAGTATCACTTGCATTTATTTAGATAATCCTCCCTTTTTCACCTCTCCACATATCTATCCCTTTTACAGATAGTCTACATGAAAATGTGGAAAAAATTGTTCAGCTAAATTGATATGTGGCTGTGGACAGACATGAGCCTCAGAATCAAATGAGATCATAATTTCCTTCCTCAGCAGGACCTCTTACATCTTATCCAGAGCTATTGAAGAGATCAGTAATAGAACATCTGATTTGTTAACAGAATAATTTATAACTATTTTCTTAACAATACTTAAAACAATCATCCCTGATACTGATTAAAACTACAATGAAGTAGATTAGGAAAGAGTCAGTTTTTTAAAGGATGTATTTATTTTTCAAAATGAAGATTAGGCATGGGGAGAAATATGTGAATCAATCATGGATCATAGGATCATAAGAAGGAAGTATGTACACACACACACACACACACACACACTTTTCTCTTCCCTCTAGGTTGGAATAGGGAAAGATCAGCAATGATCCAGTCCCCTGAATACACTATCAAGTGACCAAGCACCAAGGACAGTTCCCAAAATAGCACTTATGACTATATCTTTGACAATTTACCACCAGCTGTTGTGGGGGGGGAGAGGTGTGAGAGAGAAAGGGTAGGAGGAGGAGAAGGATGGAGAGAGATGCTATTTTACAGATGAGAAAGTCCAGAGAGTCTGAGTATTTGGTCTAAAATCATCAAGAGAATAAGCAACAAAGCTAACATTTGAAACCAGGTCTTCTGGGCCTAATGCAGTGTTCTTTCCATTACACCACATCATATGGCAATTTTATTTGACTCTTTAGCCATGAGACAACAGCTTAGAGAGATGACTCATTTTAAAAAAAGGTGATTTGTGTTTGGGTTAAAAGGTTGATTCTGATTGTTCTCTGAATCGACTTCTTTCTAGATGCCACCTTATCAATAACTTTATGTTGGGCAAATCTGTCTCTATAACTTGAAATGCAAGAAGTAATTGTAATAGGACTTGGTTTAGGGCCCTGAGCTTCAAACCCTTGCTAAGTTTCATAAGAGACTATTTAATAGAGATATCCCTTTCTCTTTCTCATGAAGGCGGAAGGAAAGCTATACTAGAAATCTTGTTCTAAGCAGTGTGAGAAAAGAAGCGTGTTTTGTACCCTTTTTGTTTGTCAGTGGATGTGGCTTAGCAGGTGGGATGGGGCTTTAAAAGAATTGTATAGACTAAATGGTAGTTGGATGAGATGTAATTTACAATTCTCACACAAATCTTTGATCTTCTATATACATGTATTATATGTACATACACTAATGAGAGCTTCTGTTAATAATGCAATGCTGACTTGGACCACTTGTATTCAGGGTCAGACTAAAGGCTAAAGCCAGAAAAATATCCTATGGTGGGGAGTTCGGCGGGGAGAAGGAAGAATGGATTTCCCCTAGTAGAAAGAATCCAATAGCAGGTCCCTTCCTATATCCTAGTTCTCACTGAATTTGCCCAGTATGGTATTGTGGAAGGGGAGAATGCTACTTGGGCATTCTCAAAGGGCCCAGAGTTTAAATCCTGAGCTATCTGGATCTGGCAAGTTATTTAACCTCTCTGGACTTCAGAGTTTTCTCATCTATAAAATGAAGGGATGACCTAGGTTAAGATTCTTGCTAAGATTTTTTTCTAGGCCTGACTTCTGTATTGTATGATTGATTTACATTTTTCTTCCTCATCTCACCTTTCTTTTTTTTAAGTATAATGCACTTTTTAAAAAAATCCAAAATAATCTTCCCATATACTTCAAAACCATTTTTATCAGCTATTGGAATTTAAGGATTAGTATCAACAGCCAGACAGTTCTGTGTTAACCTATTAATCAAAGTAAGATATTCGTAAAATGTTGGAGGGGGGCAGAATTAAACTAGAACTCCTGTGATGTCTCCTCTAGTTCTAAATCTAGTACCCTAGGACTTCAGAAAGTAGAGGGTACTGTCTAGAAGCAGCCTATTTAACCTATATCCCTTTGTCCTCCAGATGAGTTTGCATTTAAGAGCACATGATTGAAGAGACTTTTATTGCAGAATGGGGTCATGTGCCCTCCCCAACAAATCTGTGACCTAGTAAGAGAAAAAGCAAAGTCTTGTTGAACATTATAAAATATTTATTCATTTATCTAACATACACTTATTGAGCACTTATAGAATACAGAGGCCTGTCCTAAGCACTTTAGTTGCAAAATCCAACTAAATCATTATAATTGATATGTATATGGCACTTAAAAATCTGCAGAATCTTTAACAGTGAAGTGGAATCTGGAATACTGAGCCTGGAATCTGGAAAATCTGAATTCAAATTCAAAATTAGAAAGTTGGGGACAGAATTTAGCCTTCAGTCTGCCTCAGTTTTCCCTAGTTTTGAGATACCATCTGTAAAGCAGTATAGTAAAGCACATATTAAGTATTTAACAAATGCTTATTTCCTTTCATATTTTATTTGATCCTCACAAAAGCCCTGTAAGGTAGGTACTTTAGCTTTAATTATCCTTATTGTACACATAAGGAAGCCCAGGCTTACAGAAATGAAATCACTTGTCTCATATAGTGTTAGGGGCAGGATTTGAATCCAGATATTTTTCAATTCCAAGCCTAGTATTCTTTCTTGAATTCAGTCTGATTCAATTCCTGATTCAAGCCTAGTATGTTTCCCTGGATGAAGTTGAGGGATACAGCACCAGCACAGATATCATATGGCATTTTACATTATATTTAAGTACATCAGAGGACACCCAACGTGCTTTCTAGATGAGGTTGAAAGAGGAGAAGTCATTTCCAATAAGAAAGATTTCCATAGAATCTTCCTGTGGAAAAGCTCACATCTGAACAGAACTCTATAAGGTTTCCTACCTTAAATATGATTGTGTTAAATACAGAGGCCCCAGTTTGCACCTAATATCCTATGTGATCTGGGAAAGTCATTTCATTCTTCTTAGTCTCCATTTCCCCATCTGTTAAATTATGGGATTAGACTAGGTGGTCTCTAAGGTGCTTTCCAGCTCTAAACTCTGTCTTGACATTTCTACATTGTACTATCCCACCAGTTCTGCCATTCTGTATTCTAATGTCCCTTCTGGCTCGGTAATCAAGATGGGCTTTTGTTGTTACTGTTTAATTTTACCAAATGTGGAATTAAATTAATGGTTGGTTTTCAATATGTGCTGGCAGTTCCAGCTGCTATTGTCCATTGCCATTGGTACCATGGTGGCAAGGACAAGGTAAGTATATTCTTTCTCTCTCTCTTACTTCCTTATACTAACTTGGGGCTATGAAAGCAGAACTTGCTAAGGTTTGTAGGTACAAATTTGTATGATTTGTAATTTATTTTGTTTTTTGAAACTAATGAATTTCTCTCCCCAACCCTAAGCTCCAAATTCTCATCACTTGAGTATAGTTATTATGTCCACTTTGAAAGCAAGTTTAATGAGTTCCATGGATGCCTTTGGGAACCAATGACATCTTCATCCCATTATATTCCTAGATGGACTTCATGATCTCAAGAAAGCTATCTTATCTTCTCTATTGGGACTTAACTGGGGCAAAGCAGAGTGAGCTTTTTGAGTGAGCACTCTGAAGTCCCACAGCACAAGCACAGCCTGATATAGACACAGCAGTTCTCCACACTCCAGTCTTGTATTCCAGGCAGTACTGCCTCTTTTTCCCTCCCCCTCCTCCACTCAGTGCTAGGAATAGCATTTCTGGCATGTCCATGAATCCATAGCCTTATATTACTTAATAAGTGATTTTAATCAATAAATATTTAAAGAGTAATGTGCCCTAATTTAATGAAATATTTGGTCTGTATATGTGTGTAAGGAAATTATTGTTCTTTGGGAGGAGGATGTGCTTCTTTACCCATTGTTTTAAACCTGAATGATGTTCACATGGGCATCTCAACCCTCCCTCTTCTATATAAAGCAGTTTGGCAGGGATACAGTAGGGTTCCGGAAGATTGATATGTAGCTACCTCTTTTCTGTATCAAGCTGATTGTCCCAGAACATCATCTGGCTTCATTTACTATTCACTGGTAATGCAGCACTTCTGTTTTGGGGAGGATATGGTTTCTTCGAGCCACTATGATGAGGGATGTTGCCATTAAAAACAAGGGGATGAACAAATTTTCAGCAGCCATTCACAAATTAATGGCAAGAAATGAAAGCAGACCTTCCCTCTCCTGACTGAGAGAAAGAAATGTTCTCTCCATCTCTTTCCACTCTTAACAGTACAAGCCTATTGTGGGAACATCCCAGTTTTATTTAAAATTGATTTTGAGTGAGGTCATTTGCCCCCCCACTTGCTAATCCACCTTGTTGTTCCTCTGCATTATACTATTTTACAGCTTGTGGCAAATTAACAGGGATCAGTGACCCAGTGACCATAAAAACCTCTGGATCAAGGTTTGGATCCTGGATGACAGACCCACTAGCACCAGAAGGTGATAACAGGGTAAGTTTATTACCTTTCCCCACCTCACTTCATTATCCCATCCTGGAGCTATGAAAACAGAACTGGCTAAGGTTTGTAGGTATGGTTTTGTACAATTTGTGATCTTTGAAACTGATAAAACTCTCCCTCAAGCTCCAAATTCCTAGCACTTGAGTCTAGTTATTATGTCTATTTTGAAAGCAAATTCAATTTAATGAGAATCCAATAAACAGCTCCATGGGGGCCTCTGAAAAGAGCAGTCTTGTATGGTCATGGAAAGGACACTTACTTTGACTAAAATGTTTTTGGGACACTTTAATGGGAATATTAGTCTTCCCTCCTGGTGAGAGTCTCTAATGGTCAGCCAAAGAAAGCTGTTTGCCAAGATGACTTGGGTAGGAATCAATTAAGGAGGACTGACATTTAGAACAACTGACTAGCTAAGAAAAAAGACCCAAGACCATGGGACCTAATAAAATTTGTAATTTCCTCCATTTTAAGAAAAAGGTATCCAGATCTAATAGCTTAAGCTAAGTATTGCCTAAAGGTGGAAGAAGGACTGGGTAAGCATTTCTTGTGCATTGTTAATAGGAAAATGCCAGATTAGTTGTAAAAATGGGAACCATCTAGCTAGGGATGATTCCATAAGCAAACTATCAACATGGCTCCTCCTTTCTTCCTAGACACTTTTAGCTCCCCATAAACACCTTGTCCTCCCCCTCATCATTTTTTTCTCTATCCAACTGTCCCAGCTTTTTAGATATATGGATAGGATAGAACATTCATGTTCATTTCTAAGGTGAAGGAAACAGACATATGTTACTGTTACTCTTTTAGAAAGCAAAAGTTTTTCTCAAATTTGAAGATTTTCTCAGTGTGATGGTGGGAGGAAGTGAAAAGGTTATGAGGAAACATGAAGTGTGAATGGGTGAATCATGGAATGGGTATTAGGTAAGAGAATTTGAAGAATATTGAATTAAGTAATCTCTCAAAGTCTTGTCCATTTTAAAGATTCTAAACTTAATTGACCAGCTTGAGATCAAATTGGATAAACTAAGGCTGCTCCAAATAACTTCTCAAAGATAATAGCTAGTTTGGACCCTGGGAGAAATTGAAGAAAGCAGGTTCCTGTCTAGCAAAGAGGTGAACCTGTACATAAAAAGAGACATTCTACAAAATCACTCTGGAATGGACTTATCTTCTTATAGCTTCCTTTTCCTGTCTTAGCAGTTTCACCTTTAAGGCTTTTCTATTCTAGGTCAAAACCTACCCCCTGCTAAGATTTTCATTCTATTTTTAACTTAGGAGGGGGAAAGATCCATTAGACTTCTCTGTTTTAATGATATCTCATTTGTCTTTCATTCGCTATTCCTCTCATGGTTAGATTAAAAACCCCTGTCCTTTTTTATTTAGAAGAGATATTATTCTTTTCTGTACAGTTTTTTTCCCCTAGAGAAAAACTCAGAAAAGGGAGAAGAAATAAGTTCCATGTTTGTCTTGATTGGCTGGCCCCTTGTTTATTTGTTTGGAGCTCCTTTGGGAATTGATGAGATGAAGGACTGTTGACTAAATGTGTAAATAGAATATTTCACCAACTGTCCCATAGAATAAGGATGTCCACATTTTGCAAACATTCTTTTATAGTCTTTCCCTTGGCATATCTCACCCTGCCTTTTACCTGTCTATAGTTGTTTCTTTTATGATTTTTTTAAAACTGCCATTTGTCTGTTATCACTCTCTGGAATTCATGCACCGTCATTATCATTTAAAACAAAAACATCTTAAAGAACAAATTTAATGACTACAGTTCTGTGTGGATTTCATAAACTATTTGGGACGTGAAACATGGTCTTATTTCTAACTATTATGTCCAATGGACTAATCTGATAAGCACAAACAATTTACCAAAAAAATCTGGTGAAATTCCTTAACTAGCCTAGCTTTTCTCTAGGAAGCTCATGAAGAAGTCATTATATCATTACTCTTACATTAAGGAGATGCTTGCATTGATAGATAGACTAGACCCTCTCTGAAAGATTTCTTAATGGATACAAATGGCTCCTAGAACCCCATCTTACCATGCCCATGATATGCTACTACTCTGTTTTATCCACTTCTATTTAGCTCTCCATTCCTGGTTTTCATTATTTAGAATTGTTGGCATAAGAAATTATGTGATAACAATTCTGGCAGTTTCTCCTTTATGGAAGAGGATGGATAAAGGAAGAGTAATTACGATGTTTTCCTGGAAGTATGTCACATTTCTCTTGATTTCATAATTTCCATAAAAAAGAACAGCTTCAGTGATCTTAACTGTACACAAAAAAGGGAACTATCCCATTTTGTCCAAATAAGTGATGTTCCTAAATGTTTATTACACTGTCATGAAACTTGAGTTCAAACATTTTAAAATCTTCTACTGTGGGTCAGGCATCGTAGTAGGTTCTGGGAATACAGAGACAAAAATGAACCATTCCCTGTCTTCCTGAAGTGTACATCCTTCGTGGAAAACCATAACATTTGTTCTCTCCAGAAAGAAGCATTAGTATCCAGTTATTTTGGAGACATGATTAAATTGTCCCTTCCACTTTGTCACCTTTACTTTTTTATTAATTTCATCTAAACATTCTTATTTTGTAAAGTATTACTAATACATTTGGTCTCTTGCATGGTACGTTAGGAAAAGCAGTGACTTTGGAGTCAAAAAACCAAGATTCAAATGTAATGAGGAAGCTGCTAAAAGTCAGAGACCTTTTCTTAGAACCAAAAACATAAAGTCTTACAAAAGAAATCTGTCAAGATGATAGATTCATTTAAGCATTAGATATTGAACATCCACATAATAACTTCATAGCCGTCACAGAGAAGAGAAGTTCTTGGATTTTAGAGGGATTTGGCTGAATGCCTTCACCTGGTTCTTAGAACCAAGTAAAAATCATGAGTAACCATTAATATTTGGTTTGAAATATTAGTGAATTAACCATTCCCTACTGCCTTATTTTTGTTAAATAAAAGATAGTACTGGGTTTGTGGTAATTATTCTTCATTTACCCAGCAGTCACATGAATATCTCATATTTTGTCATTTGACAAAACCAACAGTACCCCTCTATCGATCTGGAACAATCACCTACTGCCTAGAGAGATATGTTTGTTCCTGTTCTGTTTTGCTTTAATCTTTTCTGTTTTCCCCATCCAATTTTGATCATGAAGATGCAGGAGGCCAATAACTAGCTGAAAATCAATCTAGGTTCTGGGGTGTGATGGAATGAAATACAACTTTGGGCATTTGCTGAGACTTTGTCAGAAACAAATAGATGAAAGGGAGTGGGGGACTAACTAAGTGGAACCAGCTGATAATTTGCTAAGGCTTTTGTCCAAGGGGAAAGGGAGCTGAGCAAAATGGTATGCATGCAGAGGTTGAATAGGCCTATCCTCCAGAGGAACTTGTTCATTTCTTACCCCTGATTTGGCCTTGTGGCAGAAAAGCTTGCAACTGGAAGTGTTTGAATCCTAAAAGCATTTCTAAGTATTCAACTATCTTCATAAGACTGCTTTAGTCTTTAATCATTAAGACAAGTTGTTTTCATGCTAGAGTCCTTTGGAGACTAGATCATAGAAGCTTATAGTGAGAAGGGATTTTAGAGAACAGCCAATCCAACTTCCTATCCCAGAACACAGATCCTAACCCACTGGAGCATTTTTGATAGTTTATCTTCTTGAATTCTTTCAGAAACAGGGAGCTCCTGACTTACTAAAGTAAACTTGTTACATTGCAGGACAGTTCTAATTTTGGGGAAATTCTTCCCCCTGTTAAAACTAAATCTGCCTTCTTACTATATCTCTCCATTTTCCTAGTTCTTCAAATTGTCTTTCTTATCTTTTCTGATTTGACTCTCTGCACTGTTGATAGATTCCTGAGAACTCATCAGAGAGTCCCAAAAATTGTTTCAGTTTTTCCCACCACCAGACACTGGAGTTCAGAATTCTGATTACCTATAGAGAGTGATGAAACCAGGATGTTTATTTTTGAAGAGAGAGATGAAATTACTAACACCTTACAGTAAGTAAGGGACATAACATCTCATTTTGAAACTTTTAAAAGTGTCCCTTAGACTTATCTGAATTAACTGAACTTTTATAAGGACCATGTAACAACCACATCTTTCTCTAATCCACATTTCCTCAAACTTTTTAAATAGGAGGCCAGTTCACTGTCCCTCAGACTGTTGTGGGGCCGGACTATAGTAAAAATAAAAACTTTGTTTTGTGGGCCTTTAAATAAAGAAACTTCATAGCCCTAGGTGAGGAGGATAATCGTCTTCAGCTGCCACGCTGGCCCGCGGGCCATAGTTTGAGGACCCCTGTTATTGCCTTACAATCTCAATCTGTGATTAAAGGGATCTTCTTGTGCTATGTTTTTCTTCACTTAACAAGCAGTGTAATGAGGCTATTTAACTGTTAAACTATTCCAACTTAACCTGTGGGGAAGACTGAGAATTTTGCTTTCTATCTCAGTTCAATTGAATGGTACCATGGAAGAAGTCCCAAATTTTGGGACTTGAATTTTGAAGGACCTAAATTAAAATATCAATTTTTCCACTTACTAATATAATCTTTGGTAAAGCACATAACCTCTCCGAGCCTGTTTCCTCACTTCCAAAATAAGTGGATTGGACAAAATGACCTTTAAGGTCATTTCTAGGTCTAGATCTATGATTCTGTTATGAAGACACTTTTCCCAAACAGCAGAGCTTCCTTGATGTTAACGATTAAACCCCAAAGACAATGTATGACAAGTGTTTGCTTAAACAAACAAACAAAAAAAAAACTCAAATCCTACTTATTACTTTGCAAAGTCCCTTAAATAGCATCTTTCTCTGCATCTTGGGTGAACTTTATAAAATGTGGCTTTATTTGGTCATGTCAGAATCAAATGGCAACAGATGCCTATATCTTCTCTTTCTGACCTTATCTTTAAAATACACTTCCAATTGAAAAGCAGATGAAGATAATAGTGACAATTAAAAGGGGAGGGGAGGGGGAACCATATTCTCAGTCAGCCAGACCATATGGAACTTGAGTAAAACTTGAACTATATAAAGACTAGTTTCCTATATGGAGAGAAGGTGCTCTTTGATTTTAATGGAGTCTTTATTGAGTCTTCATTTGAAATAATGAAATGAAAAAGAGGAAATTCTTATTTGAATGGAGAGAATAGGAGTATAGATTTCTTTCTCTTTGGGCTTCCTCTTTCAACATGAATGACAGAATATACGTTTATTCTAAGGAAAACATCATGGTTGTGAATAAAAGTGTGAGTGAAAGACAATTATTAAGCTCTTGCTGTTGTACCAGGTAGTATGCTAAACAATGGACCTCAATGAGTTTATTCTGAAAGGGGAAGACAACAGATTTAGGGAAGTGGGTCTTCACAGAGGGATGTTTTGATCAAGGAAGTCACAAGGATGGTGAATATTGCCAAAGAGCAACTGATTGACATGGAGCTAAATGAAATTATAATTAAATGTGCTTGGATAATAATGCATATAGAAGGATTGAGTCAGAAATAAGAAAGCAGTAGGGAACAGAATTTCTGCTACCATGACACTCAAAGGCTGTGTGAAAAAATCTTTTTTCTCGGGTTGATATATTTGGAGTTTTTGTTTTTGACTAAAACAGAAGGTAGCTCCATTGAGCTACTTGGCTAATGAACATCTTTGGTCTGTAAGGAGAAACAAGAATTATATGCACCACTACTTCCAGACTGCCTGGGAACAATGACAAAAGTGCTGAAAATCCTTGGTTGTCCATGTGAATAACATGGATTTTTATGCTTGTGGTATGTCACAAGTGTGACAGTGAAAATGAGGATAAAACTTATATAGTGTGATGCACCTGAATGTCTGTGGGATAGTAAAAAGAACACCTAATGTAGAGGGGAAAGAACTAGCTGCTAGTGCAAAAATTGTCACCAGCTTGGGTAAGTCTCTTTAAGCACTTGTCAAATGGAAAGGTTGAATTTAAATGACCATCAAGGTCCTTTTTGGTTCATATTCCACGAATCCTGTGTGATCTCTCTGCCTGAATTTTTGGGTGTGCTTTGCAAGGCTGTCACTGTCACAGATTTATCTACTTCTGATCCACTGTCCTCATCAGTCTTATGATCTCACTTGGAAATCTGACAATTAATAATAACCACAATAATAAGAGTTAGTATTTATATAGCACTCTAAAGTTTGCAAGATGTTTTACTAATATTGTATTGTTTTATCCTCATTAAAAACCCTCAGGAAAAAAATCTTTTCTCATTTTACATATGAGGAGATTGAGGTAGACAAAAGTTAAAATGATTTGCTCATAATCACATAGCTAGAAAGTATCTGAAGCCATATTTGAACTTCCTGACTCCATGTCCAATACTTCATCTACTATTTTCATGTATACTAGTAGTTAGCACTTTGAGATTTGTAAAAACTCTTTACATATGAGATCTCACTGGATCCTTATAAGGACCCTGTAAAATAGGTGCTATTATTATCCCATTTTACAGATGAGGAAATTGAGACTAAGGCTAAATAACTTATCCAGTGTCACACAACTAGTTAGTATCTGAAACTGGATTCAGACACAGATCTTTCTGACTCCAAGTCTGGCATCTTATCCACTATGTCATCTAGCTGCCATTCCTTAGGAATAATCATATGGCTCCTGCTCAGATATGAGAAGCCTTTAAGGACACTTAGAACCCCTAAAGTAATTTATAGGTCTCATGTGAATGAAGCATATAAATAACCTTTCCCTATTTACCCTCCTATCCCTTCTAAACCAACTGATCTCAAGACCTTTCTCTACCTGTTTGGATCATCCAAGGAGGGTTCTCCAGGTCTTAATGGCTATCCATAATAAATAGGTTCATTATTTTGTTTGTTCTACTTACTGCAACTCAGCTTGACATTCGAACTATTAATTGTCCTCTTTCAAATATTTTTATACTCATTGGCCTTCTAATGGTTCTCCTGAGTGTAAGGAGGAACCATCCTGCCCAACTTAAGTAGGCATGCCTTTGTGAGGATTAGCACATTTCTGTATTTGGGCCAGCTTTTTGCGTATTGCTTTGAACACAAAGATAATAGCTTTCCTTGGGATTTTTGGACCAGAGAAGGTCAAGCCTGCTCTTCTTTCCAAATCCTGGCTTTTCTTTAAAAAAAGAAACAAAATCCATCAGTATTCTGTGTAATGATGACTAATCCGAGGCTTGAGTCATTTTACTCATATTTGGTACAGATGTGTTCTGATGAATATGACTATGAATATACTATCCATATGCTTGATATTCTTGAACAAAATGCCTTGTTTGCATTCCTTCTCCCCCCCCCCCAAAAAAAATTAGACTGCCTTCTGTGCCTTTTGAGAGTGTGAGTAAAAGGGGGGGAATTGGTTGAAGGTATCTAACAAGTCCAGATATAGAACCTCCATCATCCAAGATGCCATAGAAACCCATGAAGATATTACATGGTTTGCTATATTGTATTTAAAGGAGTTTTAGATCATTACAGAGTAAGTCTGAACAAGTGACATTCATTTCTTAATTGGATTTAAGTCCCATTTTACCTGTTAACTGAATGACCTTGGATAAATCACTTGATCTAGGAAAAATTATTTTATTCCATTCCATTGAGAAAATGTGAGAATTAATGACATCAATCTATATGGAAGAGATTGGTATCCTTGATTGTGAGGCTCCAGGAGCATAATTATTCAGTGAATTTCAATCACCCAGCGGTGACTGAAAAGCATGTAAAACTGAAACCATTCTCTGAAACACCTGAGCCTAGCACAAGAACACCAGCCTCCTGAATACTCTAATCACATCTTGTGTCATCTCAGCTGTATCTGTGCATTTGTCCTTTCTGGCCATGGTAAAAACCATACTATTCATGCCAGCCTAGATGTACTATGGAGCTGAGACTTGGCTTTCAGTCTTCAAGTTCCCACTAATGAACTAGTTGACCTTGGATAAGCCCCTTGCCTCTACAACCTTTAGTTACTAAATATATAAAAAAGAGGAGGTTTTACAGACCCTTCTGGCTCCCCTTCCTGGAGCTCTGTGGTATCCTTATATCCTGAAGCATAAGTGTGCTTTACAAGAATATCGCTGTCACAGATCTACTACTATATAAGAAGGGGGGAAGGGAATAAGCATCCATTAAACACCTACTATGTGCTAGGATACTGTTCTATGTGCTTTATAAATATTAACTTATTTTATCCTCACAATGCCCTGTAAGTGAGGTTCTACTATGATCTCCATTTTACAGTTAAGAAAACTAAAGGAGGCACAGGTAAAATGACTCATCCAGAGTCATACAGTTTAGTAAGTGTCTGAGACTGGATTTGAACTCAAGACTTCCTAATTTCAACTCTAATGTTTTATCCACAGTGCTACCTAGCTTCCTATAGGGAAACTGAAAATGGGTTCATTGGTATCTTGGTCTTTTGGCCTGTTGTGCAGTCTTCCCTGCAGTTTAAGTAAATAATTTAAATAAAACAAATCAGTGTTTTACTGGACACTTTCCATGTGCTCATTCTTCTATAAGGTCTAGGCAGAAAACAGAAATAGTTTCTTTGGTAAAGTTGTAAAGTCTTTATGAAAATTTAAAAAAAAAACCCAACATACCTTAAAACTGAAAACTGAATAGCCACCTATTTTGGCAGACTCCTGCTGGAATGAATGACTTTTCTGGTTTGGTGGTGTTTTATACAGAGAAGGTGCCAGAAGAACCCAAGGTGTACTATGTAACATGACAATGAACAACCCAAAGGAATCTATAATGTAATACCATAGTGTGCTTGTGATGTTGATTGCATGTACTACAGGAGATCAGAGCTCAATAAAGGCTGAAGGAATAAGCTCTTTGAAGGCAGGATCTTTTTTCATAGATATCAGTATCCTCAAGGTCAGCAAAGCAGCTGCCATGCATAGATCCTTAATAAATGATTGCTCATTGATTGATCAAAAGTTCCATGGAGAAAATAGGCTTTGAGCTGAGCTTTGAAGGATGAACAGAATTTGTATATATAGAGGAGATACAGTGTGCCCGGAGTGAAGACAGAGACCAGGAGAAGCATATCTTTATAAATGAAACTGCCTTAGAGCCAGATTTGGGATATTTTAGTAACTAATCACTTTGGATGGAATCCAAGAAAATCTACTGTATACTAAATCACACTACACAGCAGATATTGTAGGGAGGGTTCTGACACACTCTATTTTCCTTGTATCATTACCAGAGCTTGCTTGGTAATAGGTGGGCCAAATGGGTCCTAATGGAACCCAGAAACTAGACAGCTTCATCCAGGTATGGCTAGTGATCTAGGCGGATACCAGAAGTGGGTCCTAGCAGTAAATCAGAGGAGTCTAATGGCAAGGATTAGAGGCAAACATTGGGTCCAGGATGGTACTTAAGTCTATAGGCATGGGTTAAATAGTATAAGCAAGAGAAATGCCAGGACTTGGAACCAAGCCGTTTTCACATCTTGTCACATTTTGCAAGGTCACAGGGGACAAAAATGAAATTTGCACTTTGCAGATTTTACTGGTTACAATCTTCAGAGTATTACCCATTATTGCAAATGCTTAAGGGGCCTCAGATTGGTCTCTTGCTCTCCCTATCTTGCTGTTAAAATGATGATCAAAGCAGTTGACTCAAACTCGGGAAAAATGTTTATTAAAAAAATTTTTTTAATAAATCTATTTATAAGCACCTGAATAAATGTCCTTAGTACAAGGTTAGGAGTTGTTGAAGAGTTTTTTCTGTTTGTTTTTTAATAGTTAACATATATACAGTGTTGAACTTGAAAGCTGCTGCATTCCTAATCTCTCCTGCAGCTAACATAGTTCCTAATGGATAAAGCAGCTGTCTTATTGCTAGACAGATGCATACAGAATGCCATTAGCCTGGCAGATTTTTCTCCTCTAACTGCATTGCTTTGTAATTTGCTCCCATATTGGTTGAAAATGACTTAAGCATTTTGTGAAAAGTCTAGACATTTTCCCAGTCAACTTGTATTAAAGCCATAATCTGAACTCTCTTCCACAACAATCCAAATGATAAGCAAGAATTTTACCATCCCAGTCAGTTCCCATCAGTTTGAAAGGTTTTGAAGAAGCTTTAGTTTTCTACTGATGTGAACTTTCCCATGGCTTGGGTGTGACAATGAATGATTGCATTCATATAATACTAAATGCCAAATTAATGAAGTTCCACACAGCAGACAGTATAATTTAATAAAAGTGCTGCGATAGGGCTGGCAATAAGCGGAGGACACCACACAAAAAGCCCTGTTGGAACGGGCAGAATTGTCCTTCCCAATGACATTGATAACAGGTTACCACATAACTATGCAGCTGCCAGGAGGTGATTAGCCTGAGCTTGAGCTGTGTTTTTAATTTTCTTCATTGTCAAATGGGTTTTAAGTTTCAAGTCCCAAATGTATTGGATCATTGCTTACTAGCAGTATATATGAATATGAACATATATTACAAATGCATGTATAGATGTATACATACATATATATGAAATCTCACAAGTCTGCTTTTTTGAACTACTTTGAATTTCTTTTTTAACTCTTTGCCTATGTGAATTACACAGATTGTCTATATAAAAATGCACCAAAATCTTACTATTGGCCAGTGAACTATTAGCTAGACTTTCTGGTTTTTCCAAGCCAAAAGGTTCACTTTGAGTTAACTTAGAAAGATTGCGTTACACTCAATTATCCATTTTGATCAAGACAAAGTGTTAGAGTCTGGGGATGTCAGAATGAAATAGTCCATGCTCTTGAGGAACTAATATTCTACTGGGGTTAAGAGTGGGGAGATAGAACCTATATGGAGAAAAATAAATATAAGATTCATACTGAATTATAGATGGTAATTTCAAGAAGAAAAGCACACTAACTGGGATCAAGGGATTGAGAAAAGCCTTGTGTAGAAGGTGTTACTAGAGTTGTTGTTTGAAGGAAACTAAGGACCCTGGGCAGTGGGTTTGAGAAGGGAGTACATCCCAGACATGAAGAACCATCTTTAAAAAGGCAGAGAGACAAAAGATGGAATGTGAGAGACAGGGAATGGCGAGCAGACCAATTTGATTAGAACAGAGAGGATATGAAAGGGAATGACATGAAATAAATCCGGAAAGCTATTTGGGTACCACATCATGGAGGGCTTTGAGTTGTCATTTCTATTTCATCTGAGAAGACTGACATGAGATTGAAGGAAGTACAAGCAAGTCACTTAGTCCTAATTATATTCTCCCTGTCCTATCTCCTGGTACTATTTGGTTGTCTAATTTATAAATCAATTTCTCTGGCTCCTGCCTGGGGAGGAAATCTGTTCTCAGTGTTTGTGTTCGTGTGTCCTCTTTGTCTCTTGTCATGCTAATGGTGTCTATTATTCACCCAGGTTTGGTACATGGATGGCTATCACAACAATCGGTTTGTCCGAGAGTACAAATCCATGATTGATTTTATGAATACAGACAATTTCACCTCCCATCGCCTCCCTCACCCTTGGTCAGGGACAGGGCAGGTGGTCTACAATGGGTCTATTTATTTCAATAAATTCCAAAGTCACATCATCATCAGGTTTGACCTGAAAACAGAATTAATCCTCAAGACCCGAAGCCTGGATTATGCCGGCTACAACAACATGTACCATTATGCCTGGGGAGGACATTCAGACATTGACCTCATGGTGGATGAGAACGGACTGTGGGCCGTCTACGCCACCAACCAGAACGCGGGGAACATAGTGATCAGCAAGTTGGACCCCAACACCCTGCAGATCCTGCAGACCTGGAACACCAGCTACCCCAAGCGCAGCGCTGGCGAGGCCTTCATCATCTGTGGCACCCTCTACGTCACCAATGGCTACTCGGGGGGCACCAAGGTCCACTACGCCTACCAGACCAACGCCTCCACCTATGAGTACATTGACATCCCCTTCCAGAACAAATACTCCCACATTTCCATGTTGGATTACAACCCCAAAGACCGGGCCCTCTATGCCTGGAACAACGGGCATCAGACCCTTTACAACGTCACCCTCTTCCATGTCATCCGGTCTGATGAGTTATAGGGCCCTCAGATCATTAGTTTCAGGGCAAAGTCCTAACCCGCAAGAAAACTCCTATCAAACAACTGCCAAAATAATTATAACTAATAAGTAATAATAATTTTAAAGAATCATCAGCAATGTGGATTAATATGACGTTAGAGCGGCGAACATTACCTCTGTGTTTCTAGAATACGGGCCCGCCATAGACTTCAGAAGAAAACCACACATTTGCAGCTGGAACTGCGCTCAAAATGTTTCCCCGTCTCCCTCGTGCCCTTCTAGCCAACTCTTATACTGTTGGAAGGCAATGACTGTTGGATAATTCTCTTTAGAGAACAGTCCCTCTGTCTGGATTGCATGGACTTTTTCTTAGATCATGGTCAACTTTGATGGATGTGATTTTTGTGTCTAAGTGAGAGAGAACCCCAGGGGCCAAACTAGGTGTCTGGTGAGACTAACATGGGTTAGTTTTCCTTGCATTCCATTGCAGCTACTGTCTCTCGACTGTGTTTTTGTCTCTTAGATTAACTGTGCTGAGACCCAAGGTAGCTACTGGATCTTTGTCTTAGTACTTATTAAACCCAATGGTTGGAGTATGTATTCTGAACAGTTGTTGTACCCATATTGTTTGAAATTATGTATTCAGCAAATATATTGTATAATGTATGTCTGTTACTTACCAGAGGTGGCAACTTTGTCTGTTCAGTTTATGCAATGAATGTTGTAAATGCAATGCTGTAGTTTGGGTTAATAAATGATGGTTTTGTTTCTAAAAAGAAAAAAAAATCAGTGTTTACCCTTATACACAATTAACTGAGTTCATGTTGCTAATAATTGAAAGAAATGATTCTCTCCTTGTTACAGTATCTAAAAAGCATAGCCATTGATAAGAGAGGCTTTCAGGAACCTGGAGTTTCTAGGAAGAAGTTTTGAGAATGCAACATTGTGAAGGAAGCTACATTTTTTTTTCTAAAAGAGGAAAGCTTTGTACTACCCATAGTTAACTAAGAAACAATAAAATATTAGGAGATGTTCTGGTTTTCCTCGTTTTAATTACTGAGGGGAGGGATTCAAAAGTAAGCCATCTTCCAGAATCTATATGAAGCTGGTTGCCACCGTTTTCCTGTCAAAAAGGTTATGTGGGGCTTTGGGGAAAAGTTGACCCCAGTCCCAAGGAAGGAGGCTAGACTAGCTATCCATCTACAGTAGACTGCAACATTGAATCCTGGGACTTCTATCCTCTCTTCTCAGGAAAGAGTACAAAGGCTCTGACCATTGTCTGAGCTTTAAGTCAGGAGCCTTAGGTTCAAATTTTGTTTATGTCATTTGGTTGCTATGTTACCATGGGCAAATTAGTTAGCCTCTCTGAGCCTAGGCTTGTTCATCTCACAAATGAGAGCAATAATACTGGCACTGTACTACCCATCTCCCAGACATTGTTAGAAAAGTGTTTTGTTAACCTGGAGGCAATATAAATCTGTGAGCTTTGATCATCACTATCATTGCTCTTCCCTGCCCCTTCTTAGGGAAATTTTTTTTGAATAATCCTCCATTCATTCAATCAATCAACAAGCATTTTTTAATTTTTTCCCGGCAACTGAGAAAAGATCATTTTGGGAACTTCTCCCTTGTCACTATTTAAGATACTTGAGGACCATTTAGAGCTTTTCAATGAGCCAAATGCATTCATGCTGGCTATATTACATGGACTACAGTAGGAATCCAGACTTGATGACATCACTCTCAGATTCTGTGATCCTAGGAAAGTCAATTGACCCTCTCTGCCTCTTCCTCCCCACCTTTAACTCCTCATATCTGGGCTTACTGAAGCTGGGCTGTAAGTGGCTTTCTCCTTTTTTGATTCTGCCATGACTTTTAAAACATTTCTAAATCCTTTTCTTTTTAAATATAATTACTGATCTGCCAGAAGGTAGTTTTATCTATACTTCCCCTAATCAATCACTTCGAAAAGAATGGCTCAGCAGCTACAAGCATCAGAAGACTTGGCAGAAGCTCCATACTGCTCAATGCCACCTGAATCCACCTGAAGGCTGTGCCAATGGATCATGTTATGTCAGCCTGAGCAATTTATATTCCTTTCTCATCATCTGCAATCAGAGAATCTAGGGACCCTCCAAAATCACATAATCCAACCAAAAACACAAATCTTATTTAGAACATCTGGGAAAAGTGTTCCTCCTCCAGCATCCATTGATGTTACTCTAAAGATAGAGAACTCACTCTTTGTGGACAGGTCTCATTTGGACAGGAAGTTTTTCTTTATATTTAGCTGAAATCCACTTTGCTTTAACTTTCACTAATTCCTAGTTTCTCTTCTCCTTTTCATCACCATGATCACCACTTCAGCTTGTTGCCTTTGCTCACCAGTATGTGTTGTAACTGGATTCCCTGCCTCCAGTTTGCCATCTCTCTGACCCATCCTTAATATCTATGGCATCAAATTCAAATAGAAATGGAGACCACAGCCATACATAAGAATCCCTGCAATCTACAAATGGTTTTAAAATGTAATATTATGTTTTGTTTTATTTTGTTAATTATTTCTCAATTACATTTTAATATGGTTTAAACCACACTTAGGAGAGTTGTGAAACACATGTGGCCCTTGTTTGATTCATTTACTTTAAACAATTGCCTGATTTCACTATTCCTAATTCTATCCTTAAGCACCAAAAAGAACCGTGCTAACCCATATCCAGGGATTTCTGTAGTTAGATTCACCATATGGTTATCTTTGTTTGACAGAGTTTTTTTAAAGTAACAAAAAGTCTGTAGCAAAAGAATTACAGTCCAAATTCAAATAAACATTTATTAAGTATGTATGAAGACTTGTGCTAGATGTTTCTGATAAAAACATAAATACACATAGACCTTTCTCTCAAAGAACTTGCAATTTAACTTGAACATATAGACAGACATTCATAACACAAGACAAATGTTACAGCTAAGTAATATGAAAGAAAAATTGAGGAAGATGAGATCACTTATAAAGAGAAGAAGAAGTCATAAGAGGTTTTGTAGATGAGTCTATCCAGGCATAAGAGAAAATGTGAGCAAAGACAATGAGACAGAAAGGGAAGGTCAAAATAAAGGAATGGAGTGTGTGGCATGGAATAAGGCTTAAAAGGTAGATTGGAATTAAACAATAGGGTCCAATTTTTCAGGAAGTTTATTTATTATTTCGTAGACAGTAGGATGTCATTAAAGGGTTTTGACTAGAATGATGAGATGAGGCAGTTGTGTAAAGTAGAAAGGTCAAACAGATAGGCCACAGACCACATGTGGCCCCACAACAGGCCTGAATGTGGCCCAAACCAGATTAAAATGCAACTGGAAAGTAATTAATGAAATAAATTAAAAATAAAATAAAACATAGATAATAATACATTTTAAAATTAAGTCGATGCACAGCTTGTGGGGATCCTTATATCTGGTAGGGACCCCCATTTCTGTTTAAATTTGACACTAAAGGATAAGTTAGATAATTGATAAATTGGAGGCTGGGAAGCCAGTTAACATGTACTGGTAAGCAGTGGCAAGAATTTAAGCTGAAGTGATGGTCATGGGGATGGGAGCAGAGAAACTAAAGAGATCCATGCCAACTCCAGTTGATCCCACTTCAGTAAGATGAATTCTGAGGACACTTATTTAGCTCTGGCAGCATGAATTACTGCTGCTAAATATCCAAACCAATCAGAACTAGGAATCACTGGAAGCAGATGGATTGCCTCATCTGATTCTATGGCAGAGACTCTCATAATGTGTTTGAGAGCTTCTACAAAGAAAGGAGGCATTAGCTGCTCATCCTGTGGAAAATATGAAGAAAGGGTTAGCAACTAAAGAGGAACCTGTGAATTTCTGAAATGTGGTTTGGACATAATGGCTGAGCAAGCCTTTTCCCTAGGGAAAAGAAAGGTTATTCACAGAGAGAAGCAGTTAGCCTTATTGCTGAGAACTACTTGGGATCGTTGAGAATAAGGACACTTTCATTTGTAACCCCCACACACACACATCCAGTGTAGTAGAAATTTAGTAAAGTTTGCTAATTAATTAATTGATTTGTGGCTATTCAATTCTCCTGAATAAGATTGGTAAAAATTACTCTTTGGGGAAAGAGACAGAAAAATTGAAAAAAATTAAAATTTAAAAATAAATAATTAACCTTCAAAAACACTCTTCCCTTGGAAATCCAGAAACTCTTACACCACCATTTCTCCATATCCTGGACAATTTCCTTAATCTTGCTGCCTAGCTAGACTGGTTTTTTCTCTTTTATTTGCGTATCAATTTTTCTCTCTTTTTTTGGACCTCCTTTCCAAATTTCCTTTCTCCACTGCTTATTTCCATATCACTCTCTTGCTTTCACTTTTGTGTTTTTCTTGGTAGCACAAAATGGATGCCCATCCAAGCTCATTAGACAAAAGCTTCAAAGATGCCTTGCACTTTCTCTCAGTTCCTAGCCTGACCTACATTAATGCTTCCAGCAGTGAACTCAGAGAGTCTAAAGCAGATGATATTAAGAGGAAGAGGGGGAGGAGGGGGAACCAAAAGGAAAAAGTCTCCTAACCCCTTAATTAGTGCCTCATTAGTGAAAAGCTCTACATTAGAGAATAACAATGCTGCTGCACTGTGCTGAAGCTCCAATTAAAACTTTGGTGCTCCGTGCACATTTCTATATGTTTCTGTTTACAAATTATTCCAAAAGGAGACCAGCACATAAGTTTCCTTCACCGGAAAGAACTGCTGTGGACCCTGGTTATTAAAATCAAATCCTGAGTTTTAAGAAGTCATAAGGCATGTCTCTAAGGCCTCTCATTTGCAGCCCAGCATGATAGGGATCAGTCTAAGGAGACACCAGGAGGCAAGCATTGTATGTGAATAATTATATGCTGATTCTGAAACATTTTTTTCCTTTACACAGTCAAAACCAATAAATAAATAACTGTTAAACCAAAAAGTCTAAATAATGGTCTGATGAATACAGGATGGAAATTTGTGTAAGGATTTTTTAGGGGCAAAATCCACTATGTTGTTGAACACACAGAGACACACGCGCATATTACAGAAATTACATGAAGAAATTTGCCTACTCCTATGGCTCCAAGAATTTAAGGGCCAACAGACTGGCTGATAATAGAAAAGCTGAGTCAATTAATTGTGTTGTTTAAAAATTTGCCCCCAAATCAAAGTTCAACTAAAGCCAGAATTTTAAGTCTAGAACACACAATGAAAGCCTCCATTTGGATTTCAGAAATGTTTTTCCTCTCATTAGGATATGATCTCAGTGCATGCAAATATCTCCTAGTATAAAGGGTGCAGAAGACAACTTAGGACACTTATCAAATTAGAAAGGCTCCAGAAGAAAGATAAATGCAAAGATGATCAAAGGACAGAGAAGTGTCTTCACAGTGCCTGATGTATAAGTGCTGAGTAAATGTTTGTTGATTGATTTCCATGTGAAGAGAAACCCAAATAAGGAGGACTCTAGTTTTAAAAAGCTAGCAAGATTTATGAAATGATCCAATATGTGATAAGATAAAAAGAAATTTATTCACAAAATCTTTGAGAATTTGAACAATGAGGAAACTCATAAAATAAAAGATACTAAGTAACTTTTTATGCCTCCTCTTCTGCAAAATCAACATAGAACAAAAAAGATTTTGCCATAACAAGAACAAACCTTTTATCTAATGCATCATTTCTTTTTTGCTCTGGTGTATAAGGAATCCCAGTGAGGAAAATGCCTTCTCCCTAAGCAAATCAAGAAATGTCCTGCAATGTAGTCTTAGGGAGTTGCTTGGGATACTGAGTTTTTAAATTCTGATCCATGATTGGATGACCCAATCAGTAGTATTGAGTTGCAACTACTCCTGAAGCTCTTTTTTCTTTTTTCCTCCCTCTTTTCTCTCCTCTCTGTCTGTTTCTGTCTCTATCTTTCTCTATGTTTCTATCTTTCTATCTCTGTCTTTCTGTTTCTTTTTCTGTCTCTTTCTCTCTGTGTCTCTATGTCTCTCTGTTTCTCTGTGTCTCTCTGTTTCTGTGTGTGTGTGTGTGTGTGTGTGTGTGTGTGTGTGTGTGTGTGTGTGTTTATCTTTCATTTTGCTGTGGAGAGTGCTAGACCTGCTATCACAAGTTTAATTTCAGTTTCAGACACCATCAGTGTAGCCCCGACCAAATCATTAATCTGCTTGCTTCAGTTTCCTCATCTGTAAAATGGGATCGATAATAGTACTTATGTTCCAGGGTTCTTGGGAAAATAAAATGAGATAATATTTATAAAGTGCTTCACAAACTTTAAAGTGTTATGTAAATGTTAACCATTATTATTATTGCTTCTTATTTTTTACTAGATATCTATAATTAAGAAAAAAAAAAAAGAAACACATTTCTAGCCATCTTCTGCCTTCAACTCACAAATGAGGCCAAAGGAATGAAAGGTATTATGTAAAGTGACCTCTGCCTTTCCTATTCTGTGAATTGTAGAGCTCTGGATTGAAGTGTGTCCTTTATATTTCTGTGTCCAGACTAGTGAATCATCTGCCTTTTCTTTCCCAGATGAGCAAAGAGAACAGGGCCATTAGAATAGTATGTCAGAGCTGCTGGTGTCAAGAGCTGTTCTTCCAACAATAAGATACTGATGAGTCAGTGTTGCTGGGTCATACCTTGCTGGGTGGGAAATGTATCTCATTCTCAAATGGCTCAGAATCTTCTCATCATTGGGAAACCAAATCATAGCAAATAGATTATGAAACTAATACTGATTTAGCATAGAGTAATAACTCCCTTCTCTCTAGTACATTCAGATTTACAAAGCATTTCCCTCTAAAATAACTTTCATGTTAGCTGTGAAGATATTGTTATACCCATTTCATAGATTTTAAAACTGAGCCTTAAAGAGGTTAAAAATTTTACCTATCTCACAGCTAGTATATGTTGAAGCTACTACTAATATCTAGCATTTATGTAGTCTTTTAAAGTTTGCAAAGCTTTTTACATATGTTACCACATTTGAGCTCAGGTCACCTGTCTACATATTCTTATCAGGATAATACCCTTGCCTAAGATTGTCTTTTAAACCTCTGGGAACAGGACAAGAAAAGGAGTCTGATGTGAGAAATTAATTCTGTAGCTTGAGGTAGGAAAAAAGGAACTAATGATTCTTTTTTATCCTTGTATTTTGTTGTTGTTTAATCATTTTTTAAATTGTGTCTAACTCTCTTTGACCCCATTTGGGGGTTTTCTTGGCAGAGAAACTGGAATGATTTGCCATTTCCTTCTCCAGCTCATTTTACAGATGAGGAAACTGAGGCAAATAGGGTTAAGTGACTCGTCCAAGGTCACATTGTAAGTGTCTGAGGCCACATTTGAACGCAGATTCTCCTGACTCCGGAGCCAGCACTCTATCCATTATGTCACCTAGCTGCTTCAATCCCTAACATAGATTTTGCATATAACTCTTTCTTCCTACTCTGTGCTTACCCCTAAACCCAGTAAAAAAATACCCCCCCAACTTTACAACAAATACCTTTAATCCCAATCCCACTAAACTGTAACCTTCATCAAAACATTCCCCAACTCTGAAGAAAAGTACCTCCCCTTAATAAAATTCCTCAGTTCTAGCCATTAGTACTGTTCCTGACAACAGACTTCCCCAACCCAAACCACAAATGCCTTTTCTACCTTGATAACCTAATTGCTTAACTTTTGCATTTTAATTCATATATACCTTTTACATCCTCATCTGTGCATACATTTTGTCCTCTGTACCCACTAGAAAGTAATATCCTTGAGCAGAAGAACTACTTTGTTTTTTGTCTTTATATTCTTAACACCTACAATATGTGGCACAGAGTAGGTACTTAATAAATGTTTGTTTAATTTAATTGGTCAAGAACTCCCAATCCTGATGGTAAACAGCTCCCAGTCCTGCCCAAGGGCCCTTTGCAATCATGATCATAACCTTGACTACAGACATGCTAATTTTTATCAAGACCTTCTTCATTTCTGACTCTAAGACCCTTTCCAATCCTGACTGAGACCCTTTTAATTGTGGCCTTAGGTTTGGCCACAAACCTAACATTTCCATTGGTAGCCACAATCTTGTATCTATGTATCACTTTGATAAAAGAAGAGGCAGGCTGGTAAAATGGATGAACCCCTGGATTTGGAGTCAGAGGAAGTGAGTTCCTATCTTAGGTCTTCTAAATACTACCCTTGTAATTATGTCAGATCCCTATAGCCAACATCCATGCAAGGGTTGACCTATGGCATCAGATGGATGCATATGGTCTTAACCTGGAATCCATGGTGCTCTGAAGCTTGATCCAATGAGCTAGATTTCCTCATATCCTGCTGCAGCTCACATTCCTTCCAAATATGTAAGATGCGGGGCAGAGAGCACAGCATCCCCACCGCCATTTTGCTTACTCTTTGGTCTTTTAGTTCACATTTCCATGATTTGTGGGAAATGTTTAAATAAGGATTAATGTTGCTTCTCTTGCTTTCAGATGGTTTTCCTTTGGATTCATGTTAGATACAAAAAAAAAAGATTAATATATATTAAAAAGTCCTGTCCATGGAGAGCTGGGGTTTGACTCCATGTGGAACTCCCATCATTATGTTCAGCTGCCTGCTCACAAACTGCTTTAAGGTGCTTTGGCATCAGCTGATTGCCCTGCTATTGTGCTCAGAGAGCCCTTGGATCATACTAAGTATTTCTTTGGTCTGAAACATCCCTTGAGGTCCAGTAGACTTTACAAAATCTCATTCTGAGCTCTTGTCTACAAAGATCTCTCAGGTTGCCTCATTTGTTGTTCTGGCTGGTGGCATGAGCCAATGCCATGATCCAGATCCTTAGATTTTCCTGAGATCTCAGTTCCTAAAAGGGCAGTTGTTACCTCTTGGAGCCTTAAAAATACTGCTTATTATTTAGGCTGAATTGGGTTGCTTTATGATACTAATTTGGGGAAGGCATATAATATGATATTCTTCTTTAGGAGCAAATTCACCTGTTTGTCTTCTTGAGTGTCTTAAATTAAATCTTCCCTTTTGAAAAGAGAGTCAGTTTATGTTGAATTGCTCTTGCCAAGAAAACCCTATGGCCTATGGGGTCAAAAAAGAGTGAGACAGAAGAATTGAATGACTAAATAACAACAAATCCCAAAGATACATGGATAAGAAAAATCTTTCACTATGGATCTGAAAGCTATGGAATTAAAAACTATATGCATGTTGCAGAGAAGTTATTAAATAGATTTTATCCTGAAGTGCTAAGCATATTCTAAGAATTTTGCTGCAAATACCTTCAGGCTTTGTGAGGTAACAATATTTTTTAATGCGGGACCTAACTTAGGGTAGTGATTTAAAATACTATTATGCTGACCCAGAGAAGAAAGTGAGCATTTAAGTTTTTGAAATCTTATTTTTGCTGATTATGTATATTTATACATCACCCTCATTTCTAAACATATCCCTCACCTTCAACCAAAGAAAATCCATTGTAACAAAAGACTAAAAAAAGAAAGAAAAGCATTAAACAACTTTTAAACAGTCTATGTAGTATCTCACAGCTTTCCTTACAAAGAGAAAAGGGAAGTTGTGTTTTCCAATTTTTCTCTGTGGTCAGATTGAAGAAGGGACCCCAAAACTCTAGCCACTAATCTAGACCACTCAAATAACATCAATATTTAGTCATAATAATCACATGGTGTTAATTTTTTTTCTTTACAACTCCAATGTTATAGTCATTGCTTATGTTATTCTTATTTTACCCAATATCATCTTATATGTGTTCCCATACCTTTTCTGAATTTTTCATAGTCATCATTTCTTACAGTTACTCCATTACCTTCACACTCCACAATTTGTTTGGTGATTTCTCAACTGATAAGCATCTGTTTTACTTCCAGTTCTTTGCTATAGCACTTTAAAATGCTAGTATTATTTATTTATATATAGTAGCTTTCTTTCTGTCTTTAACTTCCTTCCAATGTGTTCCTAGAAATGAAATCTCTTAGGTCACTTTCACCCAGAGATAGATATCTTTGTCCCTTTTTGAAGGCATGATTCCAAATTGAAAAAAATTCATTTCGTAACATTCTTTTTTACATCTTATTATTTTACATCATAATAATGATTCTATACTTCAATTGTTCTATGATCTCATTGATATAAATATTTCTTCCACTTCTTGCAGAAGACAAGCAATCTACCCATTCTTTCTCCTATACCACTGTTATCCATATCTTTTCCTAAATATTCCATACAGAATCTATCCACTGTAGTAGAGGTTTTGCTCTGCATTTTTCATATTTTGTTAATACCAGTGCAAAACTCTATTGTTCATTTATTTTCATTCATTTTTGACTGGATCTCCCCTTTATCTGGATATATATATATATATATATATATATATATATATATATATATATATATATATATATGAAGTCTTTTATGACACTTCCTGTACATGTCATTGCTGGTAAACTGCTTCAGTCTGTTTATATCCACTCTACAGACATTTCATTGTTCTTTATGACATCTAAATTTTTATTCTTCTGAAGTTGTGATGCTCCTTGATTTGTGGCAAAATAGCACTACAGAAAGAGCACTTGTGTTGAGCTTTGGCAACAGGAAGCAACTTGGGATCACTGAGAACACTGCTCAATTTCCCCAAAACAATCCAGGTTGTCTCCACCTCCTATTCAATTCATTGTCTGCCATGCTTGTCCAAGAGAAGTGTAATGATGGATTAATTCAATATCCTGTCAATACAACTGCCTGTCACAGGCTAGACAATATTTATTTTTCATCGACTTGTTTGTTCCTGTGTAGATTACTAGGTTGATATCTTAATGACTATAGGTCTCACAAGAAGGTTCTATAGTGTTCTAGAGTCATCCTTGAAGTTCCATGTCCCTTTTCCCTTTCATGTCCATTCAGCTACCAAGAATTTTGAAATTACCTCCATCCCCTTTTCTTCACTCATATGATCACCTCCTCCTCTCTAAATTAGATTCTAATCTCCTTTTGTCTGGACAGTTTTAAAACCTTCCAACTAGACTTGTTAATTCTAGTTTCTCTCTCTTTTACTTTTTCTCCATCTTCCATATAACTACCAAAGTAATTTTCCTAAAGCATGGATCTGACTATGTAATTTTTCCCCTTATCACCACAGCTCCAGACAAATAGTTCCCTATTGCTTCTAGGATAAAATATACATTCTTCATCTTCAAAGCTCTTCATGATTGAACTTTAATCCCATATCTATTTCATATTATTTTGTATTCAAGCCAAATTGGCCTGTTTGCTATTCAATGAATTCCTTACTTTATCTCTATCTTCTTAGCTTTAACACACTGTTCCTTATTTTTGAAATGTACTTCCTCCATGCCTTTACCTTTTAGTCTTCCTAGCTATCTTCAAGGCTCATTTCATATGCAACCCCCTCCATGAAGTCTTTCCTGATTCCATTGTTAGCACTTACTGCCTCCTCAATTTATCTTGTAAAAAAAAAGAAGAAGAAAGAAAGAAAAAACATGGTATAAAGGAAGTATAACCATGATTTGGTTATTCTTTCTTAACAGAGACAGGAGTTTGATGGGTAATATGTAAGACAGTAAGAAAAGAACTACATTGGAAATCAGAAAGGGTTCATATCTCAGTTCTTCCGTTGCTTACTTTATCCCCTATCACTGGAAAGACCCTCTTTGGGTACCGATTTTTTCCTCTCCAAAATAAATGAGTTGGACTATCTAGTTTCCCTTCTAGGTTCCTTTCAACTACAAACTTTATGATTCTTTGAAGTTTGCTGTAAGGTATCTCAGCAACTTCTCTAAAGGTTTCCCTAAAGACAGGCAGCCTAAAGCTTCACCTCTCCTGGGCCTTATTCTTCCTTCCTGTGCCAAGCCCCAAAGGGGAGGTCCACAGCAACAGCTGTTAGTCACTGATGCTGTGAAAAGAAATAGCAATTTCCTTATTGATCGCTTTCCTCCTGCTAACGGCTTGAAAATAAGAATGATGTTGTGGCTGTATGTGGCTCAGTGCTCCAATTTTGTTCATTGAATTCACAGGTTATTCCTCCTCTCCTTTTGTTTCTATCTCTTTTTCTCCAGAGTCCCCTTACTTCAAGGACATTAGTGTTCAGTACCAAGATAGACTAAAAACAATTTTCTTTTGTTCTCTGCCCAAATCTGTGTTTGTAGACCTTATGACTACCCCCCAGACAAAAGAGACACTGCAAAAAGGGGGCTGTCTATGTGCCAATTTCTGAAATTTACCATTTACCAATTACCTTTTTACTTGGGCACTGTCTCCTTTAATTAAACGTTAAAGGCTTTCTTATCAGCATGGGAGCCCATTTCCCTCACTTAGAGCCATCTCCTTTTCCCCCTAAATTGGCTGTGGCATGCCATAATAAAAGAGAAAAACTACGGCTTCATCGGGTCATTCAGAGGAACTGACATTAACTCGGGAAGGTCCTCTCTGAAAGGAGGCATTCAATTAAACTTTATTGCAGCTCAGCAACTTGAGGCCATGCGTGTGAATCTCAATAGCTGGGCTGAGGTTTTAAAATTGCAGTGGAACTCATCATTTTTGCAGGGTTCTGACTCTGGAGAAGGGGTTCTGTCTGTGCTTATGCTGGGAAGCCTGGTTTCCAAAAATACATTTGCTGGAGGATTCCAGATGAGGTTTTAAAAATATAAATTCAAGATGTCAGCATAGAATAATGAAAAGAGCACTATATGTATAGTCAGGGGAGCTGGATTCAAAGTCTGGTTCTTCTGTTTTAAAATGGGTTTGTCTTTGGGCAAATAATTCACCTTTTATGAGCATTAGTTTCCTTATCTGTAAAACAAATTAAACCAAAATTGGGTCAAACCAACAATTTCTTTCAGTTTCACAACCTGTGAGACCTATGTGGTACCAAAATCAGGGAGTCAGGGCAAGGGCAGGAAAACTAAGTGTCTTGCTAATAGTCCTGAAGAATGTCTTTAGATCATCTCAGCCTATAGGAAACAAATAAAAGCAGGAAAAGTCTAGGCTTCTGGGTTGGTGTTTAGAATAACCCATTCTTTGACAATAGAATCAAAGCAATTCCTTGGGATTCTACTACTTAGGTCACATTGATTGGTAAGGGGATGAGAAGGAACAGATGGATCACTGTCCAAAGACCCAATTACCAGCTGCCTGATGCCTGGGATCATCTGGAAGATAAATTGCCCCTTTACCTGGATTCCATAGGGTGTAGAGAAGTACATTATGTGTGCCATGTCTGTAAAGTCTCTGAACCTTGAAGTTCTTCCTGCTTCAGATAAAACATACAGAGAAATCCCTGAAGGTCTCCCTCTCAGTGGAAACTCCTTTAACTATGAAAGTTTTCCCTCTTTCAGAGTAACTTCCTTTTCTATCACTGGAGGTCCCTAAAATCCTCTTCCTTTTCTGAGTAGATCTTTTTGTGGTATCCCTGAAAGTCCCTCTCTCCAGGTAGAATAAGATCCAGAAGAGACTCCCTCCCCAGAGATGTGAAACCAAGGTCTATAATCTCTCTGGGTACAAAGTTGCCAAGTACACTATGCCTACTCATCTGAGAGTACCTACTACAGTACAATGCAAAAAACATTTATAATGTGCCTACTACATGCCAGGCACTATAATAGTAAGCACTGAAGATACAAAACCAAAATAGACTCTGCCTTTAAGTTACTTATATATTATTGGAGAAAACCTACATGGATATAAATGAGAAAATATAAAATACACTCACAAGAAAAACAAAGTGAGGAGAATGAGGAGGAGAGGCAATGAGGAGAATCAGGAGAAGCAGGAAAGGCCTGCTTCTGTTTGAGGTAGTGCTTGAACCAATCTGTGAAGAGAGTTAGGAGTTCCACTATGCAGAATAACCCAATTTGGTCAGAGTGAGTAGGAAGCAATGGGAAATCAATCCAGAAACATTGATTGGAATCAGATTGTAAAGAACCTTAAGTACCGAATTGGGGCAGGAGGTGGAAATGGGATTAGGTTGTATTTTATCTCAGATTCAATGTGGAGCTTCTGAAGTTTCTTGGAAAAGGGGACAATATGGTAATACCAGTTCCTTGGAAATATTACTTTTGTATCTTTGTGGAAGAGGAGTTGGTGAAGAGAGATCCTGAACACAGGGACCAATTAGGTGACTAGTGTAACTTTTTAGGTAAAGGTAATAAAGCTCCAAATTAAAGGGCAGCCATGTGAATAGAGAGAAGGGATGGATGTGAGAGATGATTTAGAGGTATAATTGACAAAACTTGGCAACTGTTTGGGAGATGAGTGAAAATAAAAAGTCAAGAATAACTGAGGATACAAGTCTGAAGGATGGGAAAGATGGAGATATCTAAGGATGAAGAGTGAGTTTAGGGGAATGAAGGAAGTAAAGAAAGAAGGAAGGAAGGAAAGAAGGAAGGAAAGAATAAAGGAAAGAAGGAAAGAAGGAAGAAAGGAAGGAAGGAAGGGAGGGAAGGAGAGAGGAAAGGAAGGAAAAGAGAGAGGCGGGGGGAGAGAAGGAAGGAAAGGAAGAAGGAAGAGAGAGGAGAGAGGGAGAGATAAATAGGAAGACAGATAACCCATGCAAACTGATAAAATCACTAAGAATGTAGAAAAGTAAGAGAAGAGAATCTAGGAATGAGACCTAGGAGACATCCACACATAGAAGAAGGTGAGAGACATGGTTGATAATTCTGCAAAGGAAACTAAGAAGGATCAGTCCAATAGGTAGCAGAAGAACAAGTAGATAAAAATGTCATGAAAACCTGGGGAGAACAGAATATCCAAAAGCAAATGTCAAACACTCCAGAAAGATAGATATAAGGGCTCAGAAAAGATTATTAAATTTAGTAATTAGGAGATAATTGGTAACCTTGAAGAAAGCCATTTCAGTCAAGTGAGAGAGTCAGAAGCCAAACGCAAAGGGTTCAGAAGAGCAGTGAGGAAATAGAGGTACCACATGGAGGAAGTTTTGTGTTTGGTTGGTTTGGCTGATTATATCATATATACCTTATTCTCTAGTCTGACACTACCATTACTTTGGTGCAATCCCTCCCTCACACCTAGATTAAACTAGCCTAGTGGTGAATCTTTCTGCCTCATCTCTTCCCTCTCCAGTCATTGGAGTCCAGTCCATTCAGTCACCAAAGTGATCTTCCTAAAGCACAAGTCAAACTATGTCATATCCATAATCAATCAATTGCATTGGCTCCCTATCACCTCCAGAACCAAATCTAAAGTCTTTTCAAATAATATTCTCAGATGTTTAATATGATTGTATATGTATAACCTCTATCAGATTGCTTGATATCTTGGGGAGGGCTAAGATGGGAGGAGAAAAGATGGAAATCAAAATATTATAAAAGTAAATGTTGAAAACTATCTTAGCATGTAATTGGGGGAAAAAATTAAGTGGAAAAAAAGAGACCAAAGAAAGAGAAAGAAGATTCAAAAAAAATTATATTGTCAGAATACTGTTTTAATGTTTTAAAATGCATTGAGAATATGTAGGACTTAAAAGAAACCAATTATATGGAAATGGAATTACCAAAATATTTTTTTAAGTTCATGGACCCATTCACCTCTGATCTAAATATACAAGCTAAACTTCAAATGAGAAGAGTTTACTTGGTGATAGCAACAGCAGAAAAGTCTAGAAATCATAGTGGAGATCAAGTATTCCAGCTCCTTCTTCTGGTCTGGTTTTTTGAAGGAGATTAGCAAAAGTAAAAACAGCAATGAAAACGAGCTTTCAGGAGGAAGTGAAAATTCTGTGAAGAAAGAAGCTGGGAGGCATATGAGAAGACATCTAGGTTGAAAGAATGTTAATAATGAAGGCAGGGGGCAGCTAGGTGGTGCAGTGGATAGAGCACCAGGAGGACCTAAGTTCAAATCTGGCCTCAGACACTTAACACTTGCCAGCTGTGTGACCCTGGGCAAGTCACTTAACCCCAATTGCCTCAGCATAAAAAGAAAATAATAATAATAATAATGAAGACAGGCTTCCATACAGCATAACAGAAAGGGTGATTAAAAGAGGAAAGGGATTGGTATGGTGGAAGACTGGGTTGATAAGGACAGAGAGCAATGAGAGGTAATGGGGGGAAGGTGAGGTTCTTCCTTTTTTGTATTTGTGTGTGGGAGGGGTGTTTGCTTCAGGAGACTACCTGCCTAACTTGTAGGGACCGGGGGGAGTTGGAGAAACAAATTTGTTTACTATGAAATTGTGGATGCATTAGTTGCTAGGGGCATTGAGGGGGGATAGTCGTAGGTGCTCCATCTCAAAACTTCAGAGAGTTGATGGGAATTCAGACTGAAATATCAAGTCCCTAGTAACTCACTAATGATACCAGTTCTGTTGCTTCTGGGTTGTTAATCAGTCAATCAATAAACATGTATTAAGCTATTATTTTGTGACAAGTACTATGGTATGGATTGGGGATACAAGAAAGGAGATACAAAAATAGTCTTTGTTCTTAATAAATTCACATTCTAATAGGGGAGACAACATGCAAATAATTACACATATATTATATATACAGCTTTTTTTTTTCTGTTTACTCTTTTTGGTTATATCCAACTCTTCATGAGCCCATTCAAGGTTTTCTTGGCAAAGATACTGAAGTGGTTTGCCATTTATTTCTCTATTTCAAGATGCCTGAATCTCTTATCTGGCTGCATTAGAGCTTTCTCTGAGGTCTTAGTTGCAATTATGAGCAATTAGGGTGGGATTAATTTTTAATCTTTTTCGGCCCCTCCCCCCATAGCATTAATAAGTCCATGATTGATAGAGTCTTGCAATAGTTGATGCCAGACATTCAAATCTCAAGGCATTCCTACTTAGGTATGGGTTAGACTATATGACCTCTGAAATTGCTTCTAATTCTGAGATTCTTTATATGTATGTGAATCAGTCAAGTATTACCATGCACTTTTGCTAGGTATACAACAGTCCTGCTTTCAAAGAGCTTTCATCTTAGGAGGGTAGACAGTATGTCCATATATGCCAGAGATATATGTATGTGCATATGAAACATATATAAATTAGACACAAGGTAATCTTGAAGGAGAAGGCACTATCAGCTGGGAGGACCAAGAAAGGACTCTTATAAAAGAAGGCCCTTAAGAATCATAAAAGAAAGCAGGAATTCTAAGAGGTGGGGATGAGGAAGAAAATAATATAAGAAATGGAGTCTGTGTGTACGTTTTGGGACCATGAGTTTCCAATGTGGTAGCTAAGGACTGGACGTTCTCAGGTTCATTGATCAGCCAAACTGAGTAATTTAGGAATAACTAAAGACAGAATTCACTTTGACTCTCTGCATTGGTCATTGCATTGGTCCCTTGAGGACAGGAATAGTGTCTTATACATTTTCATAGTCTTAGTTGTAAGTAGCGTCCTAGCAGGTAATAGAGAATTTGAGGTGGAGGATGGTGATGACAATGGTGAAGAAAATTGTAAAGTTAATGAACAATCCCCAAATTAATCAAATTCTCCCATTGATTTTGTGTTACTGGAACAAGACTTGATCAAAATACCATTTGCACAGATTCTGCCAAATCAGAACAAGGCTGAAAACAAAAGATTGTTTCTGCTTCCTTTCAATACTTCCATGTTTTTTACTGCCAATGCTAACTCCCCTGCTGCTCTCTGGTTAAGTTTTTTTATTTTTTTTTTCTGATGGATTTAATCTCCACACATTTCTCTGCTCCCAATCCATATACATGGAGTGTCCCCCTGAGTCAATGTAAAAATCATCTCTTTGCTGCCGAAATTAAATAAAGCTAAATTAACAGGCCGTGTTTGGGGACTATCTGTCCACACTGAGGAACTGAAACGTGGCTCAGAGCTGAATGTATTATTAACAAAGAGGGCAAGAGGCTGTGTAGCTGCCGGGTGAAGGTCAGTGGTGACATCTATAGCTATGGTGATTGCTGGACCCAGAGTCCAAGCTCCAGGGAGCAGGGCTGCTGAAAGGAGACCATTATTTCTTACGCCTTTTAAATCCTGGGTTCTTCATATTTGAGAATAACACTGATGTTCTCATATTGGCAATACACATGCTCCAGTTGTACAGTGGAAGAAAGCTTAACTCCTTGACTGAGAGTCAAAAACTTGTCCCTAATTTATGAAATGGTGGACAAATCTCTGGGTTTCATTCTTTCATCTGTACAATGTGGGACTTCTTTCATTCCTTTCTAAGAGAAGCATTGATTAAGCATCTGCTGAGTGCAAGATGCGATAGCCAGCAATGGGTTAACTCACCTCCAAGTTGAATGTTTTACACATCTATGAATGAACAAAGGCATTAGAAATGGCGTTAGAAGCCTTGTGGTAGGATCTGGCAAACTCTGAGTGCTGGAGACCAATGACACAAGCAGGTGATGGGGAACAGGGTATGACTCAGAATGTGTTGTCAAGGATAAAACTATCTTTAATCACAGGTTGCTGTCACCATCATCCAGTCCTTTGCTTAAAGTGCTGTATAAATTCTAATTTTCCCTCTCATACACTGTACATATCAGCCAAACTATTTCTATACACTAAATTTTATTTTTAATCTCCACGTTTTTGCATTGGCTGCCTTTCCTAAAAGGCTTCTCCTCTTGCTTTTATTTGATGGTTTTTAGGAATAAGGAGATGGTAGATGGTAGTCCTCTGCACTTCTGGGCTGTGGTCACATTACATCTAGAGTATTTTCTTCAATTTTGGGCACCACAGTTTAAAAAAGGCATGGATAAGCTGGAAAGAATAGCTGGAACAGAGAAGGGTTTCATTTCCTTGTCACCTGAGGAGCTTCATATTTGGGAACTACCATTTGCATAACTGTTGTCCTTTCAAATACTCTGGCTTCTAAGTTTACTAACCTCTTCCTCTCTTAAGATCTCTGTCCCTTCCCTCCACCTCAGTCACATACAGGGATGTCCATGCCCTTGATCCCTTCATCTGCCTCCACAATCCACAACTCTGAAATTCTTCTATTTTGAACCAGTTTTTCCGGTGTCTCAGGACCCTTCCTGAACTCACGATTCCTTATTACCCCATCTCCACTCACTTTATCCCTTGCTATTTTCCTAGGTCATTTGCCTGGCTCTGATCTCACTTTCTCCTCTTTTTAATCTTGACTCTATTTAGTAAAGTTAAACTCTACACCATCCTGTACCCTTGTGGCCTTTGGCTCCCTATCTGTCCCTCCCTCATCCCTTCTCATACCTCACTCCCTGGATCATTGCCACCAGCAGTCTTTCCTGCTGTTGTTACTGAATACTACAATTGGGTCTACCATTCACTGATTTTTACTCTTTAGATCCAACTGAGTCTTCTCTCCTGCCCACCAATGCCCTCACCCTCGTAAGATTTTTTCCTATACCATATTTTCCACATTGTTCTAAATTGTCTCCTCCCCCTTCTCTCCCTCCATTTTCTTGACAGAAAATGTTACTTTATATTTCACCAAAAACCCAGAGACCATGCACCATGACCTTTCTTCCCTCAATTTTACATTTCACATTACCTCAGCATCAATTCCCTTATCTTCACTTAGGATCATTGATTTAAAACTAGAAAAAATACTTAGAAGTCACAGAATCTAATTTCTTCATTTTACAGATTAGAAAACTGAAGTTTAGAGTTAGAAGTTGCCCTTCTGGAGTATTCTGAAATTAAAAATTACTCGCCTAATGTCATATAACTAGTGTCAGAGATGAAATGAATGAATGAATGAAAAAATATTTATTAAGTGCTTGCCAAAATCCTTGGGGATAAAAATACAAGTAAGCAATATAGTTCCTTTTCAAATAGGGGAAGATAATATAAATAAGACAGTGATGTCTAAAGAATAGTGTTTTAACTAGGAAATCAGAGGAATGGTGAATGGAGTTACAAGAAAACTACTAAAAAGTTCCTTTCCAAAACAAAACAAAAAGAGAGAGAGAGAGAGAGAGAGAGAGAGAGAGAGAGAGAGAGAGAGAGAGAGAGAGAGAAGAGAAAGTTCCTTTCTGGAAATGGTAGAGTGAATTTCATTACTGTTCTCTTACTATATTTGTAAGGGGGGGAGAAGGAGTATTAAGGAGACAGGGTATGCATATTTCAAAAAACTAAATAGAAAAAAGAAAAACAGAAAAGGAAAATAAAGCAAAATAAAAGAGAACATTGTCATGTGCCCAGCAGAACATCAAGGAAGATTGAGGAATATATAACAATGAATTTCCAATTCAAGAAAGTACACATATATATATATGCAATTATATTCAGGAGTGTCCATCTTTGTTGTACACATCTTTTACTTTAGTCTTTTTTCTCCTTTCATCCCCCATTCCTCTCCAAGCAAGCAATAGTTAAGCACAATATATTTAATAGATATATACATATACACGTATATACATTCACACCTATCCACATACACATTTATCTTTATACACATATGCATAGAGCAACATGCATACATCTCTATATATACTCAGACACACGCACATATTAGTATGATATATAATGTAGATTTCTCTCCTGATTGGATCTTTGTTTGATTTAATCTAAGATCAATGATTACTAACTGTACTTTTTTTCCTAATAAATCTGGCTCCTGCTCCTTTATATAGTGTGTGTATATATATATATATATATATATATATATATATATATATATATATATCTTCTTGCGTTGCTATTACCTAACTTCCCCCCACCCATGGATCTCTCCCTTGTCTTTTTCCCTTCAACCCCTCCACCCATCCCTCCCCTTTGATTACTTTATATCTTTTGGAGAATATCCTTCATGGTATCTACCTAATGTTGCCTATTTAACCCATTTTTGATGTGAGTAGGTTTTCAGATTTCCAAGTTCTCCTCCCCGCTCTAATGCCTGGGTGTCTTTTCTTTTTCTGCATCTCGTTTATATAAATCTTTTTTGGGGGGAGGGCTATCCAATATCAATGTTAAAAATATAGTATACACTTCCATGTAAAAAACATAAATAATTTGTCCATGTTAAGTTCCTTGAAATTAATCTTGGATATTGTCTCATATGTTACATTTCTTTTGAATTCAGATTTGATTGAAAGAAAGTCCTGTCTATGTCCAAAGGGCTACCAAATTGTGCATACCTTTTGATCCAGCATTGTCTCTACTAGGTCTATATTCCAAAGAAATCATAAAAAAGGGAAAAATGTTTTTAGCAGCTCTTTTCGGAGTGTCAAGGAACTGGAAACTAAGTGAATGCCCACTGGCTAGAGAATGGCTGAATAAGTTATGGCATATGAATATTATGGCATATAATTGTTCTATAAGAAATGATCAGTAGGAAAGGCCTGGAGAGACTTCCATGAACTCCAGCTAAGTAAAGTGAGTAGAACCAAGAGAATAATGTCCACAGCAACAAGATTATTTGATGATGTGGCTCTTTACAACAATGAGGTGATTCAGGCCAATTTGAATAACTCTGTGAGGGAAAGAACCATTTGCATCCAGAAAGAGGACTATGTGGAGGCAGAGTGAATCACAACATAGTATTTTCAGTTTTTTGTTGTTGTTTGCTTGCATTTTGTTTTCTTTCTCGTTTTTTCTCTTTTTGATTTGATTTTTCTTGTGTAGCATGATAAATATGAAAATATTTATAGAAGAATTATACATGTTTAACATATATTGGAATACTTGCCATCTTGGCAGAAGAGGTGAGGGAAAGGGAGGGAGAAAAAATTGAAACACAAGGTTTTGCAAGGGTGAATGCTGAAAACTATCTTTGTATGTATTTTGAAAATAAAAAGCTATTATTAAAAAAAAGAAGAAAGTGCCAGATAAAATGCTAATAATTGAGATTTTTTAAAAAAGAAAGTCCTGAAAATCTGCAAGTTTGTTGAATGTCGATTTTCTTTCATTGATAATTTCATATGGATAATTTTGCTGTATATGACATTTTTATCAAAGGCCTAGTTCTTTTGATTGTAGGCATATTTGATTCCAGGACCTATAGTTTTTTACTGTAGCTGCTGAGAAGTCCTGTACAATTGTAATTGTAGATCCAGCATATTTGAATTGTTATTTTTTCTTGTTTCCTACAAAATTTTCTCTTTGATCTAGGGGTTTCAAAATTTGACAAAAATCTCTTTGAGGTAGTGATGGGTAGATTTTTCTTCTATTTCTACTTTCTCCTCATGTCCTCATACTTTGCTTCAAGGCAAATTTTTTGGATTATTTGTTGCATTATTGTGTCAAGGTACTTTTTTGGTCACAGCTTTCAGATAGTCCAATTATTTTTATATTTTCTTCTCTTGATCTGTTCTCCAGATCTGTTATAATATGTTTCACATTGTCTTCTATTGTTTCATTCTTTATAGTGTGTGTGTGTGTGTGTGTGTGTGTGTGTGTATGTGTGTTTAATTTCCTGGTCTCATAGCTTCACTAGCTTCCTCTTGCCCAATTCTAATTTTCTTTCTTTTAAAAAAAATTTTAATAAAGATTTTATTTTCAAAATATATACATAAATAATTTCCAAAACTCACCCTTGCAAAACCTTGTGTTCCAAATTTTCCCTCTCTTCCTCCATTTTCCTCCCCTATACAGCAAGTAATCTAAAATAGATTAAATGTGCAATTCTTCTATAAATATTTCCACAAATATCATGCTGTACAAAAAAAAAATCAGATCAAGAAGGAAAAAATGAGAAAGAAAACAAAATGCAAACAAACAACAATAACAAAAAATAAAAATACTATGTTATAATCTACATTCAGTCCCCACAGTCCTCTCTCTGGTTACAGATGGCGCTCTATCACAAGATCATTGGAACTGGCCTCAATCACTTCACTGTTGGAAAAACCACATTCATCAGAATTGATCACCATATAATTTTTGTTGTTGCTGTGTACAATGTTCTCTTGGTTCTATTCACTTCACTTAGTATCAGTTCATGTAAGTCTCTCCAAGTCTTTCTGAAATCATGCTGCTGATCATTTCTTATAGAGCAATACTATTCTATAACATTCATATACCATAACTTATTCATCCATTCTCCAACTGATGGGCATCCAAACTCAGTTTCCAGTTTCTAGCCACTACAAAAATGGCTGCTACAAATATTTTTGCACATGTAGGTCCTTTTCCCTTTTTTACGATCTTTTCAGGATACAGACCTAGTAGAGACAGTGCTGGACCAAAGGGTAAACACAATTTGATAACCCTTTGGGCATAGTTCCATATTGCTCTCCAAAATAGTTGAATCCATTCACAATTCCACCTACAATATATTAGTGTCCCACTTTTCCATATCTCCTCTAACATTTATCATTATCTTTTCCTCTCATCTTAGTCAATCTGAGAGGTTTGTAGTGGTATTTCCAAGTTGTCTTAATTTGTATTTATCTAATCAATAATGATTTACAGCATTTTCCTATATGACTAGAAATGGTTTCATCTGAAAATTGTCTGTTCATATCCTCTGGCCATTTAGCAATTGAATAATGGCTAGTATTCTTAGAAATACGAGTCAATTTTCTATATTTTAGAAATGAGGCCTTTAGCAGAATCTTTGGATGTAAATTTTTTTTAATCCAGTTCTACTGCTTCCCTTCTAATCTTGTCTGCATTGGTTTTGTCTGTACAAAAACTTTTAAAATTAATATAATTGAAATGATCCATTTTGCATTCTATAATATACTCTAGTTCTTCTTTTCCCACAAATTCCTTCCTTCTCCACAGATCTGAGAAGTAGAATATCCTTTGTTCTTCTAATTTGCTTATAGTATCACTCTTTATGTCTAAACCATGAACCCATTTTGACTTTATCTTGGTATATAGGGTGTTAGGTGTGGGTCAATACCTACTTTCTGCCATGCTAATTTCCAATGTTCCCAACAATTTTTGTCAAATACTGAGCTCTTATCCCAGAAACTGGGGTCTTTGGGTTTATCAAACACTAGATTACTATAATCATTGACTATTGTGTTTTCTGAACATAACCTATTCCACTGAGCAGCTACTCTATTTCTTAGCCAATACCAAAAGATTTTGATAACCACTGCCTTATAATTTTTGGTCTGGTACAGCTAGGCCATCTTTATTTGCTTTTTTTTTTTCATTAATTCCCTTGAAATTCTTGACTTTTTGGTCTTCCAGATGAACTTTGTAATTATTTTTTTCTAGCTCTGTAAAATAATTTCTTGGGAATTTGATTGGTATGGCACTGAATAAGTAGATTAATTTAGGTAGAATTGTCATTTTTATTATATTAGTTCGGCCTACTCATGAGTACTTGATATTCTTCCAATTGATTAGATCTGACTTTATTTGTGTAGTGTTTTGTACCAATTCTAATTTTCAAAGAGTTATTTTCATCTTTAAGACTATGTATCTCCTTTTGTAGTTGGATAACATTTTCCCCCATAATCTAGTTTTTCTTTTTCTTTTTTTTTCTTTTTTCCTCAATGTCTCTCATTTGATTTTGAAAATTTTTTTTTAGTTCATCTATAAATTCTCTCTGGGCAGGAAGCCATTTAATGTTACTCTTTGGGATAGAAGAGGCTTTTTTTTTTTTTTTTTTTTTTTTTACACTTTGGCATCCTCCTCTGAAGATGAATCCCAGTCTTTTCTATTCTCACAGTAAACTTCTGTGATTGGATGCTTTCTTCTTTGCCAGTTCATTTTTTTTTTTTAAATAAGAAAGATTAGTGTAAGCTCCTCTAATAATAGGGTGGGCTGATGGTGCCTCTAGCTTTACTTCAGCTCTCCCCAAACTGAAAGCTCCACCCTCCTGCAAGAGCCCAACATACCTGCCCCACTACTTTTGCACTTCTGGTGTGCTGGTTCCTTCTCACCCAGCGTTGTATTTCAGCAGCATAACTGGACCTGGGATTCCTAATTGTTCCCTCTGTCTTCCTGGGACTCAGACCCATTCCCATCATTTTTCAAGTTGTCTAGAAGGTGAAAGTTTCTGTGATTTATGCTGAGGCTCTGGCCAAACTCAGCTCACCTCAGGGGTCCCTATTTGGTGTTTCTGTGCAGTTAGCCCAGAGGTGTTTATATTTCACTCTGGTTAATTCCCCACTGGGATCTTTCTTCAGAACTTCTTGCTTTGTGCCAAGAGGACCCCTCTTCTGCTCCAAGACTTTTTGATTTTTTTTTAAACAGTCAATGTTCACCCTGAGGGGCAAATTTGTTCTGTTTTTGGGGGAAATCTGGAGAGCTTGAAATTTACTGACCTACTCTATCATCTTCCCAGAATCTTCCTTCTCTGCATATTTTTATTTCCACCACTTTGCATAGTGCCTGTTACATAGAGAGTACTTAATAAATGCTTATTGACTAATTATTGATCACCTTCTCTTTCTGAAAGCTTTTAACTACATTCTACTGTCCAGTCAAATTTTTCTTCTTTCTGTTTCTTACCCATAATGCTAGTTTTTCTATATTTTGAGTCTTTGCTCTAATTATTCCCTACTCTAAAATCTCCCTCATGCAAAATCTCTGCTCCCAAGCAGTAGGATTTTAACTGAGATTTTAAAATAAGTGAGAGAAATCAGGAGACAGAGGTGAAAAGTGGAAGGGAAGATGAGTGTCCTGTGTGAGGAAGAGCAAGGATATTAATGACATTGGATTTTAGAATACTTGGAAAAGAGTAGGGAATAAGATGTAAGAAGACTGGAATGGTGTTTAAGGGTGGGGAAGAGTACGTTATGAAGGGCTATAAAAGTCAATCATAATGTTTCTGGTTTTGTTTTGTTTTTTGTTTGTTTGTTTTAAATAAGAAGCCACTGGAGTTTATTTGATAATGTAATGACTTGATTATTCCTGGAATTTAGGAAACTCCTTTTAATAGCTATAGAACATGGACTAAAGTGAAAAGTGCAGGCTATCATAATGGTCAGGATATGAGATGTGTAGAGCCTGCACCAGGGTGGTCCAAGTGTAAGAGGCGAGAAGAGGATATAGAAAAGAATTATTCTGAAGGTAAAAACAACAGGACTTGGAAATAGATCGAAAACACTCACTTTCCTGCCTATGTGATTTCATATAAGTCAAGGGAGCAATCATTAATTAAGCATTTATTATATGCCAGATATAAAACTAATTACTGGGAATACCTTCCCTAAAAAATGCAAAAACATAACCTCATTTACTTCCCCTATATCTAAAGTATACTCCCTCTTCACCTCCCCTGCTCAGAATCCTTTTCTTGCTGCAATACTCAGCTAAGGTACCACCTCCTCCATGAGGAATTCCCTGATCCTTTCCATTGTCTGTGCTCTCTCCTGTCTCAGTTTACTTTGCTTATACTTTTTTGTACATGCTATGTTCACCTAGCAAAATGTAAGCTCTTTGAGGGAAGAAATGGCTTTGATGGCTACTACAATCATCTGCACATAATGTGGTATTAATATATGATGTTTGCTTCAGTGATTTGAACTGAAGTAGGGCTTAAAGTGAATATTAAAAGCTGGTCAGATTTGGATAGGCAAAACAACATGAGCAGGACCAAGAGGGATGAGTGCAAAGGGTGTGTTTGAGAGAGTGAAAATAAATACTAGAATAAATTAGTATGGGATCAGGGCAGGTCCACTATAGTTTAAAGACATGCATGATAATAACATTGTTAATAATTTACATTTCTAAATGACTGTCAATGTTTCCAGGTGCCTTTTCCATAACAACAGCTGGGTAGCAGAAGTATTATCATCTCTATTTTACAAAGGAGGAAACTGAGATTCAAAGAGCAGTGGCACTTACCCAAGTTTATATTATTCTTAAGTATTAGAACCCAGATGGTTCCACAGCCACTGTCCCATACATAATCCAACAGAGAGTTTAACCCTATCTCCACCTTGTTTCATGTGTAAGCTAAAACATTTGTGTCTGTGTCACTTCTTTCATGGTGGTATTTCAGTAATGATCAACAGTGAGACAAATTCTACCCTTGAGACGCCGGCAACCCTAGCTTTCTCTTGATTATCTCCCCAGTGCCACAAGGAGAGGCAGTAAAGCCCATCTTTGGGACCATCTGTTTGTGCTCAGTCAACCATTCTTTATCAGCCCCTCAGCAAACTGATTGGAAATCTCTTCAGGCTGCTGGAGCACCCAGCCCCAAATTCCCCACTGTAAAAACACACCTTCTGAAAAATGACATCCTGACTTCTTTTTTCAGTCAGCAAAATATGTTTTTTATTGATTGCAGGAGCCCGTGTTGTCAATTTCCTGTGGGGCAGAAATATGCATGCTCCTTCTCACTCTTAAACAAGTCATAAAATGGATGGCAAATAGAAAACACTGGCTACTAGAGCTATTACAAAATTGGCAAACGTTTACAAAGACGAGTGTATGGGTTTCCGAGGAGAAATCATCCTCCTCCTTCAGAGTATAAATTGATCGCCTTCTAAATTCAGGCAGAAGACCGCCCACTGCACACACTGCAGACTAGTAGGATTTAGGGAATTGGCTTTGTTTTTTGAGCTTGCAGGGCTGACCACCTGCAAGACACAAACGAGAGGGCTTCTTGTGCCTGGGATTTTAGCATTTACAAAACAATGATGATCCCGAGAGGCAGCATAACTGTAGTGACTAGCAGGGAAAGGAGAATCCAAAAGATCTGAAATCAAGAACTACTCTGACACCCTGGATGTGTGACTCTGGATAGTCGTTTGATTTGTCTATAAATGGCATAACAGTTGCTGATCTGGATTGGAGGAAAGTATAAGTCCTCCAGGGCTGATAACTCAGATTTAGAGAGAGTGTATAAGAAAGAGACAGAAAGAAGGGGAGAGACACAAAGAGAAACAGACACAACTACAGGAAGAAACAGAGATAGACAGAGAGGGAGGGAGGGAGCACATATTAGGAGAAAGCTTTTTTTGTTAAGTGAAAGGTATTTACTGATAAATTCATGGAGTGAAAAGGCTGAAAGGGAAGCTAGGAGTTGTATATTCCAGGGTTTCCCAACCCAGACAACATAGCAAAGTGAACATAAATTCTCTACCTTGGACCGGTCTGCCCTCCCTAAATGCAGTGTCATTCATGCTTCTGAATGTCTCAGGGAATATAGTTGGGAAACCAGCTATATTCAGGGATATGGAGAAGAATTAATCCATTTGTTTGAGTTTGTGGGTTTTAAGGAGAGGTACAAGTAATAGATATTTTGTGTCTGCTGGTTTATGGACTGGATATTGGAAAACATGGATCTAATGAAATTAATTTTATATATGAAGAAATGATAGAGAAAAGAAGGTAAACTGATAAAAGTCATATAGTTTTTATCTTATTTGCTATAATCCTTATAACTATAGTTTCTTCTTTTTATTGATGGACCCATGATTTCATCAATTTGTGTATTTTTTTCATCTAGGGGGATAACCCAGTCATATCTTCTCATTCTCTAAAAATAATGAGGATGATGATAATTATCATCATCCTCATTATAACTAGTATTTATATAGCGCTTTAATAGTTGCAAATCTCTTTATATGTGTTTTGCCTCACTGAATCCTATATATTTCCTAGCAATAGACTTCCATAGGTCCTACAAGGATCCATCCAATATAGTAGAAGCACTTATTCTGAGGGGTTATGTGGTTTAGTGATGAAAGAGCCAATTTTGGAGTCAGGAATATTTGAAATCAAGCCCTGTCTCTGACATTCATTAGCTCTGTAACCATGGGCAAGTCATTTAACCTCTCAGTGCCATAGGTAACTTAAGACTATAAATTATAGATGAGTTGCTCATCTTTAGCAGGGGAGGAAGTTTCCATAGAGATTTTTCCTCACAGGGTCTGGACTCCCTTCTTTCCCTCCCCCCCCCAAAAAAAGCTCTCATCATATTTTGGAAAATGGGTTATTATTGCATTATTTCTTCACATACTTGTGAAAACTAGCAATTGACAAATATTTATTAGGCATCTACTAAAGATGCCATTCATTGTGGTAGATGCCAAAAATACAAAGACAAAAATGAAAGTGTCCTCACAGAGTTTGCATTCTATCAAGGGAAACAACATATACATCTATAAGTAATTACAAAATATATATGAAGTAAACACATGGAAATTGGGAGTGGGGTGGGGCATGACCAGGTAGGGGAATCAAGAAAGGCCATATGTAGGAGCTGACCCCAAACTGAGCTTTGGGATAGAAAAGACCCAGAGGTGCACATTTAGTGGGCTACCCAATGGGGGACTGACTCTGACAGCTGTTTTTTCTGAATGACCACCTCCATATCAGCATCCCTCCACTCCCGAAGCCTTGTTGAAACCTCCCTAATGACAATTTTTGGATCCTATTCCTGTTCGTTAGGGGTACATCTTCTTAGCTGGCATGAATGACACCTGGGAGCCTTCATCCTGATCATGGAGAGATCATACATTCTAGAGGAAAGATCTCTGGGATGAGAATCAGAGACCTGATTCTTCCAGCTATATGATTTTATTCAAATCCCTTCCCTTCTCCATGCCTCATTTTCCCATATCTGTAAGATATTATGCAAGATGATATTTAAGGTTTCTTCCAGCTCCAAAAATCTCAGGAAGGGCTACATAGAAAATCCAGGCTACAGTCATCTTTTGTTTCTCTGGAAACTAAAATATCAAATAGCTAAGAAAGTAAAACTGGGGCAAAGAGATGGGAGTTAACTTGGGAGAAGGGGAGTGCAGAATTGTGGATGATTTCCTTCCATAGCAACAAATGTAGCATGTGGCAGGGAGGGGCAACCGACAGAGATAAGGACCTAAAAAAAGGTTTCTCTCAGAAATAAATAGAGACGTATATCACACCCTTTCCACCCCCTTCCAGAAAGATATGTCCTGGAAGCAGATGTGGGAAAAATTAAGGAGAGAAGGGGGAGAGGCTCTGGGAGGGGGAAAGATTAGAGGTACTCTAATTAAGTGCTGAAATTAATCCTCTGTTTTTCTTTCACTGTCTAATATGTAGAGCCATTATGGTTCTGGTGTTGTCGGCTCTGAAGTCAGTAGTCTGTTTCAGAGCATCTGGCCATATTATTCAGCTGCTTAATGATAGCAGGAGAAACAGGGAGTAATCATCCATGTTAACATGTAATTTATTCTACATCCGTAATTATGTTTTGCAAGCTAGTAATGAGAGAGCTTCTGCCGATTCAATTGCAGCTTCAAGATGGTTTGTCTTACTTCACTTGGGGGGGGGGGGCAGGGAGAGAAGAAATCAACTTTTTTTAAAACCATTAACAGAAATCCAACCATAACTAGCTTTTATAGACATGTAAACAAATAAGAACATTTCATTAAAAACTAATAAATGCTTTGCTTTTAAAATAAACAGTTCCTCAAGGTGTGGGTGCCTTTTACTCAATTTCCCTGTTCATATAATGAAGGGATTAGGTTTAATAGTCCATAATAAATAGTCCATAATAACCCTTTCTAGTTCTGATGATCTATATTCTGAGTTCCCTTCTACTTGTGACATTGTAGATTCTGAAGTTTCCTCTAGTTCTAGTATTCTATGTTCTAATGCCTCTCTATCTCTGATATTGTACATTCTTAGATCTCTTCCAACTCAGATGTTCAGATTTTAGAATTCTATTATTTTCATATTATGGTTTACAACTCTGTTGAATCTCACAACTCCCTTATGAGATTGCCTTTCCAAAGGCATTAAAGACATAGGATCCTTCAGCTGCATTGAAATCTTTATTCACCAGCCTTACATCTAAACCATTCTCCCACTGCACCATCACCTAGTAAGATATTTTTTGTAACCTAGAGACTGAACTCATTATTATAAATGATTGAGATGCCATTATTGAGTCTTATTAATGAGCAGTCTTTAAGTACCTTCTTATGCCAAGAATTGTGCTAAGCAGTGGGGATACAAAGGCAAAAGACAGTCTTTTACCTTAAGGAACTCACAATCTAAAACAGCTTATAGGAAAGAACTGAGAGGGGACAGGAGGAAGAAGGAAGGTAAATGGTCTAGGAGCCTGGAACTAGCTGGGAAATTATGATATCTTCCTGGGCCCCCTCTTCAATCAGAAGGAGGAACTAGAGGCAGGAGATCTTTGGGGGTGATGGGAAAGTATAAATTTCCATAATTTATAGCAAAACTATTTAAGATAACTTTACAAGGATCTCAAATTTAACAGTTATATTTTGGTAATCTGGCAGCTGGTGGATAAATCACTGGGCCCGTAGTCAGGAAGGCTTGAGTTAAAATCTGGCTTGAGATACTTGCTAGCTGTGTGACCTTAGGCAAGTCCCTTAAACTTGTTTACCTAAGTTTCTTCAACTACAAAATGGGAGGAGGGGGGGAGGAAGGAGAGATAAAGATAGCATCTACCTCCTAGTGATATGAGAACAAAACTATTTATAAAGAACTTTGTACAAGCACTTGGTGCATAGTATGTGCTTAATAAATATTGGTGGTTTTTTCCCTTCCTTTCTTATTTTTTTTTTCCTTCTTTCAATTCTTCTTTTCTTTCTTCCTTCCTTTAGAACCTGAAGATATTTTAAAATCACATTATATACCATGCTCCCATGGAGAATTCTGTTGATTAGTGAGATCTATCTAATAGCCAACAAATATTTATTAAGTTTCGATTGTACCTCTCTAGGCACTGTGGAGAAACAGAAATTATAAGAAACATATTCCCTGCCCTTAAGTAGCTTACTTAGGGAAGCAAGTCTACAAAACAATGATAAGTAATACATGACTAAGTGTAATTAAGTACTGGTTTGAGTGGGATAATTTTAAGTGCTATGGAAGCTCAGAAAACAAGGAAATCAATAAGGACTGGGGTAATCATAAAGGCTTCCTGGAATAAATAGTATTTAAACTCTGCGAGTAGAATTTCAGTAAGAAGAGAGAGTAGCATGAGGAAAAGCACAGAAGTAAAAATGAGAACAGCTTTTGAGGAGTCCAGCTTATTTATGGCATGTTGACCCGGGAGATATATTTAAGAGTGGGTAGGTTTTATCACTCCTAGATAAGAGGCCTCCGTGTTCAAGAAGTTCAATTGGAGGCAGAGCCAAGTTGATCCTAGTAGACCTGGACATGATCAAGGTAATCGTCCAGGCCTCCCTCAGGCTGGTCCAATAGTTCAGGCTAAAGGCTGGAAAAAAATGAAACATTCTTACACTGAATAACATTAAACCACCAAAAAGAAAGAGTTTTCTTAATAGCATGGAAAGGATGCAGCACTGAATTGGGCCCAGCTTCTCTGCTTCTTCATTTATCAGGGTGGTGGACTCTCAGTTAGGTGGGTATCTCATGCCTGAGGACCCCCCCCATTCTCTGAGGGCTTGGCTTTTATACTTACAAGATCAGGAAGCCTCATTATTGGTTCAAACTTGAGTAATTTAGACCAATTAAATATCAATGACAGGCTCACTGCTTTTAGAGGAAAAGTAACCTAACCTCCTTTGGCTATATGTTGCTCCTGTCACACAGAGGCTAGAAGCCCTGGTTCTTTGAGAGCAGTGCTAGTTATTATCCCTACCCTTTGTTAGGTAAGGAATATGAAAACATTCAGGAATTGAGTATTGATTATTGGGGTTTAAGCCAAATTGGTTTGGAGAAAGAAAAAAGAATGAAGTGTGAGAAAAGAAGAAAAGCACAAGTAATGATAAAAGCAGGTTGAGTTCCAGAGGGAGAGGAATTCACTATAAAAGTGTAATAAACTTAAAACTTAGTAAAGTCATAGATATGTGATCTATGATATAGATTTAGATATAAAAGGAATCATAGAAGTCTGGTCTAATGATCCCATTTTAATAATGATAATAACAATAATATTGAAAATAATGTTATTCATTCATATCCAACTCTTCATGACCTCATTTGGAGTTTTCTTGGCAAAGATACCAAAGTGGTTAGCATTTTCCTTCTCCAGCTCATTTTACAAGTGAAGAAACTGAGGCAAACAGGAATAAGTCTCTTGTCCAGGAAATGCAGCTAGTAAGTGTCTGAGACCTGATTTGAGCTCAGGGCTTTCTGACTCCAAGACTGACACTCTATACACTGCATCACTCAGTCACCCTTCAACTATTCTAGATAATAATTACTATTATGATATGCCCAAAAGAGGAGCTGGGTTTGATTTCTGCTTCTACCACTTAGCTGTCGGATCCTTGAGCAAGGGACTTCCCTTCCCTGAGGCTCAGTTTCTCCATCTGACAAATCAATGAGGTTGGAGCAGATGAATTCCAAGGTCTATGTACCTCCTTTTATTATTCTTCTGTACCGATTTCTTCCCCAGTTTCTGTGGCATCCATGGATTAGTTAATTGAAGCCCATAATTCATGAGTATAGCCAAAGATATAATTAGGTTGCGAAAGGGCACCAAAATTTAGAAGGTGATAACAGCATGTAAACTCCTTCAATAAAATAGAAGTATTTCTAGCACCTAAGATTTAGTATGTAGGTAAAAAGAATAATTATTTAAAATAAGTGTCTTCTTCCCATACTCTCACAAACTAAGTTTGTTTTTAAAATTTATCTATTTTATCCAGGTGTCAAAGTAGCTAGTTATAGCTCTGGGAATAACAGGTATAATGGTGATAATAAATAGACCAATTTTTTAAAGCTGACCTTAAATTGTGTTTTAAGGTTTGCGAAATGCTTACATACATTATCTCATTTAATCTTCACAATAGTTCTGTGAGGTAGGTGCTGTTAATATCCACATTTTACTGATGAGGAAAATGAGGGAAGTTAATTGATTTCTCCAGTCACCCAACAAGTCAGTAACTGAGAGAGCATTCGAATTCCCCCCAACTCCAACTCTAGAAGTCAATCCAATGGATCACATTTCTTAATTTGCTCCATGAGCCTGCCCACCTGTGTCTGCCTCAGTAGCCATGGTGCTCTCAGTCATGTGACTGATAATTGAGCTCACAGGCTGCCAAACCCATGGACATGCTATCTAGTTGTAAATAGTGCTGTCCCTGGCTGAATGTTTCCCAGATAAACCCCACAAAATTTGCCTTCACTGCCGGGGCTAAGCTCAGCCATATTTATCTGGGAGGCAGTGTGGTACAGTGGAAGCACTATGGGGTTTGGCAGCAAAGATTTGAGTTTAAATCCAGGCTCTGCCATTTATTTAGTCACCTAATATTCCTAGACCTCAATTTCTTTTCCTGGAAAACGAGGGTCTTTGAATTTGGTGACTTCTAAAATCTGTGATCCAGGGACCATTTAAGGCAATAAGAAAAACGGAAACAAATAACCACAGAATCTTGTCTCTCCCCCTAAATCCAAGCTTTAGCTGCAACATGTGGCTACCTTGGAGGTTTTCGGAAGCAGCCCAGGTACAAGCAGATTGTGCTCTGAAGCTGCCTGAGGAAAAATTTCCCCTTCCTCCCTTCCCCCCTCCTCTCTGCTTATTAATCACAGAATCCCCTTCATCTGCTTTCCCGGGCTTTGGACTGACAGGTTGTAGCAACATAAGCCCTGATTGATCTATGGTGAAACCCTGGTGCGTGGAAAGGGAAACGCTGAATTGCCAGCTTCTGCTTGTCCCTTCCTCCCTCCTGCCTGCTTAAAAAAACCTGACCAAACCTCTTTGAGGTCTTTCAATCCCTGCTCCAAGGCGATCAATAACATGACCGTGACCTTGTTTTTTAACAGCCTGCAGCAGGGGCATTAGGGAATGCCAGAGGGAGGGGAAGAAGGTGAAATAATATCAGACCATCTGTGTCTTTCGCCCAGGGGAAAAGGGGGCCTGGCAGGGACCCAGGACTTCCTGTGTCCTTCTGGGAAGGTGGGGACAGCTAGGAGTCACTTTTCTGATTCCTCTTCTAACCCCATAATCTAATTTCTCCAAGGATTAGGCACAAAGCCACCTAGGGGCTTGGGATAAATTTAGGCCTTATAAGAAAGTTGCTGATTCACCCTTTGACTGCTCAGGAAAATGGAATTTAATTAAGTTATTATAGGGCATGAGGAGGCTGAGGGGTGGGCAGCGGGAAGAACTGCATGAGGACAGAAGGGTTGGGAAAAGCCAAGGCTGCACAGGGTAGCAATCTGTAAGAAGAGAGAATCAGCATGTGGTGTAGTGTTGAGTGCTGAGTCTGGAGTCAGGAGGCCTTGTATTCATATCCTGCCTAGAACATTTAATTGCTATGTGACCTTGCATCATTCACGTCATTTGTACTGAGCCTCAGTTCCTTCGCCTATAAAACAGGAAGGAGAATAATAGCAAACTCAAAGGGTTGCAGTGAGACTCAAATGAGATTGTGTAATTAAAGGACTTTGTGAGTTTTTAAAGCACTAAATAAATCAATCAATGTTATGAGATCAATGAAGGGATTAGCCCAAATCATCACTAAGGTCCCTTCACTATTAACACTAAAGTCCCTTCACAAATCATCACTAAAGTCCCTCTAACAGTCTGTGATTCTAGCCCAAATCCATCGTTTTATAGACCAGTGAACTCAGGCACAGAGTGAAAACTGGGATTATTCAAGGTCACCGAAGAAGGATGGGGAGAGCTGCAGCCTTACCTCAAAGACACAGAGCTGGCCCAAGAGTCACGAAGACACCTCATGCTGCCACTGGGCTACTGGGCTGGTCGTTCCCATCTTGTTGCCCCAGACAACTGGCAGATTAATTGGAAGAGCAACTGATCGTCTTCATTGGTAGATAGTGTCTTCACTAGGAATTCTTCTACAAGCCCCATATCACAGGTCCTTAGAAAGAATAAAAAAGACTTAAGTAGACAGGTGAAAATGGGTTTTTTCTGCTCACTGCATCACTCTGTAATTAACAAATTGACTTGAGAGTGGTATTTCCCTTCCTCTATCAAATCTATTTTTAAGGATTTGGGGAGAAACAGAAATGTTCCCCTTGGGATGCACTGGGTGGAGAAATCTGAGAAGCAGCTCTCAGCTGGTCTAAAGAAGTAAAAAATGGGCTGCATTTCCACAACTCGATGGCCTAGGGCAGGATGAACAGGCTGTGTTCCCAATTGCCATGACAACAGGTGGAGACCAAGCTTTATTCTATCCATGCAAAGGGTCTCCTTGGGGAGTCAGGTTTTGACAAGGCGAACCTCCCCATGGTTTTGAAAGGGCCACCTTGGTTTGTGTCCCCCGGGCTTCCATTCACAAAATGACTCGGCTGTTCTATTTATTTGGGATAGTACAGGGTTTAATAGATCATCACCAAAGCCAGAAGCACTGGCTGTTTGTGGGGAAGTAGAAATGAAAGGTTTCGAAATGTCATGCTCAGGTGAGCCAATGCCCCCCCCCCCCCAAAGAGACCCAAATTGAAACAGACAGGTAGAAGCATGGTTCCCTCCAGGGAGCTGTTGGCTTCCCCAAATCCCAGGGCTGAATGGGCTGAGAGCTGGGGACGGTGGCCATGGGACAACTCAGCAGAACAGCACCAATGTCCCAGCAATTCTTCTTCCATCAAAAATTCAGAGGCTGGTCTTGATATCGAATTCCCATTGGAATTGATACAGGAGCTAATTCAACCTCTGTCCCCGAAGAGCAGCCCTTCTCCCAGGCCAGGCAGCTCCGGGGAGCTGCTTGTTAGCAGAACAGAGAGAAGGCGGATTCCCACCTTCCAACACAACGTGGAGGAGAATGGGAAAATTGTGTCAGGCAGGCCCTCTCATCTCTGGGACTCGGGGTGCCACTGAGGTGTGGCAGGGAACATTGCAGAGAAGGGAAATCAATGGCCGGCCTCTTGTGTGTTCCTTCAGAAGACTTGGGTTGGCATGTTTTCAATATTGCTGAGCTCTAAGGCAGCTGCTGTCTCCTCTGACTTTATTGATTTTTTTCTCCTTGGTCGAGTCACCCTATACAGGGATAATCATATATCCTAGTCCAAAGTGTTCCCTGCTGCATATCTGAGCACAGGCGACTGGTAGTGGGGCAAGATTGAGAGGCGTGTGGACCCAGATTTCCCACAGCCCTCAGAACTCCTTCTAGGGGAGACCGCTGGACAGCAGAAGCCCCAAGGCATGTAGGGACTTCTAGTGTTAGAATTGGAAGTATCTGTGTTCAAATCCCCCCTCAAATATTGACTTATGATTAAGCTCTGGGGAAATCATTTAACCTTTCTTTGCTTCAGTTTATTCATCTGTAAAACAAGGATAATAACAGGACTTATCTCACAGAATGTTGTGAGGATCAAATGGGATACTATATGTAATCACTTTTGCAAAAATCCTAAACTAAAGGCTTCCCCTAATCTCAGATTCAGAAGGTGCTGAAGAGGAAGGGCAAGAAGACTTCATGGACCATTTATGGCTACAACAATCTTGCACCACACTGCTCCATCGGAGGGGTTTCATTCACCCTGCATGGTGATAGCCAGGGTGGCAGAGTAGAGAAGGGGCCCAGCATCCTCACTCCACCCACACACACCCACTGCCATCAGTCCCCAGTGGAGCTGCCAAGCTAAAGCGGCAAGCCAGCCTAAGGAAGGCACAGGACAAGGCATGTGCCAGGCACGGTAAACCATCCCAGTCACTTCTACCATCCCGCTCTTCAAACCCGAGGGAAGGTAGCTCAGAGCCAATGATTCCGAGAAAGGCAGCACCCACAGAACCCTGGCCCCACTGCCACCAGCCCAGCCCAGCTCCTGAAGCCGAAGCAGCTCTTATGAGCAGGGGCTTCTTTCAGCCCCAATCTCCTCAGCAGCCATAGCTCATGGAGACTCAAAAAAGACAGTTCCCATCAACAAAATCCTTGGCACTGCCAAATGATTCAAAATCAGAAAGAGATATGGTTTTATTAATGGAAAAGACATTAAACATGATATATTACCATTTGCTTAGCTATCACACCCTAGGGCCAAGGAACCTTACCACTCGATTTGCAAATGAAAACACCTTTAAGTGTTGTATCCCATTGGAAGGTGAAATCCTTAAGATCAGGGACTGTCAAGCTTTTCTATTTGTATCCTTGGTGTTTAAAGGCACAGTGCTTTGCACATAGGAAAAATTTAATAAATACTATCTCCATTCATCCATTCACTCATTTTTTTCATAGTAGAGCTCAGGACTGGGAATCAAGAGTCCTATATCCTAATCCTAAATATAAAAAACTAACTGTGTGATCTTTGGCAAGCCATTTCCCTTAATAGAGGCCTCAGTTTCCTCCTCTGTAAAATGAGAGGCTTGACCTAGATGATATAAGGTAACTTCTAGTTGTGGGGTTTATATAATTCTCTAATTCTAAATTCTCCACCAAACAAACCACTGACAGAACTCAGAAGATAGAAATTTAATGTCCAAAAGTGGCAAGGGAAAATACAGGAACCTCTTCCTTTAGGTTTGTATTTTGATACAGAAATGTGCTGATCAGAAAGCTGAGAAAAGTTGCTACTTGAGCTCACTTGGACTAGATTCATCATAATTTTTTTTTCAAAAGTTCAAAAATTAGGGGGAGTCAAATGTGTGACCCACTTTTGCCAGATGATGGATACCTAAATTGAACAAGAATGCTCTGGCAACTTAATGTACAACAGTTTAATTACATAATCCCCATGGTATCTTCTTGCAAAGATAAATGAATAACGAACACTCTCACCTTTCATAGGCATTAAAAAATGCAGCTATGCTTGGAGGATGTCATTTTCATTTACTTTCAATAATATCTGAAGGACCATCATGTGGAAGAGAGGTTAGATGATGTAACTCTAGAGGTTTTAACAAGGACTGATGGCTGGGAGTCAGTTTTTGCTCAGTATAAGGAACTATTTAATACTTGAAGCTGTCCAATAATTACTAATGACTTCCTAGGTTCTGAATTCCCATCAGTGGAGACATTTAAGTGCAGAGTCAGTGTGAAAGCAGGAGATTTGGATTCAGAAGAACTGGCTTTGAATCTGCTGCTCTTTTACCTGTGTGACCTTTTAAGTTCTCAGTCTCTTTATTTTTTCATCTATTTAAAAAAAGAGGAGTTAGAGGAGATGACTCTAAACTCCTATGTAGCTCCAAATCAATGACCCCATTTATATAAAGAATATCCCCCAAAATTTTGTTATTCTGTCCATGTCACTTGTATCTAACTCTTCAATATCCCATTTGGGATTTTCTTAACAAAATGATAGAATGGTTTGCCATTTTATTCTCTAAATTATTTTATAGATGAGAAAACTGAGGCAAACAGGACTAAAGTGACTTGCCCAGAGTGTCTGAGCCTAAATTTGAACTCAAGTTTTTGAGATTCCAAGCTTGATGCTGTAGCTGCTCCAAACAGGTAGACCCGCCCTGTCATCAATAGCCTCGCTCTCATTCTATTATTGGTTGCAGTAATTGTTAAAAATGTTTTATTAGAGGCTGGATGACCATTCACCTCTACCACTTGAAAAGGGAATCTTACTTTGGGAGAGACATTGGATTAGACTCCCTCTGAGTTTCTTTCCAGCTTGATGAAGAAAGCCAGAACTAGCATAAGATGAACAGTGCTCTGTCCCAGGTGCTAGAATCCTTAACTAGGGGACGAGTTCATTTCCCTAGGGGAAGGCATTTCTTACCTCTCAGCACCAGCTGCCAGACTGCATGCATGGACTCTCTCTCAGCTGGCAAACTGTAAACACCTGGAGTCCTGAAGCTGTCATACCCTCTTTGTATGTGCTTTCCAAGGAGGGTAAGGAAGCTACACTATCTCCTTACCCCCAAACACATGGAGTAAACTGCCTGACCAATTCTACACCAAGAAGGATATCCAGGATATACATGAGGTCAGCAAAGTGAATCATTAATGAAAGTAGTTTGCTATAGATGAATATCCCCCCCCTCCCCTCACTAGTCTCAGTCTTAGCCCTTTGCTAGTCTCTTTTCCATGGTGCCCTGAAAGAGCTTTCTTCTGCTTAGGAGAAATAAAAAGATCTCTTGTTTTAGAGTCCAAGAGGCTGAGTTCAACTCCTGACTCAGCTATTTGCAATCCATGTTACGTTAGGAACATCTCTTCCTTTCTCTACATTTCAATTTTCTTACTCATAGAATGAGGTTGTTGAATTCAGTTGCCTCTAAAGTTCCTCCTATCTCCAAATCTGTGGTCCTATGATCTCAGCCTTTTTTCTCTCCTACTCCTTCTGTTTTGGGATGTTCCCTAAAACTTAGCTTTCTCCTGTAGAAAGCACATCTGTTGGTTCCCTCTCCAAGGTACCTTCCTGTTTTCACATCCTTGCACACACAGGGTCAGAAGGAAGAGATGGCACATTTCTTATTCCTCACCGGCAGTGTAAGAATTGAACATTCTATTTCCATCATTCAGTCACTCTGTCTCCTTTAAAATTTGCTCATACTGTCCAGGCCCTTCTCACTATCATCTATAAGCCTCTGGAGCAATTTCCCTCCTCCTAATAAGTGCTGGACACTGGAGGGGGCAGGAGAGACAGGAGGAACAAGGTCTAGACCCTTTGTTATCAGTTGGGTTGGCAAAGTTTGTGAATGCCTAGCCAAGTTTCTCTTAGTTGCCTGAGTGATTAATGCTCATCTACCACTGGAGACAAATCGGGACCTTTTATTTGGGAGATTTAAGGCAGCTAGATGGCACAAAAGCATCACACTTGCAGTTGGCAGGAACTGAGTTCAAATTCAGTCTTAGACACTTACTAGTTGTGTCAACCTGGGCAAGTCACTTGATCCTATTTGCCTCAGTTTCCCTATCTGTAAAAAGATGAGAAGAAGAAAATGGTAAACCACTTCACTATCTTTGCCAAGAAAAACCCAAGTTGCCACAAAGAGTCAGATAAGAGTGAACAACAGCAACATTGGGAGATAGGGTCATGGATCCTAAGTTATGGATTGAGAGCTGAAAGAATAGCTTTCTAGTCTAACTTTAGTTTATAGCTAAGGAAAGATGAGGATTTCACATTCAGGAAGAGTGAGTTTTGTCGAAGGTCACAGAGGTGTTAAACATCAGAAGCAAGATTTGAGCCCAGGGCCCCTGACTTCCCAGCTGGTGTTCTTTATGTTGCATTAGGACACAGAATCATCCATCTCAAGTTGGAAGGGACCTCAGAAGCCACCTAACAAATTAGGAAACTTAGGTTCAAGTGAGTGAAGTGACTTTCCCAGGATCACAAAAATATTAAGTATCTAAGATGGGATTTGAATGTGGTTCACAAGTCCAAAGCTTCACTGACCTCAGGCTAGAAAGGTCATCTAGTCCAATCCCCTTCATTTTATAACTGAGGAAACAGGCTCAAAGAGGTTGGTTTCCTCTCCAAGGGTACAAAAAATCTCATAGTGAATCTCAGAAATAGGATTTGAATCCAATTTTGAATCCTTTTCCCTATATTTCAGTTTTCTGAGGCCTTTCTGAGAGGCCAGTAATGGTCAGGAAATTCGCTTCTCATTAAAATGCTATGTTTTTAGAAGGGGCTGCCCAGGAAATCCACCTTCCTCTACTCTGGAGTCTGGCCTTTAGGAATCCAGTACTGGCCAGAGCCTACCTTTATCTGGGAGCCTAGAGTTCAAGAGTTCTTGAAATTTCTTAAAACAAAACAAAACAACCTTGTTCCCTCGCTCCATATATGCTACATGACTGGGAAGTGATTACTTTTTCAAGGCTGAGGCCAGGGACTTGGAGTCCAGGAACCCTCCTGCTAAAGTGAATAGGAGAAAGTATGTATGTCTTAACCTTAGACCCAAGGCAACCATTGTGAATTCCTTCTACCACATCTCTAGGTCCAGATTCGCTTTATTGCTGCTTTTCTCTCAGGATCTCATTGATGATATGAAAAGAATGGGAAAAGGGGCCCACAGGTCTTTTATTTCCTTTAATAGGCCATTATAAAAAGGTATCTCATCCCATAAGAGTCTGAGCCAATCAGTTCACAGAATTACAGAATCCATTCTCCATCAGTGAAATACCTACTCCAGGAGGTGCTGAGAAATATGTCCTTACCCTCCGTGGGAAGATAAAATCAAAATTCCAAACAAAAGCTTACCACCCTATGAACTCATCAAGTTGCTCAGGGAATTTTTCAATAACTATAATAGAAAATAGAACATAAGGGCATAAAAGAGATGCAAAGAACTTGGAAAACCAGGTGAGACTAAGTGCTGAGTCCCCTTTTTTTTCTGCCACAGGTTGCAGAAGGAAATATGCTTTAAGTAATGTCAAGAAAGCGTTGAAGGTAATTACCAGCACTGGTTTCAGGGCAGCTTGTGTGTAAAGAAGAGATGGATTGCAGCAGGTGAGCAAGAAGGGCTCAGTTCCCAGTTGGCACATTAATAGGGAATGCAAGAGCAGCACTTTCTTACTTGGTATGGTCTTTTGAGGGCAGAGATATGTGCATTTATTAAAGAAAAAGAATCTGAGTAGTTTCTCCTCAGAGTCAGGAGAAATCCTTGGCTGAAGGAAATGCCACGCTCTAATGGATTGGACCTTGGACAGGGAATCAGGAGATAGGTTCTAGTGCCAACTGTCTCACTGTAGTCAAGCCATGTTCCCTCTGGGCCTCAGTTTCCCCAGTTATAAAGTGAGGATGCTGGACTCAAAAGTCTGGAAGATATCTTACAGCTTCATGATTCTGATTACTTATCTGAGACTTGTTTCATTTAAATGTCACTCCTGGCTCCTTCTAACCTAGTACCAATTTTCATCCTTTTTCCCATCCTCCAACCTTCATCTCAGCCACTCTGTGAAAAGATTTGGCATCTGCCATAATCAGAAGGAGAGATGATAGAGAAGGAGTTTTCTGATTTTGCTAAAGCCACACAGCAGGGTAGGAAGCTAACCTTTGTCGACCACCTGGACTCTCTACAGGATTCTTCACGATTCCTGAGTATTCTCAAGAAACACTGCTGGAACAAAGGTTGGGAGGTAATAAAGCTTAGCTGAGGTTCCTGTTTCAACATTTTATTCTATTTTACCCAAGAATTACAAACATCAAGGATGTTTAGAAGTAGCATATTCTAAATGTTATTCCCTGTGATTTAATTCAAAACTGGAACCCAAAATATAATTTAGAGCTCTAATAGGGTCTTTCTACCTTAACCCTGGTGACTGTTTTCTGGAGCAGTCAAAAGTTCTCAAAGTCCCCTCTATTAAGGACACAAGAATGTTATGTGAGGCTTTTTTCTCCACTCTCGACAGGGTTCCAATTTGATCTTGTATTTCAAGGGGATGATATTGGTAATCACAAACATGCTATTAGGACAAATCATGAAAGCAAGTTACTGTGACCATTCCAATGAATCTCCTATCAAAGGAGAATGAAGATTGGCACAGAGCACATGATACTTCATTTAAATGATTTCTAATCTAATTATTCTGATACATTCATGAATTTTAAATTCACTTGACGGCACCAAGAGAAATAATAATAAAAGCACAGAAAGAGGCAGACCGTGGAAAGAGGATGTTAGTTTTGGAGTCAGACCCAAAGGATTTGTGTTTTAAATCTATGCCCCACCGAGGAATCTGAAATAAGTCACTTTGTAAAACACATCTCTGGCCTTAGTTTTTTCATCAGAAAAATGAAGAAAGGGATGGAACTAGATGACATCTAAGGTCTTTTCAAGTTCTAAATTTACAACTTGATGATACATGCATTTCCATTTTAGCCACAATTTTGGACATGACTGGTGACTGGGAGGGAGGAAGACAGTTTCCCTGATAGAGAGCTTTCAGATTCAGACTATGACCATCAATCAAAGAACAAATATTTATTAAGTGATTATTATGGGCCAAGAGCTATTCTTGGTACTGTGGATACAGAAACCAAAAATATGAAATTATGCCTGCCCTCAAGGAGCCTACATTCTACATGAATGGAAAACTCAGATTTTGTCTGGATGTACTAAGCAAATTTGTAAACTTGGGCTAGTGACTTAACTAAATAATGTCTGAATGTCTGAATCAGGGATCTTGCCAGTCTGAACCCTTACACCTGAAACCAGAGGTGATTAAAGGGGGAAAGGTTGTCAGCATCTTTATTTTTACAGTTTCTTAAATGGCTCTATGATCTATGTGATGGTACTGAACCCTCCTTGGCTTTTCATTTCATGTGTCTGTTGTCTTTCTGTAAAGCATAGAATCAGAGTACTGAGAACTGGAAGGAAATTTAGAGATTAGTTAGTCCAGTCCTCGATCCCCACCCCACCCCTTTTTTCTTTAAACATGAGGAAACTGAGGCCCAGGGAAGCTAAATGATTTGTTCAATGTTTTAATATGGCAAGTGGTAAAGTCCTTTCATTTGGAGTCCAGGATTTTATTCACATCCTCCAAAGGGAATCAATCCAAAGTGCTGGGAGTTTGATTTATTCAAATCAAATTGTTTTTTTTAAAAGACCTAACTAGGCTTTGGATGAAGATCTGTCCTCATGGTACAGTGAGGAAAAAACATTAGAATTGAAGTGGGAGGAACTGGATTCAAATCCCTTGCTCTGCTAGTTGTATGATTTTGGGCAAGGTAGTGTATCTCAGTAGAAAGATCTTGAAGTCTTAGCATCTGAGTTTGAATCCCAACTAGCCATTAACCTAGCCAGGGTGTTAGCATAGGGTACCTGGCCTGAATCAGGAAGACCTGAGTTCAAATCTATAAAGATGGCAAAACCATAAAGGAAGGGAAATCACCTATGCTATGTCACCTGCCCAGGAGGCACTACAGTGTCACATTCTCTATTCTCCTGCCTTTACCCTGTTGCTTTCCTTAATAGAGAGACAGAGAAAGATGGTCCTCTTTCCAGGTAGTCTGGTCATCCTCAGGAAGATTATTTGATGAGGCAGAAAATCTGGAGATTTGCTGGGGGGGGGGGGGGGGGGGAAGGGAAGGGATGAAAATGTAATTGGGGAAATTGTAATGCTAATTATCATTGCTTCAGCAACTCGCCACCAGGTGTTTTTGGATACAGAAAAGAAAATGGTGGGTTATGCTGAGAGCAAGGAGTTGAATTTTGGCTCATGGGAATAGAGAGGAGAAGGGAGGTCTAATTCACTGATGCCTGAAAAAGGCAGATTCTGCTTGACTTAACTTAGGTAGAGTTTCTGAGAGCTTCTAAGTTTGTGACTTCTTATTGACCCCAAGGAAGAAAGAGATTGGACTTCACCTGGCGAAGAGAAAAAGGGTAATGAGGAATCTAGGGCTTGATTCTGGTGCTAATGCTCACCCTGGTCACATCAGTCCTATTCTCTAAGTCTCAGTTTACATCTATAAAAGGAAAAAGTTGGAACAGATGATTTCTCCAGCCTCTTCTCATTCTAAATTAGTCAATTTAAAGTGAACTAACAGACAAACACCCTTTGCAAGCTTAGGGGGAAAAGTCTTGTCTCTGGAGTCAGAAGGAGAAAGAGGGGGTTTCTAGTATCATTACTATAAGGAACTCCCCTATAAGGAAAGTTCCCTCAAAGTAGGTCAGCACCTTCTCCACAGTTAAGAGCTTTGACAGCTACAGCAAGCTTTGGATCTTTAAGTTTCAAAAATCAGGGTGTACCAGATCTGTTCTGATTCTAAGACAAGTTTCTATCTACTATGTTGTGCTTGCTGTCATTCAAATCCTGCCTCTGGGGTTCAACATCTATGAGATTTTTGGATAAGTATCAACCTTTCTGGATGTGTTTCCTCAGTTATAAAAAAAAAAGACTTCTCAATTCATAAATTTTAGATCCATCATCTTTACTCCCAAATGTTTTTCAGTCATCTCTAATTCTTTGTGACCCCATTTGGGATTTTCTTGGTAAAGGTACTGGCCAGGTTCACCATTTCCTTCTCCAGGCCATTTTATAGATGAGGAAACTGAGGGAAAGAAGGTTAAGTGACTTATCCAGGGTCACATAACTAGTAAAGTGCCTAGAGGTGGATTTGAATTCAAATCTTCCTAACTCTAAGTGTAGTGCTTCAGAGGTGCTTTATCCACTATGACTTCTAGTTGCTCTAAATCTCCCAAATAAAAGGTCCTTATTTATCTCCAGTAGTAGATGAGCATTAATCACTCAGATAATTAACAGAAATTCACCAGGCACTAATAAACTTTGCCAACACAGATGATAATAAAGGGACCAGCCCCACTCACTGCAGTGTCCCTCTTTAAAGACAGGAGAAATAAAAAAACTACATTAATTGGGCCTCTGCCCCCTCCCTACACACAGACCACTAAAAAAGATATCAAATTAAGTTGCTTCCTTAGTTATTTACTAAGCCAGAGGCTGCAATTATTTTAACCCTTACTAAATTGAGTGAACTTGGGAGGTTATATCTTATTTAGATCAATAGACAGCCAGGAAATCAGAGCTGTAGTGGAATTTTTCAGACACTATTGACCCTCTCTTCTCTCTCCAATGTTTGGAGAGGAGCTTAAAAATAGTGACTGGGAAAATGCAAATTTCAGTCCCTTGTCCCTTTTGAGTAGTTGAGTTTTTCCCAGTGGGATTCAAGATGAGGTTTGGAGTCAGCCTGCACCAGAGCTTTGAGTAAACATTCATTGATCCACAATCTTTGATTTTATCTGCTCTCCCAAATACAAACAGCCAAAAAAGAAACTGAGTTCACTTTAGGACTTCGCCTTGGATCACCCTGACCTAGAGATATACCAGAAACATAGTCATTCTGGTAGATTTTGTAAGGCAGAAAGTCTGTGAGGGGGGAATTCATAGGGTAACACAAACTCCTACAATGTCCAAGAGACCATGGAGCAATTGGGCTGTGGAATATGAGACCCATCAGCTTCTTTAGTGAAGAGATAGAAAATATTGGTAGGGCCAGTGATCTCAGAGACATAGGAAACCCTTTTACAAGATGAGGAAACCCTTTTACCGGGGCAGGTCTGCACCTTCTCTGCAACTGAATCTTAGTGCTCAGCCCCCTGAGGGGTTTTTGAGCAGGCTGGCCTGGCTCCAAGACCAAACTACCCTATGCTACCTTAACTTATCCAAATGAAAGATTCTATCAGCAATTTGTAAGAAAAAATCGGGATAATTCAATGTGGTCACAATTGTCTAATGACAACAGTGGTTAGATGTTCAGAAGAAAATACTCAGGAATTGGAATATAGTCCTCAGGTGGGATAAATGAATGAAATCTGACTTGTGAAGGACCTGGTTTCAAATTGCTTCCAGCTTGTCACCATTTTATTCATTGGATCATAGATATAGAGCTGGAAGGAACCAACCCCTCATTTCACAGTGAAGAAAATTAAGGCTCTGCTAGGTGAAGTGACTTGCTTAAAACAGGAAGCATCAGAGGTGATTTTGAACCCAGAGCCTGGATTTCTTCTCCTATCTTATGCTGCCTCCCTATACTTATATGGAAATCTGGAAGCTATTCTATTCCCTTTTGGCTTCTGGTTCTTCTCCTAGCTACTGCTCAGCAGGAGTATTTTCACTATGGCTGTGGTTCCCTGCTCCTCTCCCCAAGACTTCTTTGTAGATTTTCAGATTTAACTGGTTTCTACTCATCATGTCATTTATTTTTGCATAAGCCTCAATTTTACCCTTAACTACTACAAAGTGACCTGGTTAAGGGGGGAAAATGTGCTGATTAAAACCAATAGTAATAGAAATTTAATTTTAGCATGTACCTAACAGAGCTGGAAGTATGAGGAGGAAGGGAACTGACCTGAGCTTGCTCCTTTCTCCTCGGAGCCCAAGTGCTTTCAGACACTTGACTAACAAAACCTCATGCAACTCCAGTAAAAACATAATCCTTAAGCACAGATTAATTTGGTTTCAGCAGGAAATCTCTTGCTCCCTGCCCACAGTAATCTTATTGAATACTTTACCTATTCAAAGTCTCCTCTAGACTTTCAATTTCCTCCGTGGGGATTAGTGGCCTTGAAAAGAAAAGTGATGGAGGAGCTTGCTCATGATTTCCTTTCCTTTGATTTAATAGATTTTATGTCCCTTAATGCTGTGCCCAGACACATGGAGGAGTCTCTGTTGAATCAGTGAGTGGCCCAAGGACCTGAAAAGGCCAAATTATAATCATCTGATCTCACTGCACTTTACCCTACCTATTATAGCTTTGTCCTCTGGTAATTTGCTTCTTATTTATTCAGTGCCCATGTCTTTTCTCCTTTTGACTGTAAGTTTCTTGAGGGCAAAGGTTTGTCGTATTCATCTGTTTCTCTTCCTCCATTGAAGACTAGCATAGAGAATGAATGGGTAGGATGGATGGTTGGATGGATGTGTGAAATTAACTTATGAGGAAAACCCAAATTTAACTTCATGTCAGGCAAAAAGATTTGTAAGTTCATTGCTTCTTAACTGTGGCCTTTGAGCTTGCTGTATTAGCTTACAGGGGGCAGCTTATATGGCACCTAGCCCAGGTTTACCAAGTAGAATCTCCTTCCAACCTGTCTGGAATTTAATAAGCATTTATCATATTCAAGTCTCTGTTTTGGACTCTGGAAAGACAAAAATGCACAATAATTCCTGTTCTTGCATAGTTTACATTCTTCCAAGAGAACTCAATTTCCATACATAATGAAATGTGATTTGATTATACTTCTTTTTTGCATTATTTAGTATTTATACTAAATACTAAATTTTGTAATATTGAGCATTTATATTCTCAGTGCTTATGAAGTACTTGTTAAATGTTTACTGATTGAAATAATTTGAATTAAAAGAGAAACTAAAAAAATGGGACTATTAGGAAAGGCTTTGAATAGGAGGTAATACCTGAAATGAGACATTGTAGAGAAGAGAGAAGGCATTCTAAGCATAGGATTCAGCCTGTGCAAAGGCATGGAAATGCTCCATGAGCTGAACACTCAGAATGGCTAGAAGGCCAGTTTAATTAGAACGTAGAAAAGGAAAAAAGATAGCTAATATGAAGTAAATCTAGTAAGGTAGTGGAAGGATTTTAGATCTTGTCCTTGACAAAGGCAATAGGGAGCTACTGAAGATTTTTGAGCAGAGAAACAGCTGTAATTTTTGTTTTTCTTTTGGAGCAAGTAGGATGTTGGAATGACTTCTCTGGATAAGGAAGTACACTGTAGAATGCTATGTGCTGGTACCTAAGTTGATAAAGTGCTGCTAAATAAGTAGTGTTAGAAGCAAGTCAGAGAAGGGAAAGAGAGGGAGAGGTGATGAGCCAGAAAAAGTACTCCCCAGAATGAGAACACTGCACCAAATGGAAAAGCTAGGAAGGGAAGTGCTCAACTAGAGCGCAGTTAGGGTTGGATTGGGGGAGGTAAGATGGAAGGAAGGAAGGAAAGAAAGAAAAAAGGAAGGAAGGAAGGAAGGAAGGAAGGAAGGAAGGAAGGAAGGAAGGAAGGAAGGAAGGAAGGAAGGAAGGAAGGAAGGAAGGAAAGAAGGAAGGGAGGGAGGGAGGGAGGGAGGAAGAAAGGAAGGAAGGAAGGAAAGAAGGGAGGAAGGAAAGAAGGGAGGAAGGGAGGAAGGGAGGAAAGGAGGAAAGAAGGAAGGGAGGGAGGAAGGAAGGAAGGAAGGAAGGAAGGAAGGAAGGAAGGAAGGAAGGAAGGAAGAAAGGAAGGAAGAAAGGAAGGGATGAAGGAAAGAAGGGAGGAAGGGAGGAAGGGAGGAAGGGAGGAAAGGAGGAAAGAAGGAAGGAAGGAAGGAAGGAAGGAAGGAAGGAAGGAAGGAAGGAAGGAAGGAAGGAAGGAAAGAAGGAAGGAAGGAAGGAAACCCACCCCAGAACAGGGATGTTGGGGCCCTGTAAGTGAAGCCCACAAGGGCCATTGTCCCAGATAGCATCACTGTGCTTCAAGTTATGACTCTGCTGGCAAGGGCAAAGTCAGAGTTCCCTCTCAGGGATATTAATTGTCATACACTGAGTGTGCCAAGGGTGATTCCCTCCAGATAGCAGATATTCCTTCTGTGATTGCTCTAAAATGGGCAGCACTTTTCACTTGAGAAAAGGGGAGAGGATTTGTGGTTTTAAATTCTTCTTCAAAGTGCCTTTAGAGAGTATCTTCAGGTCACCTTGTGAAGGAATAGGGAAGGAAGAGAGAGGGGGCAGGGATTTTACAGGACTTGGTTAGCTACAAAATATTGTCAGGCTACATCTAGCATGGCCGTTTATCGATTCTTTAATGAATGTGTGGGAAAAGCTGAGGCGTAAAGCCTAACTCTGGCTTCAGGCCAGGCAAAGGTATTTATTGATTCTCTTTTTTTGAATTGAATTAAGTTCCTACCCAGCCATCCCCTCTGCTAGGATGGCTTGCCTGTTGAAATCCTACTCAGGGTGAAACACTTGTATATATTGTTGGACTTAGCTGACATGTTGATTAGTTTTGCTGAATTGCTTTTTTTGGTTTTTCTGTTTTATTCTTTGACATAAGGGAAGGCTTTCTGGGTGGGGGAGGGAGAGAGATAGAATGAAAATAAAGATGATGTAAAAATAAAAGATATCAACAAAATGAAAAAAAAACTACTCATACATCAAGTGTAATGCCAGAGAAACTGAGGCAAGATAGAGATTAGAGGATTTTTAAATATTTTATTAGAGAGTTTGACTGGGGGGAAACAGGATCCATGTTGACCCCAGCTGGGTGGATGGGACTCTTGGCTCAAAGTATCCAACAACAATCCAGGGATTCCAGAGACTTTTATAGGCTCCAGCGATCAGGGAAACAAAGGCAAGGTGGGGTAGAGCACTGCAGTTCCAGGAAAGGACCATAAATTTATGGTTTGGGGTAAGAAGGAAGGATCATAAATTCTGATAAGTAGGGAAAAAGCTAAAGACAGGATGTCTGGACCAAGATATTGGGGGAGGGGTACCATCTATGTATTTGAGATAAGCCATCTGGAGTTTTATGACTCTTTGTAATGCTAGTGGTCAGGGCTCCCAGCCCTAATTATCTCAGTCCTAATGGCCGGGAAGGGGGTTGCTACCAGGGAGACTAAGGCAGAACAATTCAGGGAAACTGAAGCAGGGAAATTGAGGCTTAACCCAAGAACTAGCTCAAGTAACCTTTGTTTGGAAGTTGGATCCCTTTCTTTCCCAACCCATCCCCCAATTTTCCCCTCCTACCCCAATGTGGAAGCATCACTGCAACAACTTACAGAGCCAGTCCCAATGCTGATTGGTCCCAGATCTCCAACCCACTCTATTTCAGGTGGTCTGATTATCACTTGTTTAGACACCATAATGGCCCCCATGCCCAGGGGTTAGTACTGTTGTTGAACTTATACAAATGGCTTTTAGCCCTCCCACAGCTCACAACTACCAAGGTCAAGGATGCAGCAGCTCAGTCTCCCCTAACAATAGGAACTAACTATAATCATGTACCACACCCAGATTCAAATGCCTTTTTTTGTGGCCCTTCTTGATTCTTTACCCCAAATCCCCTTAAGAAATGATTCCCACATTCCCACAACATTAAGAAGGATCTCCTCACCATACTCATCACCTTCTGCTTTGTATTAGGGTTACTCGTGTTCACGATCTCTCTCCTCTATAAGGCTAAGCTCCTTGAAAGCAGAGATGATGATTCATTGTTGTATTTTTCTCTGTGTCTAATATAAGAATATGCATACTACAAGTGCATGGTAAATGTTTCTCAAAAAGAGGATGTCAATCAGAAATTAGAATTCAGGGGACTCTTAATAACGGTGATGATTTAACTACTACTCTGCCCAGCTCCATGCTGGGCACTATGGGAAATAGGAGGATATTTAAGATACTATTACTGCCCTTCACAATCTAGTTAGGGAGACAGAACACATGAAAGCCAAGTAATAATACAAATGAACTTTTCTTTTCTATTGGACTGAGTCTGTGGTTTCATTAATATAAGGAAACTCCCTCTCCTAAAAAGATCAGTGTCTGCCTTGCAATCTAGAGATTTAGAGAGTTGCTATTCCAAATACATATATATGTTTGTATATATACACACAAATATACATAATATTCTATGTGTATATTGATTGTGAACATATATTATAGATTATATTTTATGCATATGTAATATATATGTTTGTCTTTATACATATATACATGCATATAAATGATAAAGGCAATATATGATGAAAATACCAATGAGGCATCAAGGATGTGTAGAGAGAGAGCACTGGCTTTAGAGACAGGAGAGAACTGGAATTGAATCCTGTCAGATTTATATATCTTTGTGATACTAAGCAAATCATTTACCATCACTGAGCTTCAGTTCTTAATCTATAAAGTGGGGATAATTACATATGAACTATCCATCTACCTTGCAGGCTTGTCATGGGGAAAGCACTTACCAAGGCTTAGAACACTATAGAAATGTTTGCATTGATAAAGATCATCATAGATCTAGGATTGTAAGGGATCTCAGAGGTCATCTTGTTCAATCTCATTTCATGGATAAGAAAACTGTAACCCATCATTCATACCACACCTTATCACCATGGATGAAAGAAAGTCTATGTCTTGATCCTCTTTTCTTCCTTCTTGGCAATTTCAGCAAATCCCATGAGGGGAATTATTATCTCTATGTAGATGACCCACAGGTCTCTATATCTAGCACCACTGTCTCCTTTGAGACATCTCAAACTCAACATGTCCCAAACTGATGTTATCTTTTACAGAAAACCCTCCTTTCTTCTAAACTTCACAATTTCTGACAACAATAAGAGCACCCTTCCAATCTCCTAGGTTTAAAACCTTCCCACTATCCTTAACTATCCTCTTCAACTTCCTTTATCCCACACATCTAACCTCTTGCCAAAACTTGCCTCTTCTTCCTTCACACCGTCTTTCCCACCTACCTCCTTCTCTTTATCCACACAATTACTGCCTTAGTTGGGGCTCTTGTCAGCTCTCACCCAGACTATTATTACAAGTCTCCTAACAGAGCTCTCTACCTCAAGCCTCTTCCACTCCAGGCCCTCCTGCACATTGCTGCCCAAGTGATTTTACTTGGCCCAAGCATGGGCCCAACTGCATCACTTCTCTACTCAATCAACTTGAAGGCTCCCCATTGATTCTAGGATAAAACAGTAACCCCTCTGCTGAATTTTTCAAGTCCTTTACAATCTTGATCCCAAGCCATCTTTCCAACTTCAATGACGTTGCTCCCTTTGGTGATCCAGTCATGACAGCCTTTTTTCTCTCTTCACAAGTAACAGTCCTTCTCCTAACCCTGTATTTTTACACTTGCCATCTTTCACAACTAGACTGTATTCCCTCCTCATTTCCACCTCCTTCATTCAAGATGTATCTCAAGCACACATTCAACAAAGGGCAGTCACTTGATTCTCCAAGGGCTACTGCCTGCTCTTCCCGACTATTTGGTGTTTAATTACTTTGTTCTTATTCTTTATATACTTGTGCATTTGCATTTTGTCTTTTTCATTAGAATATAAGTTCCTTGGAGCAGCCAAGTGATGCAGCACCAGCCCTGGAGTCAGGAAAGCCCGAGTTGCCATTTCCTTCTCCAGGTCTTTTTACAAATGGGGAAAGTGAGGCAATAAGATTGAATGATTTTCCAGGTCACATAGGTAGTAAGTATCTGAGGCAGATTTAAACTCAGGAAGATGATTTTTCCTAACTCTGGTTCCAGGCCTCTGAGTCACCTAGTTCTTTCTGATTCGCACATAGTAAGTACTTAATGAGTGCTTGTTGATTGATTGTCTCAGGTCACACAGACAGTAAAAATCAGGGGAGGATTTGAACCTAGGTCCAATACTTAATATGTTGGAAAACTGAACAGTAGCCACTATTTTGGAAAAAAAATCAGTTTATATCCTAAAGAAGGGCAATGCTAAAATATGTTCAGATTACTAATCAATTGCACCCATTTCACATTCCAGTAAGATTGTGCTTAACATACAATACTAGCTTGATATACAAATTGGGTTTTAGCCTAATTATCAGATTACCAGAAAAGCAGATTGGTTTTTGAAGAGACAGAGGAACAAGAGATTAAATTGTTAACATTTTCTGGATTATGAAGAAAACAAGGGAGTTCCAGAAAAATATATGCTTCTGTTTATTGTTTACACTAAAGCCTTTGTGTGGATCACAGTAAAATGTGACAAATCCTCAAAGATGTGGGAGTACCAGCTCATCTTGCTTTTCTCCTGAGGAACATTTATGTGGACCAAGAAGCAACAGTTAGAATCAAACAGGGGTCAACTGATCACTTTAAGATTGGAAAAAGGAGTGTGACAGGGCTGTTGTATATTATCATCTTACTTGTTTTACTTATATGCATCATCATAAGAAATGCCAGATAGGATGAATCAAAAGCCAGTATTTTAAAGAAACAATAACCAGAATTGCTGGAAGAAATATCAACAATATCAGAAATGCAGACAATACTTTTCTAATGGTGGAAATTAAAGAAGCATTTAGAAGCTTTTGATGAGGGTAAAAGAGAGATATGAAAGTTGCCTTGAAGCTTAACATCAAAAAAACTGGTCCTATCCCTTCCTGGTTAAGTAGAGGGAAAAGAAATGGAAACTGTGCCAGATTTTATATTATTTGGTTCAAAGATTACTGCGTATGGTGACTGTAGCCATGAGATTAAAAAATACTTGTTCTTTGGAGGGACACCTATGGAAAATCTGGGCAGCATACTAAAAAGTGGAGATACCACTATGCCAACAAAGGTCCATATATTCAAAGCACTGGTTTTTCCAAAAATATTGTTTGGCTGTGAGCACTGGAATATAGGGAAAGCTGATTGTTGCAGAAAATACTTGTGAATTGTGGTGCTGGGGAAAAAAAAACTTTTGAGGGTCCCTTGAACAGCAAGAAAATCAAATCAGTCAATACTTAAAAAAAATAATAATTCAGGGTATTCACTGGAAGGTTAAATACTGAAGTTGAAGTTTAAATAGTTTGGCCACATTAGGAGAAGATAGAACTCATTGGAAAAAACTAATGATGGGAAAGATTGAAGGCAAAAGGATAAGGAAACAGCAGAGAATGAGATGGATAGAAAGTGTCATGGAAGCAACAAACATGAGCTTGGACAAATTTTGAGAGATTGTGGAGGATAAAAAGGCCTGGCATGCACAACCTCTGACTCCAGAGTAGTGTTGTTTTTACTATATAATGTTGTCTAGAATGAAATGCTCCAAAAAGTTCTGAATGTCACATTGTAGTGTGGTATCCCCTGGTTTTCAAAGTCTAGACACAAGTTTTATGATCTTGAATAGTCTTGATAGCAGTCTTAGTAACATAATGAGTCTGTTGTCCAAAGACCAATCTGTCTAAGAATGGGGATCATTTCCAGGATGCTAACTACTAGATTATGAATTTTTTTATCATGGCAACCCATGCAATAAATAAAAATGGAAAGTGGCTCTTAATGTCACATTTCCCCTTTTCTTTCTATAGTGTCAGTAGAAGGAAAGAAAGGCAGAGGACACTAATGATCACAAATTTTTAGACTGCCTAAAACTTAACTTTACAGTATTTACATACACTAAATGTGTGATCTTTGTCTAATAGCTAATGAATTGAGTTATAACCAAAGGTGCTCAACCACATCAATAATTATACTCTCAAATAAACTAATCCAAAAAGCAAAAAGAAATTGCAGTTAAATCGAAGAATTTTTCACAGTTTCTCTCAGGAGACAAAGATAATGGAATTGATAGAGTTAGTATCATTATATTTTCAAAGGCAACAAGAAACATCATTTCATGAGATAGTCTCACCTTTAGTGCTCATGCTAAGCATAAGCAAAAAGATCACCATGTATGTAATTATAGTTTATGTACCAATGTGTTGCAGAAGAAAAGAGATAGAGAAATTAATAACAATAGCTAACATTTATACAATACTTTACAAATACTCTCATTATATCCTTATATCAAGCTGAAAGGCAGGTACTATAATTATTCTCATTTTACAGATGAAAAAGTGAAACTAGTCCTTTAGAAAACTTGACAATATCTACTAAATCAAATCTTTGAATACTTTGATGTCAAAGACTGATGCAAAGATGAATACAAGTTGCACAGTGAGAACTATGTTGGAAAATATAGCTCAATTATGTTCTCATACATAGAAGATGCCCAATTTCTCATCCTTGTGAAAAACTGTAAATAAAAAGCCACTGAGCCATTAGATGAATGACCCAATGGAAAAAGTGATAGACTTTGAATGAAAAAACCTGAGTTCAAATACTGGTTGTGACATTCATGGCCTGTGGGATTTGAAATAAGTCACTTAACTTCTCTGGATCTCAGTTTATTCATCTGTAAAGTGATGTGGTTGAATTAAATGGCTTCTAAGATCTCTTCTACCTCTATCAAAATCATATAATTCATATAGTCTAAATAGCTCCATCCTGACCTATTCAAATGAGGCAGCAAGGCTGAAAAATTGGAAACAGGAAAAATAAAGATATTAACCTTTATTGACACAATTTCTTATAAAATTTAATTAGTACAAACCAGTCACCACAACTAAGAGACCAAAGGGACCTGGAAACTGTCTAACCAGTAAAAGCTTGATTTCTTTGCCAAGTGGAGGGGGATAGCAGCCAAAGGCAACACCAATTTAGATTCAGACTTATTTGTAAAATATTACAGATAATATTGGCAGAAGTTACAAGTAGTGTCATATTACTTTAAAAAAGTGAAAATCAATGGAAACCAAAACAAGTCAATAGAAATCATGATGAGATACACAGACAAGCCACATTATCTATCCCAAAAGAACTCATTAATAAATTTGGCAAGGAAACAAGAAACAAAGAGATAATGACACAAATTTGTCAGTATTTCTATAGTATTTGAATATCAACATTGGTAACAGAGAAAATAGTACATTTGGACCCTAACAAATGTTAATTACAATGCTAATGTACTACACAGAGGAGTAAGAATGGCACTTAAAAAGATGAAGTTAAGTAGAGCAACTTGACTAGACCAAGAGTACACTAAGGAAATCCGTTCTAGAGATATAATAAATTACAAGTTGAGGGCATTCATAATGCACACAGAGATAAAATGAATTCATTTGCAGATGATGCATGTAGAGAATATACATTGTTATTGACCCCTTAGAATGTAATCTCCTTGAAGATAGGGACTGTTTCATGTTTTTTCTTTTTTTTTGCTTTGTATCTCTAGCACCTAAGACAATGTTTGGCTTAAGTGTTTAGTAAATGTTTGTTGATGGATTAATTGATTAATAATGTTCAACAGGATGATCTCTGAAACATTTTCGATGGGGACCTCTAGATGTTCCTGTTTGTAGATGGAATTTCCTATATGAGATCAATAATAATTCTCTAGCATTTGAGCTAATTACATGGGTAAAAGCAGATAAAGAATGTCTAATGTTCTGATTATAATATGAAATTAGATGGACATATCAATATGGGCATCTAGGTAGCATAGTGGAAAGAGCATGAGGTCTAGAATCAGTTAAAACTTATCTTCCTGAATTCAAATCTGGCTTTAGACTGTGACACTGGGCAAGTTTGTCTCAGTTTCTCATGAGTAAAGTGAATTGGAGAAGGAAATGGCAAACCACTTCAATAGCTTTATCAAGAAAACTCCAAATAGAGTCATGAAGAGTCAGACATGACTAAAATGACCAAATAACAACAACAATTATATTTACAATGAAATTTTCAGTGATAAATTTCTCACAGCAAGAATTTCAGTGATCTTAAAATTCTCCCTGAATCAAAGGATATTTATTTATTTACACACACACACACATACATTTCACATCATTGTTCTAGTGGTTCTGTATATTTACAAGTTATGGAGTACTATAGTACTATAGTTTTTGAGGAATTAAAATTGAGGGTCAAGCAGTATACAATGTAGAGGTATGGGGTAGAGTTAAGCAGACAACTATGGAATACTACTAATGAATTTCATGGGAGAAGTAGATTAGATTATGTCATTATAAAGTTGTATGATCAGAAATGGATGCAAAGCTGTTTTATAACTAGGAATCTATATGTACTATTGCTATTCCTGAACTATCAAGACATGTAGAAGAAAGATGAGTATTTATGGGAAGACATGGATGAGAATTATGGGGATTCTTGGTTATACAGGATTAAAATTTTTGGCTACAGTGCAATTTGCCCCAACTGAAGGAGATCTCACATCCAATAAAAATGAAGTATCAAAGTCAATATAATTTTAGAACTGATGCTTATAAGTACACTTGCTAGCTTAATCTTCTTGTGTATGTTAAATATCAAAGAGATTTTTTTCCATCAATAAAAAAAAGAAATCCATGCTCAAGGCAAACAACTTTTAAGAACATTTAGAGATTGCTTCATGAGATTATCTCAAGGAGGGAAGATACCAAAAGAATACAAGAATTTATAGATGGCATTATACCTCAAGAGAACATATATCTACTTTTTTAAAAATCTTTTTAAAGTCTTTATAAGGATGTGTTTTGTGTAGATGAAGTATTCTTGGTGAAAATAGAGGAAGAACAGGGAGGTTTTTAAAAATAGTCCTTGATGGCAAACCACAGACACACAACTGATGGAAAGGTACAGAAATTACAAGGTCCTGCTGTGTTTATTATTTGCTAATTACAGAATAACATTTGACTCAATAAAAAAAGACCATGTCCTCAAATGCTCTAGACTATCTAGTAGTTTTTCATGCCTATATTAAGATCCCTTAACAAATGCAACCACAGAGATGACTCTTTTATTATTAAGATCATAAGGTATAAAACAGAGATGCTCACTAGAAGTATTGTTCATGTTGTTGAGAATCTCTTGTGTAAGATCTAAATGGAAGAGTAATTCTCTGTAGATTGTTGGTGTTATTATTTATATTATTTTCCTGGCCTTGCCTATTTTTCTTTATGTCTATTTTTAAATTTTCCATTTTTCTCTTTACTCACTATATTTATCATTTCTTACATTGCAATAACATTCGTTTATCATAATTTACCATATCTTCTCTTGCCATTCCCCAGTTGATGGGCAGCTTCTTTATTTACAATTCTTTACTACTTACAAAAAAAGCTGTCATACATATTATGATATATGTGGGACATTTCTTTTGATCATTTACCTTCTTGAAGCATATACTTAGAAGTTGGATTTCTGGGTCAAAAGTTATGAATGTTTTAGTTACTTTCAGTGCATACCTCTAAAACGCTTTCTCAAAATGTTTAGGCTAGTGTGCAACTCCACCAACAATGTATGTGTATGCCCATTTTTTCCACAACCACTCTAACATTAATTGTTCCCTTCTTTTGTCATCTTGGACAGTTTGCTAATATGAGGTAACACCTCAGAGCTTTTTTTGTAGAGGACCTTTTTTAAGGAAGCATCATTGGTTCAGTGGGGAAAAGCACTAACTGTAGAATCAGAGTTCAAATTTGGGTTCATATGCCAATTTTGATGCTTACTATGTCTATGATGTAGGGTCTAGCCTCTTAAGTTGTGACTTGTGACCCTACATGAAGTCTTGTAACTGAGTGTAAGGGCCATGAAATTATGATTTATTATTAGTAATTTTTTAAATTTGTATACCTATTTTCTCTTCCTACATACCTGCAGTTACATAAAAGTTTCTTGGGCTAAAAAAGGTTGCAAATGAAAAAAGTTTAAGGAGTCCTGATCTAGGGCAAGCCATTTCAAGTCTCTGTTTCAGGTTTCCTCTTCTATAAAATGAAGGAGTTGTATTAGATGGCCCTGATCTGGGACTTGTCTTCTCACTTTACTATGTGTGAGGCGAACAGCCTCAAGCCTTATTAGGGCATATGCATCATTCTTAGGCTGCTCAATTTCTGATCTCCAGTTACTTTTTGCCAAGTTTTTGAAAGACTTTTTTCACTGTGCCAAGGAGGGGAAAATGAGAGATGCAAATCTATTCCCAAATAAATTCAGACAAGCCTTCCTTTGTCAACAGATCCATCTTGCCCCTTTTCCCTCTAGAAACCCCATATGGTTTTCCACTTTCTTTCCTCTTCCTACCACTTGGGAAGAAAGATATACTTCATTATTTCCTCAGCAAGCATTGTAGTACTCCAGGCTTCCCTGCATTATTGCATGTGGATACATAGATTAGATTCAGGGAAACCAAGCTGCTGCAAGCCCCCATTTATCAGAAGAACATCTGGGGTTCTGGGTGGTGATTTTCTGCCCATCTCTGCTGTTACATTTATAAAATGGAAGCAGTCACACAAATAGATGTGCAAGTTGCTGCCCTAAATTAAGCCCAGAAGGGGATTGATTTGAGAGACCAGGAGCTCTCTGTATTGTTGCTAATGCATTCCCATCCTGGAGGGGATGTTGCTGCAGCCAAATACAGATCTCAGTAGCAATGGAGATAGATTTGGGCATTTCGATAGAGACAGATGTGAGCGTCTAGATCTGTGCATACAGACACTGCTCTGAGGGAGACAAATATCCTACAGACAAGAGAAAGGCAGGCAGTTTATCTGGGGACAGAGACAGAGGGAGTAACGTGTGTGGGGCACTGAGCATCATGTGGAAATGAATCTGCCCTGCTAACTATAGCTATGTTACCTTTTTTTTGCCAAGGATCAATCACTCTCCCTTAGGTCAAGTGATAATCAATGGATGGGAGGGCCTCAAGGAGAAAGGGCCTCAACAGAAAGAATGAATTAGATCTCTGTTAGTTTGATACAGTGGAATAGATAGGTAACTGGCTTCTTGTTCCAACTTTGCCACTGGCTTGCTGTATGACAATCATTTTCCTTTTCTAGACCTCAGTTTCCTCATGTGAAAATAGGGATATTATTTGTAGATAGGAAATTTCCTGAGCAGAACCAAGGAGGGCAGAAAGAAATAATTTTGAAAGTATTCTTATTTACTGGAAACCTTTGGATCTCTAAGTCTTTTTGATATGAGATTTGTGTAGCAGATGGAAATCTACCAGGTCATAATTTAAATTGAATCTATAAATCCTAATCTGCTCTTTGACTCTCTGCTGCTTGTAATGTCTTCAGCTGGACTTAGGGCAAAGATGTATATCATTCCATGCTGTCTGTCCTTACCAGTGAATGCACAATGAGAGCAGATGTCCCCCTGACCCCCACTCCTATGATCATAAGCTTGAAAACCATGACCTAAGAGGCTGATGGGAAAAAATGGAATGTTTAGCATAGAGAGGAGAAAGCTTGGGTGAGGGGATGGGCTGTCATCAAATATTTGAAGAGTTGTATGAAAAATTGAAATTTATTTTGATTATCCCTGGAAGGCAAGACTAGAACCAACTGATAAGGAAAAACATCCAAACAGTTGGAGTTGTCCAATACAAAGGACCTGGCTCAAGGAGTAGAAGTTTTAAGTCAATACTACATCATTACTTGTCAGGGATCCCAGGAAGAACTTCTATGTTTTGGGTAGGACTTAGACTAAATGATCTCTGACCTCCCTTCCAATACTTTGATCTGACTGTTATTATTCTTGTGACTTTGGGCAAGTCACTCAACTGCTCTGAGCCTCAGTTTTTCCATCTCAAAAACTGGACTCTTTAGATGATCCTTAAGGTCCTGTCTATTCTTAGTATGAGATCTGATAAGCTGTGGATATGATATAAATACATAGCAGTGTTCAATGTTTCCAGTGGCTAAGAACAATTCTAATATATCGTACCCAATTTCAGTCAAAAATAGAAATCATTCATCCTAGTGATGGTTTGAAGATGGTAACCCAATATCTGTGGGGACACTGACTCAGATTGGCTCCTTTAATGGACTTGTCTGGCTGGTGCATGCATCTTGTCTTGGTTCAGATTTATACATCACCATCATGGGTGTGTTATCTTGCTAAAAGTGAGATAAATTGCTCAAATTGTTACATCTTTTCCCCCCAGTGGAACCTAATTGGATTTGCAAAGCAAGTAGTCTCTGTAGCCTGGCCTGGACCGTGAATTACATTCTACACAGCATGAGTTAGAGCCACTGGCAAAAGGAAATTCTAAACAACAGCACCAGGTGAAGAAAGAACAAAATTGCGCAGGACTGGCTTTAATCTAAGTGGTATCAAATAGCTGAACACAAAGAAGGAGGCAGCTTGGTAGGGATATTGGCTAGAGTACTTGGACTTGGAGGCAAGTCCCTGAGTCAAATCTTACCTCAGAGGCTTACTACTATAATTTAGGAGACCCTGAGTAAGGTCCTCAAACTCGGTCAGTCTCATTTTTCTCATCTGCAAGATGGGAATTAAACATAACACCTGTATCAGAGGGTTGATAAAAATAAAAATGATATAAGGAATAAATAAAGCACTTTGCCGATCTTAAAATGCTGTGTTATTAGTGCTATTATTATTAGCTTTGTCATCATTAGTCACATTTGGACAGAAATAAAAAGAATCCCTCAAACTTGTAAGCATCACCTACTTACAAAATGCTTTATAAATCTTATTTCATTCCATCCTCACAACATCTGTGAGGTCAACATGGAAAATATTAATATATTCACTAGACTTAAAAGGAAACAGATTCAATGAGAAGAGGAGACTTGTCCAAAGTCCTCCCCTTAAGAGGTGGCAGTGCTGGTATCTAAAAGCAGGCCTTCTGATGCTGAGAAAAAGGCTATTTCTACTTTGCAGAAGTCCGGAATTGTAAGAGATCTCAGAGGCCATCAAGTCTAAAAGTGGTTATGTAAGCAACAGCTAGGAGACCTTCAGTGAGGGGAGAACCCACTATCAACTCTGTGTGTGTGTGTGTGTGTGTGTGTGTGTGTGTGTGTGTGTGTGTGTGTGTTTCAAATCTGGCCTCACTACGCTGTGTGACCCTGGAAAAATTATTTAACCCTGCTTGGCTCAATTTCCTCATTTATCTAATGAGCTAGAGAAGAAAATGATGAACGGCTCCAGCATCTTTGTCAAGGAAATCCCAATGGATCACAAAGTTGGACACAACTGAACACAACTACTATAGATGTAGATATTAATATCTATCTATTTTTCTCTGTGTGTATATGTGTGTATATATACATATATATCCCTTCACTTTCTATTTATCTTTCCTAATTCTTCTTAGTAGGAGGAAAGTTACCATTGTCCTTGTTACCCTTCTCTTCTCTAGACCAAAGATCCCTGGTGCTTTCAACTTGCCTAAATTGCATGGTCTCCAGTCCTTTTATCCTGTACTCTGCTCTAAATGTTCTCCATCCTTTATCCTAAAATGTTCCCACAAATGAATACAATATACCAGATATGGTCTTATTAGAACAAAATAATAAGAAGAAATTATTATTTTGCATTTTTATGGGACTTTAAAGTTTTCAAAGCACCTTACAAACATTATCTCATTTTGTCTTCATAATTCTGATAGTCCTATTATTAATATTTCTATGATTAATTCCCACTTTATAGATGGGGAAATTGAGGGAGACAAGTTAAGTGACTTGCCTAGGATGGGTCTCACATAACACACACGCACACACCCCTAGTGATGAGCTGGACTGGCCAGGTAAAAGGACTAGAGATCATGCTATACAGAGATCACTTGAAAGCACTAGAGATATTTAACCTAGAGAAGAAAATGCTTAGGGAGATTGTGGTAGCTATATTCTATTTTCTCTTTGAAAGACTGTGATGGAGAAGTGCAAATAGTACATGAGCTTAGAACTCAGGTTTTTCTGACTTTGGGTCAAGCACCCTAACCACTGTACCACCTAAATGTCTTGTTGAATCACTTTACCTCTGTGTACTTAGGACAACTCCCTAGGACTTACCTAGCATTAAAAAGTAGATTGCAATCTGTGACTATTTAGTACTTGGAAGGCAATGTTGTATGCAAAGAATTATACACCTGGGGTCAGGCACCTAGGTATAAATTCTGGCTTGCTATTTATGATTTGTGTAATTTGGGGGCAAATTACTTAACTAAACCAACCTCAATGGTTGGAGTCAATGGTCCCTTCCAGTTCTAAATCTATGATTCTAGGGAGTTCCCACATGGGATTTTCAATTATAGATGAAACTATTTTACATGTCACACTTGTTCTACACACTTTTTCTTATTAATATTAATTGAGATCCTATTAGCTTTTGAGGGTGCTGTAGCACATTGCTGACAAGCTTGCTGTTCATGAAAATGGCTAAATCTTTTTTCTTGTTTAGCCATATCATCCCATTCCTTAGTTGTTGTTTTTTTAACCCAGATATAGAATTTCATTGTCATCACTATTAACTTTCATCTTCTTAGATTCAGCCCATTGTTCTAGCCAGTCAAGTTGTGTTTGGATCCCATCCCTAGTATCTAACATGAGAGATTCACCCCTTTAGCTTACATGTCATCCTGATAATTTGAAAAACATACCATTGGGTTTTCATCTAAATCACTGCTAAAAATGCTAAGGTATGAAATCAAAATCAGATCTCTGGGGCACAATGTAAGTCACCTTCAACCAAGTAAAGATCAGATCATTAGTTTTTACTCTTTAGGTCCAATCATTCAATTAGTTGTGAATTCACCCAATTATCAGTAAGTAGGCCAGCATTTATTCAGCACCAACTAAGTGCCAGGTACTGTGCTAAATGCTGAGGATACAAAAAAAGACAAAAAAAAAAGTTCCTTCTTTCTAGGAGCTCATATTCTAATGGAAAGAAAATATTAAACAGCTATGTATAAAGATGATACATACAGGATAAATAGGAGATTATCAACAACAGAGAGAAGACACTGGCATTAAGGGATACTGGGAAAGTATCCTTTCCTGTAAATGATAGAATTTTAGCAAAAAACTGAAGGAAGCCAGGAAGGCAAGGAGACAGATGAGGAGAGATTTTTTGGCATTGAGGATGGGCAGTGGAAATGCTCTCCTCTATTCCACATCTCTCTGTGCTACATAGATATCACAAAATATCTCATCTAATATTTTTTCGGTTATCTGGATATCCTATATAATAAGCTAATATGCTGAGCATTTTAGAAACTTAGTCTATATTGTTTCACAGTCTATGCTATGAGTCTGGTATAACCTGTTCTTGACAAAACTCTGTTGACTCTTAGTGATTGTCTTCCTTTCTAAATACTTATAAATTTTCCTTTCAAGGAAAGTTTTTTTTTTCCTTCTAGAGATGACCATGGCTGAGTGTATAGCTTACTGAACTTGAAATTAGGAATGTTGTTGTCATTCAATAACTTTGGTACCATCTCACTCTTTGTGACCCTATTTAAGATTTTCTTGACAATCAGTTTCTAGAATAGTTTGCCATTTCCTTCTCCAGCTGATTTTGCAGATAAGGAAATTGAGGCAAGCAGAATTAAGTCATTTGTCCAGGATCACCCAGCTAATAAGTGACTGAGGTCAAATTTGAACTTAAGTTCTTCCTATCTCCAGACTCAGCACTCTTTCCACTATACCATTTGCCAAATTAGGAATTCTTGAGTTCAGTTTCACTTCTGAAGCTTACTAGATATGGGCAATTATTGTAACCTCTCTGAGTCTCAATTTCTTCATCTGTATAATTAGAATGATAAAACTAGTAGTAGTTATCATATAAGAGTGATTGTGAAGCTTAAATAAGATAAGGCATGGAAAGGACTGTGAAGGCTTTAAAGAAATATATTATGGCTACTAATTTTGCCAGGGATAGAAGTAAGTTTTTAACTATTTTTGACTTCCCTCCTTTGAAAACTGAAACATTAGTTCTTCCTCCAGTTCTTTAAAACCACTTCCATTTTCTACCATTCTTCAAGGATCACTTATAGCCACATAACAATCAAATCTATTCATTTTTTCATAACTCGTGACTATAACTGGTGATGACTTGAACTCATTAAGGAAAAATTGGTGGGTTTTTAAATTTTTTAATGAGCTTCTCCCTTATCTTGGATTTCAACATCTTCTTTAATTCTGTTTTTCCCAGTCCAAAGATCATTCTCTTTGACAGAAAAAAAAAAAAAGATGCACTTAGTAATATTGCCTCCTATCCTTATCTCTATCATCTGTTATCATCATCCCATTCACTCTTTGCAGCAATCCTATCTTGTCCTTTTTGACTCTTCCTCTTACTTTCAACATGTCATATTTTTTATTTTCCTTTGAATTCATGGCCAAATTCAGTTTCTTCTGAGCTTTAGTGATGCTGACACTATTCTTGTAGGATGATGCCACTTTTTGTACTCATCCTCTATTACTTTGACTTGCTTTCATCTTTTATACATGTCTTTTTAAAAGCTAAGTGGTTGATGAGTCCCCTGCATATAAACATCAGTCTCTTTAGACAGCTCTCCTTTTTCTTTCCTATCAAACTCATTTCTGGTTTTTTCTTCAGTATTTCCCTTTCAGAGTTTCCTATTCTTTTTGAGTCAACTTCCCTTATAGAATTATGAGTCATGGTAGCCTATCTATTCTTTTTCTGAGTTTTTGAAATTTATTCTCCAAAAATTTAGGGTGTTCATTGAAACCTGTCCAACTGTCCTCATTTATCATAATTATGAGATGGAATGATTCTTTTGTCTAAGAAGTTCCCATCATTTTTAGTCCTTTTTGCACCTTGTTTGCATCAAGTCCAAAAGAGAAGTTTCCCTTATTACCCCTTCATCTTTTTTAGAATTAAATTATCATTTAAAAATGATAATTATAATAGATCTACTGTTTTTTCCAGAATGAAAGCTCCAGCAGTTGACTGAATGATTAAAATCCCTATCCCTATATCACACATCAATGCCATGTTCCAAATATGTTTCTGGAAATCATTATCCATTTTCCCTTCCATCCATGTATTCCCATGATAAAATTGCTATTACTTATTGTTTCCTGTCCTTATTTATTACTGATCCTAGTCTAAAATATTTCACTGTTTCCCTTCTCCCAAGCCAAATCTTAAATTTGCCCAGATGAGTATATCATCTATAAATGATTTTTCACTATTACTTTTAATTAGTCTATTACTTTAGAATCATGTATACTCTTTCACAGCCATATTCCAGTCACTAGCTGAATTCTACCAACAAATTTGAGTTTACTTCCATGTCTTATGATTTCCAAATTCACTTTGTTTATCACACTTTTATGTATTTACATAATCTACATCTATGGCCATAAGTTTTCCTGAGAAATCTCTTCTTAGATATTGTTTTCCATAAATTGCTTATATTTTCTATAGCAATTCTTCCTAGTTTTTACTTGTTATTCAAACTGGTGCCTAAATTGACAGATATATGCTGGCAATTCCTTTTCCTTCCTTTTTCATTTATTTTTTTTTCCTCCATGCTAGGCAGGTTTTACTTTCCTCTCCTTTTTAAAGAAGATGTATGCTAATAATTTTCATTTAATTTCTTTTAATTGACTTGACAGAAAGGGTGAAGTTAAGAAAAGAAGAGGATTTACAGTGACAGATTTCTTTAAAATAAATTTGTAATTTAATCAGCATAGAGAGCACTTGGTGAGGAATTTCTTCTGTCATTGATATGTGACATGTTCTTGGCAATTTATAATCTTAGAGAGTTTCTTGGGTCACTGAAAATTAAGATAATTTACTCACAGTCACACAGCCAGTAGATAACAGGGCAAGATTGCAACCCATGTCTTTGTGACTCAGCAGTGAGATACCTGTTCTAGGCAAAAATGTCAAGCAGACAATTATAGACATAGGACAGCAGTTCAAGATAAGAGACAAGGGCTTGCTATGTAAATTTGGGAACCACATGGATAAATGTGAGTTAAATCCATAGAGAGAGAAAGTATCGTGAGAAAAAAGAACCAGACCCAGAGCAGAGCACTGTGATACATTCCTACTCTCAAGAAGACAACAAAACATTGTGTTTAGTTCAAGGCAAAATTCACCATGCCCTCAATACTTATTGGAAACAATAACCTCAGTCCTCTATTTTTCTTGTTGGTAGCTCTCATGTCTAGTTCTTGAAATGAACTGAAGGGCAAGGGAGAAGGGAGAAAGGACATGTGTTTATGCTCATTGTTTAAGAACTCCTATCCCCATTTTAGCTTTTATATTATGATCTTCTTTTTCTCTGAAATGTAAGATAACTGTTTAGTTACCTTTAATTTGCTATGACTGGAGTCTTGCCAAGCTCTAATGCAAACAGAAGCTTCCCGGCAGTCCTTTCTGAAGGATATAAAGCAGAAATGCAATTACCAATAAGACTTTATCTAATTAAATCTAATTAACTACCTTTTCTCTCCTTTTCCTACTGATAGACTTTAGGTGTCACTCTGACCTTTCCTGGTCTTAATACTCTCTATCCTACTGAGGGAGGATTAGGCTAAATTTATTGATCAAGTGCCCAATTTTTCCTAGAACATGGCATTAGCTCCCTCTGCTGCCTTTGATTGGTAAGTCGCAAATTTAGTGCCATACTTTAATGAATTCACTCAACTACCTTCTGCACGACAGCAACAGTCCTAGGCAGAAATACAATTGTCAGGAAGGCTTTATCTAATTAAATCTAATTGACTGCCTTTGCTGTCTTCTTCCTGCAATTAGACTTCATATTCCACTTTGTATTTTTCAAGTTAAAACCGTCTCCTTTTTGGGTCATAGAAATATTTGTGTGTCTAAGAAAATAAAATCTTTTTTTTTATTGAAGTATTTTTTTTTTGTTTTCAAAACATATGTAAGGATAATTTTTTTCAACACTGACCCTTGAAAAACCTTGTGTTCCAATTTTCCCCCTTTCCCTCTACCTCCTCCCCTAGATGGCATGTAATCCAATCTATGTTAAAGATGGCAAAACTGTAGAATATAGAATCTAAGAACACAACAAGATATATAAAGGTATCTCATGCAATTTATTCATGAATCACTTCTACAAAATCCTTGACAGGTGGTCATCCATCTAGGTTAGCAAGGTTGACTCTGGGCCTTTACTTATGTGAATTTGGCATCCTTCTTATATGAAGATGACTTACCAACACTGCATTCTGAGCCGTGTCTAGAATTGTGCACTCACAATAAACTGGACCGAGCCATCCATACTCTTCCACATGGCTTCCCACAAAACCTGGGGCATTATCTTAGAAGACAGCTTTTTGAGATTAAGTGTAGTGATGTGACCACAAGACCTAACAAAACTAAAAGTCCTATCCCAGGAATTCAAATTCAGGATCTTGGTCTCATTAGCCTTATGCTCTCTGCAACTGGGATTGGAGGCTACAGGTAAAGTTTGGTCAGGTGCTACAATGCCATGAAGGTTACTAAGACTTCTCTCTTAGCTTTATCAATAGTTTTGTTGCTGAGTTCATTCTTGGAAATTGTTTTCTAAATGCTTGGCCTTTACACCGTTATTCTTCCTCTGCTATTCAGTGACATCTGGCCTAAAAGATATATGTGGTCATTTTTTCTTATCTTCTCCTTTCTTTTCAGTTTAAAAGTGTTTTCTTTGATCAGCTTCTCAAGACTAACAAATATGGTTGTATTTATATATATGTATATATATAGAAAAATGCACCTATATAGATTTGTACAGATATATGCAGATATCTCTGCAAATAAGTGTATATGTATATGTATGTATACATATACCTGCATGTGTGTGTTTTATATATATGTGTGTGTGTGTGTTCATCCCTAGCTAAGAGTTTGTCTGTCATTTATTCAATCGACCAATCAATTAATATTTATTAGCCACTTTCTATGTGCTGAGCTCTGTGCTAAGTGCTTAGGATACCAAAAGGGGCAAAAAAATTAGTCCTTGTCTGCAAAGAGTTCACAATTTTTACTATATCCTAAGTTATTGTCCAGAAATTCAAATCACATTGCCAGACATCCTCTTCTTAACAAGATGTTTTACTTTCTTAATCTTGTTTGTTTTATTCAGAAAATCTTGTCATCAATTGGAAGTAGTGATTAATTCAATTCAGTTCAATTTAGTAAGCATTTCTTAGGTGCCTACTGTGTGCCAGCTGTGTATACTAGCTCTTAGAGATACAAAAATAAAAATATGATAGTCCCTGACCTGAAAGAGTTTGCATTCTATTGAAAGGACATGCATAGCATGTAGAGAAGTAAATAAATATGTTAGATGTAAAAATAAATTCAAACTAATTTTGATTGTGCCTAGTAACGGGGGGAATCAAGAAGTACCTTTTGGAGAAGGTGGGGCTTGAGCTGAGACTTGCAGGGGGTTAAAGATTCCAAGAGGCAAGGATGAGGAGGGAACATTTCAAACAAAATGGGCAGACTGTTGAAAGCTGTGTCTATCTGGATAATGTTGTATACAAGTAAGCATATGCTGTAAATATTTAACAACCAGTTCTCCTTTCCAGTAATCAAAATGTCACAACATTTTAAAGTTTAATTTGCATTATTAACATTTTCCCCATTACTTTATTAAGTTTGGACAATCAATACAACAAAAAAAAATTGTCTTAATTGTTTGTGTTTCTTGATTTTTTTAAGTGTAAATAATCATACTGAAAATTTAACAATCAGGTCTCCAGGATTGGCTTGAGCTGATTCTACAACAATCCTGTAAGGATCAAGTAGTAGGCCTGTTTATCTTGAATGTAGAATGCAAGGTGGGGATTGTTTGGAAACCATTTAGAAAAACAGGAAGAAGTCAAGTTATAGAGGATTTTAAATATCAGATAGATGAGTTTGTATTTTGTTTTAAAAGCAGTAAGAAGGCTTTCTGAGACAGGGTGCAGCATAGTCAGATCTGTACTTTAGGAATATCACTCTGAAGCCTTTGTGAATGATATATTAGAGAAGGAAGCGGCTGGAGGCAGTGAGATCAATTAGGAAGCTATTGTTATTGTCTAAGCAAGAGGTGATATGGACCTAAACTGCAAAATGTAATATCTGTGGAAAGAAGGGGATGGATTTGAGATTTGTGGAGGTAAAATCAATAAAACTTGTCAACTAGCAGATGTGAATGGTGGGAGGGACTCACTTGTAAGCTGAGGTGCGTGGAAGGATGGCAATGCCTTCTGCAGAAATAGGGAATCCTCCCCTCCACCTCAGACAGATTTTGCTCTCTCCCTTTAAAGGATATCATATGTACTCGTGATTTGTTGTTCATTTCCACTTTCATTGCCCTGGATTTTAGCAGTTAGAAGGAGGAGGAGAATTTTCTCTTTTTGCTTTTTGTTTTACTGGATCTATGATTTTCAGTAGGAACAAATGAGGAACTTTCCCTATTGTTCTGAGAAGACTGTATGTTTATGAAAACATAAAGATCTTTGTGCTTACACCATCTTTTCCATCTTGCTGCTGTGAATCATTCATATTTTGCTTATTTTTACTTTTGTTCTTGGTGGCTCTTGTTTGTGACAAGCTGTAATAGGAGAATTGATACGGCATGACAAAATAAAGCCTTGTGAATGTGTTCATTAGGCAGTTAGGTGGCTCAGTGGACAGTGTAGTAAAGCCTGAGTTTCTTCAGAAAACCTTATTGAGACTGGAAACAATGATTGATTCAACTCAGTTCAATTTATCAAGCATTTCTTAGGTGCCCACTGTTGCCAGCTGCGGACACTGGGTCTTAGAGGTACCGGCACTTCCTTAGCTATGTGACTCTGGGCAAGCGAATTAACCTCTGTTTGCCTCAATCCAGTGAAAGAATAAGTGGCGAATCACGGCAGAGCTTTTGCTAAGAAACCTCCACAGACAGCACGGTCCACAGGGTCACAAAGTCAGACATGACTGAGCAGCCACAACAGTGCGCCAGTTGGTGTTTTGTGTGACCTTCAGCTGTCTGTGACCAGACTGTTCTTCCATGACTCGAGGAACAGACTGTGACAAAGATGAAGGGAACAAGCATTTATTAAACATATACAATGTCCTGCTGGTGAGAGCTTTACAAAGATTATCCCATTTCATCCTCATAACAGTTCTCGGTGGGTTCTCAGGTGTAGGTTGTTGCTTCCAAGCTGGATGCTATGATCCCCATTTTACAACTGAGGACGTACAGTCAGATAAAGGATGGCTTGCTCGGGGTCACAGTTAGGAAGTGTCAAAGAGTGGGTTTGAACTCAGGCCTTTTTGACTTTCTGGCCTAGTGCCCCACCTGGATGCCTCTAGTTTAATAAAATGAAATTTGTGTCGATGATGATGATGATGATGATGATGATGATGATGATGATGATGATAGTCTGCAAAAGTCTTTTATGTACAAAAATGTTGGGTAAGATAAGCTTTAAGGTTACTTCCAGGTGTGAAATTCTTTATCTGCTGATTGAGTTCATTTCTCTGAGTCTCAGTTTACCTTTATATATAAGAAATAAATTGGATGAACTTAAGCAATATGCATTTATTAAACACAATATATATCAGGTACTGTGCTAGGTCCTAGTGATGCTAAAACAAGAATAAAACATACCCTGACCTCAAGGAGTTTCTGTTCTGTCAAGAAATACAGTATGTGCCTATATAGGAACAAAATAAATACGATGTAAAAGATAATCTCTATAGCCTTCCATGCTCCAGTATTGTATGATATGGCAATATCTCATAAGAGACTTAAGTAGTAAGCAGGATTGGTATTGTAGAGATGAAGAAACAGAGATCAAAAGAATATGTTTCTGTGAAATCTCAACCAAAGTATATAAGCTCTGAGCCTTAATAAAACCTGGATCGGAACTCTTCGACTACATACTGCACATTTATAGCCTTAGATGTTGTTTACTTTAAAAATGGATTCTTTGTGCCCTTAAAAGCCAGCCCATGCAAATCTTTCTCAAGGTCAGGGTTATCCTCGTTTGACAGATAAGGAAGCTAAGGCTCAAAAATGCCATTAACCAGACCTGGAATCACACAACCAGTGATGTCAATGGCAAGGGTAGACCTTCCTCAGATTTCCTCACTGCCAATCCGCCGTTCCTGTGGGCCATTCCCAGAGCAGACAGCGGGCTTCTTAGCAAAGAAATGAGTAAAGAGTCACCTTTACTAACAGGATGGGCCATGGGCTTCTGCATAGCAAGTCTCCAGGAAGAGGAGGGTTGTCAGTCAAACTGAAGGCCAAGCAAGGCTTTGTGGGACTGTCACATCTAATTCTAATTCTAGATATACCAATTGGAGACATTTTTTCATTCTCAGGTCTGCTGAGATGTCTGAATTGACATTAGGAAATACAGAGTGATATTAAAAGGGGTGTTAAGAGAGGTGCTTTAGTAATGTCAGGACATGGTAATGGATTTGTAGGAGAAAGTGCTTTTAAAAAAAAAGATGGTGAAATTGTAGTTTTAAATGGAGTTTCCTTCTTAAGCAAAGGTAGCATGAGGATGGAATGAAATGATGTCTGTCATTGAGAAGGTTGATCAAATTACAAGACTTCTCAAACCTCAGGCAAAGTTCTTTAGGAAAACACAGGGGCAAAGTCTAAATCCTGCAGGAGATTTAGTCAGATGAAAAAGGAAACCACCTGAGAAGAATTGAAGAATTTTTATTTTCCCCAATGCTTTGAAACTTGCTAATAATGCAATAAAAATATTAACTTTGCACATTACACCCCACTAAGCTGCAAGTGGGAGAAATGATGCATTTATGCTTAGCAAATAATTTTAGTCATAAATGGGGCTGTTGGTAAACTCAGGAATGTTGGTTCAACATGAAGGCAGAAAAAAAGAGGAAAGAAAAGAAATCAATGAGCTAACATCCTGGTCACCTTGGACACCAAAGAAAGAATCTAGCTGAGGTGGGGGAGATGAGAATAACATGGAAACTTTATGTGGGTTTGAAAGAAGTCGTTTTGTTTGGTGTGGGGGAGAAAAATCATCTGGAGCCTTTTAGCTTCCAGAAAAACAAATTGCTTGATAATAGAAGTAACTGGGCGGCTAATTTCCCACTTAGTAAAAGTAATTAGTCTTTTCAGCTATGTGCTCAAAAACACATAAGGAAGATGGAATAAAAGGGACAGGTGAGGACCAAAATGGGATTTGGGAAATGGATTACATGACTCAGTGGAAAGGAGCTATTAGAGACAGGGGTTAAGATTGCAGAAAGTTCTTTTTGATCCCCCTAAACTCAAGGGAGTGAAAGACAAGTGGAAATCTAGGATTAAAGCATTGCTGATTTGATGATCTTGGGGGCTTAATGGGGGGGGGGGGAATGAACTATTTAATAGGTTGAGGGAGGGGAAAAGAACATACATTACTGGGAAAGTAGACAGATCCCTCCCTTTTGATGATAGTCGAAGCAATGAGACTGGACCTCTGTGAGAAAATGTGGCAGCCTCCTTAATGTAAGCAAAAATGCACAAGAATGATCTCGGGAGAATGGTACCAATATTCAGCAAGTATGAAAGGCAATGAGGTATAATAGAAAGAGTTATGGGCTTAATACTGTGCTGTGGATGAAGTAGCCTAGAGGAGACATTCATTGGGGTATATATATACTCCCTGCCTAGTTCCAGTCAAATAAGGAGAAAATTGAAGGGCCCTGCTTCTAGCCATGTCCATTGACAGGGCAACATCCCCACAAAGCTTCTTCTGTGGATAGGACCCAGGCAGAAAACATTTGCCTTGCTCCACTGAGTGATATCTCTGGGCCAGTTCTCCCATATTATAGGAAGACATCTGGGTCCAAGCCCCAACTCTTCTACTTGCTCTCTTTATATATGGGCATCTTGGGGTAAACTATTTCACCTCAATTTCCTCATATGTAAAATGGGGTTAATTTTACCAGCTAGGATTGTTGTGAAGATGAAATGAAATGAGTTGAAATAAGTAAGGCATTGTTGCTACATTAAGGATGCCAGGGCAGCTGAGACATAAAGTCAATAAGCAGGAACAGGAGCTAATAAACTCTGAAGAGGTCACCAGTATCTCTCTCTCTCTCTCTCTCTCTCTCTCTCTCTCTCTCTCTCTCTCTCTCACTCACTCACTCTCTCTCTCTCTCCTCTCTCTCTCTCCTCTCTCTCTCTCTCTCTCTCTCTCTTCTCTCTCTCTCTTTTCTCTCTCTTCTCTCTCTCTCTCTCTCACTCACTCTCACTCACTCTCTCTCTCTCTCTCTCTCTCTCTCTCTCTCTCTCTCTCTCTCTCTCTCTCTCTCTCTTCTTTCTCTCTTCTCTCTCTCTCTCTCTCTCCTCTCTCCCTCCCTCCCTCCCTCTCTGACTACCTTCAAGTCTTTGTGGCTGTTCCATTATACTACAAAATAGAGGACAGATTGTCTGAATTGGAAGAGACAGAGAGACCCAAACAGGGATAGGAGAAGAGAAGAAAGGAAAGGAGAGGAGAGGAGAGGAAAGGAAGCGAGAGATTAAGAGAGAGAAGGAAAAAGAGAGAGAAGATTGGGCAAGATAAGGAGAAAAGAGTAGGAGGGAGAGACAGAGACATGGACAGAGACAGAGGGAGAGAGAAGGAGAAAGAGGGAAAGAAAGACAAAGCCAGAGATAGGGGAGGGAGGAGAGAGGGGGGGAAGGGGGTAGGAGAAAAGGAGCAGGAAAGGGAGATAGAGGGAGGAAAAAAAGTGGGGCATGGGAATGTAGAGTTCTGTGGATACTTTTCTGTCCCTGTGTTTTTGTTCCTAAGTGTTAGATGAAAAGTAGACAAAAGATAAAATGTTGGACTCTTCAGAAAAACTTGGACTTGAATCCTGCCTTAAACGCTAAGAATTATAGAATTAGATAGCTTGGAAACTTTCTAATCCAGCTATCCCTCCTCTTATGGTTGAGCAAACTCAGCCCTATAGAATTCATATGATTAGCTAGGATCATACAGTTAGCTGTATGAGATAAGGATAGAGATCAGATCTTTGATGTCATTGATATCTAGAACTATCAGGTAAGAAAAATCATCCTATTGATGTAGGACTGTACCTTCTCTGCAACTAATTTTCTTAAAGTTGCCTCTTCTTAGAGGATTGAGAGGTTAAGTAACTTGTCCAGTGTCACACTGTATGTATCAGAGACAGAATTTAAATTCAGATCTTTGCTTTCAAAGGGAACTCTCTATCCACAATGCCATGATTCTTGACCCTGAGAAAATCATTTAGCTTCTCCCTGTCTCAGTTTTTTCATACAAATGGGATATCTATTTAAATAGGGTTTCTCATAGGGTTCTTTTGGTGATCACATAAGATAACATGTAAAGCACTTTGTGAACCTCAAAGTGCTTTGTGAAGATAGATTGTGATGATGATGATGATGATGATGATGATGATGACGACGACGATGATTCCCATCTGCCCTGGATTCTTTTTCTTCCAGTCAAGGTGCCCAAGGCCTCATCTGCCTATCTGTCCAAGTTCTCAAGCACAGAGTACTTAATTTAGGTGATGATGGCACTATATCACACAAAATCAGAGGTAATCATATTTGTAACACTACCTACAAAACTCTTCTTGGGCCATCTCTTGTGCATGCCTTTGTCAAAGATCATGGAATTCAGCAGTGAGAAGCCACGGCACCCTTATAAATGCCTTGTAACTGTAAAGCATTACATATACATAGGGAGTAGTTAGGTGGTACAGTAGATAGAGCACTGAACCTAGGATCAGGACAGTTCATCTTCATGAGTTCAAATCTGGTCTTATTCACTTACTAGCTGTGTGATCCTGGGCAAGCCACTTAATCCTGTTTGCCTTAGTTTCCTCATCTGTAAAATAAGCTGGAGAAGGAAATAGCTAACTGCTTCTGTATCTCTTCTAAGAAAACCTCAAATATTCCAGAATGAGGTCGCAAAGAATCAGACAAGACTGAAATAACCAAACAACAATAATAACATACATATAAGCTACGATTATTACTATTTTTTGTTACCTGTAAAAGAAATCCTTCTCCAAAGCCTCATGCTGGTATTCTTTCTTGAAGATTATATCAGCAGAAAACAATTGATGGCAGATTTTGCTAAACTAAGCTCCTAGGAACTCATTGCTAGATTGGCTACTGGATGATGATGATTATTTTTTTGGTTGTAACTACTTTAAAAGATCATCTGAGATGCAATGTGGTCATATTCTGCCTTGGTGGAATGAGTACCCATTCTGACAAAATCAAAAATCATTAAAATAATTGAACTCTTGAAGAATGTCCCTGGTAAGCAACAGTCAACTTTCTTTCCAAGGATCCATTTTTCAAACTAGTGTTTTAAAAAAATTGCAGAGAATTTCAAAAATACTATGATAAGGAGGAGGAAAATACCATTCTGAGTTCAATTTGCATCTGTGAAATTTTTTAAAAATTATCTCAAACATATGTCAAATATATCTCATATAAAAGAGATATGTTATATATGGATTGCTTTTTAACTTAGACTAAAAACCTATCAGATCACAGGCCTAGAGCCAGAAGGCAACTTAGGGGCTAAGTCCAAGCCCTCATTTTACAGAGAAGAAAACTGAGGCCCATTAAAGTTAAGTGACTTGTCCAAGATCACACAAGTAGTGAGTAGAACCCAGAATGAGTAGAACAAGGTAGAACTTGCTTCAAAGTCAGAATTCTTTCCAGTGAGCTAGGATGAACAGAGAAGGCAAAGTTCCTGAGTGATTCCAAACACACACACATACACATATCCCTTCCTACTTCTTGAGCTGTTCATCACTTTAACAACCTTAAACAGCTTTTCCTTTATTTGGACAGGCATTTGTTCCAGGCACAGATGGTGCTTATAAAAAGCCACATGCTGTCGTGAATAACTCCAGGTGGGAGGTCCATGTCTTTTAGACTCTCAATTTTCCATTCTAGAAGCAAGGCTATTCAACGAGTCTAGAACTTTCTCTCCTTTCTGATACCTACAGACATCAAGGTGAGATGCAGCTGGACAATGAGAGAGAGTTTCTGATCTTCCCAAGGGACTGATGATGTTCGGAGATGGTTTTGGTTATGCAGGCCCTTGCTGAAAGGAAGAGATAAACACTTGTTTTTCATCTAGGGCTTTGTAGTCATTCTCCAGCTTCTGGTATACCAGTTCTGTTCATTGATGATTGTCTCTTTAGAGATGTGGAAAGGGGTTTGAGTATGGGGATAGGTGGGGATATTCCCATCTCTGAGGCAGCCACTAGATTTAATTAGGAGATGGAGTAAGAAGAAAAGTCTCTTAAGCTAGGTTAGATAATAATTTTTGGAATGGCCTATATATTAACTATTGAGAAATTCTCCTAACTCAAACAACTTATAATTAAGAAATCAATGCATCTTGATTTTCTTAGTGAAGATCCTCTCTCTCTCTGTAATCTGTCTCTCTGTCTCTGTGTGTGTGTGTCTATCTCTCTCTCTTTGTCTCTGTCTCTTTCTCTTCTTCTCTCTGTCTCTGTCTCTCTATGTGTCTCTCTTTCTATGTGTGTATCTTTACCTCTGTCTGTCTGTCTTTCTGATTCTGTCTCTGTCTCTCTGTCTTTCTGTCTCTGTCTCTATCTCTCTCTCCTTTCTCTCTATGTGTGTATCTGTATTTCCCTGTCTGTCTCTGTCTTTCTGACTCTGTCTCTCACATACACACACGTACACACATACATACACATGCGTGCACTTCTTATTTTGTGAGATACTCATGTATTACTCTACATAAGTTTTATGAGATAGGTCCACTCTTTAAACTAAAACTGATGTTGTTGTTGTTGATTTTTGATGGATAACCTTCAGGTCATAAGGAAAATGCTACAAATGTTATTATCCCATTTCTCAGTGAAAAAATTGAGATCCAGAGAGCAAATAACTTGCCTACAATCACATAGCTAGCATGCGTCAAAATTAGAGTTCAAATCTGCCTTCCCCATTCTTCCATATCTGTTGCCTTTCTACATAAAAAAAATTCATTTCCATGAAAACCTAAAATGTGTCACACAAATATTTTTACATGTTTATGGAAATTCAGGTTGAGAATCACTCTGGCATTGTGGATAGAGAACCAGCCTTGAAGCTTGGGTTGGATCTTCTCTGCTGAAACATCCTGACTGTGAAACTCAGCCAATGACTCAGTGTCCCGGTGCTCTAACTGGTGCTCTTCTCTCTCAGTGAAAAAGTTGCCAAGAAGGTACCAGCCTTCTTGGTTTCTTATATTTTTATTTTTTATTATTATTATGACTTATTTTTAGGTCAATGAAGCCATAGATTCAGTCCCAACCCCTATTTTGTATATGCTTATCTATTTACATACTTTTTCCCCCCACTAGAATAGATACTACTCAAAGCAAGGCTTTCTCTTTGTCTTGGCACAGGCTTTAGAACACAAGAGGTATTTAATAAAATGATTGTTCCAATAAACTGAATAAATCTTTTACTGAGAATAAATCTGCTTCCTGAAGGTCAACACATCAGATGTTAAGAAGCATATTCCTGAAAGAAAATACAAGATTGGTAGAGTGGATTATGATTAAGTATTAAAACCAGAGATTATTTAGTTGAAAATCATAGGAGTGAGAAACAAAAATGATTTTGTCACTGGGGCATACTGTGGACCACTTGGACCAAAAAGACAAAATAAATAGTCTTGGAAATTGATCACAAGCCTAATACAGAGACATAATATGGTGATGGGGAGCTTCAATTATCTAGGCATTTGTTGGGGTTATCCTACTGTTAAAAGCAAATAATATTTTTAAAGTTTATTTTCACATGGAGCTAATAACTTCCTGACATGCCTTAGTGATAATTTCATCCCTTAAAAAAGTGGAGGAACTATATAAGATTGTTTGCTGTCTTGGGAAGGAAAGAGATAAGAGAGGAGGGAGGGAGAAAAATTTGGTATTCAAAAATCTTACAAAAATTAAAGTTGTAAACTATCTTTACATATAATTGTAAAGATAAAATGCTATTGAGAAAAAAAATGGAGGAACCAATAAGAGGAATTCTATTCTACATCCTATTTCTCTAGATTTTGGGAAAGTGATTTCCAAAGGTTTCAGAGAACACATAGGTAGGATCTCATGGAGTAAAAAGTTTGAGGAGAAGTCAGTTCAGGAGGTGTAGGAAATGCTCAAGAATGAAATTATGAAGACCCAAAATGAATTAGTTCCAATAAGAAGGAAGAATGGTGGTTTTTATTTTCTAAAGACTAATGTGGATGCACAAAGTACTAAGCAACACATTTACATTTTCAAAAATAAATACTAGAAAAGACAGCAATATAGGTAACACATGAATATAAGAGTGGTGTAGTCCTAAAATATTAATGACAAGAATGTTAAAGCTCAGAATGAGCTGAAACTGGCAAGAGAAAGTAAGGACAACAAAAGAAGTAAATTTTGCCCTATTAGGAGTAAAAAAAAAAATCAAAGATTAGAGAATCACCCTTTGTTTGGGGTGAATGGAACAATGATAACTGACAATAGAGAGCAGGAAGAGCTGCTTAATTCCCATCTTGTTTTTGTCTTCTCTGCCAAGAAGAATGACCTTCACAATGGAAAATGGCAGAATACAAATGATTAGAAGGGGCTAGATACCCAGGATATGTATGAATCTAGTAAGAAAACACCTAAGATGCCCTTGTTGAATTTATACCACCTGGGCCAGATGAACTATATCCTCAGTTCCTAAAAAAAATCAGATGAGATTGCTGAGTCACTTTCAGTGATAACTAAAAAATAGAAAACATAAGATTATAGAAGGGAAAATAAGGTCCTCGTTTTCAAAGAGAGGAAGATAATAGAGTCTGAAAACTAGAGACCTGTGATTGGATTTTGATTCTTCAGCAAATTCTAGAACAGATTATTAAAGAGATGGTTGGTAAATATTTAAAAAGGAATTTGGTGATTACAAAGAGCCAGCCTGGCTTCATCAAGAATAGATCCTGACAGTTTAACCTCATTTGCTTTTTGGGCAGGATTTCTAAACTAATAAACATTAGGCACTCTATTGGCTGTGGTTTACCCACATATCAACAAGCATTCAAGAGAAAATGGAGAGATAGATATTAGATGATAATAGACAAATTCATAACTGGTTGGATGGCCAGACTCAAATTGTAGTCATGAATTGTTTGGAGTCAATGTGCACTACACTTAGGATCTGTTCTTGGCCCTGTATTGTTTAATGTCTTTATCAATCACTTGGATGAAGGCATAGATTGTGTGCTCATCAAATTTGCAGATGACACAAAGCTGAGGTGGGGTAAGTGACACAGTGGATTACAGGTATCAGGAACCAAAAGGATCTTGACAGGCTAGAGCTGAACTGGGTTGAATCTAATAAAATGAAATTCAATATCAATAAATGCAAAGTCTTGTACTTGGTTACAAAAAATTTTTAACTAATACAAGATGGGAGAAACATGGTTCTGAAAAAGATTTTAAGAGTGTTAGTGACTTGCAAACTCAATATCAGTTGGCAATGTGGTGCAGTATTCTGAATAAGGTAATGTGATATTGAGCTGGATGAAGAGGGACATAGCTTCTGGATATAGGGAGGTGATAGTTCCACTGTATTCTGCCTTCCTATTGTGATTCAAGCAGGATCTTGATGAGTTGGAAAGTGTGCAGAGGAGGTCAACCAAGCTGGTGAAGGTACACTAATTCATTGCAGAAGAGGATTAATTGGAGGAAGTGGTAATGTCTAACCCAGCAAAGAGGAGACTCAATATTTGAAAGGCCTTCACCTGGAGGAGGCATTAGAACTCATTCTATTTGCTCTCAGAGGTATAAGTTGCAAAGGGAAAAATTTAGCTTATCAGAAAAAGCTTCTTAACAATTAGAGTCCAAAAAGAGAATGGGCTGTCTCAAGAAGTGGTGGATTCCCCTTTCCTAGAGGCCTCCAAGCAGAGAGTGGATGATGATTTGTCTGGTATGTCATCCTGGAGGTTCCTTTCATTTATGAATTTAAACATATGGCCACTGAATTCCTTTCCGACTCTCAATGACTCTGGGTCTACATCTTCTGTCTTTAGGTAACAGCTGCAGTTTGTTGCTGTTTTCTAGTCATTATTCTCAGTCATGTCCAACTCCTTGTGACCCCATTTGGGGTTTTCTTGGCAAAGAGACTGAAGTGGTTTGTTACTTCCTTCTCCAGCTCACTTTACAGGTAAGGGAAGCAGAGCAAACAGAGTTAAGTGACTTGTCCAGGGTCACTGGACAGCTACTAAGTGTCCTAGGCTAGATTTGAACTCAGGTCTTCCTGACTCCAGACCTGGCACTCTATCCTCTGCACGACCTATTGCCTTGGACATATAGTAAGACTCAATAAAAAATAAGGACTGATGTCAGACAACACCAACTCTTATCCCAGTCATTATAGTCAGGCAGACTCGCCTATCTACTGTCTTTAAAAAGTCACTTAATTTTTCTGGGTGTTCATTTCTTCATCTGCAAAATGATGGTGAGACCAAGAGTACAATGTGATTCAAGGGCACAGAGGCCAGAAAATTATAGTTTAAATAAACCTAATTTCCAGAACTTTTTTCCATAAGAATTTTTCAGTTGATGGAAATTTACCAGATTCCTGAAGCTACTAATGACTTTTAATATTAGAGAAGTTTTTCATTTTTTACTGATTTAATTTTTTTGGCTATTAAAGGTAGCCTGAAGAAACACCATCTGTTGAGTAGATGATAGATTGTGAAGAGAATTTTAGTAGGAAGACTGTAAATTTTGGCTTGATCAGGGATGCTGGTATCTCAAGACAGTTGCAGTAGGTATTGAAATGCTCTGTAGAGAGAATTCTTTAATCAGAGGCCATTCTTATATAGCACTTAAAATTTAATCAATCTGTTTTTGACATTTTCTATTCAAAAAAGGACTCTAGATCTCAATAGAAAATCTATCAGGACATAGAGAATTTAAGATGCTTTTTCCCCCAAAAAAATCACATACTCTAAGGATCATAAGAGAGACTAAATCTAAGTCGTTCCTGCAGTAATTAGGTCTGTTTTTGATAAATCTGCTTTTGTACTCTATGGTGTCTGTAATTTTCCATAGTTTCAAGCAGGTGCAGGTTAACTGCATAGTGAGTTTTGAGGAGCACTGGATGGCTTCCTTCTCTAAAAATATTCCTCCGACCAATGTGTCACTGGATTTGAAATTATTGTCAGTCAATCAACAGTCAATAAACATTTATTAAGTGCTTACTATGTTCTAGACACTGTGGTAAGCACTGGGAATACAAATTCAAGCAGAAAGAGAGACAGTCCTTGTTCTCAAAGAGGTTACATTCAAATGAGGAAATATAATACATGAAAATGAGTTGCAAAGGATGGTAGGGAGAAAAGAGGGAGTGAAGGTACCTCGTTTGAGGACAGATAGACTTTCTGTCAGCAGGGCAGTCTGGTCAGGAATGAGGATAGAGTTGGTCTGGGTCTCCTCCTTAGGTTCAGGGAGGACCGACAATCAGAGGCCAATCAATCATTTTGTGTAGGGAAAGATGAAAGAAACTTTGAAAAGGAAATGAGACAGTTCCAAGACATACTTTGTCTTCACAATTATGCAAAGTACTAAATCAGCCCTTGATGGGTAGATGTGAGGTAGCAAAGTCTATTTGCTTTTTATCTGTTTGTCTCTAATATTTTGCAGTGCCTCACACATGGTAAGGCTGAATAAATTTTTTTGAATGTTCACTGTTTAATGAAGAGGCAACAGTGCTTAATAAAGAGGTACAGTAGAAAGAACTTTGAATTTGGAATGGGCGGTGGTTTAGTCTTTTCAGTTACAGCCCATTCAAAATCCCATTTGAAATTTTCTTGGCAAAGACACTTGAATGATTAGCCATTTCCTTCTCCAGCTCATTTTGATGAAGAAACTGAGACAATTAAGTGACTTGGCCAGGGTCACACAACTAGGAAGTGTCTGAAGCCTCATTTGAACTCAGATCTTCTTGACTCCAAATCTAGTGCTCTATTTACTCCATCACCTAGGATCGAGGGCCAAATCATACTCTGTCACTTGTTACCTACATGACCTTAGGCCCAGAAATTCACTTCCTGGTCTCTTCTATAAAACAAAAGAGTTATACTTAATGACTTGTAGGATCCCTGCTGGCTCTCAGTCTTTGATCCTATGAATAAATGCAGTAGAATAGATCGTGATATTTTTATCATTCTGTGAGTACTATGTCCTAGGAAACCACTTCTGTTAAAAACTCCTTGACTTACACTTCATTTTTGCCTTCTTTAGTCTCTCATTAAAAGGTGACACTTCTCTCTGCCAAGGATCCTACTTGTATTCTTGTTCTATCCTCTGTCATCTCCCTTACCAACTGATTCTCCTTCAAGTCTCAATACACTCCTGCTGACTCCCGGGTCTTGCCATCCTGAAGAACCTCCATTGGATCCTCAAGCTATCATCTTCTATCCCTCCCCCCTTTCACAGCCTCCTTCTAGAACAAGGCTGGCAATGAAAATGATTTTGGAGAAGGCAGCTTGAGTTGAGTGATGGGGATGGAAGACCAATCGAAATGGTTGAGAAATAAGTGAGAGGAAAGAAAGTGGAGACCCTGAGAAGTGATCTCATTGACTCTTAGGGGTTCAAGTATAACCTCTTTGCAAAATGTTTCCAGATTTCTATATCCAGTCCTATTTTTTCTCCTTGACTTTAGTTCTTCATCATCAGCTATCTGTCAAACACCTCCAAATAGATGTCCTCTAGATGCATGAATCAATATATTCATAATGGAATTTATAATCTTCCCTCCTAAATTCATACTTCTTCCTAACTTTCTTATTTCAGTTATCCAGGTTTGAAACCTCAGAACCATTCTCAACCCTTTACTCTTTCTCAACCTTCATGCTGAATTAGTTGCTGAATGTTAATCAGTTAATAAACATTTATTAAGCATCTTACTATATATCAGGCAGCAATGGGGACACAAAGAAAGGTAAAAGACTGTTTTTTCAAGTCTACTGGAAGAGACAATATGCAAATAACTAGGTAGGAATAAACTACACAAATACATACATACATATATAAAGAGAGACTATATATACATATATAGAGAAGAATATATATGATACATAAGTATAGAATATATGCGTATGTATATGTGCATATGTAGATACACACATACACATACACATATTATATATTACATATATATCATATATAAAATATATCTAAGATATATTATATATCCTAGATATATTCTACTTCCACAGAATCTTTCTCATCTAGCCCATAAATGGCCACTACTCTAGCATGGGTCTTCAATAGCTCATACCTAGAATACTATGATACGCTTCTTTTTGGTCTTTCTGACTCAATGCTTTCCTCCAATTTGCCCTCCAACAAGCTGTCATCTTGGTATTCTTAAAGCCCAGGTTTTATCATGTCACCACACACAGAAGCATACTTAAGAAGACTTTACTGCCTTTAGAATAAAATGCAAACTAATCCATTTTACATTAAAAACTCTTCATGGTTTAGCTTACCTTATTTTTTTCTGCATTTACTGTACATTACTACTTATTACATAGGCTGCGTTCCAGCCAAAGTGGCCTGCTTTGATGTTTCCTGTACATAACAGACCATCCTCCATCTCTGTCATGGGCTGTCAATATCCAAAACACCTTCCTTCCTTACCTATGTTCCTTATGGTTCCTAGCTTTCTTTAAGACTCACCTAAAGTACTAATTATTATGCAAAGCCTTTCTTGATCTGCCCTCAAATCTTAAAGCTAGCTTTTATTATGTATTATTTCCAATAGAATGTATACTCCCTGAGGGAAGGGCTATTCTACTTTTTGAAAAATTTTGTATCCCTAAAATCTAGTACAATACCTTGATCATAATCAATGCATAGTAAATATTTATTGTCAAATGTCTAGGACAATGGGGGATAGATAGAAAGAAAGAAAGAAAGAAAGAAAGAAAGAAAGAAAGAAAGAAAGAAAGAAAGAAAGAAAGAAAGAAAGAAAGAAAGAATATATATTGAATCACAGTGTGGCTAGAAGGTACCTTAGAAATCATCTCATCCAACCTCCCAATTACTTTGTAATGATGGGATTCTTATTGTTGTCCCCACACTGAATCCCCCCCCAGCTCAAACCCCACAGAAATCCTCAGTCATTAGCTGACAGGTACAGGTACAGATCTACATGGTCTGTAATTCCATCATCCATCAAGAATAGACATACTATAGAAATCAATCAAGAAATCCTTCAACAGGGTACCTGTGCATTGCCCTTCTTGGCTGTCCTTTGGGGGAATTTATCATGAAGTCAAGCTAATTATAATATCATCATCATACAGTAATATTATTATTAATTATTAATTATTAATATTACCCCACTGCAGTGGACTTTTCTGTGTGCATCCTGGTCAACCACATGTGCAATTCCATCATGGCGATCATACCTCCCCAAGTTGGCAAACTCCTCTTGTAGCCTTAAAATCTTCATATCTTGCGATATAATCAGATTCCATAAATAAGTCTGTCCTGCTATGTTGGGCAGCTGACTCCTGATAACTAACTCCTAGTGGATTTCTAGCCGGAGCACAGCCCACTCTGAGAACATGATTCCCAATCTTAGTAAAAGCTTTACTTAATTAAGAGGAGACCTGAATCCTGAATTCTTTCAAAGACAACACCACAGACTATCTGCTTGAATTCCAACTACATTTATCTAAAACAGACAGAATTTGAAGCCAGGCCCTTGGATGAACTTATTGTTCTTTCTCCTACCAGGCTGACTACCTGAAACTCTTCATCATTCCTACCTCAGATTCAAAGAAAAGTTGAAGCAGTAAATCACAGACCCATACAGATGAGTCAGGTAGTTTGAACTATGATGTGGTAAGCAATAGGGAAGCATTGTAGATCCTTTAGGAAAAATAGGATGAAAGTGATGTTTCAAGAAGATTAGTCTGAAGAGGGATCAGTATGAGAGGTGAGGAAAAGTAGCAGGCAAGGAAGGTTGTTGATATAATGGCCCCAATCGAGCATGAGAAACTTCGTCAAGAGGAATGATTAAAAGTATCTTACATGATTGCATCCTGACTGGTCCCACAGCCTGGGCTGGAGAGTAGTTGGCAGAAACAGAGATGTGAGATGCTCATGAAACCAAGACCTTTTACATTTCAGAAATGTTTCAGACTCCAGCAAGCTGTCAGACATCCAAATCACTAAATAATGTTTGTCCTTCTGGGTAAAAACAATTAAAAATGCTGTTTGTGGGGGGAGGGGGGACACCTGGGAGCTAGCTCCTTTTCATATTATTTTCCTTCTGAAATGCCTTTTCTTTTTCCTTCTTTTAGCTACAAGTCCAAAAATCAAGAATTCTGTTTATAAACTCTGCCAAGCTTTCAGTCCTGTGGGACAGGGGCTACAGCAAGCAGCCTGCTAAGTCTGCTCATTTAATGGGGAAGGGAGATGAAAGTTTAGTCACTGTCTTCAACATAGGGCAAAATACGGAGATAGTATATGGTTTATATTAATCATTCTACTGGGGTGAGTAGGGGAATCTGGTTATGATAGGGAGTTCTGGAATGGGTTAGGAAACAGATTCTACTCTGGATACTCCTACTATTTATCAGTTTTATCTGGGGAAGATTATTTTGCATCTCTGGGCTTTAGTTTCTTAACTTACAAAAAAATTGCATGACATGATCTCTAAGGTTCATTCTAAGTCAAACATCCTTTTATTTCTAAAATTCTGTTCCAAGAGTTCCTTCCAGACCTCACATTTTGTTATATAGTTCTGACTCTCTATGTCCTAAGATCCCTCTAGCTCTGGCATTCTATGTTCTAATGTTCTTTCCAGCTCTGATATTCTGTGTCCTGAGATCTCTTCCAGCTCTGATAGTCTGTCTTTATGTCCTATTTAAGGTTCTTTACAATTCCAAAATAAAATTCCTAACTAAGATTTTTGACCATTGCCACTTACAACTTCAATCTGCCCTGTCTATATGAGATAAGATATATAAGGCAGCAAAGAAGCCCCCTAACATTAAAGTTGTAAAGATACAAGCTAGATTTCCAAATAGCAGAGAAGAAGGGTATCTTTTTCCCCTTCCACCCTACTGTCCCCTGTCTTACTCAGTCTAAGTTCTTGGTGAATTTTCTTCCCTTCTTGAATAAAATGATTCTGTTAATTAGCTCAAGAACTGATTCTTATCTCCTGCCCAAAGAATGGGTTCCCTTGATTTCTGGATGCTAAGTACGGCACAAAATTATGAAAAGAGATAAGTGTAGTAGGAGCTAATGTGGCAGAGAATAACTGCAGGAAATAGATTTTGCTTCCAAATATTAAACACAGCCATGATGAAATAGTTGTGGAAATATCTCTATTCTTTAACAGGCTATGTAACTACTGGCAGCGTGTGAAAATTAAGGATACAAGAAATCGATATTTTCTTCTTGTCTCTAAAGAGATAATTCATATTGAGAAAAGAGAGCCAGAGACCAAGGCGACCAAAGATGTTTAGCCCAGCCTTCTCATGTGATATAGGATAGATACAGGGCAGGAAAGAAAGCTAGTTTGCCCCTGAACTGCATTAGAAGGGTTAAAACATCTAGGAAAAAGGAGGTGATAGCCAATGAATTGATTAATCAACAAACATTAGGCATATACTATGTACTAGATACTGTGCTAAACCCTAGGGATAAAAAAAGGAAAAAATAGTTCCTGTTCTTAAAGAGCTTACAGTCTTTTGAGGAATACAACATATATATTTTTTAATTTAATTTAATTTTTTTGAGATTGGGTTTCCTGGGATCTGTAAAGTTGGAAGTACAACAACCATTCATGGGTCTAATCCTATCATTGAGCAGAACAGAAACTTTGATCTACTTCATTTTCGACTTAGATGGCCTGTTGTCTCCCTCCTCCAAGAGGCTCATAATGTAGATGCTAGACTTAATGTGGACATACCATCAGCTTCAGCTCTACAAAAAACTGAGAATTCCCAAGCTCAAGCAGGCTACCAGCTGCAGTTCCCTGAGGAGCAAGATTATAGGTACGTACTATTCCAACCAGTAACACAGTCATGCAGAATTGTCCCCCAAGTCTTTTTGTTCTTATTTCAAATTTATTTATTATTTTTATCATTTTTTGAAAAAAATTTTAGTTTCAATTTCTCTTCCTCCCTTGAGTTCCTCCCCTGCCCATTGAGTAGGCAAGCAATATGATATTAATTATACATCAAATCAAGCAAAATATCTCCACATAAGCCATGTCACAAAAAATTAAGAAAAATAAAGTTAAAAAGGAGTACTTCAATTTTCATTTAGAATTCATACATTCTCTCTCTGGAAACATTTTTCATTATGAGTCCTTTAGAACTGTCTTGGATCACTATATTGATCAGAGTTCTGCTCATTTCATTGTGCATCTACTTATGTAGGTCTTCCCAGATTTTTCTGAACCTATCTCTCTTGTCATTTCTTATAGCCCAAGAGAATTCCATCATATTCATATAGCATTATTTATTCAGTCATCCCCAATTGATGGATTTCCATTCAGTTTCTAATTACTTATCAGCACAAAAAGAGTTATGATGAATATCTTTGTACATATTAGTCTTTTTTCCCCTTTTTCTTTGATTTCTTTAAGAAAAAGAACTTAGTAGTTATATTTCTGGGTCTGAAGCAAGCACAGTTTTATAGCCCTATGGGCATAGTTCCAAATTGCTCTGCAGAATGGTTAGGCCAGTTCTGAACGCAACCAATAGTGCAAAAGTGTCCCTATTTTTCCATCTCCATTCTAGCATTTGTCATTTTTTCTTTTCTGTTATATGAGCAAATTTGATAGGCATGAAGTAGTATCTTAGATTTTTAAAAATTTTTTACAATCAATAGTTATTTAGAACATTTCTTCTTGGAAATATCGATAACTGATTTTTTTCTCCAAAAACTACCTATTCATATCCTTTGGTATTTATCAATTTGGAAATGGTTCTTATTTTTATAAATTTCCTTAGTTCCTTTTTATGTCATTATTTTTTATCAGACAAAGTTACTATAAAATGTTTTATATTACTTCATCAACTATGGTCGACTTTTAGCAAAATGTAGTTTCCCTGGTTATTTTTTAATTAGGCTTATTTTTGCTTTTGCTTTGCCTAGTATCACGATTTCTACCCCTGCCTTTTTTACAGCTCCTTTTTTTTAAACTCTGTATATGTCCTTCTGTTTCAAGTGTTTTTTTTTTCTTGTAAACAATATATTATTAGATTCTCGCTTTTAATACTTTCTGCTATTCTGCTTCTGTTTTATGTGTGAGTTCATTTATTCATACTCACAATTATGATTATTAACTGTGTGTTTCTCTCCATTTTATTTTCTATTTCTTCTCTTTTTTAACCCTATCCTTCCTCAAAAGTTTCTTTTGCTTCTGATCATTGCTTGCCTTAATCTACTCTCCCTTTTATTATTTCCCCTACTTTCATTTGATTTGATTTCATTTCCTTCCTACTTCCTTATTGGATAAAATAGATTTCTACACCTACTGAGTGTGTATACATATAATTCTTCCCTTTGTGAACCAATTCTAACCGGAATAAGGTTGAAGTATTGTACCACCATCACCACCATCTCCCATCTTCCCCTACACTGTCCCTTGTGTGCCTCTTTAAAGTGAAATGATTTTCCAATTTTTCCTCTTATCCTTTTTTCCCATTGTATCTCCCCCTTTCTCACCCCTTCACTTATTTTTGGAGTTTATTTCAACATAATTGATTCACTTGCATGCCTTCTATGTAGACTCCTTCTAACTGCCCTTGTAATGATAAAGTTCTTTAAAGTTATATGTACCATCTTCCCAGAGAGGAATGTAAACAATTTAAGCTTATTAAACCCATTATGATTCATCTTGATGTTTACCTTTTTATTCTTCCCTTGAGTCTTGTATTTGAATGTCAAATTTTCTATTCAGCTCTAGTATTTTTATCAAAAATCGTTGAAAGTGTTCTGTTTCAAAGCCTGAAAAGACTTACACGAATTGATGCAAGGCAAAGTGAACAGAACCAGGAGTACATCGTACAATTAGTTTTGTGTACACACAAGTTTGGTTTTTTCTCCTTTTGGTTGATTTCTTCTTTCACAACATGACTGATATGGAAATGTGTTTTACATGATTGCACATATATAATAACCTACATAAAATTGTTTACTGTCTTAGAGAGGAGGAAGCTAAGCAAGGGAGATAATTTGGAATTAAAAAAAAATTAATGCATGTTAAAAAAAATGTCTTTGCATGTAATTGGGGAGAATAAAATAGTATATAAAACTTTTCTATTTCATTAAATATCCATTTTCCCCCGAAGGAGTATGTTCAGTTTTAGCAAGTGGGTAGAATATTTTGGTGATGATCTTAATTCCTTTGCCTTCCAGAACATTCCTTTAAAATGGAAGTTGATCCACCTTGGGATCTTGGCTGTGGCTCCACAATATTTGACTGGTTTCTTTGCAGCCGGGAGAGATGTCGTCACTGTTCTGCTCTAGCCTTTCCCCAGGAAGGACCTCTGAGCCCTGCAGTCACCCACGCTCCTCCCTGCTCCCCCTCGGCCACAAGTGCCCTCTTCCCCCCTGCCCTGGAACTGCCGCCAGGTCCCTTCTCCCTGGTGACCGGCCGTACTGCGCCCGTCTGCCCCGAGCGGAGCTGCGGATGGACATTGTCAGTAGTACCTAGTCCTACATCCAGGGCCAGCAAACGCCCCGTGGCCCTTTTCCCGCCCGTTATCTGCCCCCCCCCCCCATCCCCCCATCTCCGGACTGAGAGCTCCCGAAGCCGCGGCCCCCTCTAAAGCCCGCTCCCGGCCCTCTCCACACGGCCCCACTTCCGTATCCGGTCTCTTCTGCCCCCTCTGAGTTACTCCTGGGCTGCAGATTTCTCCAGCCCCGACCTTATGCGGCCCGGCCGCGACAGGGTCGGGGTTTGAAGTGTTTCTTTGAAGCTGTTTGGAGGAGAACGATAGGAGAGGTCAACTGCTGCCCCGACTCTGCCTCCTGTCCCAAAGGCCTTTTAAGCTCCTCTAAGTTTTAAGCTTAAAAGGCACCGAGACTGGGAGCAGGCCCAGCAGGCGCGTTCTGTGTGTGTCCGTGTGTTCTACATGCGTGTGCTCGTGCGCGTGTCTGCCCGCGCCTTCGTGTGCACGTGCCCAGCTGGGCGCAGGCCCGTGCACGTGCGTCCGTCCGGCATACACGTTACAGGTAGGCAGGGGGCGCGTTTACCTTGAGGTCATGGCGCTGTGTTAAAACCGCGTGTACAAGTCTATGTGGGCTGCATGACACAGTGTCTACAGAAATGCACAGCGCCGCGTATACAAAGATATGTGTATGACTGTGTACATGTAAACACACGCATGCGCATAACCACCCTGCCAGAATCTGCCGAGCTCGAGTGTTGTCGAGTCCTAGGTCGCTTTAGAATTCCGCAGCTAAATCGGGAAACATCTGGGTTTATAGCATAAAGAAATCAGCGAAAGGGACTGAGGCAGGCTGGGAGAGCTCTCTTCAAGAATTTGAAAAGGGCATTAGATTTGTTCCCCTTGGCTCCAGGGGCCGGAAGCAGGAATTCGGAGTAGAAATTATCAGGCACATTTAGCTCTGAGGTAAGGAAAACCCCTGCCAGTTAGAGCTAGCTCAGAGCAGAATGGGCTGGCGTGGGGAGGAGTGGGTTTCAGGTGTCTGAGCAAAGCCTGATGACCATTTGTCGGGGGGTGTGTATCCATGGGTATATGTCTGCATATACAGAATATATAGAAATATGTACTTATGCAGAATATATAGAAATATATATGGATATACCAGAGGTCTGATGAATTGGTTTCCCCAGGTATGAATTGGACGAGCTGGTGACTGAACTTCTTTCATCTTTGCAATTCTGTGACTCCAAGTGGTTAGGCCCGAGACCATGGAAATTGTTTATATAAATCCATAAAGGCATAGGCAATTAAATTTTTAAAAAATCTATTCCCTCTGAAAATTTAAAGAACCCAGAATCCAGCTGCATCCTCACTGTTATATAGCTTTAAAGGTTGCAGAATACTTTGCATGCATTTCTTTTTTGTCTTTCGCAACAATCCCTATCAGGCGAGTGACACAGGTATCAATATCCCTTTTTTTACAAATGAGGAAACTGAGGCAGGCAGCGGTTAAATGATTCACCCAGCGTCCTATAGCTAATAAGTATCTGCAGCTGGATTTGAACCAGGTCTTCACCCCAGAGCACAATGGCTTCTGAGTCACAAAATCTTAGGGTTGCAGAATTGCAAATGACCCAAGGTGACAGCCTCCCCACCTAACGTAAGAATTCATTCCTGACAAATGGTCAGTCAGCCTCTGAGTGAACATCCGAGTGAGACGCTAGGTAACATTTCCTAAGGCACCATTAAATGTCAACAGTGAGGATGAATTAACTCCCAAGACAGCACTTTCCATTGTTGGGAAGGTCTAATTTTTAGGAAGTTCTCTATTTTGAGCTGAAAACTACTTCCCTGTCCTCACAGGCTACACTAGAGGCAGTCAGTCATGTCTGGCCTACCTAAGCACTGACCTAGAACTGAAAGCAACCCTGCAAAAATAAAATTTTGGCAGCGGGCAGAGCCACGTGGGGAAAGTTTGCCCATCCAATCAGACAGAGGAATGTTGATAATGGCCTTTAACCTACACCTTGGCCTGTTCTGTCTGCTGACCTTCAGTGTCTCCATGAATATCTGGTCCTGTTTAATTTTTGAGAGAGACAGAGAGACAGAGACAGAGAGAGAGAGAGAGAGAGAGAGAGAGAGAGAGAGAGAGAGAGAGAGAGACAGACAGACAGAGAGAGACAGACAGAGAGACAGACAGAGACAGAGAGACAGAGACAGAGAGAGACAGAGACACAGAGACAGAGACAGACAGACAGACAGACAGGAAGAGAGAGAGAGGGAGAGACAGACAGACAGACAGAGAAACAGAGAGAAAGATAGAGAGAGAGACAGATGGGGCGGGGGGGGGGGGAGAGGGCGGGGGAGAGACTGACTTTGCTGGATACATACCCCATGGAGATCAAGGACTGAAAGACCTCACATATACCAAAATATTCACTTTTATGATAACAAGGAATTGTAAACAATGCGGTGCCCATCAATCAGTGAAGAAGCATTTATGAAGCATGTCTTATGTGAGAGGCACCAAGCTAAACATAAAGGATGAAAAAATAAAAGAGAAAGTAAGTCCTTAATAAGTTTACAATCTAGTTGATCTAATAGATAAATTTACAGTGTTAATATCATGGGATATCATTGTGCCACAAGAAATTATGAACACTAGTGTAAGAAAGGACTTCTTGTTATTCATCCTCATTCTTGAAGAGGCTCAATGATACCAGGAGGGGGAATGTCTTGACTTTGCAGGTGAATTGGATTTAGTGAGTCAGAGCTGGGCAAAGTCATCAGACTCAGTCTTTCCTCCAGAGCCATAAGAGTCCAATGGCAAGACACAGGTCAGAACTTGAAATCCAAGTTGCTCTCACTGGCCAATAATAAGAAGGGGCTTGTATATATGACTAGAGCATCTCTGAGCCCTCTATCCATGTAGATTGGCTGCGAGTCTGTTTTTAATTGTAATTATATATAACAGAAATGTCTCTGAGAGACCAAAAGTTGTGTAGACAGACTTCTTATGACTGAATCTGGTCTGCTAACTATAAGGCAAATGTCACTCTCTTAATCAACTTGTAATCATGACTGGCAGGGCTTTCAAAAGGCACAGTCAGCTAGAGAACCTTGGCCATTTTCCTCAGTTCTCTCTCAGTACATCTCTTCTTTTGATTTTGATTCCTTTGCTGACCAGTGTTTAGGGCAGAAAATTTCTTGTTAAAACACACTTAGATCAACTGTACACAGATTTCAGGTTATCATGAGTAAATCATGTGTCTCTGAAAAGCATTACAAGTAGTCCTGTTTTATTTCCCCGACTAGATTTTAATCTCCTTGAGAACAGGCTTCAAATGCATCCTCCTTTACTTTTTCTGAGTGTTCAATAAAGATTTCATTAATAGAATGGTTAGAAAGTTTCCAGTAGAATGTAAGCTCCTTGAAGGCAGGGACTTCTGCACTTTTGTCTTTGTATCTTGTCCACCTAGCGTGATGTCTTCGCACAATGATCTCTTAATCACTAAACTAAATTAATTGAAAGTAATGAGCCTGAGAGAACGAATGTCATACTAATATTTCCTCATCCTTTGACAACAATCTTGTAAAAGAACCCCCTAATGTATGAAATATTGTAATAAACTGAACTCCAAAGAACAACATAAATTCTCCCCTTCCAATGTGACCCCAGTCAGGCTGGCAGAGACAGCAGGAGCCTTTGCCCTGTGTTTTTCAATTGCTTTCATTCCCCTCTCTCCTCTGTCAGCAGCTGTGGCTGGAACTGCTGAAGTGGCTGAAGCAATCTATCATCGTTACCTAGAAGCCAGGGTTTTAAATATCAGGGGTCAGTCAGGGGCTGGAGAGGGGAATATGTGCACTGGTAGTGACGAGGCACCTTGGCTATAAGTGATAGAGTGCTGGCTCCTGCCGAGAGACAGAGCACATAAATCTTGCAAATCGAAAGCCTTTCACTCCTCATTTCCGGAAAATATTACCTGCTATACAATCTGCCCCCAAGATTGACAATCATTGGGGTGCAAATAGGGGCAGAGGAAAACCTTCCTGAATAGGGGCAGAGGATTAGGGCATCACACATAGGTCACTCTGCCTACCCTCCGATGCTGAACTCAAGTAGTATTTCCAAAGAAACAGGAGAATGTTGACAAGTGAAGGCTGGTGGCTAAACACTGGTAAGAACTAGAATTAATGCACAGATGAATGCATGATGGATGGATGCATGGAGGGATGAATGAATGAAAACACATTTATTAAATTCTTAGAGGCAATATCTGGGGTGAGAATCAAGGATCCTCCAATTTTAGGCACTGCCTAAATATCAGACAGGTTTTTTCCTCAATATGGAAATCTTGATGTTAAGGGAAGTAACCCAAATGTTAGCAGCATTTCCCAGAGCTGAAAAAGCTTTATATAGAAATATGGGTTGGATTTAGGAGAGACTAGAACTCTCATGCCCTACCACTAAAATATATGTGCATGTACATTTATAGGCATATACAAGACAATTTGGGGAGGAAGGCACTAGCATCTGGGAAAAGTAGGAAAGGTTTCATGTAGAAAGAGGTTCTTGCTCGAGTCTTGAAGCAAACAAGGGGTTTTAACAGATGAATGTGAGAAGGGAGAATGTCCCAGGCATGGGGAACTGACAGTGCAAAGGAAACAGGAGATAGAATACCGTCTATAAAGAACAGTAAGAAACACATAGAATATAAGAGCTGCAGGGAGGGCCTTAAGAGCTAAAACGTTAGAGCTGAAAGTGACCCACAAACATAAAAACTGGAGTGTCAGAACTAGAATCACAAACGATCTGACATTTATAGAGAGTTTAAAGATTTGCAATCAATTTACAGATATAAGCTGCACTAGGACTTTTAGAACACCCTATATTATTTCATGTTTCCTTCAGAGGAGCCACATGACCCAGAGGTTGGAAAGCCAGGCTCAAAGAAGATAACACTTGTGATTGAGACATATCATACTAGAGATGGCACTCTGTATTCCCTAAGACTATAAGTTGTTGAAGAGGTGCCGACCTTGTTGGAAATGAGGAGTGAAAGGCTTTCGATTTGCAAGATTTATTTATTTATATTTCTCCCTATAGCAACCCTATAGGGAACTACTGTAGTTCCCTATATCCGTGAAGTCATAGAAATGATCTTCGTCCTGCCCTTTCCCAAAACAATCTTCCGAAAAGGTCTCTGGGATAGATACTACAATATTATTGTTACCATTTTGTAGATGAGAAAATTGAACCCCAGAGGTATTGGGATTTGCCTGTGGTCTCATAATAGCTGTATAAGAAAGGATTCTAACCCCTCTCTTTCATTGCTTTGTTTCTTCCCTCCTTTCTTTTTTTCCTCCTTCCTTCCTTCTCTCCCTCCTTCCTTCCTTCCCTCCTTCCTTCTTTTCTTCCTTCTTTTTTTTTTTGAGGCAATGGGGTTAAAGTGACTTACCTAGGGTCACACAGCTAGAAAATTATCTGAGGCTGGATTTGAACTCAGGTCTTCTTGAGTCCAGCATCAATCCTCTAATCCGCTGCTACCTTAAGTCTAGCAATCTTTCTATTGCATAACCAGTCAGTTGCTAAATCTTGTCAGTTCTATCTCTAGTATTTGTTCCATTTTCTACAATCACAAGTCCACCAACCTAGCCAAGGACCTTATCAGCTCTCACCAGTTACCTCCTAATTGTTCTCTTTGCATCAGATTTTTCCTATTTCAATCCATCCCCTTCAAGACTGAAAACAGGATTTTCATGAAGGACAATCCTGACTACATTCTTCTCCTCAATAAACTCCAATGACTCCCTATTAAATTTATGATCAAGTAAAATCTCCTCTATTCAGCATTAAAATCCTTCACAACCTGGCCCCATTCTACCTTTCTAGATTTTTTATCCATTACTTCGTTCATAAAAACCATAGTCCAGCCAAAGTAGTCTTCTTGCTACATTGTAGAATATGGCATTCTATCTCCTGTCTCCTTTGCCCTGGTTGTCCTCCTGAATACTCTCTCCTTGCTTACCTTCATCTTTCAGATTCCCTGGTTTGCTTCAAGACTCGGCTCAAGCACTTCTTTCTACATTAAGCCTTTCCAAATCTTCCCAGAATACTAATGCCTTCTTCCCCAAATTATATATATAGTCTCCCCTCATTAAACTGCAATCCCCTTAAAATTTTCAAATTTGTCTTTGAAGTCCCACTACTTTCCAAATGTTTGGCACTCTATAGGCACTCACTGGGTAGCTTAGTGGCTCAATAGATGGCTTCCATGTGTGGAATCAGGGAGGCCTATTTTCATGTATTCAAATATGGCCTCAGACCTTACTAGCTATGTGACCCGGGATAAATCACTTAATCCCATTTATCTCTTAGATATACATTACCTAATGTAATGAGTAAATTACAGTTTACTCATCTGTAATATGAACTGGAGAAGGAAACAGCAAACCACTTCAGTATCTTTGCTAAAATAGTGTGCAGCAGCTTAGATAGTGTGAAAGCACTCAAGAGAAAGTAAAAATTATAGAAGAATGAGATTTAAAGAACTTAACAATCTGGTCCAATCTTGAATTTTATAGATGAGGAAACTGAGGACCATAAAAAGGAAATAGGCTGCTCAGAGTCACACAAGAGATGATCAACTATGATAGTCTTATCTCATCTCAGCAATGCAGTGATCCAAGACAATTCCAATAGACTTGGGATGGAAAAGCACCTTTTTCTACATGAAGCCTTTCCAAATCTTCTGCATTCAGAGAAAGAACTATGGAGACTAAAGATTGAAGCATGCTATTTTCACCATTTTTGTTTGTTTAGTTTTTCTTTCTTATGGCTTTTCCTTTTTGTTCTGATTTTTCTTTTACACAATGTGATGAATATGGAAATATGTTTTAAACGATTGTACATGTATAATGTAGATGAGATGTTTGCTGTCTTGGGGCAGAGAGGGAGAGAAGTAGAAAAATTTGGAACTGAAACTAAAAATCTAGCAAAAATACATGATGAAAACTATCTTTACATATAATTGGAAAAATAAAATGCTATTAAGTGAAAAAATACCTACAAGTCACACAGGAGAAGAGCTAGAATTTGGATCCCAATTCACTGATTCTCCATGTAGGACTCTTCTCCCCGGAAGAGCTTACAGTCTAGCTAAGAAACCAAGACTATATCTTTGGTTTTAAATTTCTCTGCACTTTTCTCTAAGTGTGACACAGACTGTCCTCATCAATACTAAATGAATTCAGAAGAAAAGAAGGATGACTTGGCCACTACATTTCAACTTCACTCTTTCCCACATGTCATTACAGGGACATAAGCTGTTCCAACCTCCACCTCAAAGGGCTCTGGAGAATCTGTCAGAACACATGTTTTCTTTGATATTCCTCCAAAGAGAGTATCACAGCCAGGATTTTTGACCTTCAGCTGCTTTAAATGCTGACTGGAGACCCCAGGGGCAGTGTGGAACAGTGGAAAGCTCTTGAGTCAGAACACCTGGTTTATTAAACCCAGATCTGTTACTAATTCACTGCATAACCTTGTACTTATTACTTTTCCTCTCAGACTCAGTTTCCTTATCTGTAAAATGAAGGAAGTTGAACTAAGTGACCTTTACGGTCTCATTCAGCTTTATTATCACGATATAGGTATGGTGCACAATGAGAAGAGTTTGAAATATGAAGACAGGAAAAAACTAGACATGAATCCTGCAAAAGACACTAACTGGGTAACTATGAGTAAGGCTCTGGATACTTCTCAACCTCGGTTTCCTTATCAATAAATTGATTAATATTCACATTACTTAAGTCAGCAAGTTCTTGTAAAGAAAACACTCTATAAACCAAAAAGAATCCTAGAAGTGTGAATTATTATTGTAACTGAAGCATGATGTAACTAATCAATCAACAAACATTGATTTTGCTGTTATTCAGTCATTTCAGTCTTTGTGCACCATCCCAATGGAACATACTATCTTTCTGCTATGCCCACATAACCTACCTACCCTTACCTCACAAACCCTGAGTCCACCTCCTGCTCTGAAAACATAAATCAAATCCATTCATTGCTTCTGGAAAGGCTTGTTCTTCAATTAGCAGAGTTCCAATGACTACCCCTTAGATTTCATCTTTCCCTGGTTACCTCTACCTTGTCTTCTCATGTTAAAATATAATTTCTTGAAGTCAGGAATTAATTTTTCTTTCTGCATCTCCAAAGCATAATATTATGCCTAGCACATAGTAAGCATTTATTTAATATTTTTCATTCATTATTTATTTAATGTTTTTCATTCATTCATTCATTCTTGTATGTTCCCTGGTTTGTGGAGGATACACAGGAATAATTTAAACATTTGTTGAATGGAAAGATGACTAGAGTCAAGGATTTACAGGATATTGAGAACTGGAAGTAATTTTAAAACGTAGAATTCAAAGCTGAGGTCTCTTTTTTATTTTGTTTTTGTTTTGTTTTGTTCTATTTTATTTATTAATACACATTTCTTCATGAATCATGTTGGGAGAGAAAAATCAGAACAAAAGGGAAAAACCATGGGAGAGAAAAAAACAGAAAAAAGAAGTGAACATAGCATGTGTTGATTTAAATTCAATCTCCATAGCTCTTTTTCTGGATGCAGATGGCATTTTCTATCCAAGGTTTTTTGGGATTGCCTCGGACCTAAGAGGTCTCTCAAAGAATATCTAGTCCTTCATTTTATAGATGGGAAAACTGAGGCTCAGAGAGGGGAAACAGATTAATTGAAAGTCCCATAGAGAGTTAGTAGGAAACCTGTAACTAGAAGGTCAGAATCCTGAATTCCAACCCGAATCTCTTTTCACTATGATTAAGGAAGGCACAATTTCAGAAAATTTTAAACAAATTATATGTAATGAATGGCCTTTATACACCCCTCAAAAAAGATCAGGGCCAGAGGCCTGGGTTTTTCTCCATGCCCACAGTCTGGAATTAAAGAGGAGTGGGGGGAAGCAGGGCTTTAAAAATCTGCTTAAATGGGACGCCTGCTTCACCCTTAGCTATTTGATGAATGAGCTGGGATTTTCTGGTCCAGTTTGGGTTCCACCCCCTCCCCACAACTGAGTTTTTAAAGTAGCTTGAGTAATTGCTTGAATAAATATCTCACAAATGATAGGGCATCTAAATGGCTCTCAGCTCTCAATGATACTTTTTCTCTTCCTCTGCATGTAAGGGGAGGAGAGCTTAATTCAGGATGCTCATGTTTTTCTTAATGAAATGCTCTCATTGCCTTATGAGTCAGGTAAAAAAAACAGGAAGGACAATCAACCCTTCAACAAATAAAGCTGGGCAACTCTCAATATTAAGCGCACCTTTACCCCACCTTCACCCCTATGCTAGAATAGGACAAATAAGCACTTATTATTCAATATGTGCAGGCCCTTGTTCTAGACGCTGAAAAGAAATACTGAATTTAGTTTATTCACCACTCAGAAAGCATTCATTAAATACTATATGCTGAGCATTTTGTTACGTATGAGGAATATGTATACATCCACATATATAATACATAGATATATAGATATAGAAATAAAATGAACCAGTCCTTACCTTCTAAGAACTTAGAGTCTATCAGGGAAGAAAACATTTCCATATCTCGGTATATAGCGGCAACTAAGTAGTACAGTAGGGGACTGCAGTCAGAAAGATTCAGTGAGTTCAAATGTGATCTCAGACAATTAATAATGTGTGAGCCTAAATAAATCACTTAAGTCTGTTTCCCTCAGTTTCTCCATCTACAAAATGAGCTCATTTTACATTGCCAAGAAAATCTATAAAACAACTGACCAACAGATATTGATGTAAAAGATATATGCAAAATTGTTGTTTGTCCTTCATTCTCAAAGAGGAATCAGGGAGGTAATGCCATGATAAGCAGGTGAATTGTATTTATACAAGTTAATGGGCAAGACACTAAAAGCCAGAAGCTTCAGGAAAAGACCACTGAGGAAGTTAGACTTGAAATAAGCTTTGTAAGAGTAGGGATTTGGAGGTGAGATGAGGAGAGAGTACATGACAAGCATACAGGACAGCCAGGAGGATCTTGGAACCCTACTCCTTGTTAAACTTTCGGGGCGAACATTTATACTTTGGAAATAGGCAAACACTAGAATCAGGCCTTGATTTACTGTTTTGTGGATTTCTAGATCTAAAAAAGTGTTTTTGTTAACACTGTTAACTCGGATCTAAGAGGTCTCTCAAAGAATATCTAGTCCTTCATTTTACAGATGGGGAAACTGAGGGAAAATGTTAACTGTGAATTAAACTTAAAAGTATCTCATGCTTTCTAGGGAGCTAGTTGTTAAATGTTTACAATCACATACAAAGGCAGGAAGATGGGGGGGGGGGGTGTGAGCAATAACCAGAGGAAATACCAATTTATAAACTAGTGGAAACATAAGACACCAAGTAAAGATTTTATAATAAATGTTACATGACTAAATAAATTCCCTAGGTAAGATCTGAAGGGGATTGTCCTCCACTGGGGGTATCAGGGCAGGCTCTGTCCAGAAGATGGTGGAATTTGAGCTGGGATTTAAAGGAAGGATAGAAACTCAAAATGTGAAGATAAAGATGGGGGAATACGTGAGACATAAACAAAGGCATAGAGGATCAGGGAATCATAGATTTTATCCTTTTGTTTTATGGAAGGGGAGTTCAAGTTCAAGTTCAAGGGAGGTTAAAATCATAAAGACAATAGGCTGTAGAGGCTGAATTAGAACTTAAATCCTCCAATTCTGGAAACCAGTGCTCTTTCCACCAAGGGATGCTTCTCACCTTTCTCCTCCTTTAGTTCAACACCTGCTCTCTTGATTTCCAAGGAACTAGAAACAGACAAAACTATAATCCAGGAGAGAGGTTTGAGCAGGTGCACGGGGACTTGAAAGATTGTTCACATGTGCTCTTGGTTTTAATATATTTATTCCTTGAACAGAAGTAACCATGTCCTTGGAAGAGCCCAGGGTTTTGGCCATCTGGCTTTTGTCAGCTCAAGGTGATAGCACAGGGAAGGTGTGGTATGAGATGCAACTTGGCTCTAACAGACAATTATTCACTCTGCATTGTGCTTCAGGCCGAGAGGGCTCAGGAGGGTGGTCTTCCTGGGATTACTTGGTGCTAATTGTTTTGATGTTTGGCTGGAGTTCAGGAACCTGCAGACAGGATCATTGTTTTTTGGCTTGATTTTTAAAGGCTATCTCCAAGAAGAGAAACCATCAGGGAAACAGTGCTCTTAAGTATTGCCATAGAAGGGGGCTATCAGCCTGGAGCTGGGCCTGGATTTTCCTGCATCATGACAGGTTACAGAGTTGCCCCAGCATGCAGTGTGACAGAAAGAACAGTGGCTTTTGGAATCAGGAGACAAAGGCTCTGGTTCTGCTTCTCTTCTCTATATTCTATCCTTGTCTGATCACATCCATTTCCTGAGTTTAATTATCATAACCTGAAGATTTCCAAATCTGCATATCCAGCCCTGATCTCACTCCCACTCCCCTGGCCTGCGTCGTTAACTGACTGCTAAACCATACCCACTTGTATTATCCAATAAGCAAGTCAGGATCAATTTGTCTCAGATGGAACTCATTAAATTTCCCCCAAAATAATCCATCCTTGAAACTTCTGCACTTGTGTTGATGGTGTCACTTTCCTCTAGGCCCCCGGTTTATAACCTTGGAGTCATTTTGACATTGCCCTCTCCTCCCCATATCTAAGCAGTCTTGTCAATTTTTTTCCTACAGTAATGGTGCCAAATTCAAGTGAAAATGGGGCCAGTAAATTGAACATAAATTCTGAAGATCACATATCAATATAGTTTTAAGATGTAATGTATCTATGTTTTATTGTGTTTTTATTTATTTTGTCAAAGATTTCCCAATTTCATCTTAATCTGGTTCAGGCCACATTCGAGAGTGTCACATATTTGATGTCTTTCTTCTACAGCATCCCTTGAATGAATCCTCTGCTCACCCAGCCTCCACTCTACTTCAGACCTCCTCATCGCCTCTCACTATTGTAATGGTCTCCAAATTGACCCCCCTGCCTCCATTCTCTCCCTACTCCAATCCTTTTCATATAGTCATCAAACTGACAGACCTAAAATACGTATCTGACCATGTCACTCCCTCCCTCCAACTCAAAAACTGTCAATATTTCCTTGTTGTCTCCAGGATGAAATATGAATTACTCAGTCTATCATTTTTCAAGTCCTCCACATTCTAGTTCTCACCTTATATTTCTAATCTTATTCTATATGACTATTCTTCCTACATTCTCTCTTTCAGTCTAAATGACTCACCAGATATTCTCACTTTATAAAATTGAATTTCTCACCTCTATGCCTTTGCAGTCCTCTGAGTCTAGAATGTACTCCATGCTCATCTTTACTTCATCTAATCCCTAGCCTTCTTTAAAGCTCAGCTCAGCAGTCACCACCTCATGAGTCTTTTTCTTATAACATCCCTTGGTATTTTGGAATTATTTTGTATTTACTTATATTTGAGTTATCCCCTAGCAGAACTTAAGCTTCTTGAGGGCTAGGATTTTTTCAGTTTTGTCTTTGAATCTCCAGTGTCTCTCATACACTAAATATTTGATAAATATTTATCAATTGGTTTGAACACAACTTGTGACTATTTAACCTCTCTAAGGCTCAGTTTCAATCTCTATAAAATGGACAGTTATATTTACATTTCCTCCTCAGAGGTTTGCTGGGAGGCAAGTGCTTTATAAACTTCAATCCATCATATAAATATAAGGATTGATTTTGTTGCTATTGTCACTGTTGTCATCAGAAGCCTCTCTCCCAGAAATAGTCTCTTTTGTTAGATCCTATGGCTGCATTCTAAAGGCCAGTGTAGCTCCTGGATGGTTTTTTAATAAGCTAAATATTGCAGTAAAACGATAAATTAGGAGACAGAAGATATGAATTCAAACTCCAGTTGCACTGCTAATTGTTTATGTGCAAACATTTAATCTCTGTGTGCCTCAATTTCCTCGTTTTTAAGTAAATGTAGAAAAGTTGACTAGAGAAGCATAAATTCTCTCCCAGTTCTAAATTTTATCAACTTAGGACTTAGAATTATATAATGAATGAGAAGTAACTGAGCATCATCAGCAAATAAGGGAGATGGACTAAATGATGACCCCTAAGGGTGTTTCCAGCTCTAACATTCTATAATTTCATGACCAAACTAGATAATTTTAGACAGACTCGTTATCAGAAGATTGACTTTAAGATGATGGTTGGGGGACAAGAGACGGTATTTTTGGCCACAGCAATTCCTTAAACTGCATTTAATGAATTTAAGTACAATGAACAACAATCTTCCTGCATAACTACCAGTGGGGCAGATATGAATCACTACTCCTGGATTCCTCTGTCTATGCACTTCTCCCCCACAAAATAAGATGCTCTTGTCTTAAAGCTCTCCCAGAAGTGCTTTGTAAGAGGTTCTCCTAGGAGATAAAAAGCAAGAAAGTCCCAGGAAAGGTTGCATGCGCACTAATAATACTTTTCCATCTAAGCCTGCTGAGGGACATAAAGCCCCGTCAATACCAGGGAAAGGCAGACCACTGATATCCTGTCAGCAGGCTTCATTCTCCCCTGTTGTCGGGGCTCAGTGTGTTCCCAAGGAGCAGGAATGGAGAGACTCAGAACTATCATTCAAAGAAGGGGCTCTACCAGGCCTTTCTGCCACCTTCTGAGAAAGCTGCTCTGAGCCTGAGCTTCTCAGGGCATTCTGACAATAAACCAACCTTGTCATGAACATAACCCTCTAAGTGTTCCATCCTGAGAATCTGAAATTTCACTGAGCCCTTAGCAGCTGGTCTGAGAGTTAAGACAGTCTTGAAAGGCATTATGAACTTCATAAATCACAGAGGACCCTCGATGGAGAGACTTCACAGAATGCCCAAGTATGATTTTTATGACATATATGCAATAAATTCAATTCAATAATAGCTAATGAATGTTTAGCACTTAGACACCTTAAAATTATTATCTTTTTAATCCTCACAAGAATTCTGTAAAGTGGGTGCTTTTATTATTCCCATTTTATAGATAAGAAACATGAGGCAAACAGATGTTGTGTCTTCCCAGAGCCGCACAACTAGTAAGTATCTGAGGCAAGAGTAAACTCAGTTTTAAGATTTAAAGTCAGTCTTCCTGACTCCAGACCTAACACTCTCTAGCTCAATGGATTAGTCATTTGCCTGCATGTTACAATCAGAGCACTCTGCAATTTTTATTCGCTGAGTTTTTCTACAAGGATTATTAGGCTACATTCTTTGAAGAAATTGTGAATCTTATTGAGAAAGTCCTGTAGTGATCTGGAATTTGATGTAATCGGTCCAATATTATTTTCAAACAGAAGCATTTTTTAGAAACTCCTTATCTGTAGGAAACCCTCTTTAATTTGATCTTGCACAGGATATCCTCCATTACAAGTATAAACATATGCTCTGTTTCATGCCTCACTTATTACAAGTCACAGTGTCATGGAGCAGAGTTCCCTGTTCATTATCAAGAATTGTTTGCATTTATCGAGCAATCTCCTATGATCTTAACATGTACACGAGAGAATTCTTGATGGAAAGAGGAGAGATTTGGGGCTGCATTTTATTCTACTAAGCCAATTGCTTTCTTACAATCTACAAAGAACAAGACATGCCTTTTCAGTCAGTTATGTGCCTAAAAATATAGGTTATTTTAAGGAAAATCCTCTGTAAACATCTGCCTTTTTATTCAATTCAACATTGAATATTAATTAAATATCTCATATGTTAAATATTATTTTCATCATTAAATATTTACTATATTAAGGACACTATGATACACCCTGGAAATACAAAGAGAGAAATAAAAACTCTTGTTCTCATGGAGCTTACTTTCTTCTGGGCTACAAGAGAAATAGGTAAATTCAAAGTGAATGGGAAACAGTAGAGCGCCAGCCACCCAGGGAAGCAGGAAAAGCTCAAGAACTATCTCTTCCAGGAAGCTTTCCCTGATCATCTAAGTTGCTAATTCACTCCCTCCATATATTTGCATATATGTCATAAAAATCATACTTGGGCATTCTGTGAAGTATCTCCATCGAGGGTCCTCTGTGATTTATGAAGTTCATGACGCTTTCAAGACTGTCTTATTATGGATTCATTTTGTAGATATTATATAGAATAGGTTGCTCAAATAACTGTTAGGACATATATGCTTTAACATACTTAACATGTATTGGTCAACCTGCCATCAGGGGGGAGGGGATGGGGGAAAGGAGGGGAAAAATTAGAACAAAAGGTTTGGTAATTGTCAATAATATAAAATTACCCATGTAGATAAAAAGCTATAATAAAAAAAATAGAGTAGTTTGCTCAGAGAGGTGGCAGGGTTCCCCTCCTTGGAGGTCTCCAAGCACAGACTGAATCTGACAACAGATATACTGTCATGGGAATTCCTTTGGGGTTGGGACTGGGCCAGTTGCTGAAGTCGCTTTCCTCTCACAAATTTGGTGATTCTGAGGATCTACTTACAGGGGTATGTGTTGTCTCCTTATATTAGAATGTAAGCTCCCTGAGGGCAAAGACTATTTCATTTTTGTTTTCCTTTCTCCTGTGTCTAGTACAATTCCTAGCACACATGAAGTAGATGATAAATGTTTATGGATTGATTGATTGATTGATTGGCACATAATCTGAGGCTCAAAATAAGCTAAGGATTTAATAATTGGAGAAGAGCAAGATGTATGTGTAGGGCATGAAGATCAGCTGGAGCAAACACAGAGAGAATGTCACATTCAGGGAGAAGCTGTAGGAACAAAGAGTAAGTGAAGGGAAATGACCAAAATACTTGGTGGGCTCTAGATTCTGGAGAGTTTTAAATGCCATACTGAGTAGTTTTCATTTTATCTTAGAGGCCATGTGGGGGGACTGAACATTTTTGAGCATGTTAATTCCTAAGATACATCTATAGATCATTCTTATAAATATTTTACTAAGATGAGAAAGTCAGCACTCTCACTTACCTGAAAATAGGAGTCAGTTACAAGTGATTGCAGTAGAAATGTCAATAGGGAGATGAGTGCTGAGTGTAAGCAAGCAATGATATATCTCTAATAATCACCTACACAAATGAAGTGGCATAAAAAGACATTGTATTTATTATAGTTTTGTGGTTGTTGGTTGGTTATTTTTGTTTGTTTGCTTTTTAGTGAACCTGGGATTTCATTGGTACAAAAAACTTCCCGGTGAGGAGTCCCCTGCATCCAAGTTAATTCTCATCTGCTCTGCTATGTATTATCTTAGAGAGTTGTTGATACATGGCAAACTAGCTCAAGGTTATATAGTCAATATGTGTCAGAGGCAAGACTTGAACCCAGATCTTCTTGACTCCTAGGTCAATTTTCATCCAGTTTACTATACTGCTTCTTCAAGCATAGAGAATATCATGAAGAAAATGTGTGATTGGAAAATGAAGGGGGCTGGTCCTATAAAAAGTGAGACATGACTGATGGACAACATGAACAATAAACAGGTACCCAGAGTAAAAATACCTAAAAGAAATTTTCTTGCACAATACGGAGCTGATCCTCTGTAGAGCATCTGTGAAAAAGATTATTAAGAGAATTATACAGTGAGAAGGCACAAGTGGATTGTGATCTTCATGAATCAAGGCAATAGCATGAAATCACAGATCTTCGAAATAGTGAAGTCCACATACACCATGGCAGGTCAATACATGATAAATAAGGGCATTAGATAGAATCAGAGACTCAATCAGAAGATTACAAATTTTTAAAACAGAAAAGACTCCAAATATCGTCCAATCCAACATCAACTTACAGATGAGGAAACTGAGATTCAGCAAGACTATAACTTGTTCAAGATAAGCTTCCTAACTTTCCCTTTTCCGATCCATCCTTCACACAAATTGATGCTCTTATCCAAATTGATGTTCATATCTAAATGATAAATGTCTAAAACACAGATGTGATCATGTCTTACTAGCAATGCAATCCAGTGTTGTCATTTAGTCATTTCCAACTCTGTGTGACCATATTGGGGATTTTCTCAACAAGGATGCTAGAGTGATTTGTCATTTCCTTTTCCAGCTCATTTTGCAGATGAGGAAACTGAGGCAAACAGGGTTAAGTGATTTAACCAGGGAGCAACAGCTGGTAAATATATGAGGCTGGAATTGAACCCACAAAGATGAGTCTTCCTGAATCCAAACCCTGTGCTCTCTCCACAGTGTTACTTAGCTGCCCATTATATCATCACCACCATTCAAAAATCTTTATTGGCTCCCCATTGACTTAAAAAATAAATACAAAAATTTAAAGCTGACATTTGAAGTCTTCTACAACATGATTCATTCCTAATCTTTGAGTCTCATTTCATGTTACTTTCTTCCATGAACTCTCCCTTCAATCAGACTAGCATATTAGTTGCTCCCTCTCTAATATTCTATTTTCCATTTTTAAACCATTGCAGAAGAATTTCTTTATGTCCTACCTCTTCTCTGCTGAATAAAACCCCTAGTTTCCCTCAAAGCACAGACAACATACCACATTTTATATACAGCCTTCTTTTTAAATTAATTTATTTTTATTTTCATTTCCACATTCTCTCCCTGCTCCAACACCACCCCCACCAAGAAACAAGAAATATGATACTTATTATCCATCTAGAAACAGTCATGCAAAACATATTTCTACATTCTCTGTGTTCTGAAAATATGCAAACAAAAAAACAAGAAAAATAAAGAAAAGAGGAAAAATGCTTCAATTTGCGGCTCTGAGTCTATCAGTTCTCTCTCTCTGGAGGTAGAAAGCATTTTATGTCGTGAATCCTTTGGAGTTAACATATAGCCTTTCTTGATTCTCCCATTTATTCATACTCTCTCTTGAAATTACTTTGTATTTATTTCTCTGGATACATATTGGAGCCACCTTCAGTAGAATACAAACTTCGTGGGAACAAGAATTATTCTTTGTACCCTCAGTTCCCAGGGTAATAAGAGATAGGGAATGGGCCTGTGAATCTCACTGATGTAGGGAAATCCCAAGGTAAGAAATTTCCTCTGCTAAAGAAGATCAGTGCCTTTGAGTCTTAAGAGTTGATTAGAGCAATGCGAGGTGAAATGACTCGCTTAGAGTCACATAGCCTATTATATGTCAGAAGTAACCCAGGTCTCCTTAGCTCCAAGTCCAACTCCCTATTCCATGGCTTTCCTCTTACCTTGCATATAGTAGTGATGAAGCTGAAAAAGCTAATACCATCCTAGCCTACCATGGGGAAGATATCTTGTCTAGGAATAGGGATGTAGGAAAATTATACTCTGCCCTGATCATGAATGCCTGTAATATGTGTGTCCAGGTCTGGAGACCATGTCATAGGAAGAACATGATAAGCTAGAGAGAATTCATGGGGGGAGGGGCAGCCAAAATTGGGCAGAGCTACAAATTCACACCACACAAGGGTTAGTTGAAAGAACTGAAGAGGATTCTCAGCAATGACATGATAATTGTTTCCAAGTCTAAAGAGCTCTCATGTAGAAATGACTCTCAGTCCTAAAGGGCAAAACCATCACTGAAGTTTAAATGACAAGAGACAAATTTAAGGTTGAAGTAAAGAAAAACTGTCTAAAATTGGAATAGGCAGCCGCAGGATGCAGTAGGTTTCAAGCAAAAGCTGTTAGAACAATTTATATATTTATAGACACATGTATGTGGTTCAATGTATTGTAGTACTGGATCCACAGTTAGGAAGACCTGAGTTCAAATTTTATTCCAGATGCTAATTGGCTATATAACTCTGGGAGAGTCACAAAGTTTTTTCTGCCTCAGTTTCCTCAACTGTAAAGTGGGGATAATAATAATAGCATCTACTTCACAGGGTTCTTGTGGAAATAAAACATATTTGTAAATTTAAAACTTTAAAAACTTTAAAGTGCTTTATAAGGGCTAGATGTCATTCTTATTTTTAAAATTATGAGGATTCTTGTTCACATAGCAATGACACTAGAAGGCCTCTGTGAAATCTTCCAACTAAAAGACTCTGTAATTTTGAAATAATGTTGAATTGAGTTCAGTTTAAAGAATCAGAGCCAGGAGACAAAATCAGTCCCTTAGAATCTAAACACAACATTCTTTCTTCTGCACCCTGATATTTGCCTAATAATTATGATAAGATTTCACTTATATGTGTAAAACATTAGATAAACCCACAGGTACTCTACCTTATTGTTACTGTTATTATAAGTCAAACTTGAATGATGTCAGCAAGGTAGAAGGAAAGCTTATTTATAGAAAACAGACTTTCAGATCCCAAGGTACCAATCTGAAAACCAGACAATTCTGAATAAAGTAAATGTTGGGAAAGATCTGGTGTCCTTGCTTCTGTTAAAGATGAAACAAGAATCACGTCCTTAAAGGTTAATGGAACCGTGAAGAGAAACTAAGTTCTGTGGGGAGCCCAGAGAAATTCTTAAACTGATGTTATTCCTCCAGGTTCCAGCTGAAAGTATTTGTTTAATGTTAATTAGTTAGTTGGTACAAATAGCACAGCCATGGAAATATCTTGGGAGTCATAACCTTGTGATTATTGCTGTGTTTTCAAAATTGAACTGATCCAACTTGCCAAGTTCACTTGAGAAGAATTTGTACAGATGCCCCTGGAACTAAAGGACAATCAGAGAAGAAAAATGTAGGGGTCCAAATTCAGAAACCCAGAATTTAAATTGGGATTTTCTTGGATCCTCCAATAAGGCACTTGGGATCTTAAGCTTTCCTCTGCTCTTGCAGGCCCATCTCCAGATCTGGGATTTGGGTTGAAGGTACATAAATCTATCTTAGATGTCTCTTGTTTGAATTCCAGAAAGCAATAATGCTCAAAACATGATGTCAATATTTTAATGCTTCCAGTAAAATTAAAGAAAATAGCTAGACAGGGGTAGCAAACAGTGTCTAGTTTGAGGATGACTCAGAGCCCAGAATGTCAAAGCTGAGAGAGACCATCGGTACTATTTAGAGATGAGAATTATTCATATTAGTTATGAGAATATGAATATCTTGAAAGTAAAATTATTTGCCTGAGGTCACAAACAATTTTGTGGTAGAAGATTATAAGATGGGTGAATTTTCATACCAAAGAATTAGGAAGGTCATGGAAGAAGTTTAGATGGAAATGTAATGAGTCATAACAGCAATTATCAATGAGTGAGCATTTTTTAAATTAAATTTTGTTTCAATTAATAAGCATTTATTTTCTCACCTTCTCACTCCTCCTTCACCAACTGAAAAAGAGAGAGAACAACAAAACCTTTAAATAAATATACAAAGTCAAGCAAAACAAAAATGGTGTTTTCTAAGGTGGGGGGAGACAACACACAAAAGGAAGCAAGAAAGAGGGATTTGTCACTAGGGACATCTTTTTCTGTGGAGTTGAAATCAGGCAGAGTAGCCCATGTCTGCTTAGGCCTAAGGTACGGCTGGAAGGTACATAGTTAAAGCCTGTTGTAACTCAGATAGGGCTCTGCCCAGAAGGCAAGATTTAATTGCTCCTGACACAGACTGACCATAGGGGTTAGAGAAGGAAGACTAGGGGACAGCAGGGAGTGTAAATCCAGTTCTGCAGAGGAAATTCATCTTCAAATGACTCAGATATACAGAAAGCACTATATTTGCAACCTAAAGAGGGCCAAAGGACAGTCCTTCATCTGGGACCTCTGGCTCATTTGGGCCTGGTGAAACCACATCTCTGAGCACCCCAGGTTCTTAGCATAGTCCCTGGATGAGCGTCAATAGTTGGATCAGTGTCATTGACTAGTGGTTTTCTTTTCACATTCATCACACCAGAAAAACTGAGTCAGAAAAAGATATCCCTGTAATGGAAGTTGTACAAATCCTCCAGCATCCCAGCTCTCTATAGGCTGGATTCTTTATGTCCCAAGAGATAAGGAAGCCATGCCTGTGGTTCAAGCCCTAGTCCTCTGAACCAAATCTAGAGTATATCACCTCTACCTCCCAAAAGGGAGACCAGCCAGACTACATAAAACAAAATTTTATGAGGTCCTATATGGGTTTTCTTAGCAGAGATGCTGGAGAGGTTTGCCATTTCCTTCTCCAGCTCATTTTACAGATGAGGGAACAGAGGCAAACACTGTTAAGTGACTTGCCCAGGCTCACACAGCTAGTAACTGAGGCCAGATTTGAAGTCATGAAGAGGAGTTTTCCTGACTACAGGCGCAGCATCCTATCCACTGAGATCCCTACTTGTCCCAGGTGGGAGTTTAGGTATCACATGATCATAATCATGATTTGTTTAATAGATGAGGAAACTGAAGGCCAGAAAGAAGAAATTTGTGATAGAATCTAGGTCTCTGCCAATCCCATTGCCTTCTTTCATGATCATAAATTAAACTTTTACTGCAGTTGTGGGTAGCAAGGAGGAATACGAAAGAGGGTCCGGATGGTTCAATGCAGAACCATCTCTATCAGTACAGGGAGAGGGGAAAGACTGATTAGGGCCATAGACAGGAATTTTGGAGAATTGGTCATCTTTTGAATTCAAAGAGAACTGCCTGGTTGTCATTTATTTAAAAAGAAAAGAAAAAACTCAAAAGTAAAGCAATCACCTTTGAAAATAGGTCTAGGGAACATGGAACATATTTTGCAGCAGATGGTGAAATAATTTTCCTTGTTACTTTTATTGCTGTCAAAATGGGTGGAAAGTGAGGGTATTAGGGACAACAGTGATTGTAATTCCGAAGATTTTGTTTTAAGAGTGTCTTGTGATTTAAAATAGCTTTGTGCTGATGGCTCAGAGTAGGTGGGAAAGAAGAGGGAGAACTTAGGATCTAGAACTTGAAATCTCTGAGAAGATCCTTGAGCCACAATCTTTCATTTTACATATAAGAAAACTAAAATCAACAGGGGTAATAATCAAGGTGATCTGGGTCACAGAAGTGGTGGGTAATGAAGCTGGGATTTGAACCCAGGCCCTCTGGTTCCAAATTCAAAGATGTTGCTACTATGCTGGGAAGACCAGCTATGGGATTAGTTATGTACCAACTTGAAATTTAGAAATTATTGTTCATAGTATATTATTATTTCATATGTAAATTATATTATATATAATAACATCAATATAATACATTAAGATCCATGATATTCCTAATTAATAATAGTAATTAATACCAATATTAATCATTAGCAGAAATAACTAAACTACAGTAGATACTGTGTAATTTCATTTACATTATTTTCAAGGTACTTTGTACGTAGTAACTTATTTCATCTTCACAACAAATCTGAGGTAGAAACTACACCTAACCCTCACCCCAAAGGGGGTGGGAGACCATGTTCTTTTAGTCTTGGATCACTTACTCAGATGGAAATAAGAAGGGTCACCAGGAAATGACAAGGGAGCAAAGACAGAATGGCTTTAGAACAATGTCTCTGACAACATCAATGTAATATCTTTTTACAACATAGGATGATCCTTAGCTATTTACAAATGAAATGAAATGAAAAGAGAAATAAAATTTTCAAGATTGTATTCCCTAAAAAATTCAGTAGGAGAGAAAAAACAAAGTGTCATTTTTTGTTGTGTTCATTTCAATGAACACTTTTTGAACATATATTATGTGTGAGATTTTGTTAGAGATCCCTAATTTCCAGGGAAAGGAATACCCCTGCCCTCCTTCCCACCTATCAACACAGATCACAATCCCTTTGTGTGTCACCACAACCAAAACATTTCATCACCTGATGGCTGATTCTTACACGTGTGCTCAGCTTTGCCTCAGTCCTCCTGGTATAGAAGGACTCTGGTTAATTGGAAGCTTCCATCAAGGGAGTGACAGAATGTTCCCAGGTTTAGTAGGAGAGAAATGAAGGAATGGGAAAGAGGAGAGAGGAAACTGTCTTTTCAATGTTTTGTGTTTTCTGTTAGGGATAAGGCCTGGATCTGAGATTTTCATTATTTGGAACTTGAAAGGAGGAAAGCCTTCTATAGACACAGGTTGGCACTTTCTCTGCAATTCAGAGTCTTGGAGAGCTGTCTCAGCCAGAGGTGTCAAACATGTGGGTACAACACTCTCGGGTGCAGCCAGAACTAGACTAAAATGTATTTGGGAAATATTTCCCAAAATAAAAGAGACCCAGGTAATGTGACTGTGGTTTTCTAAGTCCAAACGTATCTAGCTCAGATCCTTATGGATGCTTTGGTGACCCTAATTTCTATTTACGTTTGTTACTGCTGGCCGGGGTTACTGAGAGGCTGAGTGGCCTGTCCAGGGTCACACAGTCAATAAGTGAGAGAGCTGGGGATGGGACCCGGGCCTTCCTCTCTTCCTGATTCTCCTGGCCAGCTCCCCTTTTCTTTGTTAATAGCAGTAAATGATTCACTCCACAGCTTTAAAAATAAACAAGGATTTAGATTTCATTCTAACCTGTGATATGGCACCATCTCAGCTGTTGGGGAGACAAGGGTTATATGACATAAGAATGTGTGAGAGTGGAACTAGCGGTGAGTTTGAAGTCAGAAGAAGGAGTTTTGAACTTGGACGCTGCTCCTGCACATCTTGGGGGGAATCCCTTAAATTCTCGGGCTCCAGTTTTCTTATCCGCAAATCTAGTAGATTGGACTGCCTTAGAGACCCCTTCCAACTCTAGATCCTATGGTGATACTTAGCTTGGCTGAGGACCAACAAACGTGTAATCTGGCAGCAGGCCTGAGCTTGATCCATCAACATGGTAGGACTTGTTTGAACTTGTGCACCTCTGGCTCCTGCTCTAGAGCCCAGAATCACCTTAGCTTCCCAATGAGGTAGCAGGAAGACTTCAGTAAAAAAAAGATGAACACCAAACGTGTTTCAAGAGGAAATCAATGGCCAAGAGTATTTAACAATGTAATTATAATAGAAAGAATCTTGGCTGGCTGTGGATGATACCACAAGGAAAGGATGCACTGATCATCTGTCTCTGTCTCTCTCTCTCTTTCCCCCCAGTCCCCTCTCTCTGTGAATCTCTCTGTCTCTGTCTCTCTCTGTTTCTGTCTGTTTGTCTCTCTCTTTCTCCCTCTCTCTCCCCCTCTCTCTCTGCCTGGCCCTGTCCCTCACCTCTTCCTCTCTTTCTATCTGCATATTTCTATCTCTTATCTGTTTATCTCTGTCTCTCTGTCTTTCCTTTTCTTGCTCTCTATGTATCTCTCTGTCTCTTTTTATCTATTTATCTCTGTCTCTGTCTTTCTGACTCCTGTTCTATTTCTCTCTTTTTATCTCTTTATCTCTTGCTCTCTATGTATCTCTCTGTGTCTCTCTCTTTTTATCTATTTACTTCTGTCTCGATCTCTCTATCTCTCTATCTCTGTCTCTGTTTCTGTCTCTATTTCTCTCTGTCTCTGTGGTTCTGTTTGTCTCTCTGAATCTCTGTCTCTGTGTCTCTGTTTCTCTGTCTGAATCTCTGTCTGTCTGTTTCTCTCTGCCTCAGTCTCTCTCTGTGTCTGTCTCTCTCTGTTTCTCTCTGTGTCTCTGTCTCTATTTTTCTCTCTGTGTTTCTCTGTCTGTTTCTCTCTCTGTCTCTGTGAGTGTCTCTGTCTCTGTTTCTCTCTGTATCTCTGCCTCTCCCTCTCACTCATCTTGTATCCATGAATTTGTGGAATTGCAGACTATAACTGAGGGGTCAGTCTATGACTAGCCACAGAATGATCCCTTATTCCTCAGGGTCAGGAAACGATAATAATAATCCTATGGGTGGGAAATAGAGCAAGGCAAACTTGTCCATATTGAGAATTATACCCTTGGCCTGTACTCTATTCATATTTTCTTTACCAAGGTTATTTTCTTCAGGCTGGATTCTAGTTTGGAGGACTAGACACTGCTTTCTTGATGTCTTTTGTCTCAAGTCTTCTATAAATGGACATATTCCTCTCCCAAAGCAGTGATTCTTTGAAGTTCCCAATGGGGGCACAGGTGAAAGCAGAAGCAAAAATACCAATAGAAAAGAGACAACACAGTTCAGCGTCAAAGACAATGGCCCTGAAGTCAGAGGCCTGGGTTCAAATTCTGCCCTTAATATGATCTGTGTGATCTTGGACACAAGTTGGCAGGAATATGGTGAAAGCAAGTCATTTAACTTCCCTGAGTCTCAATTTCCTTCTCTGTAAAATAAGAGGGTGAGCCAAATATTCTCTGAAATTTCTTTCAAACATAGATCTATGCTAGGCAAAAGAAGGAAATAACACTGTCAGTCCTCAATCCCCCTCCATAATAGCAAACTTGTGACATAAGAATGACAAGTAATGCTCAAAAATTAAGCAATCCTTTCTTTAGTCATCTATCATTACTCTCTAATCACTGGCTTTGCCTTCAGAAGGTCAGTAATGTTTCCTCAGAGTCATTTATCAGAAAGAATTCAAATGTGCAAGTATCATCAATTGACACTTTTTTTTCTGGATCAACAATAATGCCCAAAGCTTAGGGCTTTGCTCATTAGGTTAGAAATGGTTTTTAATGAGCCACCCTAAATATGCATTTAATTTAAGCACAATAAAGCATCCATTACATTTAAAAGGACATAATACCTCTGGTATCTGCCATCATTTAGGAGTCACCAGATGCCCCTTTTCTGGCCCAAAATCCTCCTCCTACTCCCTGTCTCACACTTTGATTGTTCAAGCTTAAAGAAAAGGAAACAAAACCTGACAACATGAGATTTTAACGGTCCTTTCCAAGAAAATAGATGAAAATAGTTAATTTTGGAGGGCTTGTAGGAGGACAAGCACCCTAACACTCTTTATGGAACTGTGAATTGTCCCAATCATTCTGAACAACATAGCATCATAGCTTTGGCTCTAGAGCAAAGCTTCCTAAAATGTGGGGTTTGACCCCATGTAGGATCATGTAACTGAATCTGAAGGTCAGGAGATTATGATTTATTATCAGTAAGTGTTTGGTTTGTATATCTATTTTATATACCTATATGCTCAAGGTCACACAAAAAAGATGTCACAAATAAAAAAAAAAAGTTTAAGAAGCCTTGCTCTAGAGGATCAATCTAGTTTAAAACTCTCATTTTTTAGTTAAAAAAAAAAACCTGAGACCTGGGGAAGGTAAGGGATTTTGTCAAGGCCATACAAATAGCAAATCTCTAAAGATGATAATAGCAGCTAACATTTATACAGAGCTTTTAGGTTTAAAAGTGCATTACAATGGGGCAGCTAGTTGGTTTAATGGATAGAGCAACAACCATAAAATCAGGAGAACCTGAGTTCAAATGTGGCCTCAGAGACTTAATACTTTCTAGCTGTGTGACCCTGAGCAAGTCATTTAATCCCAATTGCCTCAGCAAAATAAATAAATAAATAAATAAATAAATAAATAAATAAATAAATAAATAAATAAATAAATAAGTAAGTAAGTAAGTAGGTGAATAAATAAATAAATAAAGGTGCTTTACAAATATTATCTCATTTTATCCTCACAACAAGTTAAGTCTTCCCCCAATTGCCTCATTGACAATAATTTGAAATTGTGCAAGAGAGGTCATAAACAGTTTATTTTTTTTTGGCCCTAGAATCCCACTACTAATCATGTTCCTTAAAACATATACATGTGTATGTATATGTTTATTGCAATTGTATATTCAGAGGTAAAAGACAGAAAGATAGGTACATAAACATATACAAATATACATGTGTTAATGGCACTTGTCCTAGTTAGTTCTATTTAACTGCTTTTTTAAAAAGGCATATTTCTGGAATGGAATATTGGGAAAGGGGACATTGGGAAGTATAAATAACCAAAGGTTCCAATAAGGCTATTAAAAAGTCCCTTCTTTAAACATTCCACAATTTATTACCATGGGGTTCTTTTTTAGATATGCATCCTGTTCAATTATAGCCAGTTTGCAAATGAGTTTTTAGAAAATTAAGAGAATGGGAGAAAGACCATAAACACAACAATCTTTAAACAACTAAAACATCATCTAGTTGGTTGTCTTTCCTAAAAATGAAAAGTCCATTCAAAAAATACTTATCAAGTGCCTACTGTAGCCACCATACCGGATAGGGCACCACATAGCTTAGCATTGTCTTTCTTCCTCTTAAATAACTTTGGGCATGGTACATTTTGGAGAAGAAAGCAGTTGGTAGAGACACATAAATTATATAGGACATTGCTACATTTCTCAGGACTAATTGTTCTCCCACATTTCTTCCTTCCTCTTTAACAGTCTCCCTTTATCTCTTCTGGGCTCTTTTTCTTTCTTTCCTATTATAGCTCTTTCACATGCTACTCCTTGTGAAAACTAAATTATATTTTCTACCCAGCAATGCTACTCATTCCTGAGTACCAGAGCTCTTCCAATAGTTAGAAATTACTAAAAAATTGATCTTTCATCTACAAAAGTGACTAACCTAGTAAATCCTAAGCTGTCACCTAAAGTGTAAGCACACCTAAAACCAGCCTACTCTCTTAGACTATCCTTCCTATGGCCAATAAAATCTGCTTATCCAGCATTTAAGGATGGGATAGTGATGAGAAGGAGAGGTATATAATTGATGTATATATGTTACACAGAAGGAGCAGGAATTCAATTTGTGGCCAAAGATCAGCGGGAAGATTCCCTAGCCCTATCTCCTCCCTAATATCTACTCCAAACCTAACTCACTCTCTTGTGCCCTTTATAGTACATAAATTAGAAACAAAAATGATGGTTTTCACATGCAAAAAATGTTTATAGCAGCCCTTTTTGTAATGTCAAGGAACTGGAAACTGAATGGATGCCTACCAGTTCGGCAATGGATGAATAAGTTATGATATATAAATGTTATGGAATATTATTGTTCTGTAAGAAACGACCAGCAGGATGATTTCAGAGAGGCTTGGAAAAACTTACATGAAGTGAAGTGAGCAGAACCAGGAGACCATTGTACCAAAAACAAGAAGATTATGTGATGATCAACTGTGACAGATGTGGCTCTTTTCTTTCTTTCTTTTTTTAATTAAAGCTTTTTATTTACAAAACATATTCATGGGTAATTTTTCCAACACTGACCTTTGCAACACTTTTTGTTCCAAATTTTCCCTTCCTTCCTCCCACCCCCTTCCCAAGAGGGCAGGTAGTACAATACATGTTAAATATGTAAAATACATGTTAAATCCAATATATGTATATTATATTTATACAGTTATCTTGCTGCACAAGAAAAATTAGATCAAGAAGGAAGAAAAAGAAAAACTCAGAAAGAAAATAAAATGCAAGCAAATAACAGAGTGAGAATGCTATGTTATGATCCACACTCTGTTCCCACAGTTCTCTCTCTGGGTATAGATGGCTCTCTTCATCACTAAACAAGTGGAACTGGTGTGAATCATCTCATTGTTAAAGAGGGCCACATCCATCAGAATTGATCATTGTATAGTATTGTTGTTGCCATGTATAATGATATAGGATGACCAGCAGAATGATTTCAGAGAGGCTTGGAAAAATCTCAGAGAGATTCAGAGACCTCTCCAGATCTCTCTGAAATTACCCTGCTGGTAGTTTCTTATAAAACAATAGTATTACAAAACATTCACATACTATAATTTATTCAGCCATTCTCCAAATGATGGGCATCCACTCAGTTTCCAGTTTTTAGCCACTACAAAGAGGGCTGCCACAAACATTTTTGCACATGTGGGTCCCTTTGCCTTCTTTAAGATCTCTTTGGGATATGAGTCCAGTAGAAACACTGCTGGATCAAAGGGTATGCACAGTTTGATACCTTTTTGAGCATAGTTCTAAATCACTCTCCAGAATGGCTAGATATGTTCACAGTTTCACCAACAATGTATCAGTGTCCCAGTTTTCCCACATCCCCTCCAACATTGGTCATTATTGTTTCCTGTCATCTTAGCCAATCTGAGAGGTGTGTATTAGTATCTCAGAATTGTCTTAATTTGCATTTTTCTGATTAATAATGACTTGGAGCATCTTTTCATATGGCTAGAAATAGTTTCAATTTCTTCATCTGAGAATTGTCTTTCATATCCTTTGACCATCTATCAATTGGAGAATGGCTTGAAATAGTATAGATTTGGATCAATTCTTTATGTATTTTAGAAATGAGGCCTTTATTAGATCCATTGGATGTTAAAATGTTTTTCCAGCTTATTGCTTCCCTTCTAATCTTGTCTGCATTAGTTTTGTTTGTACAAAAACTTTTTAACTTAATATAATCAAAATCATTTATTTTGTGATCAATAATGATCTCTAATTCTTCTTTGATCACAAATTTCTTCCAACTCCACAAATCTGAGAGGTAAACTATCCGATGTTCTTCTCATTTGTTTATAATATCATTTTTTATGTCTAGATCATGAACCCATTTCAACCTGATCTTGGTATACGGTTTTAGGTGTGGATCTATATGGGTCTATGCTTACTTTCTGCCATACTAGTTTCCAATTTTCCCAGCAGTTTTTGTCAAATAGTGAATTCTTATCCCAAAAGCTGGGGTCTTTGGGTTTCGTTAAATACTAGATTGCTGTAGTCATTTGACTATTTTGTTCTGTGAACCTAACCTATTCCACTGGTTAACTTCTCTATTTCTTAGCCAGTACCAAATGGTTTTGATGACTGCTGCTTTATAATATAATTTTAGATCTGGTACAGCCAGGCCACCTTCATTTGCTTTTCTCTTCATTAATTCCTTAAAATTCTTGATCTTTAGTTCTTCCAAATGAATTTTGTTGTTATTTTTTCTAAGTCAGTAAAATAGTTTCTTGGGAGTTTGATTGGTATAGCACTAAATACATAAATTAGATAGTATTGTCATCTTTATTATATTCACTCGACCTATCCAAGAGCACTTGATATTTTTCCAATTGCTTAAATCTGACTTTATTTGTGTGGAAAGTGTGTTGTAGTTTTGCTCATATATTTCCTGACTTTCCCTTGGCAGATAGATTCCCAAATATTTTATATTATCAACAGTTATTTTAAATGGAATTTCTCTTTGTATCTCTTGCTGTTGGATTTTGTTAGTGATGTATAAGAATTTATTTTGTGGATTTATTTTGTATTCTGCAATTTTGTTAAAGTTGTGAGTTGCTTCTAATTAGTTTTTTAGTTGATTCTCTAGGGTTCTCTAAGTATATCATTATATCATCCACAGAGTGATAATTTGGTGTCATCATTACCTACTCTAATTCCTTTAATCTCTTTTTGTTCTCTTATTGCCAAAGCTAGACTTTCTAATACAATATTGAATAGTAATGGTGATAGTCAGCAACCTTGTTTCACCCCTGGTAATGGTTCCAGTTTATCCCCATTACATGTGATGCTTGCTAATGGTTTTAAATAGATGCTACTGACTATTTTAAGGAAAAGTCCATTTATTCTTATACCCTCTAGAGTTTCTAATAGGAATGGATGTTGGATTTTATCAAATGTTTTTTTCTGTATCTGTTGAGATAATCATATGGTTTTTTGTTAATTTGGTTATTGATATAGTCAATTATGATAATAGTTTTCCTAATATTGAACCAACCCTGCATTCCTGGTATAAATCTTACTTGGTCGTGATGTATTATCCTGGGGATGATTTTTTGTAATTTCTTTGCTAATATTTTATTGAAGATTTTTTGCATCAATATTAATTAGGGAGATTGGTCTATAATTTTCTTTCTCTGTTTTCATCCTACCCAGTTTAGGTATCAGTACCATGTCTTTGTCGTAAAATGAATTTGGTCGGAGTCCTTCATTCCCTATTTTTTCAAATAGTTTATATAGTTTCTATAGAGTTAATTGTTCTTTAACTGTTTGGTAGAATTCACATTTAAATCCATCTGGTCCTGGGGATTTTTTCTTAGGGAGTTGATTAATAAATAACTTGTTCTATTTCTTTGTCTAAAATGGGACTATTTAAGTAATTTATTTCCTCTTCTGTTAATCTGGGGCAATCTATATTTTTGTAGGTATTCTTCCATTTCACTTAGGTTGTCAAATTTATTGGCATAAAGTTGGACAAAGTAACTCCTAATTATTGTTCCAGTTTCTTCTTCATTGGTGGATAGTTCTCCCTTTCCATTTTGGAGACTAACAGTTTGATTTTCCTCTTTCCTTTTTCTAATCAAATTAACTAAAGGTTTATCTGTTTTGTTGGTTTATTCATAAAACCAATTCTTTGTTTTATTTATTAATTCAATAGATTTTTTACTTTGAGTTTTATTGATCTCTCCTTTTATTTTTAGAATTTCAAGTTTGATATTTGATTGGGGGGGTTTATTTTGTTCTTTTTCTAGATTTTTTAGTTGCAAGCCTAATTCATTGATCTCTTCTTTCTCTATTTTATGCAAGTAAGCATCTAGAGATATAAAATTTCCCCTTCTTACTGCTTTGGCTGCATCCCATAAATTTTGGTATGTTGTCTCATTATTGTCCTTCTCTTGGATGAAATTATTGATTGTGTCTATGATTTGCTGTTTCATCCATTCTTTAGGATGAGATTATTTAGTTTCCAATTACTTTTTGGTCTATTTTCCCCTGACCTTTTATTGAATGTAATTTTTATTGCATCATGATCTGAAAAGAATGCGTTTACTATTTCTTCCTTTCTGCATTTGATTTTGAGGTATTTATGTCCTAACATCTGGTCAGTTTTTGTATAGGTTCCATGAACTGCTGAGAAGAAAGAGTGCTCCTTTCTGTCTGCATTCAATTTTCTCCAAAGATGTATCATATCTAGCTTTTCTAGTATTCTATTTACATTTTTAACTTCTTTATTATTTATTTTGTGGTTTGATTTATCTAGTTCTGAGAGAGCAAGGTTGAGATCTCCCACTATTATAGTTTTGCTGTCTATTTCTTCTTGCAACTCTCTTAGCTTCTCCTTTAGAAATTTAAATACTATACTACTTGGCACATAAATGTTTAATATTAATATTGTTTCATTATCTATGATATCCTTTAGCAAGATATAGTTTACTTCTTTATCTCTTTTAATTAGATCAACTTTTGCTTTTGCTTGATCTGAGATCAGGATGGCTACCCCTGCTTTTTTTTTTTTAACTTCACCTGAAGGATAATAGATTCTGCTCCAGCTTTTTACTTTTACTCTGTATGTATCACTCTGCTTTAAATGTGCTTCTTCTAAACAACATATTTTGGATCCTGGATTTTATACAGTCTGCTGTCCACTTATGCTTTATGGCAAAGTTCACTCCATTCACATTTACAATTAAAACTACTAATTCTGTACTTCCTGCCATCTTATTAACCCCAAATTATACTTTTCTTTTTCCTTTTCCCCCTTCCTTCTCCCCCTAGTATTTAACTTAAGAGCACTACTTGCCTCAGGCAGTCCTTCCTCTTTAGAAATCCTCCCCTTTTCTTATACCTTTCCCCTACTATTTGTTTTCCCTTCTATTTAGCCTACTCCTTCCCTTTTCCTCTTTCCCCTCATACTTTTCTATAGGGTGAGAGAAGTTTCTCAATGAAATCAAATATATCTAATATTCTTTCTTTGAATCAAATCTGATGAGAATAAGATTCACACAATATTTATCACCTTCCCTTCTTTTCTTCAATTAGAATAAATTTTCTTTGCCTTTTCCTGAGATGTAATTTCCCTCATTTTACCTTCACTTTCCCCCTTTTTTCCTGTTACAATCCCCTTTCCCACCTCTAGTTTCTTTTTTATATTATAACAGTAAAATCAGATTATACATGTACTCTCTATGTACACCCATAACAGAAATACAGTTCTCAAGAGGTTTTTTTTTTCTTTTTACCTTTTTATGCTTCTCTTGAGTTCTTATTTGGAGGTCAAATTTTTTTTTTTGTTTAGCTCTGGTCTTTTCATCAAAAATAAATGGAATTCACCAGTTTCATTGAATGTCCATCTTCTTCCCTGAAAGAAAATTCTCAGTTTAGTAGGGTAATTTATTCTTGGCTATGTTCTAAGTTTCTTTGCCTTTTGGAATATCAGATTCCAGGGCCTTTGATCCTTTAAGGTGGAAGCTGCTAAGTCCTAAGTAATCCTTATTGTGGCTCCTCGGTATTTAAATTGTTCTTTTCTGGCTGTGTGTAATATTTTTTCCTTGGTCTAATAGTTTTGAAATTTAGCCACGATATTCCTTGGGGTTTTAATTTTATCTATTTGGTATTCAGTGAATTCTTTCAATGGTCATTTTACCTTCTGATTCTATGACATCCAGGCAGTTCTCTTTGATGATTTCCCTAAAAATAATGTGTAGGCTCTTTTTTTTCATCATGGATTTCAGGGAGTCCAATAATCCTTAGATTGTCTCTCCTAGATCTATTTTCCAGGTCAGTTGTTTTCCCAATTAGGTATTTTACATTTTTTTCTATTTTTTCATTTGTTTGATTGATTTTTGTTGTCTCATTGAGTTATTCATTTCCATTTGTTCTGTTCTGAATTTTAGTGAATTATTTTCTTCATTTATTTTTTTTACTTCTTTTTGTATTTGTCCAATTGAATTTTTAAATGAATTGTTTTGTTCTATGGAAATTTTTTCCATTTTACAAGTTTTGTAATTTTTACAGAACTTATTTTTCTACAGATTTATTTTTAAGGAGTTATTTTCTTTTTCTGTTTCACAAATTCTGTTTCTTAAGGAGTTATTTTCTTTTTCTGTTTCACAATGGTCTTGTGATGGAGATAGCCATCTGCATCCAGAAAGGACTATGGGGATTTAATGTGGATTACAACATAGAATTTTTACTTCTGTTGTTGTTATTGTTGTTGTTTGCTTAGTTGTTTTTTTTTCTCTTTTTTTGGATCTGATTTTTCTTATTCAGCATGATAAATATGGAAATATGTTTAGAAAAATTGTACATGTTTAACCTATACTGGATTACTTGCTGTTTGTGGGGGAGAAAAGAGGGAGAAAGGGAGAAAATTTAAAACAAAAGGTTTTACAAGGGTAAATGTTGAAAACTAACTTTACATATGTTTTGAAGTTATTATACAAAAATTATGGTTCCTGCTCTAAGAAGGTACTAGTTTAGTTAGACAAACTTTCTTTTGTTTCTGGGAACTCTGACAACATATTACTCAGACACCATGGCTCACTCTGATTCCTCTATCTAAAATGCCTTCCATCTACCTTTGACCCCCTAGTCTATCTTACTTTTCTAATCAAATGAATAGAGTGCTTTGCAAACCTTGCCATGCTATAAAAATACCAGGTATTTATATGATCTTCTTTCATGGAGTTCAAATAGAAATAGTCTCGAGACAGATGACTAAGCTGCTATTGGGTTTTTTTTAATATATTTAAGGTTCTGTAGAATATTGCATCAATGGATAAAATGATTGTTGTGTGTGTGTGTGTGTGTGTGTGTGTGTGACTATAAAATCATCTTCTACAGACTTATTGAAAAAAAGCATGTTTTTGACCCATCCAGTAGCACATAAAGTGACAAAAATGATATATACTCCATCTTGTTGCTGCAAGGTTTTGACTTCTCTAGCTAAGGCTCTGTATTTTGAAAGCTTCTTATTTCATGTAGGTTGAAAATGATGCTTTTTGATCTAGTTACATCTCTTTTCAACTTGTCCATCTCACACATGTGTAAATTATTTGGTAACATATACACATAGTCAAACAAACACATAATTTTATTGTCTATATTTACTATATAGAAATATATAAACATATATCTACATATGACAAAGATAGATGAATATGGATGGGCAATAAAAATAATAGAAATGAGATACAGAGATAGATATGGATATTATATATGTGTATGTGTACATATATACATATGCATCTATATGTATGTGTGTAATTCTGATATTCTGAATCAGAGGTGTCCATAGGTCACAAAACTAGATCTGCACCAGACTAAAATGTAATTGAAAAATGCTCATTAAAATAAACAAAAATAAAGTTTAACATAGATCATTTCAACTTATGATCTTCTAAGTCATTATGGAGCTTGCAGAATTTGACACCACTGACCTAAATAAATCATTTATCTGTAATGAATAGTGTGTTTCATCACGTTGGAAGCATAAATGGTCATTGTCTTGACCATAGTTCTTACATCTTTTAAAGTTATTGATTTTTGCAGTTGTTATTATATAAATTGTTATTCTGATCTAGCCACTTCATTCTGTATCAGTTTATATTTCTTTCCATGTCTCTTCAAAAGTGCCTGCCCTTAGTAGTCACCTAATAAATGCTTTATTATTATAAAAATCATCATCATATGAATGAATTCTTCTCATCTTGCTTGGTGAAGAACAAATAGAAATGGTCCAGGAACAAGTTCCTATCTTGCTATTACTTTTTTTAAGTTTAATGTTCTCTTTAATATCATATAAAATAACTGTTTTTCATAGCTGAATAAAAATAATAAAAGATAAGCTCACCTTTTGAAGGCTCACTGGACATATTCTCAGTATAACTCTAGTAGCAAACATCACAAAAGAAATTCTATCTGGTTCTCACATTACTTTGACTCTGTTAGTTCTCAGTGTTTTGAAAACTGTTTCATGCCGTTAAGAGATTATATATATTTGATACTGTGTGAGCTACCATAAATGTTTTTAAGTTTTTATGGAGTAGTGTCATTTCTGGGTGATTTGGAAAGCAGTTTTGTTGGTAATGATCATATGGCTCCAGTAGATATTTTGAGGTGTGTACCTACCTATACTAAGGTGATTTTTTACCTGTCAATAAAAGATAATAAATTTTTGATGTATAATTCTAACCTTCAAATGATAATTTACTAAGTATTCTTGTGAATGCTAAATTTTTGTACATTATAACAGTTTCTTCTCTTTCCTTCCATAATCTGCATTCTTTACCAAGTCCAGGCTACTTAAGAATTACCCTTTTGTAATTTCTGGCATAGTGACTCAGATCTAAATTATCTTCCTAAGTCTCTCCATTTATTTCTACAAAAGATTCTATGTGAATTTGTTTAGCCATTTATTTGATGCTTCTTTGTCAACTTTGTGGAGATTCTTTTTATTATCATCTCATTTTTTTCCATTTTTGACAGGGTGTTATTTTTTTAGTGGCATTCAGACAAAAATGGATGTGGAACAAGTTACTATCCCATTACAGTTCTTTTCTAATTACTATTTATGGACTCATGCATAAATAGAAAAAATTACTGCTTTTGTAATTTAATAAAACATTTGGAGATTCAAGCTTCAATAGACTCACTGAAAGAATCTTTAGTACAACTCTAGAAGCAGACAAGCCAGAAGAGAGGACATGTCTCTTATCTTGTTCCCGAATTATTATTGTTGTTGCTGTTGAGGCAATTTGCCAAAGTGGATGGAATGTGTTAGATTTAAAGTTAAGAAGAACCTAGGTTCAAATTTTCCTTCAGCCAAAGCTAACTATGTGACCACAGGCAGTCGTTTAACTCATTACCCCAAGCTACTATCTCACTACATAAATTAGAGCTAAAATAAGTCCCACAAGGGTACGGACTTAGTTACAAATTCATGTTATCTAACTTAATTGGGCCCTCACTGTAATAAGGCAATTCTTTTAATCCTCCCTAATTGACTCCTTACCTCACACTGCACAGAAGCTTTTCCAACCTCCTCAAGCTTTCCATACTTCTCCCATTCCATGCTCCTTCAAGCTGAAAATCTTGTCTCTTACTTTGTTAAGAAAATTGAAGCCATTCAATGTTAATTCCTTCTCTTTCTCTTCATTTCAAAACATTTGATGTTATCCACCATTCCTTCTTCCTTTCCCACAGTCTCTGATAAAGTTGTGGCCCTTCTTCCTTTCAAAGCTAATCCCTTTACATATATTCTTGGTCTTGATATTCAAGTCCTCTCAAGAAAACTGAAATCTCAATAACCCCCCTCATTTTTAATATTTTTATTTTCTGTTTCAAATTCCCTCCCTCCCTTACCCATTTTGAAGATAAGAAATATGATGACCATTTTACATATAAAGTCATGCAATATATTAGCCAGGATTGCCCTCCAGATGCAAGAAATATAAAGAAAAAATAAAAATATCCTTCAATCTTCACTCTGCGACCATCTAGAATGTTTAGACTAGTTTACATTAGGTACCATTTGATGACATCATGACATCATAAATTCCTATGGGCGTAACTATAAACTCAATATAGATGACTCATAGATCAATATATCCAGTTTTAGCCTTCCCTCTGAGCTTCCCATCTGTCATTAATTGTCTATTAGATATTTCAGAAGAGATGTCTTAGGGACATCTCAAACTCATGTCCAAACATGAATTCATTACTTTCCTTCTTCCAAACTTTACTATATTGTTGAAGTTACCACTATCCTGGTGAGACTACATTGTCCCAGGTTAATAATTTTGGCATTGTCCTTCATTCCTTACTCTCCCTCACCCCACATGTCCAGCCAGTTACTACCTCTTGTTATCTCTTCTCTCCATAACATCTCTTGTATCCAATTCCTTCTTTCTTTCTACTCAGAGCTCTGACATTAATTCAGAACCTCCACACTTCTAACTTAGATTATTGCATCAACCTCCTCACTGAGCTCCCTGCCTCAAATCTACTCCAGGAGACTGTTGCCAAAGTGGTTTTTCCTAAATGCAGTTCTAAATGACTGTGTTACTTCTTTTTTTAATTTAATAGTTTTTTTTTTATTTTTCCAATTGCATGTAAAGAGGACTTTTAACATTCATTTTTTAAAAAGATTTTGAGTTACAAATTTTCCTTTCTCCTTCTGCTTCCCCCTCCAAGATGGCAAACAATCTGACAAAGGTGCATATGTAATCATGCAAAACATATTTCCACATTGTGGAAATTAGCTATATTGTGAAAGAAGAAGCAGAACAAAAGGAAAATCATGGGGGGGGGGGGGAACACACCAAAACAGTGAAAATAGAATGCTTGAATCTATATTCAGACTTTATTAGTTCTTTCTCTAGATGGGGATAACATTTTCCATCATGAGTCTTTTGGAATTGTCTTGGATCACTGTATTGCTGAGAACTAAGTCAATCATAGTTGATCATTGTACAATATTGCTATTACTGTGTGGTTTTCCTGTTTCTGCTCATTTCACTCAGCATCAGTCAAATGTCTTTATAGATTTTTCTGAAATCTGCCTGTTTATCATTTCTTATAGCACAATAGTATTCCATTATATTCATAATCTCAGCTTGTTCAACCATTCTCCAGTTGATGGGTATCTTCTCAATTTCTGATCCTTTGCCACCACAAAAGGTTTTCCTATAAATATTTCTGTATGTGTAGGTCCTTTTCCCTTTTTTATGATCTCTCTGGGATATAGTAGTGGTATTGCTCTATTAAAGGATATGAACAGTTGGATTGCTTTTTGGGCATAATTCCAAATTGCTTTCCAGAATGGTTGGGTCAGTTTACAACTTCACCAGCAGTGTGTTAGTGTCCATGTTTTCACACATCTTCTCCAACATTTATCATTTTCCTTTTCTGTTATATTAGTAAATCTGATAGGTATGAAGTGATACCTCAGAATTGTTTTAATTTACATTTCTTTAATCAAAAATGATTTAGAGCATTTTTATATGACTATAGTTAGCTCTGATTTCTTCATCTGAAAACTTCCTCTTCATATCTTTTGACTTTATCAATTGGAGAATGACTTGTATTCTTATAAATTTGACTCTATTTTCTATCTGTTTGAGAAATGAGGCTTTTATCAGGGATACTTGCTATAAAAATTGTTGCCCAGCTTTCTGCTTTCCTCCTAATTTTGGTCTATATCACTTCTGCTCAATCAATAAATCCTGTGACTCACTGCTGCTAGAATCAAAGTTTATTTCCTTTGTTCAGTTTTTTTTTTAAATCCTTTACATTATAACTCCAACTCCTCTTTCCAAACTCATTGGACATTTCTCCCCTTCTCACATTCTCTGGTCCAGCCAAACTGGTCTTCTCTCTCTCTCTTTAACGTGACACTTCATTTCCCATTTTCATGCATTTGCCTTGATTCTCCTCTGCTCTTAGAATTCACTCTATTCTTATCTCTTTATCAGAGAATCCCTCTCTTTTCTCCTCCATCAATATGATACAAATATACCACTTTCTGCACAAAGCCTTTCCAATTTCTTCAAACTACCTGCATTGTTAGAGAGAAGTTTCCTCCATGGGAATTCCCTGTGCCAGTAAAATCCCATTCTACACTTTTATGTGTATTTTCCTCTACACTTTTATATATGCATTTGTTATTTTCACCGTTAGAAACTCCTTGCAGGCTATTTCATTCATTACATTTGTATTCTCAGTATTGCAGGCATAGTGCCTAGCACATGGTTGATGCTCAATTAATGTTTGATGATTTCTTTTCGTTAATAAATTAGAGATGAGTTGCCCATGGACAGAAGTTTCTGGCCTTTATGAAGTCAGAGGTCTGGAAATCACCCCCTTCCTCTTCATTGCCATTATTACTATCCACAGAATAAAGTACAGATATTGAATACCTCCTTCAGTTTCCAGCTTAAAGCAGACCTTCTCTGGTCTCTTGCTTTGCTGTACGTCTCTGTGCACTTGGATTTCTATTTTATGCTGTAGTTAATTGGGCCATTTCTTATTTCTTCATGAGAATAGGAGCTCTTTCATAGATGTGTCTCTTGCATCTTGTCTCTCCCTCATGGTCCCTAGTCCAGGGTCATGCACACAGTAGGTTCGTAATAAATGTTTTAGGGATGAATAAAGGTTGACTGACTTGTGTCCTGGCTTCCCTCACCCAGGAATGGAGATTCCAGAGAATGACTCCATTCAGATCTCACCTCTCTGAATTCTGTTTTACGACAGCGAGTGAGAGCTGACAAAGCCTCCCCTTTATGATATTAATGCTGATTCTTGCAGCCTAGGTGGCAAAATGACAGGACATAACGCTTAAATCGGCTCCTTGGGAATGCAGCGGTTTGATATCAAAGACACAGTGTTGGAGGGGCTCCCTTCAGAAATGCTAACCCCTAAGATTGCTTTGGAGGGAAGAGGCTTTTATGTCTCTTCAGATGTAGCATCCCTGTCAGATTTCAATGTGAAAAATAAAATATTACAGAGGTGTTGACAGGCTGGTTAAAAATAGTCCCATCTATTAAAAGGTGAAAACATGGCGTGAAACACAGGAGCCTGCCACTTTCTATTCAGTTGCAACCCAGCTGGGGAGAGAGCTTTTAGGAGATGTTTCCTTCTGTCGCCATAGAAAGAAGCTGCTCCAAAGGGAAGAATCACATTTTTCATGAGTATGACCAAAAAACGGGGCAGCTAGGTGACACAATAGATAGAGAGCCAGGTCTGGTGTCAGAAAACTTGAGTTCAAACCTCTCCTCCATCACTTACTACTATGTGACCCCAGGCAAGTCACTTAATCCTGTTTGCCTCAGTTTCCTTATCTGGAAAATGAACTGGAGAAGGAAAAGGCAAACCACTCCAGTATCTACCAAAAAGACCACAAAGAGTCAATCATAACTGAAATGACTGAACAACAATCCAGTCTAAAAATCTTCATTAATAGGGAATTCCCTCTTCAGCCTGCAGTTGAGGGCCCAGACACAGGGGAAAATGTTAGTCTCCTGTGTTTAAAATGCCACCTTATTTTCAGTCCCATTACGTTGACACATCAATTTTTAAATCAAGGGACCTTCTTTTATTAGGTGCCATCTCTGGCTTTTAAAAAGTAGAATTAATTCTAAATATGTGCCATAAACATAGATCGATTCCTTTATTAGCACTTTAATAGTCATGTTTCTTCATGGAAAAACTCTGTCATCACTTCCACTGACATAAAAAGACATCCATGATTCCCTAAGATGGAGCCAATAAAGGTGTAAATTTGTAAAAGAGGCTATTTAATGGTAACTCATTATATATAGACCCACAAATTGTGGAAGCAGAAATAGAATTAAATCTCTTGAGATTTGACATCTTATTTGCAAGATAAAAGGTGATGACCAAAGAGGGCTTGGGGGCTGATGAATAATTCCCAGATTTTATGTGGTCCATCCCAGTTCAGATAATAGTCAATTCTGAGATGCTCGGCCTCATTGTTTCAAATTGATGATTCATCCTCAACTTCTGAGTATTATTCCCAATCCACCTACTAGTTAGATTCTTGATTTATCTTACACTCTTCACAGAGCTTGCAGTAACTTCTGGTTCTGAATATACACCAATCATTAAACCTTTATTAAACATCTACTATAAACTAAGCATGGTACAGCTCATAGGACTCTCTCTTCTGTTTATCTGGGATCATGGTGCCTCTCACTCTATTCTCTCTTCCCTCTGACTTTACCCAATAAATCCCATTCTAATCTACATGCTGTTTTCAACCTAGGTCCATATATAAATCTAGCACTTAGAGCCCTATTACATGAATTGAATTGTGACTGATAATAGTGATTGTATTAGGCTGTAACTCCTTGAAGACAAGGATCAAGACATTCAAATGTTGTATCTCTCTCTAATGCCTTGCAGAGACTCCTACATACTGTAGACATTCAAAAATCGCTTCACTACCTGTGAGAAGAAAGTAAGCACAGGGAGATTAAGAAATTTGCTAGAATCACACAGGTAATGAACATCAGAAGCAGCATTTGAACCCAGATTCTCTTACTTCAGAGGCAGGACTCTGTGTTGTACCATGACATCAACAACTTGATCAGCTTCAAGTCAATAAATATATATAGGCAGAAATATATATATACCTATGAGCAAAGTCAAAGAAAACAGCAACAAAAACAGAGCTAGTCCTTTCTACAAGGAACTAACATTCTATTGGAAAAATATCTTATATATACTTAAATACAAAGTGTATAATAAAGACCCACAGAATGCACAGATTTTAGGCACTAGGGCAGGGCCACTGAAGAGGCTGTTTGGATTTAAAATGGTCTCTTAGCAATTCCCACCTCAAACTTCAGCTGTTGTCCAGTTGGTCCTCTAGCTAAATCCTAGCATTCAATCTGCCACTCTCTTCAAGAATATTTTCACCCATTCCAACAATGTATTTTCCTCACATATATTCTGTACTTTATTTTATACAGTGTTGTATATTGTCTCCAGTAAACGAAGTTCACTACTCTAAGGATTTCTGTATCACAACATAGTATGTGAAGTAAATGTAGAGAAAAAGATTCCTGACTACATAAAGTGTATGTGTGTAGATAAAGCTAGTTGGATAAACTCAAGAGTTTATTCCCACCATCTACCACTTAGATAACCATAGGATCTCAAGAGCTAAAAGGGTTTGTAGAGTCTCTCTATTCTAGGAATCACCAAACTATAGTCCAAGGGGCAAATCCAGTCTGCATCCTGTTTTTGTGTAAAATAAAATTGTATTTAAAAATGTAAAACCTGTTCTTAACTTGCAGGTCATACAAAAGCAGGTGAAATGTCATATTTGGCCTACAAGTTAGACTTTGCTGACCCCCGCTCTAGACCAACTTCCCACCCCAACCAGGAATCTCCAACTAAAAATAAATCGGTCTCTATTGAAATATGTCAATTTATGGGGAACTCACTGCCTTAATGAAGTAGTCCATTCTAAGAGTAGACTGATAAAATGATTAAGATATTCTCATGTTGAGCCAAACACTAGCTCCTTGAAATTTCCACTTACTCTTCCCTCTGGAGCCACTTCTTTCTCCACCACAGACTTCTTTCTCATTTTAGAATTTCACTCTTTGCCCTGTATTTTTTTTCCTCTGGATCTTCACTCCTCCTCTGTGACCTTCTTAGCTTAGATGATCATCTCAGCCCTTTGGCTACTTCATCTCTGATTGGTCAGTTCTTCTCAGAACTCCTACTTCCTCCATCACAAAAATAATGGCAAGACTATCCATGGTCATTCCTTCATTCCTCTCCAGTTTGCTTCTGATGATCTGGGCTTCCTTTCATGTGGTGTCTTCCCTTTCTTACCTTATATTATCCCAAGTATGTTCCTTGAGGGCAGGAAATGTCTTTTTTTTTTTGCTTGTATTTTGTATTCTCAGTGCTGGAGATAGTGCCTGACTTTTATTAAATGTTTGTTGACTGATGTTGAACAAGACTCTTTCATGTAACAGTCGTCAGATACTTGAAGACAGCCTTCTGGGTTAAAGCATGGAAATATTCTGTTCGAATGCAGGTGTGTTGATATATTGGGGACACTTAAGCCATTATTCATTATTAATACTTTATTATGGATTATTTTATAAGATTAATTAATCACTTAACTCAGTTGGACCTGCCCTCTTTTAATTGGGGGTAGGTCTAGGAAAGATATATACAGAGTAGTTCTATCACTTTTCTGACAAGCAGGGGATGGATCAGATTTTCTTGAGTTACTTCTGGCTCTGAATCCTAGGGTGATTTCTCTCCTTTTCAGGTACCAAAGAAGAACTTCCAAGGGAGCAGAGGAGAGGATTTTAGATGTAGAGGGGGAGACGAAGAAGGCGCATTAAAAAAAATAGTGTTCCTAAAATAGGTACTCAAGCCTATGCTTAGAGTCCAGATGTTTAAAAATGAGAAGAAGAGATTAAAAATGAGAGAGTGAAATGACTGCAAGTAAACCTATCAGCAGCCCAAATGTGCAGACTAATTCAATTTCACCATCTCTGCTGCTGTAAAGAGTGCAGATTCAAGAGCCCAGAGGCCTTTCCATAAAAGCAGCAGGAAATGAAGTGCATAAAATAGAACTGCCCGGTTTTCCAATGAAAAATTGTAAATTTCACCAACTTCATCCAAACTCAAGCATTCTAGTTACTGCCCCTACTAAAATTTCAGCATCTACACTTGTAAGGGAGGATATCACCTGAATTTCTATACTTCATCACTTACAGGAGAGATGAAGACATTCACAAAGCTCAGATGGAAGAACAAAAGTCATTTCTCTTTTAAATTAAATTAAAGGAAACTCCTGTTGAAACTTCCATGACCATGATTGAGACTTAAAGCTGCTGTGGTCTAATGGAAACAATGAACTTGAAGACTACAGAACTTCCTAGTTTGAAGGGATCAGGGAGATCTAAGCAACTACTTCATTTTGGCAGAACAGGGTGTCAGGGAATCCAAAAGACTGTACTTACACCCTAGTTCTTAATCTTAATATATATATATAGACAAAGTCACTTCCCACTTCTAAAGAATAGAACTAATATTACCTGCATTCCCTACTTCATAGGCTTGTTGTAAAAGAAGAACTTTGTAAATCTTAAAACACTAGAATTTCAATGTGAATTGTTATTATCATGGGCAAAAAAAATAACAACAACTGAGGTTTCAGGGTGACAAAGTGAATTCCTTAAGAGCAAAGAGCAATACCAGAGTATGATTATTGAGACGTGGGTGTAGTCTCAGCTCTGCCACTAGCTCACTGTTACTCTGAACAAATTATTTCATCCCTTCTCTCAAATTAGTCAGCTATTCAAGTGATAACAACAATATTTGCACAAACTGGGCTATTATGAGCCTCAAATGAAAGAATAAAAATGAGGGGGCTGGACTAGATGGTCTCTAAGATCTAAGATAATGTGATTCTACTAGAATATGTTGTTATAAATTATAAAGCATAGATGAGTTCACGTGATTTTATTTCTGTCCTCCATGTCTAGACCCCTGTATATTTGAGTTATGATGGTGACAAGTAGAGCAAGGACTCCCTGTCTGTGCATCCTACTCCCACTACTGAGCTTTATCTAAATCATTTTAATACTTAGAACACCTTTTTCCCCTTCCATCCTTCCTAAGCTATAAATCACATGGCTCCTAGAATTCTACTTCACTATAAAACCTACTTGGATTGACTAAAAGAAATCAAGCAGCTGCCATCCAGATGAGTCTGAAAAACCCCTGGCCACTCTTTCTAGTATTTCTCTTCACATGCTGGGTTCTTATATCCCACCCAGTGCATCCTCCCTCACTGTCTCTTTCCCATGGGAAAGTGGAACTGCCTCTCTGGCCTGGATCACAACTGAGAAATCTCATCAGCCTCACTCCTAGTCATTTCAGTCCCTGTTCTCAGGATGCCCTGGAGAAGTTCTTGCCCCTGTGTCTGAATTCTTTTCTTCAAAGATCCTTCTTCTTTGACAGTTAGTCCCTGAAGCAGCTGGTAATAGCATCCAGCTTTGAATCCTTCATTTCCCCCTAGATAGGGCTCTCTCCTCAAAGGACCTTCCACCCTGCACTGGCCTTGCCTAGTAAGAGCCAGGTCAACACATTTTAACATTTTAAAACAAACTTGTTTTTCCTTTTAAATGACTATATTTCGAGTTGTAGAAAGAAGCATCAAGGAATAGGCAATGTAGAGAAAGAGTAAGCAGAAATGAAAGAACTTAAGAGCTGTGAGGGACTTAATTGTGTCATCCAGACCACATGTTATAGTTGGTCATTTTGAAGTAAAATGACTTGTCCAAGCTTGTGAATTAGTGAATGGCTTTGTCCATGCAAAGGAGAGTCCACAGAAGGTGAGCTTGAAAGGAAAGCCACATTGCACTGGTGGGATATGGGAAGGTCTCCTTCAATAATGGCTATTGGGTGGAGTCTTGAAAGAAGCCAAAGATTCTAGGTCACAGAGGTGAGGAAGAAAACATTCCATCAGTGTGATATCTTGTGTGAACAATAACAATGTTCCTACTGTAGACTGGACCAGCAGGCTTGTAAAGGAGAGCAATGTGTAAAAAGACAGGAAAAATAGGACAGGCCCAAGTTATAAAGAGTTTTAAATGACAAACCAATAGAGAATCACTGAAGTTTATTAAGCAGGGCAGTGCCATCCATCATGTCATGCTGGCTCTCTTCAGCTCAATATAGATAAAAAAGATCCTCACAATTAGAGCTGTCTAAAAATGGAATGGGCTTCCCCAGGGAGAAGCAAGTCCCTCATCCCTGGAAGCCCTCAAGCAGAGGCCAGAAGGTGCTTGTTGTGCATTTTGGGAGGGAGCTGGACCAGGTGGTGTCCAAGATGGCTTCTCACTCTCATATCCTCTTACCTCTTTAGCACACTAGCTTGACTTAGATATAGTTGTTCACCTAGCCAATACCCAAATTTCATCTCTTGCTTACATGAAGACTGCCTTACTTGAAATATTTCTAATGAGATCTCTCCCCTGAGAACACATCAAAAGAAATCCAGACAATCACGACTCATCTATATATCATCTACTTACCTGATCAATTTTCAGCTGCTGCTTCTTCATCTCACATTCAGTAGAAGGTGGAGGGAAGGAAGGAAGAAGGGAAGGAAGGGAGGAGAAAAGGGAGGGAGGGAGGAAGAAAACATTTATTCAGCACCTACTATATGCTAAGTATTTAAATATCTCATTTGATACTCATAATAACTCTGGAAATTAAGTCTTCTTAGTATCTCCTATTTTACATTTGAGGAAATTAAGACAAAATGAGGTTAACTTGCCTAGACAGAGTTATTACATATCTGAGGCCAGATTTCAACTCAGGTGTTTCTGTTTCCAGGTTCAGGACTCTATCCCCTGCAACACCTCTCCCCTCACTATCATTCTTTCATTAAAAAAAAACAAAAAACTAATTATATCTGGTCACAAATATCTAAACTAACAGCTGAGTAGCAGAGTCGAGATTCTAATGGACATACAAAAGAAATAGAGAAGTCAAATCTAGAATTAATAAGACATTAGGCCAAAGTAATGCCATCCTGGTGGTTTTGGAGAGGCCTAATATAACTAGTAGGCACCATTTTCCTATTGAGCTCTCTGGTACCTCACCAACTGACTTTTCTACCTCTGCACTCGTAGGTATTAAGAATTTCACAACCATACTGTTTGTTACTAAGTTCCATTTTCAAAGGGATATTATTGTTCCATCCAATAGTACTTTTTACTGATCTTGGATGTAAGATAAATGTTATTTCCAAGTTTCCATAAATACCTACTGTACTGTGCTCCCAGCTTAGATGCAAAAACATAGTAGGTCCTTTATTCTGCTCCCTTCCCAGAACAATAATGAATGTGCCACAAAGCTTTCATTGGTAGGCATATAGATTTTTGCTTACGGGATCCCACAGAAAGCTTGGGTCATCAAGCAGTTATTAGATTAGTTTATACACAGGGGTGCTCAAACTACGGCCTGCAAGCCAGATGCAGCAGCTGAGGACATTTATCCCCCTCACCCAGGGCTATGAAGTTTCTTTATTGAAAGGCCCACAAAACAAAATTTTTGTTTTTACTATAGCCGGGCCCTCCAACAATCTGAGGGACAGTGAACTGGCCCCCTATTTAAAAAGTTTGAGGACCCCTGGTTTATAGGATTCACATGATATACCGCTGTTTATAATTGTTCTTTTGTAGGTGAAAATTTGGGGAGGGGGAGGGAAAGCCTGTTTCCTTAGGAAAAAGCAGAAATCAGAAAACCTGGGTTCAAATCATGTCGTGATACTTAATATCTGTGTCATCTTGGTTAAATCATTTAACTTTCCTTCATCATCCATAAAATGAGGGTGTTGGACTAGATGACCTCTTCAGATTCTTCTAGAAACCCACTGCAAATTCCGAAGGCTGATGAGTGGGGAAGAGGCTATAGTTCATGCTTAAGCAGTCCCTGCAAAGGCCCAATAGACCAATATCTTCCTAAATAGTTCCATAGATCTGGGCAGGACTATCATAGCAATTTAATAATCATATGTACATATGACTATTAAATTGTTATGATATACACACATACACACACAACAACAACAACAACATTAGCAAACATTCATTAAAGTTTCCAAAGTGTTTTAGAAATATTACCTTACTTTATCCTCACAACAATCCTGGAAGGGAGTTACTATTATTATTATTCTCATTTTTCACATGAAGAGACTGAGGTAGACGGTGACTTGCTGAGAGTCACATAGCTAGTATCCACGACTATGTAAGAACTCAGATTTTCCTCATTGCAGGTCCAGGGCTCTTTAATGTACTACTAGTTGTTCGATAGTTATGCATAATTTATAGAGATAATTTTAATGTATAATTTTATAATTATACTATACAATATTTATGTTGTGCCTTCAAGGTTTATATTCACCACAACCCTAGGAGGAAACATTTTTCCTTGTTTTGAGTCTAGACACATAATTTCATCAAAGTGTGGAATTCTTGGTTTGGAAATTCTTTCTGTGGATATAAAAAGAAGGAGAAGGGAATAAGCATTTATATAGTACCTACTATGGGTTAGGTGCCATACTAAGTGCTTTTACTAATATTATCTCATTTGGTCCAAATGTGAAAAAAAGTCATCTGTAATTTCTAATCTTAGAGAATTATCTAAGTGCATTAACAGGTGACATACTTGTCCATAGTCACATAGCTAGGATGTCTCAAAGGCAGCTCCTGAGCAAGGCCATTCAGATGCCAGGACTGGCCCTTACTAACCCCCACTGCATCTCCAAAAGTTGATTTTGTCATTTAGTCATGAGCCTACGGATCATGCTGTCCATGTAGCATTCTTGGCAAAGATGCTGGAATGGATTGACATTTCCTTCTCCAGAGGATAAGGATCACACAGCTAGTAAATGTCTGAAGACAGAGTTGAACTCAAATCTTGCTTATTCCAGACCCAGTGCTCTATCCACTGAACCATCTAGCTCCTGAGGTTGGTACTACTGATATTATTGCATCCTTTCCCAGAAGAGGCTGAGAGAGGTTAAGTGATTTGCATACCTCACACTTCTAACTGGATTTGAACTTGGGTCTCTTTTGATTCCAAGTGCACTGCTTTTTATACTCTATCCTACTGCCTCTCATTAAAAGTAGACAAGGCCATTGCCAACTGGTTAGAGTTTCCATATGGATTATGACATAATACAATTGCATTTTGTGCATGTTGGATAAATTTGCCCAGGGTCACACAAGATCCAGACAGCAGAGTCCAGGTCCTCCAAAACTTCATCCTGTGTCACTAGACCACTCTGACTTGTATATGTTCTCCTCATCCCCCTTTCATTGCAATCTCCTTAGATGTAGTGTCTGCATCTGCTCTCTCTGAATAGCCCCAATTCTAAATACACAATGCTCTGAACAAGATAGGTACCCAATAAATGACTGTTAAATTATATCAAATTAAGTTGAATGGAATTAAATAAAATGGAATTGGCAAAATCTATTCAAACTTTTAAGACTCAGTTCAACTCCAAATTCCTTACTGAAGGTTTCCCTGGTCACTCAATTCCATAGTGCTCTCTCCCTAGAGTTTCTGGATTCCTATAGCTTTTCAGCCGAGTGCTTAGTTCTGCTCTCTCTAATTTTGTTTTTGATTTTACCAATATGTGAGCCTTTTCCCCCCAATTTGACTGGAACAGTCTTGAGATCAAGACCCTAGCCTTTCACATTTTTCATTCCTCTCACCAAAAAACTTAAATACACAGCAACTATCTAATGTTGATTGGTTGGTTGGGTTATTGCTTAATTGGTAGATAATCTTAAAGTATGGCAAGTAAACAAATCAAGATTTAAATGAAATCTATATTATGTAAATCAATCTCTGAAGGTAAAAATGTATATGATCTATTTTCCATTTTTTTCCCTGGGAAGTTTTAGTATTCCTTCAGATTTAGGTGATTTGTATTTCTTTCATCCTCCATTGAGCCCTTCCCTCATTGCCTCTTCATAGCATCTCAGTGACTAGGCCAGAAGAATGAAAACTCTCAAGAACAGCATCAAACTGGAGTACTGATTCAGTAATGGACTGTCTTCCAAACCTACCTTTGCTCACTCTGGAAGTGCACATCATCAGAAGGTGGCCAGTGATATTTTTTTGGTTACATCCATTCATCAACTATAGGATTAAAGGGATTAGTAGTAGGGGTCTCCAAAGAAAGGGAAACACAGATCTTTTGAAGGGTTAGAATTTACCATTTCATATAGAAAATATTTTTCTTTTTCAACCAGTTCTGACATTTGAGTTTGAGTCAATGTTTCATTTCAGCCTTGATATCCTGCAGAAGATGGAAACATCCAAAAAAATATTGTGGCCATTAAGTCTAGTAATGTTTCTTGGAAGCAAATTTTTAATTAATGACTAACAGAATAAAAACAAATAGAACATCTATTTCTCTTCATTCTCTCAAGAAAATGAAAAGAGCGTCTAGCTCCTAATCTTTAGTCTGGAAAAGGAAGAATAGTGTGCCAGGCTAGGTAAACAAATCATTTCCTGCATATTTTATGCTGCTATTTTTGGTGAGTGATTATATTATTATATTACTCTTTTCTAATCAATTTCATTATAAGATAATGGAATAATAAGTTAAAGCTGAAAGAAACCCTAAAGATTATTTAATCTAACTTTGTCAAAATCATCCAGATAATGAAATTTAAACTCAGAATAGGATATGGATGTGGCCAAGATTACACAGATAAGAAATGGCAACACCAGGTTTCAAACCCTGAATTTTTAACCTTCATTAAGTCTGATGATGGGACAAAGGAGGACCCTATGGAGTAATGGATAGAAGGAAGGACCCTGAGTCATAGGGAGTTCCATTGATACCAATCACAACATGCTGTGTGATATCACGCAAATTACTCCCCTCCTATGAGCCCTAATTTCTTTAGTTGTAAAGCTGGGATAATGACCCCTTTTCTTAGAAGATTATCATGAGGATCAAATGAAATTATATAGAATTATATAGAAGGATCTTCTAAATAGAAAGTGTTATGCAGGCATAAAGTTTAAACTGTACAATTTTGGGCAAGTCACATCTCATAGAACTTGGGTTTTCTCATTCAGAAAATGGATAGGACTAAATGAACATGAAGGTTCTTTTGAGCTGGAAATGCTATAATTCTAAGAACTATGCTGTGAATCTATGGTTCTAAATATACTGCAAACAAAAAGCAAAAGAATTGAAAAAAGAGGGGCAGCTAGGTGGCACAGTGGATAGAGTACCAGCCCTGAAGGTAGGAGGACCTGAGTTCAAATCTAGTCTCAGATTCTTAACACTTCCTAGCTGCGTGACCTTCGACAAGTCACTTAAACCCAATTGTCTCAGAAAAAAAAAAAAAGAAAGAATAGAAGAAATAAAGGTGAAGTTTCTCAGGGAAGATTTCCTAGGAAAAAATGATTTTTAAGTAGCATGAATCACCTATAGGAAAATTATATTTTTGCTATAAATGCTAAAAATAACACTTTTGGGCTTACAAGTCTTTTACATACATTAAATCATTTTACCCTTCTAGTTATTTTTATTGTCATTTTAAAAACAGAATTTGAATCTAGTTCTATGATACAGTGACCATTGGGTCATTTAAAGATTATTTCGTGTAACTTTGTCAAAGTCATCCAGGTAATGAAATTGAAGCTCAGAGTAGACATGGATGTGGCCAAGATTACATAGCTAAGAAATGGTAATACCAGACCACCAAGATCAAAATCTCATTAGGATTTTAGAGTGCTAACCCCTCTCAAGTCAGATCTATTTCCTGTTGGTCCCATCTTGGCTTTTCTCAAAAAGGATTTTTCTTTCTTGCCCCATGATACCTAGAAATTCTAGAATTCTTTCTACATTCAGGTTGGCCCCTGACCAACCAAATGCAAAAGGACTCATTGAACCAGGATGACAATAATTCTGAAGATAGCTCCAATCAAAGAGAGAAAGAGCAAAGCATTGCAGTTCATAATTCACACCCTTCTACATTAATTACAGATGTCAGAGATATTGATAATGCAGCATGCCCTGTAGAAGCTGCCTGTAGTGTATACAGGCTATGAATTTGCTAAAGTATTGAACTTGTTAGAGAGAAGATGAAAAAAAACCTAGTTGTGATGCACCTCGGCTCTGGGTACAGGGCATGTCAGCTGAGAGAGCAAAGACAATCAGGTTTCCCTCGTTGAGCTTCTAGATTAATAACGGGGAAGTCTAAAGTGGGATAGTTCTCCAATTGCCTGGCCATCTGTAAAATCGAGTAAAACAGGACAGTTTGTAATCTGTGTACTTGTCATGTAAATTAGGATCCTTAAAGGGCTTTTGCATGTGTCTTTGGCTTTCATGCTGAACACCAAAAGCAACAGGGCAGAAAGGGACATTCATCATTTTGAGGAATGGATAATGAGGGCTACGGACAGAAATGCTGTTGAATTCATCGAGGGCAGTCTGGGATTTCCTCCTCTCATACCAATACCATTCCCACCCCCACTCCCAAACTTAGAAGAGCTGCAGAACCATCACAAATTAGTACGAAGCACCTCATTAACAGAAAACCATCTGCAGCACCATTTTCTTCCCATCAATGTGCTCCTCAGAACAGCAAGAAAGCTTTTAGAGGCAGCCAGGACAATGGGCAGGGAAGGGGTATTGCTTAATCAGGGTAAGCTGCAATCCCAACTGCTGGGACAGGGGGTCTCAGGGCTAGTTTCAGAACTCTCAGAGTCTTAAACTCTCCTGCTCTCCTCCTGAAAACAGAACAAGAGAAAATAGGCTGTAAGAAGGATTGGATGTCTGGTGGATGAGGAATATCAAAGAAGAGATTAGACATATGAGAACTTCCTTATGAAAGTGGGGGACCATGGTGTGGAACACTGGATATACTGTCAGGTTCAACTGATCACAGGATCATAGATTCAGTCCTGGAAGGAACCTTAGGAGTCATCTAGTCCAACGTCCTCTTTTTATAGATGAGGAAACTAAGGTACATATAGGTTAAAAGACCTGTTTAGGGTCACCCAGTTAGTAAATATCTAAAGATTTTAACTTGGACTTTCTTGATCCCAGAGCAACTACGTAGTGTACAGTAGATACAGTGCTGAACTTGGAATCAGGAAAGCTCATCTTCCTAAGTTCTGGCCTCTGACACTTACCAGCTGTGTGGCCCTGGGCAAGTCATTTAACCCTTTTTGTCTCAGTTTCCTTCTCTGTAAAATGAGCTAGAGAAGGAAATGGCAAACCATTCCAGTATCTTTGAGAAGAAAACCCTAAATGGGGTCACAAACTTTACCATCTGTGTGCTGAGAACTCTGGAAGTTCTACTGCCACTGCTGATTCACTGGCTCCCAAAGGCTACTCCTGGTTTGCTGGGACTACGCTAGTGCAGCTTGCAGTGCTCCACTCTTACCCAGGAGCAACATGCCTTTCCTGATGACCTCCTAAGTTGTCTTCAGCATTTGTGGAATGAGAGATCTGGAAACTGCCTCTGCTGCCATCGGTTCTGTTGCTCCAGCATTTATTTTTGGTTTGCTGGGGCCAGGACTGTGCAAGTACATTCTGGACTATGCTCCATGCTCACCCTGGGTGATAGAACTTTCCTGACAACCTTTCAAATTATCTTGGGCTGGAAAATGGTTTCACTTTGTCTTTTTGTGGATTCTACTGCTCTAGAACTTGCTCAGTCATTTAATTGTATTTATTTAAATGCATTTAGAGAAGTTTGGGGGAGAGCTCTAACAAGTCCCTGCCTTTAATCTGCCACCTTGGCTCAAATTATTTGATCCAAATCCAGTATTTTATCTATTATATAACATTTCTTTTTAGGAGAAAAATAAAAGCAAGTTAGCAAAACTAGCTTTTTTCTCTATATTTTTTAATTATTTGTTATAAAGGATGGATTTTTTTAAGAGAAAGAAAAGGGAATATACTGAGAAATGATAGTGATATAAAAACAAAAAAAAATACTAAGGAATAAAAATTAACTTTAAAAATTAAATTCTCTGACTAACTGGCATAATATGCTGTGTAACCAAAGATTCATTCATTCAGCCAACCAACAAAGTTATTTAATGTCTATCATTTGTACTGCCTTATTCCAGGTACTAGAGACAGAGTTTCTTATGTAGCATTCTCCCTGCCATTCTATTTGTTTATAATCCAGTCAACCAAGGCAAGGAGTGCAATTGCCATTTTTGAAAAGCCATGCAAATAAGGCGGCCAGCTAAGTGGGAACTTTTCAGAGTGCCCTCCAGAGCTGGCGGTAGGGGAAGTGGACAAAATAGAATCCCAGAATTTTCATAGCTGGAAAGGGCTTTTAAAACAGAATTGCAAAGTTAGAAAGAATCATGGAGATCATCTAGTTCAGTCCCTTCATTTTACATATTAGAAATCCTAGACCAAGTGAATTAGTACCAAAGCCAAGAGAGAAGCCTCTTACCTCCCAATCCAGAACTTTCTCCACTCTAAATTAACCTCTCGGTGTTGACTCATACTTATGTGAGTTCATGGAATCATTTAATTTACATCCAGCTGGCATTCTATGGGAGTCCAGCTGAAATATTTGTGGGGGGAAATTGGAGCCATTTTATCCCGTTAATGAACATTTTCCCTCAGAATTGGCAAATGGCCTTTCCTGACTCCAATGCCAAAGATATCCTAACGCTCCTTGTCTGTACTATGCAATTAGCACCTTATTATACACTCTGATTCTCTAATTGTCTGTACAACACAGTTTAGCAGTTTATTATACACTGTCTTCTCTACTAATTATTTTATGCATGATTGTCCACTGCTGCTTTGTCTCCTCAGTTGCAGTGTGAGGCTCTCTGAAGCAGGGTCTCCTACTTCTCCTCTCAGCTTCTATCTGTGACAGAGATAGGGGAAAGACAATGTGTGAACCAGGTCTGGACTGAGAAGGAGGCTTGGGGAAATCATTCTGGCTCTACCTCATGGCCATTTCAGGATCTGGTGAAAATTTGTGCTGCAGCCAGCCAGCCAGCCAACCAATCACTTCCAGGACACATTATTTCTCAGAATCCTTCTCTCAAAATTCTTTATCATAAAGAAGGTGCAGAGTTGGGGACTTCATTGTTGTTGTTCATTTCTAATTCAATTATGAAATGCAAATTTTTTAAAAAGTGGAACAACGTTCACACATGATCCCAGAGTAGCAATGAATAAATGTCTTCTTTAATCGCTCCACATGCAAGAAATAATGTTTTTCTTGGGATGGAAGTCTCTAACTCTGAGATTGCAAAGTACCAAGCAAGAGATCCAGCTTGAAGTATCATTGGTGCATAACCTCAAAGTATAAAACAAGGAACTAAAAGTAGGAACATAATCTCTTTTGGAAGAGTACCTTGGAAAGGGGTACTATTTTTTCACAGAATCTCAGAATTACAAAGGGCATCATCCATAGGGTACCTAGTCTAACTGCTTCTTCTCTACAACATCTTTGACAAATGACTGTCCAGCCTCAGCTTGAGAATCTCCATTAGCAAAGAGCCTCCTGAGGAAGCTCAATTCACTTTTGGAACGCTTGAATTTCTATGTAATTTTTCCTTGTGTTATACCCACTTTGTGTTATGTTGCAGCTGAGATGAAACCTGCTGTGCTGAACAGAAATCTTCACTTTTGTTGTAATTCACTTACTAAAGAGAGACTATGTTACCTTCCCCTTCCCCTGGCAGAGAGTTCTCATTAGGGACAAGATGTGCATAGGATGCAGGAATGGGCTGTGATAGACTGAGTTTAAATTGAAGAGGGATTGAAATAAGCATGAAGAGAGGCAGGGATTAATTTTGTTGTCTATTTGTATACATATTACTGTTTCCACATATTTTGTTGCTTTTTAGACCTTCTGTTATCATTGCTTTACTTTTCTTTGTGGTTATGTATGTTTGCTGGTTTCCTAGAGATATGCATTATTGCTATAATATGTGCATGTAATATGTTCTGCATGCAATTTAGACATGTACTAATTGAAGCAGCCTGTCAAGTAATTATTTTACATCAATTTCTATTGCATTTTTTGCAACTGTATATATGTTATGAGAGATACTTGATCTGCTGGGTTACTTCTCCTTATTATATTAAGTTTTATGTTATTTTGATGGCTAATTGCAGATGCAAGTAGTGATTTTCCAAGGGACTACAAAATTCCTAACTCTGGGGAAGAATGTATTAATCACTCTGCCAAGGGATATCAAACATATGAGATGAAGCCTGCTGGATAAGATGCAAATCTTCAGTTTGTTTTCATCCATTGACAAATAGAAAATATGCCACTGCTACTTTTTCCTTGACTTGGAGAAGTTGCAAAAAAGGTAAGGTGGACTGAGCTGGGCTGCCCTACATATAAACTGGAGTGAGACTAGAATGAACACAGAAGCAGATAGCATGTCCCGTGTTTGGGTAGTCTGGACACTTTGCTGCTTCTGTTTAACAGAGCTAGAAGAACAATTTGAGACTGAGGTGAGAGATGTGTCTGGGTGGGCCATTCATTGATGAACTTTCTATTTGGAAGAACTAATAGTGAATGGTTGTTGGTTCGTTCTTCCTCTCCCCCTTGTTTGGAAGATAGATCATATGCTAAGTCCAAAACTTCCCTGTTTTTTAAAAGTTTGTTTATAGTTCTATTCCATTAATATTAAAATTAGAAGAAAACAAAAATAAATATTGTTTGTATTGTATTACAATGAATGGGATGTGAGTGAGCAAGAGGGGAAGTGATTGAGAAAGAGAAACAGGCAGAGCTAGAGGCTGGGAGAGGAGACAGAGAAAATGGAATCTGTGTTGAAGTTGCCAGGACTTTCCCTGGCTAAAGGATCTGGAACAAAATGAAAAGGAATTTTGCCCAATTCTTGCACCAAACTGTAGAGAGAATGGAATGGGCACAGCAATAGGCAGCTGTCCTGTTATTTCCTAAATAATAAATTCTAAAAACAAGGAAAAAAGCATAAAACACATATTCCCCTGGGCAAAAGGAGCTCCACAATGACTTTTGTCTTATAGGTGGTCAGGCAAGCTGTCACAAAAGGGATCATTGCCTTCCTCTGTGTTCTCTTATACATCTTCTAGGAAAAGCCCCTCAGTGGATAGAACTGAAGGCAGTGAATAAAGACAAAGTCACCCCTAGTGGGAGGAGAGAAAGAGTGACTGGAAAAGAACATTGCTACCCATGCTTCTGTGATGAATTCCATTAGACGAGGGAGTAAAAATCTTAACTTTTGATTTCCTATATTAACCCAACAGAATCTTCACATTAGCTAAATAACCTTCTAAAAAGTCATGGCTATCTTTACATTTGCCTTCATTATTTATAGTTTTGTTTTCTAGAAAGAAGCAGAAACACATCTAGCCCATATTGAAAAATAATGACTATTTGCTTCTTTTCCAAGTTGATAATATCTTCAATTTCTTCAAATGAGCTTTTTTATGTCATGATCTCACTTTTCTGAACCTACTCTAGTTTGACAATGTCTTTCCTAAAAAATGCAAGGTTTCAAAATAATCAACTGCAGATGAAGTTTGAAATTTGTACAATGGAATTCTGCATTGGGGTGCCCAACTGGATTTAAAAAGTTTTCCTGGCTCTGTTCCACTAACCTAGGAAAGACCTTTCTGACTGCCTTTAAAAAGAAGATAAGGCAACTTTTGCCCTTTGGAATTAACTCTGTGAGAAAGTTAATACAATATGCTATCCAGGCAAACTCTTCCTACCTGAAAATCCTTGAAAAGCTGCTCTGTTCTTGACCCTACATGAGAGAATCTTTAATCCCAAGAAATTCTAAGCCTAGCTAGTATTAACTGCAAGAAAAGATGAAAGACTGGGACCTCTGAGTTTATTTACACAAGTCTAAAACTTCATATAAAATCATCTAAAGTTGTAGACAGTGTAGGCTGTCACCTACAAGAGACTGCTCAATAGATTGCATTGATATTTAGGTAAAATTGAATTTAGAAAACATTGGAACCGATTCCCCATCTAATAATAACAACTCATATGTGCAAAAACCTTTTTTCTAAAATGGTCCTTTGAGCTAGATAGTACAAGTGTTTCTATCCCCATTCTATTTGTTGAGGAATCAGAGGGGTTAAACTATTTAATCTCTACTAAGTGTCAGAGTCAGGATTCAAATTCAGACAAAGATATACTTGTAAGGTTTAATAACCAGCTTTCTAGGGAAAACATCATCATGGCATACTTCTTAAAAACTGAAGATCTATGTTATTGAAATATTCTCTAAGTCTAGACAATATCACTTTAAGTATATAATATAAATTTTAAGCATCTAATATATTAAGTATATAATAACATCACTTTAAGTTTAGACAATAAAAAAAATCAGCATAGCAATCCTTACTTTTTGCATTTACTAATTTCCAAAGTTGAAATGTTCACCCTGAAAAGTTAGGCATTGACTCCCACAAGTCAGTTACAATTAGCTGTAGCACATCTCTGAAGGCAGACCTCCTGACTTCATTTTTCCATGATTAGTTGATCAACAATCAATAAGTATTTATTAAGCTATTCACTATTCCATTTCTCCACTGAAACTCCACTAAAACAACCAGACTTGCTTCTAGGCAAGTTCCTTTCACTGTTATGGAAGGGAGAATTATTGTGGAGAAAGGGCCCACCTTCTGGCTGACTGACAACTGCCCCCAACAGTCTGATTAATAAAATAGCTCTGAGAGTCACAGTACAATGAGACCACTGGCATTCTTTCTAGCCTAGTCCACACAGAAGAACCTTGGAAGGGACTAATCAGTTCTCCCAACTGCTTTTACAGGGCAGGCAAAGCACCATGAGAGAAAGAGACAGTTTGGACTGGACCACCCAAAATACCATCAACATCTAGACTATCTTCAAACTCTGAAGAAGACATCCTAGAGTCCTAAACCCAAGAGCTTTTTGAATATTAAGACTTTCAGCTCAATACCTACCACCCTCATTTAGATGGGAGATGGGCGGAGATTCACCCTCGCAACTACTCCTGAAGGTACTATAACTACGTCGCAGATCCAGAAAAGAGAGTTCTTGCCATCAAAGCACTTAGCATTGTCAAATGATTCAACTTCAGAGTTCAGAGACTGTTAAGACTTTTATCAGTGGAAATGACATTAAAGTCATGCCTAGAGTATAATGAAAACTTTCTGGTTGTTGTCTCTTCCTCAAGTCTCACCTCACTCTAATCCATCCCCCATTCATGTATCAATCATTATTTATCTATCAATTTAACCTTCCTAAGGTTAGATCTGACTATGTCACACCCCACCCAGTTCATAAATTTCAATATTTCCCTATTAGCTCCAGAATCAAATATATTTGACTTTTAAAGCCTTTTATATCAGGTCTCTTTCTACCTTTTCAGTTATCTTACACCTTACTTCCTCTCCTCTCCTAACATACATACACACACACACACACACACACACACACACACACACACACACAACAATACAATGACACTAGCCTTCCTTGAAAAAGATACTCCCACTCCTAACTGAGCATTTTCACTGGCTGTTTTCATACATAGAGCTTTCTCCCTCACCATCTTGATCTCCTGGATTCCCTGGCTTCCTTCAAATATTATCGTTTCCTAACTTCTTTTCTTTCTTCAAAATCGGCTCAAATTCAGCCTTCCACAAGAGGCTTTTCTCAGTTCCTTCCTCCTTCCCTGTGTCAGTGCCTTACTTCTATTTTATGTGTATTTTTTTTGTTTTTGATATTAATGTTTGTTTTTGATATTAATGATGACTAGATGTCCAGCACTGTGCTAAGTACAGAAGGTAAAGAAGGACAAAAACTAGTTTCTTCCCTCAAAAACCTCACATTCTAATGGGAGCCATATTCATTGTCAATGACACAAAGTCAATCATGAAATTAGCTATATCCTTTTCCCTGACTGGGGTCTTAAGATTCCCTTAAAATTCATTTAGGTCCTCTAGGTTCAGTCTGGCCTGAGAACCAGGGAGGCTCTGTAAGAGAAAAATGGCCTTGGTGATTGATTCTAGAATCTTGCTGCTGTGTCCTATGACTAGGACATAATTAGATGAATATTATACCAGTGTTAGCTTTTTTGTGAAATTACGTATGCACTAGATTAGGAGATCTAATTCAATGGATTTTACTCTCCCATTAGAATTTTGGTTTCTTTCTCACCAGAAATCCCCATTAATCTGCATCTCCCATCTACTTACAATGTTTGTCCATGCAAGTACAGAAGGTGACTTTGTCATGCAATGGGCATTGCTTTGGGGAAATGTGGTATCATTTTGTATATTAATTAGAAGGGATTTGATGACTAGGACACAGGCAATTAGATGAATATTATACCAGTGTTAGCTTTTATGTGAAATTACATATGCACTAGATTAATGCACTAATGTCAGAGCAAATAAATAGATGAGGAAAAAACAAAAACAACAACCCTCCCTCACTACTGCTGTTTTGAGCTGGTGGGTTAGATGCCTGAACTCCCCAGTCTTTTAATCTTCCTGATTCATTTTCTTGCCTTCACTGTGGTGTATTAATATTAGGTCAAAAAATATTTCATCTGTTATTCTGAAGGTCTTATTTCATTTTTATTCAAGAATGTGTAATCCCCAAGAAAAATAATTATGTATGAGATCAACAGTGTAGCTAGCTACTGAATTCATAGAATTTTCTAATGTGAAAACTAGAAGGAATCTTTGAACACAGAATATCAGAATTGGAAGCCCCTTAAGATAGAATATCAAAGTTGGAAAGGATTTGGAACATAGAATGTCAAAGCTAGGAAGGGCCTTAGAATACAGATCAATGGAACTGGGAAGGGCCTTAGAACACCGAGTGTCAGAGCTAGGAGAAGGTCTTAAGACAGAAAGTCAGAGCTGAAAGGGATTATAGAACACAGAATGTCAGAGCTGGGAAGCATCTTAGAATACAATGTCAGAGCTAAAAGGTGCCTTAGGATGCAGAATATCAGGGCTGGGAAGAGCTCTGGAAATTTTTATGTTAGATCTGGAAAAGATAGAGAATGTCAGAATTGGAAGGGATCTGAAAGCACAAGTTCTAAGCTTGGATCATGGATCCATTTATCAGTCTGGTGAAATCTGTGAACTTCTTATCTCAAAATGTTTTAAATGCATAAAATAAAATACATAGGATTATTTAGAAAGTCATTTGTGTCTTCTTTGATTATCAAAACATTTGAAAAGTTCAAGAACCTTGGTTAAGAATCTGAGAACACTGACAAGAGAAAGTGACCTACTCAGTATCACACAGTAAATTAGTAGCAGAGGCCAGAATGAACATAATACCTCATACCCAAATCCAGTGCCTATTCCTACTATTTCATGCTCTTCATTAATTCATTTGTATCTCCAGCATGCTGTAGAGAAGCTAAATGTTTTTGGTTTAATCACTGTGTACTTGGTAGAATGTTGGAGGAGCTCTTGAATGTAGGGCAGCTAGCTGGTGCAGTGGATAGAGCACTGGGCTTAGAATCAGGAGGATTCATCTTCCTGAAGTCAAATCTGGCCTCAGACACTGACTAGCTTTATGACCCTGAGCAAGCCATTGTTTGCCTCAATTTCCTGCAAAATAAGTTGGAGAAGGAAATGGAAAAGCACTTAAGTATCTTTGCCAAGAAAACCCCAAATGGGGTCACAAAGAATCAGACACAACTGAAAAATGACTGTATTCAGTCTCCCTGAGGTCAGGTAAGGAGCATGATAGAATAGAAAGAGAATTGGACTAAAAACCAAGAATCTTGGGTTAACTTTCAGCTTTATAACAATGTGTGTTACATTGGACATCACCACCCTCCAATGGGCCCAAGTTTCATCATCTATAGAATGAGGAGAAGTTGCTAGAAACATCTAAAATCTCTTCTGACTGACATTTTTTATTCTGTGGTCTGTGCTGGCTCTTATAGTTTAAATTGATAAATCTAAAGGCTAACTTGTATATGATACTGTAAAGGGTAGCATAAATTTGAGTTAATTCCAAATGAATATGTATATTGGGATGATATGTATAGTCAATAAACATAAATATTCAGAGAATTCAGAATAATAGGTGAGGTTAGTCAACCAGTTCACAAACATTTTATTAGGTGCTTACTATGTGCCAGGCACTGTCTTGGAGATAGAAAGAAAGGGGGTGGAAACAGCCTCTGAATTCAAGGAGCCCACAGCATAATGAGAATACAACAGGTAGCTAACTAAGTTTATTCAAAAGCTTCCACCTTAGGCCTGTGAAACGCCTATTACAGATAAGGTGAGATCTTAACTAAGTCCCGAAAGAGCCAGAGCAATTAAAAGACTGGGAAGAGGGAGAGCATTAGTACAAAGGCATGGAGATAGGAGATGAAGGGACATGTGCAAGAATACCAGGTGGGCCTGGGTATGGCCCAGGAAGAGCAAAATATAAGAAGCCTGAAAACACAGGAAGGGGACAGGCTACAAAAAGCTTCCGATTCCAGACAGAAAACTTTATATTTGATTCTAGAGACAACAAGGAGCCATTGAGGTTTATTGAGAGAAAGGTAACTTAGGCGGATTTAGAATTTAGAAAAATTGCTTGTCAGTTGAAGGAGAGGAGAGAGAGAATAGCGAGGCAAAAAGAACAAGGTAAAGATATTGCAGTAATTCAGATCAGAAATGATGAGGCCTCGAACTAGGGTAGCAGTTGAATGAGTGAAGAGAAGGGGATGCATATGAAGGAATTTGTGAAGGTGGAAATAATGACGCCTGCTTGGATATATGGGGTGGATTTGAAAGAGGAGTCAAGGATGATACTGAGATTATAGGCTTAAGTCAGCTGTTAAAATTGCATTTTGTTTTGATTTCCCTGATCACCTTCTAGTGAGTATGGTAAGTTTATAAATAGCCAGTAGAAAGGGGCAATAGCAGGAAGTAAAATTGCAAAAAAAAAAAAAAAAAAAAAAAAAAAAAAAAAAAAAAACAGAAGTCATGTATAAACCAACCCAGAGATCCAAGAAACATAATTTACAAGTTGTGTCTTATATTAATCCAAAAATCACATCCTGGTAATATGTGCTGAATCAGGAAAAGCTATGTTATAAGGACCTTTTGGACCTATGATACATAAATATTAGACAATTTTCAGAAGCTCAGCAGAATGCCAAATGGTGCTGATAACTTTTAGATGATGTTGACATGTTAGTTTTTAAATTTTACCAACAACAGAAAGGAGTTAGTCTGTCCACCACCAAAATGTGACCTCAAACACACTCCCCAAATAATACTCCCCAATTCTAATCCATGGTTACATGAATGATACTTTCTGCCTTTCCCCCTCACCTTTTTCTCACATTGCCTATTTTCCTTCATCACCCCTTTTCCTGACTCCATGCCATCTGCCTCTGTATCCAATTTGCTGTTCATCTCTGTATTTTCTATGCTGTTTGCCCCACACTTTCTGTGCCCTACTAAAGTGTGATTATAGTCTCATTTCCTACTGCCATCATGGTCTTTCCCAGAAAATACTCAAAAAACTGGACACACCTGTCCCCTCTTTAATAATTCTGTAAGTCATCAATCCAGGTGACAAGAAATATAGCAAGACCTCCTGGAGGAGGTGAATCTTTAGGGACTCTGATTCTGAAGTACTTCCAGAATTTAAAGCAGGGATCTGAGAAAGAACACTACCAAGTATGAATATGCTCAAAATTTAGGGCAGGCCTTGTCTAACTGAGAGGGTAGGGGAACAGTGAACACTGAGTGAAGCTAGGGCAGTGACTCAGGAGGTATCCAGATTAAGGATCCTTTCGCCTTTGAGAATCATGTTGAAACTCTTACATGTGATGAATAGCTGAATGTAACTTTCTTCTAAAAATAGGTAGAACAGAATAATGTAAAGAGCCATAGCCTATAACTCAGGAGGCCTATTCTGACAAAAATTCACTGTGTTTGACCTCATCCAAAGCATTTAGTTTTCCTGGGCCTTGGTTTTCTTCACCAATGAAAGAGAAAAGGGTATTCAAAGAAAGAGAGTAGAATGCAATCTACTGTAGGAAGACTTGGAAGGTAGCCACAATTTGGAGGCTGAGCAACTGTGAGCCAGAGTACTTGTTTTGATTCCCAAGCAATTAGAGAGCATTTTTTGGGTGTGGAAGCTCAGTAGTTTGTGGGTATCTTTAAGTGCAGGTGGCTGGAGGGATCATAGGATGAAGCATAATTTAGGGATCTTAGAGAAAATTAAATTAAGAAAGTTCATAGAGGTACGAATTCAACTGGCAAGAAGGAATGCAATTTGGGTTCTGGCACGGATGCCCACAGGGCAATTCCAGGTTTAGAGCCAAGGCTTATAGATCTCTAGCATATGTGAGATAGCTGAATAGTCCCATCTTGAGCCCCCACTAGTGTGTTCATGGGAAAAGAGAACCCTGAGGGTAGAGTTACAGCAGTGGACCCAGTTTCTGGGCTGTGAATGTGAGAACACTAAGTATGTCAATGGGTCTTTGATGCTTTATTTCACACTACTTCATACATCACAATCTATGTTCTGACCAAACTGAAGATGTCCTGTGCTTTCTTGTCTTGATGCTTTGCTCATCAGATTGTTCTCCATTTTCCATTTTCCCTACTAAATTTCTTGCCATCCTTTAAAGCTCAATCTCTCCAAGAAATTTTCCCTTGTTGTTTCCTCTCCGTCCTACTTGATAATGATCTTCTCCCTCAGATTTCTCACATCACTTTACTTGTATACCACTAGTATTATCTAATCTGGTATATATTCTAGTTACTCTGGTAATGCCCCTTAATGCTAGATAGTAAGCCCCTTAAGGTTAGGAATCATGTTATATCTATATCTGATATCTCAGCTAGTGCCTAGCAAAGAGCAGGTGCTTCGTATCTTTTAATTGATAAAGAATTCTAGGAGTGCTGATTATACACCATTTTTTAGTTATTTAGAGGCACTTGGTTTGGTGATTGTGCAAAGAGCAGATTTTTCTGGGGTTGTTCCATTTCATACAGGTGATTTCTTTTCTGAGGCATTCTTTTCTTCGCATTCAAGCATCCAACTGGGTTGGAAGGAGGGACATAGCTGAAGACTGTGCTCCATCACAACAGCTCTGCAGGCTGGACAGTTCCCACCGGGGTCATATTTTAGTCCTTCCTCTCTTCTGACAATTACAGTTTTTGGTTCAGGAGATCACAACTGACATTTCTAATCAATGCAACTAAGCGGGACCAATGCCAGCAGAATGAGATTTCACAGATTTCTCACCCTATTTCATCTGGGCTCTTTGAGTCCTTTGATTACAAAGAGAGTTTGTAAATATCTAGGGCACATCAGTGTAACCATATTATTTTAAGGATGGACACCATTTAAAAGCTTGGAACCAATAGTTTTAACAACTCTCTGCTCTATCCTTTTCATTTTACATATATGGAAACTGAGACCCAGGGAAAGGAAATTACTTTTATAAAGCCATTCAGCTGATAAATGCCAGAGGTAGGCCAAAAATTCACATTTCTTGGCTTCAAATCCAATATTCTCTGTGCAATGAGAACAGTGAGAACATACTCAGTGCACCAAGAACATACTAGCAAAAAGAAAAGATAATTTCTTCCTAGGGAAATCAAAGAAGGCCTCAGGGAGAAGGTGGCATTTTTGCAGAGAGAAGGTTGGGAATTAATTGGAGCTGGGAGACTACAGGACTGAGTTAACGTGGTGATTTTTGAAGACCCTTTTTTCTCTTCAGCATCAATGGCCCATTCACCCATTGAACAATATATATCCTTTCTGAGGGAAAAGGGTAATTTCTCATCAAACTAAACTTGTACATTAGGGGAAAACAGTTTAGTGTCATCTGGGAAAACACAGCAGAGGGCTAGAATTACAACTCCTCTAAGCTGCAAGTCATGCATAGAAGCTAGGCAAAGAGATTTGCTCTGTCTGATTGAGTATAATACTTCTTTGGGAAGTAAATAAGATTCACTGTAAGGAAGCTGTAGAGTTGACAATTTCTTACATGCAATCATATACCACAGACTGCCTCCTGCCATCAATTGTCATTCTAGCAAGCTGCTTCTGCCAGGATGAAGGGAGGTTAGCTCTGCAAGGGAAGATTTCAGCTGGCTCCATTTGCTGAAAGGCTGGAAATGTTTTAAAGTCCTGTTTGAAAGCAGCAAATAGCAAAGGATATTAGATTTCTGCTAGGAATGGCCAATAGTAAATAAACTTGTTTGGGTGATGTTGTCTCAGATAAACAGAATCAGCTGCGGCCAGTGGACATTTCAGTGTGTTTCTTTGCTTTCTTGGGGAACACAAGGATCACTAGGGGTTTATTGGCGCAGAGCGTGAGTGGTGCAGAGCCAGGAAGCAGAAGTGAAATGGGTCCCATCAACACTTTAGAGATGCAAGAACTATGTGCAAGAGAAAATGAAACGTTGTAGTGAATGCTGCAAACAAGGTGGAAGAAAAGGTAAACTTGCCGCTTTAAGAAGAATCCGCCGGTGACACAGGGAAGAATTGGTGAGACAACCCTGATCTTTGCAGAAGAGCCTGCAGAGCTGAGAGGAACAAAGAGCTGGGGAGCTGTGCCTAATTAAGTGCCTCCTAGCGACTGTAGCACGTGTGGCTGCCCGTAACCCACACGCAGCCCTGCGAGGACAAAACACACCCTCACATGGCTCCTGCAGCATCCCTGCCTCTTCTTACACACACGCGTGGCTATCTGCTGTTCATAAATCTTTATGTAGATACAGTCTTTTCACATCCCTCTGTTACATACCTTCATGAATACCTATCTACAAAACATGAATCTTCTCTCCTTCCTTCCTTCCTCCTCCCCCTCTGTTCCTCTGTCTCTCTATGTGTCTTGTCTCTGTCTCTCTTTTTCTATTCCTCTGTGTTTTTCTCTCTGTGTCTCTCTGTCTCTTTTTCTTCTGTCTCTCTGTATCTCTCTGTCTCTGTGTCTCTGTCTCTTTCTCTACCTCTGTCTCTCTTTATCTCTCTGTGTCTCTCTGTCTCTTTTTCTTCTGTCTCTCTGTAGCTGTCTCTGTCTCTGTGTCTCTATCTCTTTCTCTACCTCTGTCTCTCTTTTTCTCTGTCTCTCTTTATCTCTCTGTGTCTCTCTGTCTCTTTTTCTTCTCTCTGTCTCCCTCTGCCGCTGTCTCTCTGTATCTCTCTCTGTCTCTATCTCTGTTTCTCTGTCTCTCTTTGTCTCTCTCTCTGTCTCTTTCTCTCTGTGGTGTCTCTGTTTCTGCTTCTCTGTGTGTGTATCACATATCACAGATACACACCTACAAATATTTCTCTTCTACAAGAGGCTGATTCATATGTGTCTCTCTTTCTGTCATAGACAGTTGTTTGCTGCATACATATGTCTCATTCATACACACCTATCTTCTGAACATTCAACTTGAAGACAAGAAGAACCTCAAGCATGTGCTGCTTTTATGACCCTGAGCAATTCATTTAACTTAGCCTTATCTCAGTTTTCTCATCTGCCAAATGAGTGGACTCAAAGGTTTTGAGGTCCTTCTCGCTACAGATCTATGCTTCTATAATCTGTTCATACCCATCTCTGACATAAACATCTCTGACATACCAGATTACTGTGTAAGTATCCCTTTTTATTCATACACACATCCCTGTCTGCTATATATTGACAGTAATTCTCTCATGCTCATGCTTGTTTACCCCATCTCTTCCTTACAACACACAACTTATCTGCTTCCTTTTCCTCTCAAATATATGAGCTTATTTGCTATATCCTTTCTCTCATATACATACATACACATACACACACAAAATCTTCCCACTGACCTTCCCTCTTCTCTGTTTCACATTTAACATATACAACCCCCCCATGCCTTTCTCTCTTGAACATACACACACACACACACAGACACACACACACACACACACACACACACACAATCTTTCTTCATATTTGTGCCCCTTCTCACACACTCCTTCCTATAAAATCCTCCCCACACACTCATACATTCACTCTATATACAATCCTCAGCCCTCTGCCCTGTGAAAGGGATTCTGTTGGGACTCCTGCCAGATAAGGAAATGGAAAATGTTGGACATGAAAAAGGAGTTTTGTGGTACAGAATTAGCAGGTTTCCTGAGTTAAAGGGCTGTATTTTTTATTTCTTTCAGATCTCCCCTGAAATATTTGATACACTGAATGTTTAAGTCTAATCATAGGCTATACCAGTGTTTTCTGATTTTTTTTTGGTCAGCTCCCAATCCATGTATTTGGTCCTTCTCCAAACTAGATGCTCTCATATATACATCTGTGTATCTGTGTATGTAACATGTGCTTTGGGAGAACATTTTGCTTTGATAGCCTTCAGTTTCAAATCTGTAAAACGAAAAAGATAGTCTAGATGATCCCAAGGTCTCTTCTAGTTTTAACAGTCTATGATGATGCTATTTTTTGGTATGTAAAACTTTAAACTAAAGACAGAAATCAATTTCTTATTGTACAAGATTAGGTAGTCAGACACACCAATACTCCAGTAAAAGATCTTGTTGCTCAGTCATGTCTGACTCTTCATGGCGTTCTTTGGAATTTACTTGGCAAAGATACTGGAGTGGTTTACCATTTCCTTCCCATTTTACAGATGAGGAAACTGAGGTAAACAGGGTTAAATGACTTGGTCATGGTCACACAGTAAGTGTCTAAGGCCAAATTTGAACTCAGGAACCTGAATCTTCCTAATTTCAGGCCTACCATTCCATCTGCTGTACCACCTACTGGCCAACAAAAGATGCAAACAAATAAATAAAAGCTTAGTGGAGCCTGCAACTTTAAAAACTGGCTTAGCTCTTATGATCATCTTTACCTTTATTATGCAAATCTGCTGCCAAACAAAAAATCTTGGACTTCTGCATTGTAATCTGGTCAGCCATTGTTTCCTTATATTAACTGAAATTCATTGAATAGTTAGTTCTGTATCATCATTTAACTATGAAAGAAACAGAGATAATTTGTTCAATAGCACATAACTAGGAAGTTACAGAGGAAAAGTTCAAACTGAGTCCCCTGGATCTTAGTCAAGCATTCTTCTCATTGCATGATGCTACTTTTCATGATATGTTCTAACTTTCCACATTTCAAAGTTAGCCCCAACTCTGACATTCTAAACTCTTGTGTGGTGGACAATTTAAATTCATTTAAATGCAAACTGAATCAGCCTGCATATCTGTTACCTGATTTAAGTGGCGTACTTTTCTGGCCCCTGAACTGGCCAAATTGGAAATGGAAAGATGTACTTGGGTCATTTTTTTTTCTGATCATTAAAGTGTAATACTCTAAAAAGTGCTTTTACACACACAATTTTCCCTTCTTATCAAATGATTTTTTTGGTGTGTGTGTGAAATCATGATGCAGGTTAGCCTGAAATTCCCAGGTTTGAATTAGTGCTTCATAAGCACTGCAATGCCCTAAACTAAATTGCTCTTTTTTATACAAACCAGAAGAATCATCCATGCAGTACTCCAAGCTCCCTGTATACCTGCCAAAGTTTTTTTTTAATCTTTTAATTCATGCGAACCTAAGAAGTTTAAATTGAAATCCTATATATAGCCTTCAATAATTCTCTCCCACTGACAGACATTAATTACCCCAAGATATTATTTAAAAAAAAAAAAAAAAGCTGTGCTGTCTGATTGTAGTCTTTAAATACTTTCTCCTTTGCAATAAAAGGAAGCTGTCAAGGAAGTTTTCAAATTTTTTAATCTATTTTCTCACTATAGCTTAGAATACCCTTTTGAAAACTTAAAAATGAAATCTGAGTCCTTCCTGTCTCCCTTTTTTCTTCATCCCTGGATCCTTTTAAACTTTGGTAGTTTTTCTGATAGAAACCTTTAGAAAAGCATAGGAGATAGATAGAAAAACAGACAGATAAATAAGTATACAGACAGAACAGAAGGAAGGAGAGAGAGAGACAGAGAGGCAGAAACAAAGACAGAGAAACAGAGACAGAGAGACAAAGAGACAGAGACAGAGAAAGAGAGAGGGGACGAGAGAGATTGAACACAAATTCATTCATTCACTCATTCGTCACACAACTATGTTCCAGGGCTAAATTCTAAGAATATAAATAGAAACAAGCAAGGTAGTCCCTGCTCTCAAAAAGCTTGCATTCTAATGGTGGGAAAGATAATTCATAAAGGGAAGCTGGAGAGGGGTGGGGAATGCAAAAAAAAGATGATATGAGTATAATGGAGACCTGGTTTCCAACAAGATAAGGTGAAAGCTTATTTATCATAATCAGGCAACCCAGTGGAGTTCATGGTTGAGGTGGAAAAAAAGTGAGGATGATGATGATGATCATTTAGAGCTCAAAGGGACCTAAAGTGATCATCTACTTTCTCCTTTGACAAATAATGAGAGACCAGAATCACAATAAGTAAAAGAGCTAGGTTTCCAATGTTCAGCTTCCAGATTCAAATCCAGTATTCTTGACATGACACCATACTAGCTCTCATTTCTTAAAGATTTAAATATTTATCAGCCATTTACTAAATGTATTAAAATACTGTATCAGGCACTGAAGGAAATGGCCTAAATAATTAAAACATAGTATTTATCTTGAAGTAGTTTCCAGTCTCCCACAGAAGATAAAGTTTAGGTACAGGAATAGTAGGAAATAGTGAAGATCTAAGATCCTTACTAGATGTATGACTAGAGGCATATATCTGTCTTTCCATACACTTCATGTTATTTCTCATCTGATATCTATCTACCTTCTAGCCAAACACTTCCAATTCCTATTTCCTGAACTTGATATTCTGTCTCACATGGCCAGGTCTTTATCCAAGACTGAAAAACACCATCTCCTTACTTGTGCCTCTTAGAATCTCTGGCTTCCTAAGGCTAACCCAAATACCATCTACTCTATGAAACCTATGCTGACAGCCTCCTATGTTACTACCCTTCCCCTCCTTAAGTGACTTTTAAAAAAATATCTATGTGTTGCATTTTCTTTCAAGCCCACAGAATGCAACTTTTTGGAGGGCAGGAGCAAATTTATTTTTGTCTTTTCATCCCCATTTTCTATGTCTAATTGAACTTATATCTCCAAGTCTGTTTTCACTTCTGAAAATGGAAATAATAATTCTTCTGTACTACTGTCATGAGGAAAATACTTTATAAACCTGAAGTTTCCATACAAATGTGAGATGTTGTTTGTTATAAATGTCAGCATCACTTATGTATATTTATGTTCTGAGCAGGTAGCTGGCACAGAGGTTAACATGCTGAACTTAAATTCTGGAAGACTTGAGTTCAAATTCTCAATCTGTCCTTTTACCTTTCCCAGCCTCACTTTCCTTGTCTGTAAAATGGGAATTAATAATAACTACTGCACAAGAGTTATTGTGAGGATTATATGTGTGTGTGTGTGTGTGTGTGTGTGTGTATTATATGTATGTGTCTGTAAGCATACTGTTTTGCAAATTTTAAATACTATACCAATCACATAAGGGATGATGTCTTGACTTGAGTGTAACTTGAAATAAAGTGAGGTAGAATTGCATAAAGTCATCAGCCTCACTCTCTCTTCCAGAGTCATCAAAGTGCAATGGAAAGCAAAAGGGGACTGACAACTAACCCAGGATACAATGGATGAACTTGGTGTCTTTGATATTTGACCAAACTCTAAGTTTTCATCCACCCATTCCATCCACCACAGAGAAGTCGTTCTATGCTTGGGTAGACAAGTCAGTGATGGGTTTGAGAGCTGTTCTGAACATGTCTGTCCTACTGAGATGGTTTTCCTGGGGTTTGGCTGCTGGGCGTGCTACAGCTTCTTGGAGCCAAAGGGAAGAGTTGGATGACAGGTGAACACCACAGTTAAATGGGCAACCTGAAAAGGGCTCAGCAAGCCCTCATACCAGAGGTACTAGTTCTCCCTGCACATCATAGACTGTAACATGAGCTCTGAGAGGGGAGAGATTACTTCTGGCTGGGTGTATCAGGGAACACTTTTGAAGATAGTAGCTAAAGGCTGGATAGACTTTCCAAAACTTGAGAGGAGGTTAAAAAAGGAAGACTGGGATCTGGTGTGTGTGGAAGTAGAAGAGTATGGGACATGTTCAGGGATGGCCAGCAGGCTGGAGAATGAAATGTGGAAGGGAAGTAATTGGAGATAAGGCTGAAGGGTCAAATTGTGGAGGGTCTTGATTGCCAATGGCTGCATTTATACTGTCCCTCTGATTCTCAGCTCATCTCCTGAGGCTGAGAAGAAATGCCAAAAACACATTAGTATTTAAAGCCACCTCGGCTCTGACCGGTTCCTTGCCAGAGGATGGCATGCCAGTGCAGCACATTTTGTCACTCATGAAGGCTCTTTCCCGGCTAAAGCATATGGCTCCCATCTGTACTGCAGATGGCCTCAGATTGAAAGTGCCAGTGATCAACTTGTATCAGGCAGCCCCCAAGTGCTGCTGGCCCTTCTATCCACAGGTACAAATTCACCAGCTTAGAGACATTCCAGCCCCACCAAGTAAGCCCTCAGACTGTCAGATCTTGTGAATGGAACTTGGAAGGGATGCTGGTCTTGGGTTTACAAGATACAAAAGCAATAAATGCTTGATCGGGGAAATGAATTAAAGCTATCCCCTTCTTCTTGCCCATTGCTGGATCTTAGTGAGGATGATTTGAGGACACTTGTGACAGTCTTGCTGAAAAGTCTCTAAGCCAACAAAATTCTGACTGACCTGAACAAACTTCAGTGACTGTTCTCATTTCTCTCCACATCTGGTGCTTAGAACAAGGCCTGGCCATGCTAGGCACAAAATAAATGCTTGTTGGCTGCCTGCCTTTTCTCATCTCTGTAGTTATAAAATAAGAGATCATTAAAGATTTATTTGTAAACTAACACTCTTGAGTTCCTTCCTAGGAAAGCTCTTTTATCCCTTTTGAGCAGATCATCTGAAGAAGAGGTAGAGCTTATTAAATTATTATTATTATCAGTAGTAGTAGTAGTAGTAGTAGTAGTAGTAGTAGTAGTAGTAGTAATAGTAGTAGTAGTAGTAGTAGTAGTAGTAGTAGTAGTAGTAGTAGTAGTAATAGTAGTAATAGTAAAGGCTCTCCTTAGTAAAGGTTGCTCTGGGGCCCTGGGCTTCTAATAGGTGAGCCTTCTCTACTTCTACCTAGCCCTGACCCAGACCACCAGACTGCTTTCCATACATCTTCATACCATATTACAAACCATACCCTTCTCTACATCCATCACTCTATTTTGCTTTTTGCTCTTTTTGCCTTTGCTCACCTTTTTGCTCAGAGAACAATCAAACCAACTGAGAGAAATAATTATTGACAACTAATGATTTGAAGAGATCCAGATTCTCCTCCCCCTTTTTTCTAAACTTCTGATCTTGAAGGACATTGCTAATAATGAAACTGGACTAACTTTCTTGTTCAGACTTCACCCAAGTAAAGTAGTCAGTTCAGGCTTGGGTGGGGCCTACCTTCTTTGTGTAGATGGCTGAAGGTAATCTGGGTTTAGTGATAGTTTCTCTATCCAAGAGTAACATTGTAATATAGCCCACCTCTCATAGTGTTAACCAAGCAGAGTTGATTGTTACTCCTTTTTCAACAGAGTCACTTACCATGATGATCTTTGATCTAAGAGAGACTGCCAAATGACCATCCTTTTATTAATAATAAGCTGACTTAATTAATACAATAATTAAGTTACCTAGAAACTGTGTCTTTCGAATCCTTTTAATCACCACACAACACTATTAATTGTCATGATGATCTTATTCACCATCTCAGAGACTTCTCTAACCAAAACATCTTTCTCCCTGGCCATCATTCCCCAATTTGGCTTGCCTTCCTATAACAAACTTTTGAGGGAAGAGACTATCTTCCTTTTTTAAAAATATCTATTCCCTACACTTAGAGTAAATCTTATAAATACTTTTTCATTCATTGATAGGCATATATACAGGTATTCGCTAATATTGCAAAAATATTTTGATAGAATCTCATTTTTTAAGTTTAATTAAGAATTTTTAAATTATATTTTCACATGCCATTCACACCCACAGAAAGAAATAAGTAGACTGAATGCATACCAAAGCATATTATTTTCCCCTTTTTGGTTTGCTTTTTCTTTCTTGTAGTTTTTCCTTTTTGTTCTGATTTTTCTTTCACAACATGACTAATATAGAAATATGTTTAAAATGATTGTGCATGTATGACCTCTATCAGATGGCTTGCTATCTTGAGAAGGGGCGAAGTAAGGGAAGGAGGGAGAAAAAAATTGGAATTCAAAATCTTACAAAAAATGAATGTTGAAAACCGTTGTTACATGTAATTGGAAAAATAAAATACAACGGCAAGTTTTTTAGGAGTTATGTTTTCACTTCTTTAGCTTTATTGAATGAATAAAAATAATGTCCTTTGTGACAGTATTTAATAAATATTTACCAAAAATAGTAAATCCTCAGGATATATGTACCTCATCCCCTTTTCCCCCCACCATACATGAAAGGTGTTAAATGTGCTGATGACCATAGTCAATCTGTACTTGGAGAAATACAGAATAATGAGGGGGGGGATGGTTAGCCACTGAAAACATTAAAAAAAAAATACTTCATGAAAGAATTAGCACCTTAGAAGCTGAGCCTTGAAGAAAAATAAGTCTGAGTGGCAGAGATAAACATGGAGAATATTGCATGCAGGGTCCTCAGCAAAATCGCAGAGGTCAGAGATGAATACCAAGTTTGGGGATCTTTAGTATTTATCTCCAATTCAATTTTTCAAATATTCCAAAATTCCTATGATTTCATCAATGTGGATATTCCTTTCTTTGATGTATATTACAGACACTTCATACCTCAATAAATAATTTAATAAGTTTTTGTGATCCCTCCCCCCCAAAAAAAATCACAACTGGTGGCTAAGCTTCTGATGAGGAGAGTATTATTTGACAGAGGAGAAAAATGAGACTCAGAACTTTTAGTCACCACGGCTCAATTTCCTTGAGTTGAAAAAAGATTTCTGAGCTGGTGAATTTTGTCCACATTTCAAGGGTATCCAGCTCTCTTTGTTAGATGATTTTTAATAAAGAACATTGAATGAGAAGCCAGGAGATGTGGATTCCAATCCAAACTCTGTCACTAGGTAGCTGTGTGAGGGTAAGTCATGTCCCTTACCTAATCTACCTGTCAGATGAAGCTGTTGGACAAGACAATCCCTAAGAGCCCTTCTAGATCTAGTGTTTTTGTTCTGTGTTGTGTTTTAAAGTCCCTTCTAGCTCTAAGCTTCTATGATTTCAGGGCACATACCAGTTGTGTGAAGTAGCTATTAAATTATGAATAGTTTTCCTAGTGACTTATGTCTCTCTAGTGAGATATAGATGCCACCTGGGTTTCCAGGGTCCTAACACTTCTCTTGCCAGCTTTTATGTCATGGAAATGGACAAATTGGGAAAAGTAAAACGTGGAGAAATGCAGTAGCCTCAGTGCTGGTGGGAATAGCCAGGGGGCATTGCCAAACTAGCCGCCCATCTGAACAAATCTGGCTCTTCTTCTGGAGTTACAATAACAGCATCTGTGGTTTTTCCAAACCAGATCATATTTGCTCCTGTACGCTGTGTACTGATGTTTCTGACGGATGCCAGTTTTATCACTACAGTCAAAACAGCAGGAAAAATCCCCTGGGTTCAGGAGACTTTGCTCCAGGCAGACTCTAGGAGCACTGGGGAGGTGGAGGTGGGAGGGGGTGACAATTGGGTGTGGAGGGAGGGATTGATAGGAACCAGTAGTAGCAGCCAGGTAGGAAGAAGAGGATAAAATACAGAGCCACGCTGAATTTTTGAGTCTCAGGTGGACAGATATGCATCTCTTAGGTGACTTTTATGGATTATTGATGAAACAGTTAGAAAGGCATCTTGTGCTACATACAGCATGGAAATGCAATTTATAGTACCAGTGGACCAGAACCAAGGCTGTAGAAGGTTAAGCCTCATATTGTAAATAGAACAAGAAGGATTTTACAACCTAAGTGCCAGCTGAGGCTCATTTCTCTCTGTCTCTCTGTCTCTCTCTGTGTCTGTGTATGTGTGTGTGTCTTTCTGTCTCTGTCCCTCTGTCTCTGTCTCTGTCTCTGTGTCTCTCTCTGTCAAAGTGTATGTGTATACAAATCTCTCTGTCTCTCTCTCCCTTTTTCTCCTTCCCTCTCTCCTTCCCTATCTCCCTCTTTTCCTCTTTCTCTTTCCCTCTCCCTCTCTCTCTGGCTCCCACTTTCTCTCTCTCTCACTCTTCCTCCTTTCCTCCTCCCTTCCCTCTCTCCCTCCTTCCTTCCTTCTCTTCCTCTCTCTCTCTCTCCCTCTCCCTCTCTCTGTCTCCTCTCTTTCTTTTCCTTCTCTCTTATACTAATCTCAAGTTTGAGTGATGAGTGAAAGGGCACTGGAAATCTGGGCTCTGGTTCCACCTGTCACTGACTCTCAGTATACCTTATACAGGTTACTTCCTGTCTCTGAAACTCAGCAATGGCCACCCCCAAAATGAGCAGGTTTGTAATATGGGAGTGCTAATGATTGAATATGATTTCTGATTTTTCTTTCGTGGAACTCCCTACAATCCAGCCAATCAATGTAAGCACCTTGAGAGCAGATTCTAGTTCTGCTTTTGTCTTTGTGTAACCAGTACCTCATACATAGCAGATGCTGAATAAGTATTTGTTGTGATTCCAAGCTCTTACTGTTCTGATAAGCCATCATGGAACACATTGTAACTCAACTCTAACACAGCGATGCCATTTTGGTCCTGTACAAGAACAAAAGACAACCACCAACAACCATTTATTGTAAAAAAAATAAATGAACATTGATGAATTGAATACACTTTTGTATATTCCTGACTTTGCATGCAATAGCTCAAGTGAGAGGCAGTCTAGAGTTTTGGAGAAAGACTGGGGCTTAGAGTCAATGAACTTGGGCTGAAATCTTGTCTCCTAAGCTTACTACCTATGTGACTCTCGCAAATCACTTCATGTCTTTTCCACACATATGTAGAATGTTCTACCATTTGTAAAATGAAAGTGATAACAATAGCATCTAAATCACAAGATTGACCAAAAGATCCAGTAAAATAATGTACAAAATCACTTCAGAAACCTTAATACGCTCTTAAAATTTCTCCCATTATTGTATAGTAAGTGCTCAATGAAAGTTGGTTGACTTGACTTCCTTGCTTAAAGGGGATACCAAGTCCTAACTCTCCATTAATTAACTGTATGGCCTTGGGGAAGGTAGTTAACCTTTCTTGGAGCTGGTTTCTCCCCAATCCTAAAATGGGGAGAATGATAATGGCCCCACCTACCTCAAGTGGTTATTTTAAGGACAGATAAGATAATAGCTGTGAAAGCACTATGGAAAGTGTGAAGTTTTAGCTCACAGTTATTAGTAGTAACATTTTAACTCTTGGAGGAAAAGGTGTAGAGAAAGATGCAGTTATTTTCCTAAACATTTTAAGGGAGGGGGAAGTGGGACAATAAACAAATTTTTCCTTTAGGAACCATTAACATGACAGCCTGGTTACTTAACTAGAACAACCAATTTTGCCTAATCATGACATCCTCTTCACCAATATGAGAAACACACTGAGTTGAGAAGAAAAGATTAGATTTTTATGCTTCTGGGAAAGGCCTTGGCCCTGGCGCTGGCCTGGGTCAACCTCTGTTTTCTAGGAGGACTTTACAAGAGATTCCCCATCCATCTCAGGGCTCATCTTCTGACAAGCTTCATATCTTATGGATATGAAAGAAAAAGCCGCAGTATATCAGTGCCACAGGAATGGGGCAAATAAATCCAAACATCCTGATGTCTTCTTCCCCGGAAAAGAGGGAACAACAGAGGATGAACCAGAATGACAATAAGCACCGGGCTGGCCTCATCTTAATGGAAAGAAGGCATTTTTGCAGCAATAAAAATAGATTTAATAGCCAGACAGCGAAATTACATTTAAAAAAAAACAAGGCAATAAATATTCATTTGATGTTCCCTGGGAGATTGCTGGGGTCATGTTTTAAGAATAGATTAAAAAAAAAACCGACCACCCAGTACAGAAACTTTCTGCTGTTTCAAAGACAAGTGATGATTCTTTGCTTTATTGGAAACAAGAAGGGAAGGAAGGAGGTATTCACATTCCTCAGGAGCAAGATAATATACTTTTCCATGGCCTCTTTAAAACCAATTATTTCTTGCCAGATCTTCTTATGGAAATAAGGACGAGATCTGTTGGGTCAAGATAAGAGTGCTGTTGGGGTGGAAAGTATTGGCTGGTACAGATATGGACTTCAGCCAGGATTGTCTCATGCCTAGAGGTCAGGTAGGCAGCTTCTATGAGAGCCCAAATTCTTGCCATTAAAGTCCAGTGGGGAAATGGAAGGCAACCACTAGCATTAAAGTTCCCTCTGCTTGGGATGCCTTCCCCACCCTAGCTTTTTCCTTCTTTAATTCCTATCCATTCCTCAAGTACCAGCCCCTGTAGAAAGTCCTCCCTGATTAGGAAGATTTTTCTTAAATCCAGTCTTCCTGGATTCTATACTACATTATTTGCTTCTCTCACTAGATATAGTGGAAGTTATAGCAATTTATGTTAGTGCCTTATCATTCCCAGAGACTATAAATTCCAAGAAGGCAGAGACTGTATCTTCCCTAAAGTTTCTATCTCCTCAGCTAGTGCTCCTCACATAAAAGACAATAATAAGGAAAGAAATAAGTGGGAAAGGGAAGGGAATTAGCACCTACTACATGCCAGGTACTGGGACTAAACTCTTTACAAATATTATCTCATTTGAACTTCACAAAAAGCTTGGGAGGCAGGAGTTACTATTTTATCCCCATTTTATGGCTGAAGAAATTGAGATAAATAGAGTTTAAGAGACTACCAAAGGATTTAAACTTAAGTTTTCCTGAATCTGGGTCCAGTGCTTTATTTACTGTCCTATGTAGCTGTTTCTAATAGGTTCTATTAAATATTTGTTGAATGAGTGAAAATATGAATGAATGAAATGGATCAGAAGTGCTCAACATGTCCTCACAGATCTTTTCCAGTTCTCAATTTGTCATCTTATGACTAAGCATACTGTAAAAGTTAAATGAATACTTGTAGATGGGTTTAGATTCTATTTTAGACTTTGGTTAAATGTGGTTTTTGTCAAATGGGAGGAACTAACAGGGGATGTAGATTCTTCCTTTCGCATTATTAGAATCAAGCATAATATCCAGAATGTGGAAAGGGAAAAATAAGTTTCCACTATATTGTCTCCTGGCCAGATCTCATTTGAAGAATTGTGTTCTGTTTTGAACATCACATTTTAGGAAAGCTATTGACAAACTGGAGTATATCTGGAAGAGGACAGCTTGTGGTGGTGAAAGGAAGGAGATTCTGATTTATAAGTATCGGTTAAGATAAGGAAGATATTTAGCATACAGAAGAGAAAATCTATTGAGGACATGGGATCATGTAAAATTATATATATACATACTATGCATATATAACATTAGAATTATGATACGTTTAATATATAATTATCTATTGAGAGCTAGACGGGATCTTGAGCCCATTGAGACCAACATAATAATCAAAGGTCTTAAAATCATAAATTTAGAACTGAAAATATCAAAAAGTATATTATTCTAACACTCACAATTTATAGTGGAAGAAACTGGGACTCAGAGAAGTTGTGACTCAACCAGTCTTTAAATACTTACAGGAAGTACTTACAAGAAATTGAAAAAGACTGAGACTTTTTTTTTTACTTGACCAAAGAATGAAAGGCAAGAAGGAAGGAAACAAGCATTTATTAAGATCCTACTATGTATCAGCCGTTTGTACTAAGCATTTTATGAATACAATCTCATTTGATCCTCACAACAACCCTACTGACAGAGGAGGAAAGTGAGACTCAGAACTTTTAGTCACCACGGCTCAATTTCCTTAAGTTGGAAAAAGTTTTCTGAGCTAGTAAATTTTGTCCACATTTTAAGGGTATCCAGCTTTCTCTTTGTCAGATGATTTTTAATAGAGCATTGAATGAGAAGCCAGGAGATATGGATTCCTATCCTAACTCTGTCACTTGGTAGCTGTGTGAGGGCAAGTCATGTCCCCTCCCCAATGCTTAAGTGAAAGAATTCTGTGACAGACTGGAGAGCCCATATTGTTAATTTATATGTAGATTCCTTAGGCTTTTTCCTCGTATTAGAATACTTGCATCCCAGGACAGGAAATGCTCAGGTCCATCTTTTTCACCGTATAGTCCAGCTGCTCAGTCTGCTTGTAGGGAGAAACTACTATTTGGAGTGTATTTGATAGGTTTTAAGAACTAGAAATGAATTTCATTGGGCCAAGTAGTCATTATCAATTTAACACCATTCTTTTCTTTTAGTCTAGAGCACAGAATAGCTCCAAGGCTGGATGACCATGGTTTAATGGTGCTGTAGAATGCACTGAACTCAATGCCTTCTGATGTCTTCATGCTCTTGTTGTTGTTCAGTTGTGCTCAACTCTTTGTGGCTTCATGGACCATGTCACACTGATACTGTCCGTGGGGTTTTCTTGGCAAAAACACTAGAGTGGTTTGCCATTTCCTTCTCCAGTGGATTAAGGCAAATAGAGATGAATTGATAGCTAGTGAGTGTCTAGGGCCATATTTGAATTCATTTTGCTGACTCCAGGCCCAGTGCTTGAACCACTGTATTACCTAGCTGCTCTAAGTTTCTATAATTCCACAAGGAGTTAAAGGGTCTGATGATATTATTATTATGTCAAAAAGTTGCCAGAAAAATTTTAAAAAATTTATCTCTGTCTGTTCATCACAAGACCCACTATAGAAAAGCCACAGTCTGATCCAAATCCTGCTTGAAAAACAAAAACAAAAAGCAAAAATCAGAAAATATATTTTAAGGAAATTGATTAAAAAAGAAAGGCAGTATGGATAGAGAACTGGCCTTGGAGGCAAGAAGACCTGACTTCAAAGCTTGCTTCTGATATATACTGACTGTGTGGCCCTGGCCAAGTCACTTAACCACTTAGGAACTAAGGCTATAAATTTCAGAGAAGATACTCTCCTGTATAAGTGTAAGGAGTTTCCTCACCTAGGCTTTCTCTATATTGGTGAAATTACTGACAAAGGCCCAATATCATCTTCCCATTTGATTTTTTAATAATTTAATATTTTATCTATTTTCCTCAATTATATGTAAAAGCAATTTTTAACATTCATTTAAAAAATTTTTTGAGTTCAATTTTTCCCTCCTCCTCCTCATCCATTTATTGAAAAAGCAAACAATTTGATAGGTTTTCCCTCTGAATTCTTACAAAACATATTTTCATATTAATCATGTTATCTTCCCATTTTAAATAGAAGATAAAACTAGTGGTTCATGGACATTTCTATCCTGTATTTTTGTGTAGTACTCTAGGATTAGCAGGACTAGAAAGAAATCTGAAATATATTTATATTTAAAACCACCAAGCCCCACAAAATAAATACTTTTATGAAACCAAAATTAAAAGTGATAAAATAGGGTATTTTCATGTTTGTAGTAACTCTTTTAGTGGCATCAAAAAACTGGAACATGAGTAGATGCCCATCAGTTGGGAAATGGCTGAATAAGTTAGGATATGTGAAGGTAATGGAATATTATTGTTCTATAAAAAATGATGAACAAGCTGATTATATAATGGCTTGGAAAGATTTAAACAAATTGATACTGAGTAAAACAAACAAAACCAGGAACACATTGTACACAATAACAGCAGGAATTTGTGATGATCATCTCTGAAAGACTTGAGTCTTCTCAGTGGTTCAATGATCCAAGGCAATCCCAATAGATTTTGGACAGAAAATGGTATCTGCATCCAGAAAAGGAACTATGGAGATTGAATGTAAATCAACAAATGTTATATTCACATCTATTTTCTGGGTTTTTTTCTCTTTTTGTTCTGATTTTTCTCTCTCACCATGATTCATAAAGCAATGTGTATTAAAAATAAATTAATTAATTAAAAATTGGGTATTTTTTTTAAAATGTAACATTCAATTTTCTGCTTTACTTTTCTGGTTTGCTTTGATATCTTTTTTTGACAAATTATTGTTTCCAGGAGTCATCAGAAAGTTGACATATCTAACCACCACAGTATGCAACCAAATGAGAAGCGTTTGGAATCCTGCTTGCTAGATGTATGTCTGGGCAGATGTCATCAGTCCATTCAACAGAGAGAGAATCTTATCTCATTCATAGCTATGAAATTTCTTCCTTGATGCTCTAAATCATTATTGATCAGAGAAATGCAAATTAAGACAACTCTGAGATACCACTACACACCTGTCAGATTGGCTAAGATGACAGGAAAAAATAGTGATGAATGTTGGAGGGGATGTGGGAAAACTGGAACACTGATGCATTGTTGGTGGAGTTGTGAACACATCCAGCCATTCTGGAGAGCAATTTTGGAACTATGCTCAAAAAGTTATCAAATTGTGGATACCCTTTGACCTAGCAGTGTTTCTACTGGGCTAATAGCCCAAAGAGATCTTAAAGAAGGGAAAGGGACCTGTGTGTGCAAAAATATTTGTGGCAGCCCTTTTTTGTAGTGGCCAGAAACTGGAAACTGAGTGGATGCCCATCAATTAGAGAATAGCTGAATAAATTGTGATATATGAATGTTATGGAATATTATGTTCTGTGAGAAATGACCAGCAGGATGATTTCAAAAAGGCCTGGAGAGACTTACATGAGCTGCTGGTGATTGAAATGAGCAGAACCAGGAGATCATTATATACTTCAACAACAAGACTATACGATGATCAGTTCTGATGCACGTGGCTCTCTTCAACAATGAGATAATTCAGGTCAGTTCCAATGATCTTGTGATGAAGAAAGTCATCTACACCCAGAGAGAGGACTGTGGGAAATGAGTGTGGTTCACAACATAGCATTTTCATTCTTTTTGTTTTTGTTTGCTTGCATTTTATTTTCTTTCTCTTCCTTTTAGAGTGGATTTTTCTTGTGCAGCAAGATAATTTAACATACATTTCTACCATGTTTAACGTATATGGGCTACTTGTCACGTAAGGGAGAGAGTGGGAAAAGATCCCATTTTTCCCATTTTTTTTCCATTTCCTATTGGGAAAAATGGGGACATAAGATTTTGCAAGGATTAATGTTGAAGAATTATCCATGCATATATTTTGAAAAATTAAAAGCTTTAATTAAAAAAAAAAAGAAATTTCTTTCTTAAACTTTTAACTGCCCTTCTCCTTGCAATAGTTTGGATCTAATTCTTTGTCCCATCACTAAGAATCATTTTTTACACTGTAACTTTTTGTATCATAGATTCCACTGACAGTCTGAGGAAGCCTTTAAACCCCCTTTTATGCTAATGTTTTTTAAGTAAATAAAATAAAACACATAAGATTATTTTTAAAATTTCATTGAAACATTTGTGTGTGTGTGTGTATGTGTGCATATATGTGGAGTTCATGGGATGAGAAGGAATAGTATAAATTTACAAGGGTGAATTAGAACAGGCTGTTCAGACAGAGCCTTGAATACTAGGTTAAAACTTTTGGATGTTGTTCTGTAGGCAAGAGAGATGTAATGAAGTCCTTTGAGCACAGCAGAGACAAATCAAAGCTGAACATTAGGAAGATGAATCTGTAATGTGTGAAGAGAAGTTGTAGATGGTGGGAAAAAGAATGGAGGTGGGGAATAAGTAAGAGACTGAAGGCAATTAGACAGTCTAAGGAAGATAGCTGGCCTTTAGCTCATTTCTTTGTGAACTATCAAAAGCAAGATGGATTCAAAAATCATTTGCTTTCAGTCCCTTCTTCTGACCCCCTCCTACCAGCCTTCTAGACCCTTGCTTGCCCTCAAATTTGGCCTAACCACATTTTCCAGATTCCCACATTAATTTGAGACCATGTGTAATCATTAGTGCCACTGGCCAGAGCTGAAAATGGCTAGGAGGATTGGTATTTTCCTGTCCCTTCCTAGCACTTCTCAGGGAACAAACAGGCGAGCTTGGTATTGTGAGAGTTTTTGTTTTGTTTTAAAACCAACCAGCGCTCAGGCTCACATGGAACCCTCTGAATAAATTTCCCTTTATTAGACACAGAAACTCCCATTACAGTATCTTTCCTCTCATTATTCCTGCATAAGCTTCAGCATAATGGGCCTCAAGTTCCATTTCTGTATTCAGAATCCCAAGTCCCTTAAGGAGGCCAGTCATGTGCATCTGTGCAATTTATAGAAACTAGAAAAGAATAGAAAGTGAGTGTGGTCTCTCTCAGCCCCCAGCTTGGTGGCTGATTGTAAGCACATTGCTAACTCTGCTCTGCCATGCATTTGAACTGGTCACAAGACAGCCTCTGCAACTGGGAGCATTCCCATAGTAAGTCCAAACCCATTTGCTATCCACCTCCCCTTCCATCTTCAGCTTGCTGTGAAAAGAAGGAGGGAGTGAAAAAAACAGAAAGATAATACCTGTAAAATAAAACAGATGCTTTTCCTGCCCCATGGTGATATTTTTTTCTTTACCCCCAAGTCCCAATTATCAAATCTTCTGAGTATCTTATTTTCTCCAACAAGTCCAATAATCTTTGAGCTGAAAAGTAGCTGGGACATTGACTCCAACCATAACCCTTTTATAAGATAGCAAATAAAACCCTTCAGAGTTGCCTCTGTATGTCCAATTTGCATCCTTAACTTTGCAGTCATAAGGGTTAGAACCAGACACCATTCATAAATAATACTGAATTGCTGATATGACAAAGGATCTTGTATCCAATAGGGCAAAGAATGATTAGCCTGAAGTCAAAGAATCTAAGTTTGAATGCTAATTCAGCCATCTCCTACTTATATGATCTAAGCAAGTCTGTCCATTCTGAGCTATTTCCTCATCTATAAAATGAGAGCACTAGACCATTTAGCATCTAAGGTTTCTGGATTTACATGTAAACACCTAAGAAAAATTCCAAGGACTCAGGTTCCTGCTCTACTATCCCTTTTTAAAATGCAAATGATCCACACAACCAAAAATAAAAGCCAAAAAAAAAAAAAAAAATCCTATTACTCTCTGGCATCTTTGTGGTTAGAATACAAGTTCAAAAAATAGCATTCAGAAAACTTGCATTGGTTAGTTGAATGAAACTGAGACAAGGTCTGAGTTCTTTCTGGCATTCTTATTTGGTATGAACTCTCTCCCTTTCTGCCTTCTTATTTGGTGTGCACTCTCTCCCTTTCTGCATTCTTATTTGGTGTGCACTCTCTCCCTTCTTGGTATTTTTATTCAGTGTGCACTCTCTCCCTTTCTGGTATTTTTATTCGGTGTGCCCTCTCCCCCTTTCTGCATTCTTATTTGGTGTGCCCTCTCCCCCTTTCTGCATTCTTATTTGGTGTGCACTCTCTCCCTTTCTGCATTCTTATTCAGTGTGCACTCTCTCCTTTTCTGCATTCTTATTTGGTGTGCATTCTCTCCCTTTCTGGCATTTTTATTCGGTGTGCCCTCTCCCCCTTTCTGCATTCTTATTTGGTGTGCCCTCTCCCCCTTTCTGCATTCTTATTCGGTGTGCCCTCTCTCCCTTTCTGGTATTTTTATTTGGTGTCCCCTCTCTCCCTTTCTGCATTCTTATTTGGTGTGCACTCTCTCCCTTCTTGGTATTTTTATTCAGTGTGCACTCTCTCCCTTTCTGGTATTTTTATTTGGTGTGCCCTCTCCCCCTTTCTGCATTCTTATTTGGTGTGCCCTCTTTCCCTTTCTGCATTCTTATTTGGTGTGCACTCTCTCCCTTTCTGGTATTTTTATTTGGTGTGCCCTCTCTCCTTTTCTGCATTCTTATTTGGTGTGCACTCTCTCCCTTCTTGCTATTTTTATTCAGTGTGCATTCTCTCCCTTTCTGGCATTCTTATTTGGTGTGCCCTCTCCCCCTTTCTGCATTCTTATTCGGTGTGCCCTCTCTCCCTTTCTGGTATTTTTATTTGGTGTCCCCTCTCTCCCTTTCTGCATTCTTATTTGGTGTGCACTCTCTCCCTTCTTGGTATTTTTATTCAGTGTGCACTCTCTCCCTTTCTGGTATTTTTATTTGGTGTGCCCTCTCCCCCTTTCTGCATTCTTATTTGGTGTGCCCTCTTTCCCTTTCTGCATTCTTATTTGGTGTGCACTCTCTCCCTTTCTGGTATTTTTATTTGGTGTGCCCTCTCTCCTTTTCTGCATTCTTATTTGGTGTGCACTCTCTCCCTTCTTGCTATTTTTATTCAGTGTGCATTCTCTCCCTTTCTGGCATTTTTATTCGGTGTGCCCTCTCCCCCTTTCTGCATTCTTATTCGGTGTGCCCTCTCTCCCTTTCTGGTATTTTTATTTGGTGTCCCCTCTCTCCCTTTCTGCATTCTTATTTGGTGTGCACTCTCTCCCTTCTTGGTATTTTTATTCAGTGTGCACTCTCTCCCTTTCTGGTATTTTTATTCGGTGTGCCCTCTCCCCCTTTCTGCATTCTTATTTGGTGTGCCCTCTCTCCCTTTCTGCATTCTTATTTGGTGTGCACTCTCTCCCTTTCTGGTATTTTTATTTGGTGTGCCCTCTCTCCTTTTCTGCATTCTTATTTGTTGTGCCCTCTCTCCCTTTCTGCATTCTTATTCAGTGTGCCCTCTCCCCCTTTCTGCATTCTTATTTGGTATGCACTCTCTCTCTTTCTGGTATTTTTATTTGGTGTGCCCTCTCTCCCCTCTTCTGCATTCTTATTCAGTGTGTACTCTCCCCTCTTCTACATTCTTATTCGGTGTGCACTCTCTCCCTTTCTGGCATTTTTATTCGGTATGCACTCTCTCCCTTTCTGGCATTTTTATTCAGTGTGCCCTCTTCCCCTTTCTGCTTTCTTATTCGGTGTGCCCTCTCCCCCTTTCTGCATTCTTATTTGGGGTGCACTCTCTCCCTTTCTGGCATTTTTATTCGGTATGCACTCTCTCCCTTTCTGGAAGCCTTTTAGAAGGTCACTAGAAGAAGAGATCTTCCTGACAATGCTACTTCCCAAATACAGCATGAATGCCAACACAATTACCTCCTTTCAGTTTTCAGCAGGTAGCTGGATTTCCCTCTCTCTTCAGCACCCCAGGACCAGACTACAAATGACCTAGTACAGTGAAGAGAAAGAGCAATTATCTCCCAGACTTGGCCGAAGCCTTATGTTGGCTTTGTTAACCTTAATATACTTGAGGTATAAGTGGGGTTTGGCTTAGTCCAGTTATATTGGCTGAGTGCCTCCTTTCTCTCTCATTAACATAATATTACACATGTTGTCCTGTAGTCAATTGAAGAAAATAACTATTTCTATGTGATTCACTCTTTCCAATTACACCTTAAGTTTCCAGAAGTCAGGAACTATGTTTCACTTATGTATCAGCCATGGTACTAATGTGGTACTAATGTATGAGCATTTATACCTCAGAAATTGGTAAATACTAGAAGTTCAGGGTTGAATTATTGATTTGTAGATTGTCTAGACTTAAAAGAGTGATGAGGAAATGTTAATAATGCAGATTAACTTATTTTTCTAGTTTTTCAACATGACCAGTTCACCCCTAAAGCCAACCCAAAACCCCCATCTAGGCAAACCAATGTGAGGGGCTGTGGGAGCTGACTGTCACAGATACTATTAGGTTTATGTCAATAACTTTTGCTTGATTGTTTTTCTTTGAGTATCAAGGAGAGTTGTTTGTCAGAAAATGAGAAATTGGGAAAAGATTATAAAAACAAAAGGCACAAATGAAGATAAAATAAGTATGATATTCAAGAGATAGCATTGGTACAGTTGGAAAGCTGATTCACACAATGACATAGCCAGAGCCATTTCAGGAAGAAGCACTTAGACTATCAGCAAAGACAAAACTGTTCTGTAAATCCATAGCAATGTGTGTATTGGGTATGTCTTCTCTCTTTTTTTCTTCTGTTTACTGTCTTTACAACTGTGTGTTGCCTATTGTTCCAGGCCTATAGAACAGACTTCCTTTTCAGAGTTGAGACTAAAAGAAACAAGGGGAATCAATGTTTTCTTCCCACTTTTCCCCCAAGAAATGATCTGATCCCATCCTTATTGACGGCTTTGTTCTAAAACCTTCATGATGGAGAGCCAAAAGTGACAAAGAATCCTGGCATTTTACAGATTTCCCAGCTCAGAACCAATCAGAATTCTGCCCCCAAAGCTGCTAGATTTGTGATAGGAATGACTTCTGACAGTTGTCTGAGTTGACAGCCCCTGGCCTGGGGCCCCAAGAAGAAGAGAGTTAATCTAGAGTTTTTAAGAACTCCAGCCTATCTTTTTAGGGAAACTGAAGAATGGGTTTAAAAAAAAAGAGGACCCAGCTGCTCATTGTTTCACAAACCCACCCACTCCCACCCCCCAACTTCATCAAGATAAACCTTAGTGAGGCTACCCTCTGAATGCAGAAAGTTCAGCATCTCTGCTCTGGTAAGTTCTTAGGCTGCAAAGAATAGCAATGATTCCTCTGACTTCCCAGAAAAATCATGGGAGTTGCATCAAAGAGGCAAATTCCAAGATATTTTCTGACTCTCTGACTCTCTGACTCTCTCTCTATCTCTGTCCGTCTGTCTGTCTCTCTCCCCCCCCTTCTCTCTCTCTCTCCCTCCTTCCTTTCTCTCTCTCTCTCTCTCTCTCTCTCTCTCTCTCTCTCTCTCTCTCTCTTTCTTTCACTCTCTTTTTCTTTCTCTCTCGCTGTTTCACTCTCTGTCGTTCTGTTTCTGTATCTGTCTCTCTGTGTCTCTGTCTCTCTCAGTCTCTCTCTGTGTCTCTGTGTCTGTCTCTCTCTCTCTCTGTCTGTCTCTGTGTGTGTGTGTCTGTCTGTCTGTCTGTCTTTCTGTGTGTGCTTCTTTCCTCTCCCTCTATAGCCTTGATTTGGAATAAAATCTCCTAGACCTGGAAATAAAGCAAACAACCCCAGAGAATATGGAAAAGCTTGAAGTAATTGCAGCTAAGGCTATCTGTCAAAATTAGGTCCCTTTGGAAACCGTGTTGCTTTCTATACTGGGGTCCAATGTCCTCTCCCTGATATTCAGTGTCCTCTACAGACTGGCTCCACTTTACCTGCTTAGCACATCATCTCACAAATTACTTACACTACACTCCCCTCAAGTCAATATCCTCCATGTACTTTGTATACTTCTGTTCTATCCCAGCTCCATGCCTTTGTTTTTACCTATAATGCTCTCTCTTATAAAAATCCTGACTATCCTTCAGGGTGCTCCCAGCTCAGGCTCTCTCTTGATGACTATCTCTAGCCTCTTCCTTCTCATGATTATTACCAATAATCAATACCATAATTCCAAAATGAAATAATACAACAAATAGGTAATACCAATAATACTACCATACAGACTCATTCTCTAATTGTTCCATATGTAGTTTTATTTCTTCAAGTGGGCTGTAAGCTCCTTGAAGGTAGATACTGAAGTTTATCCAATCAACTAATAAGCATATGTTAAGCACTATGTGCCAGACACTTTGTTAGGCACTAAAAATACAAATACAAATGTAAAACAGTCCCTGTTTTTTTTATTTTTCTTACTTTAGATTGTCCTTCACTTCTGTGTATTTGCATTCCTTTTCAGTTATTCTCTTCTAGTGAAATTTTTCACTGTGGATTCAAGTTTTTTTCTATTCTGCCAATTATTCCTTCTGTGCAAAATGTAAATTGCGCTTCCACAATTCTTATTTCTCTTTTAAGCCTTTCATGAGCATTCTTATATGGTTCTTAGGAATCTACAAAATCCTCTGCCTCAACATGTTGATCAATTTTTCTTTGGCTTAAAATGTATATTCATCTATTTCTGGACTCTTTTATCTGATCTGAAGGCCATATTTCCTTCTGTTGTGAATATCTTCCTTGTTGGTTGATCTATTTATTCTCAAGGACTCTAATTGAATTGTGTTCCTCCTAACATCTGATATTTTCAGTCCCTTTTCATCTGATTTTCCCCTATTGTTCAATTTCTGGTTCCCATCTTTAACTGGGAATTGGATCTTATAACCATCTCAGCCTCTTTCCAAGCTGGGCAAATTAAAGTTCATCAACCTCAGTCTCTTCCACAAGTGATCTCTGAAGGGACAGAACTGGACCCAAATTGGATAATGGAGTTTTTTCCTCAGGCTTATTGGAATGCTTCACACATATGTCCTACCCTAGCTCCCTTTATTCCTCGTTTCTTAGCTTGAGTTCCATTGAGACACAGAGTGCCATGAGTTACTGCTATAGATAAAGCAAACCTCCTCTGGGAAACAGAAGATGTAGAATTGAGTTCTATTGAAAAGTCTCTGAGAGGTTCTGCTTATATAGACTGGATGCCAAATCATGATGAGTGGTGAGGGGAAAAGTGTTGAATGAATATGGTAGGAATTGAGGATTATTAGCCTTCTCTGTTGTTAGTTCAGTGGGGTTATATTTCATTTGAGTTTTTGATGTCCCACATCATGGAGACAGCTGAAATTATTTTCTCTCTTGTTCTATTCTGGAGAGATCTGAAAAGTCATGAAGATCAGAGGATCAGAGAAAACATCCAGTTTTCTGTATTGTTGGTCATGTGACCACTTGGGGAAATTCTTGGGTCATCATTTATCACCTCACATCTTGACTATTGCAAAAGCCTCCTAGGGGACCAGTATACTCCAGTTCTGTCCCTGCTCCAATCCATTCTCCATTAAGTACTAAAGTCATTTTCCTAAACTGCAAGTTCAATCATTTTCATACACACCCAAATTCAACAAACTCCACTGATTCTCTTTTGTCTCTAGGATCAAATCCAAAATACTTCTTCACATTCAGGGCCCTTTTTTCCTTGGTCCCCCTTCTACCTTTCCATTCTTCCCATTTTAACTTTTTGAAATGTACTCTTCAATCCAGGGAGAGTGACCTCTTGGCTATTCCAGAAACAAGACACTCCATCTGTCAGCTCCAGGGAATTTTGTTTTGGATTGTCCTCTATGCCAAAAAAGCTCTCTCTTCTCTGTTGCAACTATTGACTTTCCTGGATTACTTTAAAACTCAACTAAAATCCCACTTTCCACAAAAAGCCTTTTCTAAACTCTCTTAATTCCAACCTGTTCCCTCTTTTAATTATTTTCTATTTATCTTATGGGTAGCTTTTGTTTTGTATATATTGTTTGTATATATACTATGTTCCCCATTAAATTGTAATATCCTTGAGGGTAGGGACTGTCTTTTGCCTCTTTTTATATCCCCAGTGCTTAGCAGAGTAGTATATGGCACAAAATAGTAAATCAAATGTTTAGTCATTGATTGGTTGATTGATCTGGAACTTTGCATCAACAAGAAATGTTCCATCTCTGAAGGCTACATTCCTGTCTCTTCTAATTTCCCCATTTGATCCTATTCCAGAGTAGCAACACAAATTTAAATCTCTTCTCTTTCCTTATCCTTCTAGCCCTAGAATTCTCCTGAGACACACACCCCCTTGTTCGCCTCATGAGCCAATTCTGCTCATTTATGCTCATTCATTGCTTCTTGTGTTGTGGTTTGAGATGAGATAAATCAGAAGACTTAAATTCTTCTCCCGATGTTGCTAACTTTGATCAGCTCACTTTTCTAGTCCTTAGTTTCCTCATCTCTAAAATGAGTAAGTTAGCCCAGAAAGTCTAAGGTCCCTTTCTAACTGGCATTCTATAACTACTTGTGACAGTGTCCACAACAGGCTTTCAGGACAGTGCCAGTATTTGTATGTTAAGGGAAAACAGTAGATTTTCTACCCTCAAAATAGTTTTCCTCTTGGAAGCACTGTGTCATTTAAGTGGATAGCCTGCCTTTTCTTTCTCTTTGTGAGAATTCTTAGCAGTCAATCAACCAATCAAGCAAGGATCATGGGATTAAAGATTTCAGAGCTGTAAGATTATTCAGTGCTTGCTGTGTGCCTATTCCTGTGCTAAGATTTATAAAATGGAAAAAAATTGCTCTTCTCTCTTACTATCCCTCTTTCTTTGGGATAGCACTCCCATGACTGTAGTTGTTACTCCCATATAAATTACTTCCAAACCTATCTTAGCTTTGCTGTTTACCACTTTGTGATCTTGGCCAAATAACTTAACCTTTCCTGAGCCTCAGTTTCCTTTTCTGTAAAATTATACTATTGTATTAAATGTTTTATAAATGACTTAAGATCATATCTATGAATCTATGCTCCTATATCTACTTCTTTACTTTTCCCCCTTCTCCCCTCTCCATTTTCTCTTTTCCCTTCTGATGGGCTCCAGCTCTAGTCTTCACCTACACATCTTGGGAACATCTTTCAAGGTTCAGCTTAAGCAACACCTTGTTCAAAAAGACTTTTCTGATTTCTTCAGTTATTACCCAGTTCATATTTACTTTGCTATGAGAAATAATAGGGTACAATGGAGAGAAGTGATATCAGATGGTCTGAGTTCAAATTCCAGCTCTGAAACTTACTTGCTTTGTGATCCTGAGAAAGTCATTTAAGGACAGATTAGCACAGTACCTGCCACTTAATAAGAAATCACTTAATAAATGTTTATTGATTGACTGACTGATTTAATCTCTCTGGTTCTCAGTTTCCTCATAAGGAAAATTAGGTGGTTGGGTTAGGATGAACCAACCATTACGTCCTTTGTATTTTAATCAGGACAAAATACAAAGGGAGCCTAGATGTCTATCACTTCCTGGAATCTAGAATTATGTCCATTTGAAGGCAATGACAACTGTGTTGTTGCGTTCATTCATCTCTCTTCCTAAACAAGAAGTTTACTGAAGCTAGGGACTCTGTCAAAAGCTTTATATTGTCCCTAGTGCTTAGGGACAGTACAATTTATTGTTCAATTGCTTATTATTGTGCAATGCTTGCTTATTCATTTATAGATGTAAGGCAAGCACGTTGTAATTCTTTTGTAGGAGGGAAGTCCTTTGCAGGAAGAGTCAGGTTATGAAATGCCTTTAAAGCAAACCAGATTTTTATATTTGATCCTGGAAGTATTTGGGAAATACAGGAACTTATTGAGCAAGGAAATAATGTGGTCAGAATTGTGCTTTAAGAAGATAATTTGGCGTGCACAGTAACAAGAAGATTATACAATGATCAATTCTGATGGACATGGCTCTTCTCAACCTTGAGATGATTCAGACCAGTTCCAATAGTTTTGTGATGAAAAGAGCCATTTACATTCAGAGTGGGAACTGAGTGTGAATCACAATATAGCATTTTCACTCTTTTTGTTGTTGTTTGCTTACAGTTTATTTTCTTTCTTTTTTTCCTGTTTGATTTGATTTTTCTTGTGCAGCAAGATAATTATATAAATATGTGTGCATATATTAGATTTCTACCATGTTTAACATATATTGGATTACTTGCCATGTTGGGAAGGTGTTAGGGAAAGGGGGGAGGGATGGATAACAAGGTTTTGCAAGAGTTAATGTTGAAAAATTATCCATGTATATGTTTTAATTTTTTTTAAAAAAAGAAGATAATTTGGGTATCTAAGAAGGAGCTAGAGTGAAATGGTAAGAGACTTGATCCAGAAGGTATAATTAGAAATCAACTGCAATAGTTTAGGCATGAAGTGATGGGGCATTTGTACCACAGGACACAAGGGAACATCTACAGGAGACTTTATAAAGGTAGAAGTGATAAGACATGTCAATAGATTGGACATGTAGGGTGAGTGAGAGTAAAGTGTCAAGTGTAACCCTAGGCTGTGAATCTGGGTGACTGTGAAGATGTCACTGCCCTCAATGGTTATAGGAATAGTTTTGAATATGTTGAGTTGCAGACAGTTTGAGATATTCAATAGGGAACTTGGAGATACAAACTAGAGGTCAGGAGAGAAGTTTGTTATTGTTATTATCACTTGTATCCGATTCTCCATGACCCTGTTTGGGGTTTTCTTAGCAGAGATACCAGAGTGATTTGCCATTGTCTTCTCCAGCTCATTTTAGAGATGAGGAAACCGAGGAAAACAAAGTTAGGTGATTCACCCAGAATCATACAGCTAGTAAGCGTCTGAGGCAAGATTTGAATTCAGGAAAATGAATCTCCTTGATTTCAAGTCTGGCATTCTAACCACTGCATATGGGTATATGTGCATATATATTATATATATATATATATATATATATATATATATATATATATATATATATATATATATAATCTGTGTATGTGCTTGTATATATGTATGTGTGTATATATTATATGTATATATTATGCATGTATGTATATATTGTGTGTATTATATATGTATTGTACATGTGTATATGTGTATATGTACACATATGAATTCAGCTATACTCATGTAGATGGAAAAGCCAAAAATCTTCAGTCAGAAGTGCAGCAAACAGAGAAGATTCTGATTGGAAGATGGAAAAAAAGAAACCCCAGCATAAAGATGCCAGTGCCTTTTGGCAGGGAAGAGAGAAGGCGTGAATAAAAGGAAAGGTCACTGCAAAGAAAGAGGAGACAGATTTCTCTGACTTTGCCCTGATCATTTGCCAACTGCCTCCTGACAGACCAGACAGGCTCTGACGTTGCCCCTTTGTGTCATATGTCACCACCATGCTGCAGAGGGGGGTCTTCAGGCTCACTGACATCTGAAGCTATTGGTGAACTGCCGCCAATGAGAAGACTTTGTCTTGTTTGACCTTTTAAAATCATCTTTAATAAAGAAGGCAGAGACACAAACACGTACATCAAAGGGCCTTTTCATTACCCCTAGAATAAGGAGAGACAAAGAGAAAAAAAATCCCTGTTTCTCCACCAGACAAATGAATCTCAAACCAATAGTAATGAACCTTCATCCTCAAGGCCAAATGAGACTAATAGGATGATGGGGGCTGGGACAGAAAGGAAAAGGGGACTGGAGATATTGGAGTGGGTATAAAATAATTAAGTGAAGAATCTAAGCCCATTCCTGCTCCACTAAGCAGAGATAGCACTGGGTCTGGTAGGAGAATTTGTCTGATTAGCAGATTTTCCTGGACTCTCAGTAAAAGGGAATTTTACAGACCAGAAAGCTAATGGATTGGGAGAAGAGAAACTTTGAATTCTTCCTGAGAGAAACAAATCTACTGTGATCCAGTTCACGCAAGAAGCTCAGAGCTAGGGTCTGACTGGAGAGATACTGCTTTTTCTGGATTTATATTGACCCTTTAAGTCATGACTTCAATGAATGATCTGGGTCTAAACTACCTGACAGTTCAACCTAGAGGTGAAGAAGGAGCCGGCAGACCCTCCCTACCCTGATCTATAAGGTATCAGAAAAGGTACAAAAATATATGAGTATGAAGACAAACATCCAAGTTTTAAAAAATTCATTGTTTATCAACATGAAGCAAATCTCTCAATATCAAGTAATAAGAAAGATATCAAGTAATAAGAAAGTATTTAATAATACTTGAGCTTAATAGCTCAAGAGCCAGAAAATCTGCATGGAAACCCTGCTTTATCAGCTACAGACCTCGGTGAGCTCTCTGGCTCACACTTTCAGTCAGTCAACAAGCATTTATTAGTTATTAGGTGCTTATTATATGTTAGGTACTGTTCTAAAGATGTAAATAGAAAGTAAGGTAAAACCACTTATGCTCTCAAGGAACTTACAGCCTAATGGAGAATACAACTTGTAAATAACTAGGAAATCAGACAATATATACAGTGTAGGTGAAAGGCACTAGGAACTGGGGGAATAGAAAAAGTTTCCTGCAGAAGATAGGATTAGAAATCTGTCTTGAATGAAAGAAAGAAAGCTAAACAATGGAGGTGAGGAGGGATAGCATTTTAGACATGTGGCAGAGCCAGTACAAAAGCACAAAGACAAAAAATGGAATGTCATGTGGAAGAAAATAGTTAATTGGGTCAGCTGAACTATATCATAGAGTATGGGGAGGAGAGAAAATAGTAAGAAGACTGGAAAAGTAGGGAGGAGCCAGGCAATAAAGATTTTCAAATGCTAACAAAAGATTATCCTGGAGTTTATTGATTAGAGGAGTGATGTAGTCAGATATGTACTTTAGAAAAAATACTTTGGCTACTGAATGAAGACTGGATTGCAGTGGAGAGAGACTTGAGACTGAGAGAACAATTGGAAGACTATTAATAAGAGCCTGAATGAAGTGATGGCTATGGGAATGGAGAGAAGGGATTCTATAGCACTAAGGGGTCCGACTTGATCATTTTTAACATTTCTTCCTGTTCTGATTTTCCATGTTCTAAACTTCCTTCTTGGGCCAACTTTCTGAGTTTTAACATTCTATAGTCTAAGATTCCCTCTCATTCCTGATAGTCTGTGTTCTCACATTCTATGTTCTAAGGTCCCCCCTGTTTTGACATTCAATAATTTGGTGAATATATAATCTATTCCCACGCCATATGTTAAAAACAAAGAAATTGTGGTCCAGAGAAGTGAACTAGCATGTCCAAGATTAGAGAGTCCTTTTATGCTTTATTTGCATCCAAGTACTCTGCAAACCTGTGGCACAGACCTTCTTGTTATTCCATTCCCTAATTGGGCATTTTCAAGGGTGGTCTCCCCTACCTGGCACTCTCTTCCTCATCATTTCTGCCTCTAATCATCACTGGCTTCCTTCAAGCCTCAGCTAAAGTCTAACCTTCTGCAAAAAGAATTTCTCAGTATTCTCTCTCTCTGAGAAGACTCTCAATTTATCCATATCTATTGTATTTATATGTAATTGTTCATGCATGATCTCTTCAATTAGACTGTGAGTGCCTTGGGGCCAGAGAGCCTATATTTGCCTTTTTTTAATCCCTAGCATTTTTTTTCCTCCTTAAATAAATTTATTTTATTTTATTATTTTCTTTCTTTTATTAAAGTTTTTTATTTTTCAAAACAGATGCATAAATATTTCTTCAACATTAGCCCTTGCAAAACCTGTATTCCAATTCCCCCCTTTCCTCATGCCCTCCCCTAGATGGCAAGTAGTCCAATATATGTTAAAAATGGTAGAAATGTATCTTAAATCCAATATATGTATACATATTTATATAATTATCATGCTGCACAAGAAAAAAAAAGAGAAGCAAAATAAAATGCAAGCAAACAACAACAAAAAAAGCAAAAATGCAATGTTTTGAACCACATTCAGTTCCCACACTCTCTCTGGATGTAGATTAATTTCTTCATCATTGAACAATTGGAACTGGTTTGAATCACCTCATTGTTGAAGAGAGCCCCGTCCATCAGAATTGATCATCATATAATCTTGTTGTTGTTGTGTATTACTGATCTCCTGGTTCTACCCACTTCACTTAACATCAGTTCATTTAGTCTCTCCAAGCCTCTCTGAAATCATTCTGTTGGTCGTTCCTTACAGAACAATAATATTCCATAACATCCATATACCATAACTTATTCAGCCATTCTCCAATTGATGGGCATCCATTCATTTTCCAGTTTCTAGCCACTACAAACAGGGCTGCCACAAACATCCTTGCACATACAAGTCCCTTTCCCTTCTTTCAAATCTCTTTGGGGTATAAGCCCTGTAGAAACACTGCTGGGTCAAAGGTATACACAGTTTATCCCCAGCATTTAGCACAGTGTCTGGCACATAGTGGGCATTTAATGAATGCTGGTTGATTGACTAGTTGATTGGCTGACTAACACTAAGTTAGAGACAGACCTAGGAAATAGAATCCAAGTATCCCATTTCCCATTCTGGTGCTTTTCTCAATAAATCAGTTCATCTGGTAACCTTCTCCAGAGATCATTGTGTTTTCTGCTTAGTTTCAACATTCCACCTGCAAGAATCCCACAGTTTTGTACCTAAACATTAACTGGAATTTTTAGTGGGGACAGATACCAGGAGACAGAAAGAATCTTATGCCTTTGTTTCAGTAGCAATAGTCCTCATAAATCACTTCCTTTCTAATCCCAAGGTATGTGTCCCCATTCCTAATTTCTTTGTATCATGGAGACCTTTGTTCTCTTGGTGAAGTAAGTTTAGCTGTGAAATGCTGGTTTAGAGGACATTTGATATGTTCATGAAAAACCATCACAACAAATAGTTTATTGACAGTAATAAGAAGAAGGATAAGAAATTAGAAAATGTGTAAAGGAAATTATCTAAAGCCATCACTTCAAAGGCCATTCAAAAACATCCTTGTTCTCCTTGCTTTTTGCTTTGGTATCATTAACAGACAAACCTCAAAGATTGCCCTTTTTATTACATGATCATAGGGAAAGAGGATCTAGAGAAAAGAAACTGGGAGTCTGCAAGAACTGGATATGAACCTGAGATAGGGAGGAGGCAGGGGAGGCAGAAGATAATAAGCTTTTATTAAGCACCTACTGTGCTCCTGGCACCATGCTAAGTACTTTTCACATACTGTATCATTTGATCTAGCCTGACCTACTACAGACATTATACCTTAGACAAAATCAGTTAATTTCTTATAATATCCATTTTGTCATCTGTTAAAGTAGTATATTAAAACCTGCACCACATATATCATAGAACTGTTGTGAGATACAAGCATAATAGTAACAGTAATTCACATTTATATATAGCACTTTAAGGATGACAAAGCACTTATCCTCATAATGTGGGCTTAATTCCCCCCATTTTACAAATGAGGAAACAGAGATTCAGAAAAATCAAACATAGCTACTATGTTTTAAAACCATGAAATATGTGTGTGTGTGTGTGTGTGTGTGTGTGTGTGTGTGTGAGAGAGAGAGAGAGACAGAGAGACAGAGAGAGACAGAGAGAGACAGAGAGACAGAGAGAGACAAAGAGAGACAGAGAGACAGAGAGAGACAGAGACAGAGAGAGACAGAGACACAGAAAGAGAGACAGAGAGACAAAGAGAGATAGAGAGACAGAGAGAGACACAGAGAGAGAGACAGAGAGAGAGAGAGACAGAGAGAGAGAGACAGAGAGACAAAGAGAGACAGAGACACAGAAAGAGAGACAGAAAGACAAAGAGAGACAGAGAGACAGAGAAAGACAGAGAGAGAAAGAGGGAGCGAGACAGAGAGAGGGGAGGGAGGAAGAGAGAGAGAGAGAGAGAGAGAGAGAGAGAGAGAGAGAGAGAGAGAGAGTTTGTGAGAGAAAGAGAGAGAGAGAGAGAGAGAAAGAGAGAAAGAGAGAGAGAGAGAGAGAGAGAGAGAAAGAGAGAGAGAGAGAGAGAGAGAGAGAGAGAGAGAGAGAGAGAGAGAGAGAGAGAGAGAGAGAGAGAGAGAGTCAGGAAAGACATTCAACAGAGGATGGCAGGTATGAATGTCGATCCAAATTGGTTTGTAGAATTTGAGTAAATCTCATATTCTTCTCCTGGAAATTACTGTCTGCAATAGCAGATTGGACCAAGCTGGGTACTTTCAGGAGTCATGGAGGGCAGACAATAATTTGGGGGCTCAGGAAAGAGGCTTTGAAGGGATGATCTAATTGCTTCTTGCTTTTTCCTAAGCAAATAACCTGTCACTCAGTGCAGAAAGCATGGTTCTCGGCTTTGCTCTTTCACCCAGGATCAGTGAACACACACTGTAATTTTCAAATGCCTAGGCTGCCTCTGTGTTTGCTTCTCCTGTTGCTCCAAGATGAACAGCCCATGAATTTTATATAACTTCTTGCATTTGCTGCGAAGCTGTGCTGGTTTTAAATTTGCTGCTGAACTGCTGAATCGTTGGTGTAATTACACTGTGTGTGCATGTGTGAGCAGGTGTGGGAGAGAAAATAAAACCGTCAAAATGAAATTAAAATGAGGATGGGGATGTGCAGGGTTGGATGCACACACCTCCAAACAGCGCTAGAGAAGGAAGGGTAATTTGGCCCAAGTCGTACAGCTCACCAAAGGACACCTGTGGGAGAGAGCTTGTGCTATCTCCAGAGGACACCCTGGTTCAGATAAACACCCCCCACCCCTTTCCGTTGAAATCCTGCCCAAATGAAAGCTAATTGCTAACTATTTTGCATCAATAAGGCCTTCATTCCAACATCCACTTATTTGATCAAAATATTTAGAGTTTAAGCTCTTCTATTAATCTATAAGCTCTTTCAGGTATAGGATCATGTCTCATTTTTTAATCTCGTTTAATGTCTAGCACAGGACCCTGACCACAATAGGAGCTTTATGAATGTTTTACCAAATGAATGAATATGACAAACAACTATCAAGTAATGACTAGGCAAAACTCTATAGTTGGCACTGGGGTGATACAAGGCTCAAATAGAATTCCTCCCCTCAAGAAAATTACAACTTGGCAGAATAAATGAATAGATGGATGGATAAATGGACAGATGGATGGATGGTTGAATAGATGGATAGAAGGATGGATGGTTAAATGAATGAATGCATGAAATGAATAAATGTCAACTTTCTGAAGACTATATCATTGTTATAGGCATATCTGCAGGACACAAAAGCTGAAAGTATTCTGAAATACTCTCTCACATCACAGAATTCCCACTGCAGTTTGACCTAGTCAGACAACATGTGGAAGATATTGATGAGTTCTAGATGCTATGCTTTAGGAAAAATAGTAATAATAATTATAATAGCATTTACATAATACTTTAAGGTTTGCAATGTGCTTTACAAATAGCATCTCAATGATCTTCACAATAACTTGAGTGGTAGATTCTTTCATTATTCCCATTTTGCCAAGGAGGAAACTGAGGCAGAAAAGTTAAATAACTTGCCTAAGCTCATGCATTTACTACGTTTCTGAGGCATGATTTTCTGAGTCAGATCTTTCTGACTCCAGGTCTAGGATTCTTTCCACTGAAAGTGACTACAAAGGATCTGAGAGGTCATTTAGTTGAAGGATCTGGGGTTCAAGGAGAGTATATGATTTGCCCAAGACCATATAGCTAGTAATTGTCAAAGATAGGATTTGAACCCATGATGTAAGGGCAGATGGGGTAGTAAGGCCCTTAAATCTATGCTATTTAAGTATCAGATAGAGGTAGTGGGAACATTAAACTTGGAGAAGAAAAAACTTGTGGTGAGAGGAATGATGGCTATTTTCAAGTATTTGAGAGGATGTCAGATGATAAAGTGATTGGACTTGTGCTACCTTGTCCCAGATATTGCTCCCTGGCAACTAGAGCCAGGAGCAATAAGTGAAGTTAGGGAGATGAACCTTTAAGTTCCAAGTAAGGAAAAAATTCTGAACTATTCAAAATTAAAGCTATTCCAAAGTGTAATGAGCTGCCTTGGAAAGAGTAGTCACTGAAGGTGTTAAAGCCCAGGCTGAAGAGTGACATAGGATGGGCTAAAGGGAGCTCTTTAAAGGGACAGGTTGGATATGGGGCAGAGATGGTCTCTGAGATCTCTCACAGCATCTCTCCCATTCTAAGATGCTTTGATTCTGAGACAATCCTCAGACATTTTGATCACTGATTATACAATCAGAGTTGGAAATTTCCTTTGGAAAATTCAAGTAGAAGTATCAGTAGGAGGTCATAGAATTAACTGCTGGAAGAAACTGTAAAGAAATCATTTAACACAATCCTTTTATTTTACAGACAAAGAACTATTCAATGACTTTCCCAGGTCACAAAGGGAGTAAAAAACACTCCAGAATCCAAACTTTGGTCTTTTGACTCAAAATTCAGTGTTTAACTAAGCTATGAGTCCCTTTCTTCAAATCTCTGCTACCTATCCTATATAATTATGATATTCAAATTTATATTATTCATAACCATTTGTAAAGATTCATTTGTCTAGTGATTAAACAAAAATTTCTCTATTTTTTTTCTTTCCTCCTTCCAACAGCAGAAAAAAGCCTTCTGATATCCAAATTTGAGCCTCTGGCTTGGTAATTAAAGAGGATTTTAAAAAGTCACATAAGGCAATGGTTTGCTACCTTCTTCACATGTTCAGTTATGTTTTGTAGAATTCTTGTTGTTGTTCAGTCATTTCAATCATATTCAATGCTTTGTGATCATATGTGGGGTTTTTCTTGGCAAAGACACTGAAATGATTTGCCATTTCCTTCTCCAGTTCATTTTACAGATAGGGAAACTGTGGCAAACATGGATAAGTGACTTAACCCAGGCTCACACCACTAGGAAGTATCTGAGGCTAGATTTGAACTCAGGTCTTTGAGACTCCAGCCCCAGTGCTTTATCCCCTGAGCTATCTAGTTGCCTCTTCTTTAGATGGTGATGAATCCCAAAGTCCCCTCTTCTGCCATTCTGTGATTTCTGATGCAAAGGATAAAATTTTACTGCCTGCCTACTCATGGGCTCCTAGATTGAGATCTGGAAGAGACTTTGATAGCCGTCTAAGTCCTTCCCTTTCCTTTTTCAAATGAGGAAATTGAGGTCCAAGGAAGTCAGATCACTTGTGTAAAATTGCACAAGTAGTAAGTGGCAGGGCCTGGGTCTGAATCCATGTCATCTGACTCCAAAGCTGACTCTTTCCACTGCATTGCACTGTTTCCTGGTCAGCCACAAGTTAATTATCAGATTATCCAGGCCAAGTTAGAAGTCATCCTTCCTTTTCAATGACCAGTTGACTCAAACCATAAGATTGTATGCATGTGACATTCTCCCCTATAAGATCCTTAAAGAACAAGAATTGTGCATTTTGGTTCATATTTATATTCCCAATACCTAGCCCAATGGTCTATATATAGTAGGCATTAATTCTGTGGTTTAGTCAATGGGAAGGGAAACTCCCTCTGTCCATGCAAGTCAGCATTAGTTCTTCAGCTTATGCTCATGGAGAGTTATCCTGAGTGGGGCATCAAGATGCCTCATTAAGAGTTTAAGTAACTTACAAAAAAGCCAATAATATGGGGTATCAGTATTCCAAACAGAGCTTTCTAACTCTAAAACCAACTCTCCATCCACCATTCCAGGTGGCTCAATTGTTTCTTATTGAATTGTAAAAGACTAAAAGAGAGACTTTTTGATCAAATCCAAAAAGTAAAACAGGTGGTTCTAGTTCAATCTATATGTGACACTCTGGTTTGGAGATGGGTACCTCCTTTTGTTAGCTGAGCTGTCCACTGTTGAATGGGATCTTCCTTCTGTTTATGCTTGAACAGCCCTAGCCCTCACAAGCAATATGTACCAAACACCTGGTTAATTATCTTGATATATAGAGAGCTCAGGGAAATTTGCAACAAAACATATGACCTATCCAGCATATGATAGACTGGTCCAATAATTCAAGAACTATTCACAAATGGTAGGTGTTTGTGAAATGTTTAAATCCTTTCATGAAACTTGTGAAAGATCAGGGACTCCTCATTTACTTCCTATAATTTAGTTTTTCCATCCAAGCAATGGGAATGTAATTTTGGGAACTTTTAAAAAATATTTTAACCAAAGGCCACTTACTCTAAGTCCTAAGCCCTGGATCATAGTTTTGCTGGGAGATTCTACAGTCCTGTACTTTCCTTTTCAGAGGATAAGGGAAATAGTAGTAGATCTAGCAAAATGAGCCATTTGAAAAATAAATGGGAAAATAAAGTTTGTTGACAGGCCCTTCTTTTTAGGAGCTTCATTCTGTTCACTATATCTCCAAGGACCTAATTCTAAAGTGTCCCAATTGTGCCTGTCCTGCCAGAGGCTTCTCCATTATCCACTCTTCCACCTTTTCCAAAAGCTCTGCCCCATTCTCTGTCCCACTACTTTCAGTGTCTTTTTCTTTATTATAGCTAATCATCACATATGAAACTAGGTGTATTTTAGGATAAAGTAGAGTGAAATTCAGAGTCTGAGACCTGTGACTGAGTTTGGGCCCCACTACTTAACTCACTTCTCTAAATCTCAATTTCTTTATCTATAAAATGGGAATACTTGTTGCACCCGCCTCATATGGTTGTTTTAAAGATCAAAGAAAGAACTGCAGGTGAAACCATTGGATAATCCCAAAGTCCGATGTAATATAAATGAATATGAGTTAGGCTCTCTGAGAGGTTACCTAACACCAAATCCCTCTGGGTTCTCTGCCAGAAGTTTCACTGGCTTTGAGATCCAAAAAACAACACAAAGTTTTTCCCCACACACATGTTTGGGGGTGGGAGTGATCTCACATTTCACAATATGTGACTAACAAATACCCAGAGGAACACAGTGTTTTATTTTGGGGGTATGCTATAATCTTTCTGTGATCTGAAAAGTTTCTATAATTTTACAGCTATACCACACCCTTTCTCTTGGGTCTCTAAACTGGTAGCAAAAAAAAAAATTCATTTTGCTTTAGAAAGATTTCATAAGATGCTAGACAATAAATTCAATCTTTAAAGAAAAAAAGTTTCTAATTTGAATCTTGTGGTGTTCTGTTACCTCCAGTTCTGGTCACGAATATTGTAGCCCCAAGCCAACAATTATAATGAAGTTTTTCCACATAGCAGTAAGTGATGAATGCATTACTTGGAGCTCTGAGTAATTTCTGGCACCTTAAGACCCCAGTGGGGGGCTTCTGATTCATGTGGCCTTAGGCCAGAAGATAGGAAGAAAGACTTGTTCTCTCACTACTACTACAAGGTTGATAATGACCTTCTCCCTCAGGTCTTACAAAACATTTTGCTTTGCAGTTCTCTTATGTGCCTATCATACAATTGTTTGTATTGTATTTATCTGTATTTGAGTAGTCTCTAGACTGTAAGCTCAAAGACTGTGTTATTTGGATTTTCTTTCTCAGCTAGTACTGGTTGCTGTACTCAGCAGGCTTTTAATAATTGTTTCCCCATTTCTCATGTCCCTGATTTTGCTCTAGCTGGTCCCAGTCTTAATGGAATACACTTCCTCCTTACTTTCCCCTGACAGACTCTCTAATTACCTTCAAGACATAGCTCATCTACTTTTACATAAATCCCCTCCTAACTCCCACCCACCCACAAATTGTTCCCTAACAGCTTTGTATTAATTTGAATTATTCTTTTTTATTCTACATGCCTTTTATAGGTTTATTCTATACGTATTATGTAGTTTATTCATGTAGTCAACATATGTAATATTGCTTCCTCAGTTGGAATGTAAGATTCCTGAGAATAGGAATTGTTTTATTCTTTGTATACAGCCAGAAGTTAGTGGTAATGGGCCTGGAGCCAAGAAGCCCTGAATTCAAATACAGTCTCAGACACTAAGCATGTCATTTAAACTGTTTGCCTTAATTTCCTCATCTGTAAAGTGGAGATGATAATAGCACCTACCTCCCCAAGTTGTTGTCAGAATAAAATGAGAGATCTGTGAAGCATTTAGGGTCCCTGGTGCATCATAACTTCTAATATATAAATTTTAGCTAATAGTTATATCTTCAATACTTAGCACGTAGTAGGTGCTTAATAAAGGTTTGTTGATTATGAGAGTTAAGCATGTTATTTATCATTATTTTAGCTGCCAAAAAAAAAAATCTTCTGTTTTGTGGTTTTTGCCTGTGTTTCAGATCATTGATAAATGACTCTAATAAGTGAAATGTTTGACAATTCAGTTCTTAGTCTCATAACAGAAACACACCACCATACATTATTTCTAGTTACTAAACTTTTTATTCATTAACAATATGCTATTCCAACAAGGTACCAAAAACTACACCTGGAGCTGGAGAGACGCCAATCTCAGGCAAAAACCTAATACTCCCCCAATTTCAGGTAATGTCAAAATGTCCAAAAGAGTAGCTCCTTGGATACCAGATCTGAAAGAGAACCTAATGCCTGTTCCATATGTGGGCTATCTTCTAGATGTACCTTAAACTCTGCCATCTTGGAAAGATAGCTAATATGCTTGTTATAGGAGAGTTGAATTCAGTTTATAGGTACTCAGACTCTCAGTCCAGATAAACTTTCCCTCACCACTAACAGATTCTTGTAGTTTAGAAACAAAGCAACAATGATATCCTCCATTAGCACAGATCCTAGAAAATAAAGTCCTATGACCAAATGGCAACTATAACTAGCAAAGGTATATTACTTGCTTCCCTAAATATAGTCACCAAATTCAGTCACCATCTTTTCCATACTCTCATACTATTCTAACTCAATCCTACCAACTCCCTGTCCATTTTTCTCTTCTCTCCTCTGTTATAACTTTCAGAACTTTGGCTATATCATGAATAAATCTGTTTCCATCCTAGACCTCTTCTTATACTATTTCCTTCTAACTGTGCTCCTAGAAACCTGCCTGTTTCCTGAAGCTTCTGCATAGATGTCCAACCTCTTTATTGCTACTTGGTCAAGAGCCCTTATACACTGGTCATGAGGAAGAGATGACAAACTTCTTATTCTCCATAACTTCCAGACTTTTCTTCTGTATTACTCTGCAACCTCTCATCCTTAAAGAGTCATTCCATCCATGTACCAACTGGTCCAGAGCCCTGTTTCTATGTTCCCAACTCATTCTATCTCCTTTTTTTTCAAGAGTTTAGTAACTGTGAATTGGGTACTGGTCTCAAATATCCTGACCTTCCAAATAATCAGCATCTTCCAACAGGAGTCTCACTTTACCTCAACTCCCCACAGGGAAATCGCACCATTGTTCATAACTGCTTCTGCTTGTATTTTTTTTAAATTAAAAAAAAAACTTTGAAAAATCCTTTTCATACTCTCATGTTCTTCCATCTCCCCCTTTGCTTCATTTCTCCTAAATCTATTCTTCATCTCCATGGCAACTTCTAGTTCCTCTCTTTTCTCCCAGACCATCATCACTATTGCTCTGACCTCACTTTTCTCTCTTCACAGTATTTACCCTATAATTGACCCCAATTCATCTCTACATTGAACTCCAAACCTGATTTCTTTGCCCCCTTGAAATTTTAATATTCACACCCTGCTGGTCTTTCACCCTAGATCATCTCCCACTGTCAGTCTTCTCTGTTCATACTTCTAAGCTTTTGGGTGCTTGAGGTAGTAGTTATAACACCTTACCAAAAGAATCTACTACAAATTCATGTGACCTATTCTTAATGAGCAAAACTTTTATTTTTTTTCATTAGCCACTTTATTTTCCTCAGTATGTTCTTCTCTTCCTCTTCTCAAGTCTCTCATCACCACCCTCACCCCTCTCTATCTCAACAGATGTCCTCGCCTCCTGCTTTCCCAAGAAAATTGAGATCATGCATTATGAGTTCTTTTTCTCTTTTCTCTTACTGTATCCCTTCAACCCCGCTCTAATCTTCACCCATTTTTTTCCTCCTTTAATCCTGTCTTTGAAGAAAAGGTAGCTCTCATTCTCATCAGATCAGTCCCTCTGCTTGTGCCCTCAATTTATTCCCTATTCCTAGGCCTACTATTTTTTACAGGAGCTTGCCCCATTAATCATTCCTTTTTGTGTCATCTTCAATCTTTATCTATCCACTGACTCTTTCCCTGCTTCCTGTAAACCTGTTCAGGTCTATCTAATCCTTTAAAAACCATTATTCAGCCAAGTCAAACCTTCCAACTATTATCTCAAATCTCTTCTTATTATTGCAAAACTCCTAGAAAGAATCTTCTCTTTTCACAGCCTCTACTTTCTCCACCCACTCACTTAGCAACCACTTGCAATCTGGATTCTGGTACTAGCCTTTCACTGAAACTGCTCTCTCAAAGATTAACTGATGATCCAGTAAAAAGGCAACACAATATAGTGAAAATAGCACTGCAGATTCTTAAATCAGAAGATCTGGGTTCAAGTCTTAATTCTGATGTCATCACTTCTGAGATGACAGACAAATCAATTAACCCACCTAAGCCTCAGTTTCTCACGTAAAAAACAAAAGTTGGACTAGGACATCCCTTCCAGCTCTAAATCTAAAGACTTTGACTCTATCATCACTTAATCATTCAATCTCACAGTCTTTTCATAGTCTTCATTTTTCCTTATGATGCAGTTGCTGAATCACTATCAGTATTATCTGAAATATCATGGAAAGCAGAAGAACTTTTAAGACTGGAGAAAGGTAAATAATGCCCTCGTTTTCAAAAATGGAAGAGAACAGAGCCTTCAGATGATACCTATGAGCTTGACTACAAGTCCTGGGAACATTCTAGAAAGATGCATGCTAAATATCTCAAAAAGGAAGTGGTAATTGCAAAGAGCCGTCAAGGTTTATCAAGGGCAGACCATGCCAGACTAACTTCATTTCCTTTTTCTGGCAAAAAAAGAAAGAGAGAGAGAGAGAGAGAGAGAGAGAGAGAGAGAGAGAGAGAGAGAGAGAGAGAGAGATTAAATTAGCAAATGAAGTGAAAGTGGTGAATACTTAATCTAGATTTCTGCAAAACTTTTTGTTATATATAGGACTGCTTGCCATCTAGGGGAGGGGGTGGAGGGAGGGAGGGGAAAAATCGGAACAGAAATGAGTGCAAGGGTTAATGTTGTAAAAAAAATCACCCTGGCATGGATTCTGTCAATATAAAGTAATTATTAAATAAAAATTTAAAATTAAAAAAAAAACTTTTTGTTAAAATTTCTTATGCCCCATTCTCATGGGAAAAAAAAGGTGGAGAGATGTCGATGAAATAATGATAAATTAGATGGATTTAAAATTGATCAGATAGTTGAACTCAGAGACTAATGATTTGCTATCACATAGCAGGAAGTCTCTGCTAAAATACCTTGGGAATCCATGCTTGACTCTGTGCTTCTTCCTAATGACTTGAAAGAAGGCATAGATAATATGTTCGTCAGATATGCTGATGACACATAGGATGGACAGCTAACATATTGAACTAGATAAAGCTATGATCCAAGAAGATTTTGACAGTCTAGGACACTGGGCTAAATCTAATAAAGTGAATCAATAAGGATAAATGTAAAATCTTGCTCTTGAATACAAAGAATCAGCTGGACCATTGTATTACCTCAGTAGATTGTGTTTTATTCCATTGTGCAGTACTTCCCCCAGTATACTATAGACCCCTAGTTTACAGGAACTTTTTCCTTCCAGTTTTTCATTTCAGCAACAAGGAAAGTGTTTTGTGCAAAGGAAATTCAGAATAAATGTTGAATTATCAAGCAGAATGAAAGAAACAAAAATGGAAGCATCTTTAATATTCAATTGATACATGCATTTTCTAATTTTGACCTTCAACATTCCAGTCTAGCCCTAAAGAACACTAACCTGGATTCAAACTTTGCCATTAATGCTTACTTCCATGTGATACCGAGCAAATCACTTAATTTCTCTAAGCTTCAGTTTGTTTATCTGTAAACTGGAGAAGCGGGACATCTGGCCTCTGAGGTCCCTTCCATTTTCCAACTTAAATGATCTCCTGCCATTCTACAACCGAACACTTCATCCTTTTTAGCCAAACTGGGCTCCTCACTGTCTTCCATATTCTCTAGACTCATTCTTCTGCTTATCTTGCATCAACTTCCTTATCTCCTTTCCACTTAACTGAATCCTTCTCATCCTTCAACAACCACCTCCTCCCTAGACAACAGTGATCTATCAACCCCTCTTTAGAGAGAGCCCCTCTCTGAAGACTCCCAGTACTTATATATCCAAGTCAAAGACACTGCCTGCCTAGGAAGACAGTGACTTTTCCTTCACTTGATCAGTGCACTTCATAGAAGAGACACCCCCAGAAATAGCTATTGATTAATCTCATTAATCCTTGACTCCTTTTTCATTTTTAAGCTGGCTTGCCCCTGACATCCCCACTATTGCTGGCAGTCAGTATGCTTTTTGAGAATGAAAACCCATTTTAATATCAGTCTCACCAAAGCAGAATTAGGAAGGTAATACCTCTGGAGAAAAAGAGAATCTCAAGATGCATTCCAAACAGAAATAACTGTTGGATTATCAAATGTTTGGGCTTATCTATGCCCCTACTCTACTCTGAGCCAGCCACAACAGTGATTAAAAACAACTTGTAATGGAATGAGGCTCTGTCCCCTGGGACATTAGCAATAAGGGTGTACTTTACAGCATACCAAGAAATAGTAATAACAATATTGGCTGAATAAATATTTAATATGTTAATAATACCTTGCATCTATATATAATATTTTATACTATACGCTGAAAAGTGCTTTAAAATCCATTTAGAACCTAAGAGCAAGGGGAAATCTCTGGTATTCTCCCCATTTCACAAAGGAGGAAACTGAGGAGGTGTAATAGGACAGGTGAAAACATATATAACATTCCTATGTGACTGAGGATAAGTAGAGTGGACTGGGATTCAGGAATTCTGGATTTGGATCCACGTTCTTCTTTCTGGCTGTACATTCATCTCTCTTCAACAAGCCTCAGTTTCCTCACATGTAAAATAGAAATAACACTTCACAGAAGAGTTGTGAGAAAAAATACATTGTAACCCTTAAAGCATTATACAAAGGCAGGTAGGTCTATTTTTCTTATTCTATGTCCAAGGTCTTACAGGAAATGAGGGGTCAGAATTTAAGCTTAGGGCTCCCAATGCAGTGGCTTTTCTACTATCCTATTATGCACTATAGTCAGCTTTAGAGATTTGTCCTCAGTAACTAAAATTTTTGCATCATTACATCATTGGACTGTAACCCAGTTTAGAAATGAGCAAGTCTTTGGGTTTCTCCACCACCTTCTCATAGATCTTTTTTCCAACTTAATGGATGCTTTTATTTCTCTTCTATCTGAAGTTCAGTGATTTCAGGAGTCTTAAAGATGTGTCCTTTGGAATCTCAAAAAAAAACCCTTAATCATATTCCAATCTTTCAGTCAAAGAGAAAAAAGGACTTTGTTATACTATCCATGCACCCCCAAAGATATGAAAAGAGTTGGAGAATTAGACTCTGAATACCTGAATCTGTACCTTGGTTCTAGTATTTATTAGCTGTACAACTTCAAGAAAATTATTTAACATCTCTCTAAGCCTTAGATTCCTTATTAGTGAAATTGGGAATACTATTAGCATTACCAACTTCACAGATTATTGTGAGGAATCAATTGGATTAAAGTGCTTTGTAAACTTTAAGAAGCTATATAAATTCAAGCTGTTCCAGAAGCTATTATTGTTATTAATATTTTCCTGAAGTCCAAAAAGACCTTTGGGATCCCTAAGATTGTTAGAAAGCAGGAAAGTTAATTTAATTTGAAATGATGATGGAATTGCAAAATTGCCCTCTCTGGTAGATTTTGTGAACAAGTGCCTGATCTTTCTGCCCTGCACAAAGGCAACCTTAGGATAAGAAGAAGCAGAAAGAACTTGCAACTTTTAGGCATTAGTCAATTCTGGATAAGAATTAAAGTAGCATCCTATTAAAATGTGTCTAAGGTCCCAAGTAGCCTCATAAATATCTTCCTCTCATTCCTCCCCTACCATGAATTACAAAGACTAAGTAAATGGAGAAATCTCAACAACTCAACTAAACAAACACCTGTTCAGTATCTTCTATGTACAAGAACTTGGACAGAGGTATTCTCTCTCTGTCTCTCTGTCTCTGTCTCTGTCTTTCTCTCTGTGTCTCTCTGTCTCTCTCTCTCTCTCTGTGTCTCTCTGTCTCTGTCTATCTCTCTCTCTGTCTCTCTCTCCCCCATCTCTCTCTCTGTGTCTCTCTGTCTCTCCCTCTCTCTCATCTCTTTCTGTCTCTCTGCCTCTCTCTGTCTCTCACTCTCTACATATATCTATATTACATAGATATAGATATAGATATAAAGTTCCTGAAGGAACTATGGTCTAGTAAAGAAGTTAACATACACAAACAATTCCACTGCCAAACTGAACATGGTAAGTGCATGATCCCACTGCAACGAAGGCCATCACCAGCTGTCTATCTATGTCTTACCACTGACCCATTGACTCTGGAGGAGTGAGGTTGATGATTTTGCACAACTCTCTCAGATCCAATTCATTTGCAAGTCAAGACATCACCCTCTTAATGTCATTGGTCTTAAAGAATAAAGGTCTAATAATAACAATCTGGAAAGTGCGTTACTGTGAGAAGGACCACATTCTATATCCATCCACTTGACATATGTATACTAAGTATCTCCCTTGTGCAGGGTCCTGTGCAGGGCCCTAGGAGATTTGCAAAAGTAAATAAGATAGGGTAATTGCCCTTACCAAGGAGTTTAGAGGGTCTAATAGAAATTTACAATCCTGAATTTCCAGCAGTACTAAGTGCAAAAGCTTAACAAATACATAATTTGTGTTTTCCAATGTGAAGAACAGAGCATTCATTACTATACTTGTCACATATTAATAATTACCAGCAGAAGTAATGGTGGAAATTCCCCAACCACCATTTGATTCCCTTCCTTTGAGAAAATAGAATCAATAAATAAAGAATAGGGGAGATCACTATAAGCAGTAATGGTAGCTTCAGAGAAAACAGGAGGGATATAGTTAGATCTATTTGAAAATATTCTGTTTTCATAGTGAGCAGATCAAGTGTAGACCATCTGGAGGAGAGAATGTTGCAAGGGGATGTGTTGCATGGATAATGAGAACAACAGGTGGTTGAGATATGGCAGAGGAACTGGGTCACCTGGCTCAGTGGGCGAAACAAACAGGAAACAATTGGGGAAAAGGCAGGACTGGAGAGCTGAACATCCACTGATGATGGGGTGAACTCTCACTTGAACCCTTATTGGACTCCCTGCAGAAAGAGAGTCCTTAATTATTCTTAATAAGTGAAAACAGAGTAAGCAGAGAAAGAAAGGAAAAAGGAAAGAATGGAATGCATGTCTTACATCTGCCTATGAGGGTAGCTCACATTGCTGCCTTTAGATGTTTGTAAAATCCATTGCACCGGAGAGACTCCTACATGTTTGGATAATTAGAGACAGGACTAGTGGTGGAAAAGATAGCTGCCCAGGCCATGACCCAGTGGAAGATCACTTTTTCTATACTGAATGTATCTTAATTCCACTTTCTGTGCCATATATGTATTTTTGTACTGAAAAGCCAAGTTGAGTCAAGTCTCACACATTAGAGTGAAGGCCCAAATGTCTACTAGACAATAATGCACAAAGTAAAGCAATTTTCAAATCTTGCCTGCAGTGTGTAAATGCTTTATTTCAGCTCTGTGGGTAAGGTTGCAGAAATGGACAAATGCCAGGAGACTCACTCTGTATCTGTGGGATACAAAATATCTAGATAGAAATAAAAAAAATTCATTTACTCATCTGAACACTTCCAAATGATCTAAAGGGCTGTCATTGCATGGGTACCAATAACCCTTGTGCTAAATTATTCAGCTTTCATTTACATAATTGAATAATCTGTATAAGAATCAACATAAAAATTTCTAGTATGCTGTCTCTGTAACTTCCATAGGTCTTAAAGGTTTACTGCAAATGTGAACACAGAGTATAATTTTGCCATCTTTTCATTAGGTCTGATATTGTAATACAATATAATCAGATAGCAAAAATATCTTTTTTTCTTTTTGTAGCCCACAACCCAGGACAGAATTTCTGGGTTCATCCAAATAAATTTCAATCATGGAGTATTTTAATAAAATCTCTCTCTTATGTTTGTGCCTTTACTCAAGATTTCCCATGGGAATGCTGGAATTTGTCTCCACAAAAAAGGTGCAATAGTGACAATAACAACTGACATTTATAAAGTGCTTTAACTTTTCATAAAGTGCTTCATTCAGCTCTTATACAAGCACGCTAGTTAGTAGTACAGTGAGCACAGGATGAGCTTTGTGTTATCAGACAAAAATTATAAAATATAAAAGATTCATACTGTAGTTCATAATAGTCAAAACAGCTATCTTCTCTCTGGTGAGCTCCTGCCTCTCTCAGGGTGTACAATATATTGATTATAGTAATCTGGGGTGATGCCACAAGAGAAAAGGTCTTAAGTGTGGCCTGTAAGTGAAGCAGCCCACCCTTATGAAGAGTGCCCTCTTCCTCAGGGACCTAGATGATCCTCAAACTATGTAAGATTACCCTAAAGTTGAGATTGTCCTATAGGCAAATAATCACTTACAGTCAATTTTTTAAAATGGATTCTCTTCTTCTCCAGAACTACACACAGTCCACAACCCTCATAGTATTCATAAAAGTCAAAGTCTGGGCTTGCTCTTCCACAGCATGACTCTATGTTTTAATGTACTATCTCCTCCTTAGTCCAGAAAGTCCCCATGTTCAAGAGCCTTGGTCCTAGAATTCTTCTACTAGTAGTAGAGCTGGTCCTTCTTCACTCCACCTACTACCAGTCCACAGCTGCTGGCTACCATTTGTTTTAACTATTAGGTTGACCCAGGGATTTCTTGTCATTTGACCTTTTTTTCTATCCAATGGGGTACTAAGACTCCCCAGTGCATAGGGCCATGGAGTCTTCTCTCTAAAGAACCAGTGTGTCTGTATACATTGACCAACTTCTCTTTGGCCACCTCAGCTGTAGATGTCTATGTCTCTTTAATTCTTCCCTTTTAAAGGTCTAGTCTAAGACTATAGCTCAGGTGCTCTGAAACTGGAAGTGAATCAATCATCCTTACTGTGTAAGTATACTATCTAAGTAGCTGAGCTTAAGTCTTGCAAATTAAAATTAGGACAGGCAGATGATGCAGTAGATAAGAGTTCAGAATCTTGAATCAGGAAGACTCATCTTCCTAAATTAAATCTGTTCTCAGACACTTGCTGGCCAAGTAAACCTGAGCAAGTCACTTAATCATATTTGCCTCAGTTTCCAAACTGGAAAATAAAATGGCAAACCACTTGAGTATCTTTGCCCCCAACCCAAAAAATGGTAGCACAAAGAGTCAGACATAACTAAAATGATTAAACAACAACTACAACACAGTAAGATTTGCAAAATGCTTTATATACATTATCTTGAGCCTCACAACAACTGCATGCAGCAACTACTATTACTATAATCATTATCAAAAATACCATTTTACAGAAGAGGTAAGTAGGGGTTATGTGACTTGCCCAGAATCACAATGATAAGGTAGGCTTTGAGCCTAGTCTTTTTGGTTTCAAGTCCTGCTCCCTATTCATAATACACCACCCCTTTCTTACCTCTACCTTTCAGAATTCCAGGATTCTTTCAAAACTCAGTTTAAGTACCAACTTCTACATGAGATCTTCTCTAATTCCTTGGCTGTTACTTCTCTTCTTCCTAAAACTGAGCATTTTATGTGTATGTTATTTTATATACATATATATATATATATATTCACATTATATACTATATATCTACATATCTGCATGTTCTCTTCCCATTAGAATGTAAGCTTCTTGAGAACAGGAATGGTTTTATTTGTGTCTTTGTTTCTCCCACACTTAGCACAGTATTTAAGATGTACTAAGTACTTAATAACTTAATCACTAGACAAGCATTTAAGTTCTTAATATGTTTCAGGCATTGTGGTAAATGTTAAGGATACAAAGAAAAAGCAAAATTAATCCCTAGCCTCAAGAAGCTTACATTCTAATGGGGAAGATAATGTGTACATAAATGGTATATACATGCTATATGCCATGTATGGAAGGAGACTGTGGAGGGAAAGGAATTTGTGACAGTTAAACTAGAAAAATCATGATAGAATCATAGAGTCTCAAAACTGGAAGGGATTCTAGAAGTCATCTGTAATAAAAAATGATGAGTTTGGTGAATTTAAAAAACGTGGATAGACTTGCAAAAAATAATGAAAAATAAAATGGGCAGAACCAAGAGAAAGTTGTGTACAGGAAAAGTAATATTGTTTTAAGAGCAACTTTGAGTGTCTAAATCATTTTGATTATTATAAATATCCAAATTAACTAGAAAGAACATATGAAGGAAGATACTATCTGCAACCATTCAGAGAAAGAACTGACAAATACAGATATGTATAGAATGATTTTATATATGTGTATATGTGTTATGGTAGCCATCTTTAGAGTGAGAAAGGGGGGAAGAAAAAGGGGAAAAAAGAAAGTTATATATATTTAAAGAGGAATAGCAAGTTGTACACAACAAATTTGAGTTTCATATGCAATCATTTTTTATTATATGATATAGAAATGCTTGTTTTATTCTATGAATTAAAAATAAAATAAAGATTTTTAAAATAATAATAATTTGACAAAGAAGAAGAAAATCATCCAGACTAACCAGCACCTGAACAGGATTCTACCTTAACAATATTTCTGACAAGTAGCTGCCTATCCTTCACCTGTAGATCTCTAGTAATGGATTCTTGGTAACTGATTTGGCTAGGAAGAATAGGGAAATGGATTCAGTGTCTCCTTTAGCCTTGTTAATAAGGAGTTGATCATTCGCCTCCTTGGAATATATTCTATGCTCCTTTCTGCCACTGATTCTCTTTGGTCATTTGACCCTAGAGTTTTCTAGGAAGAGAGTTTTATCTCTGTAGAGAGAGACAAAATGTTGTAGGAAAGAGAGTACTAGAGTCAGGAGACCTGGGTTCTGGACCTGGATCTCCTATTAGTTAACTATGTGATCTTGTCAAATCCCCTGTCTTCTCTAGGTCTTCAGTTTCCTCACTTTTAAAATGAGGTGATGATAGGAGACTTGGGAGAGGGAGCATGAGTCAGAATTATGGCTTAACCCTGTGTGTAACCTTGGTCAAGTAAATCACATAAATTCGCTGAGATTCAGCTTCCTCACCTGCAAAATGACAAGATTAGACTGAATGGCTTCTTAAATCTCTTCTAGCCCTAAATAGATGAATTCTAAGTTCCCTTCTAGGAATGACATTCTATGGTTCAATGACTTGGTGTTTTTGGCTCCTATTTAGAGTCACAGCCGCAAAGCAGAGTCTATTGAACTCTCTTTGCATTCACCTTGTCTCTTGAAATGAAAAGACTCTTCCAAGGAAGACAGGAAATGTGAGTGCATTTCTGAATGGGCTTGTCCTCTATAGGATGCACAAATCAACCTTCCAAACTTCTCAGTGTTCAGTTATTAGCCCGTGGTTAGGGCGCAGGCCTAAAACATGATGAAAAGAATTACAAAGAAAGTAGGACCTGCTGCTGTTCAAATTCTGTCATAATTCACACAATTGTGGAGAAAATAAATATAAATAGATCAATCCACCTGTCTCCTTTCAACCTTTTCTTTGCTCACTTTGGGGACGAATTCTTGGAAGCTTATCAAACCTGGGATTTTAAGAGTATTTCTGATCTCTCTGTTTTAAAGGCTTTGGGAATTAACCTCCAGGACTCAGGATGTACACAGCTGCTCATTATCACTACAGAGGCCCTGGTGGATTATCCATCCTTCTTTGCTCTCCATTTTCAGAAGCTGTGTTTGATATATGTCCTATAGGGCCGTTAGTGGGATAACAAAGGCCTTATAATCCATTCTGCATTGAGGCCCTGAGCAAATAATAATTATAAAGGCTAACATCATTTAGCAATCCCCCTGCCCCCCCCAAAAAAAAATATTATTACCACATCTGAGGAAGAAGCTTACTATAATGACATCCAAAGAACTCTGCAAAGCATCAGAGAGAGGATGACAGAGTCAGATCTCTGACATAGATTAGCATGGGGCACTAGGGAGGGAACACAGGGCTTCCTGATTAGAGAGCAAGAAGAGAGTTACAATTTTGTCCATGAACTTAAGTTTCCAAGAGATTTCTGCCAATTCCCTTGTCTGAGGAAGAATATTGAAAATATAGTACCAAGCAGAGCCAGACTGTGAGAGAATTTTAGAATCAGGCCATACACAGCATAATGAATAGGGTGGTAGGTGGATAATCAAAAGGATTAGATTTATATCCTGCCCCCAACATTTTCCAGATGTTTGACTCTGGGCTAATTATCTAATCTTGTTAATCCTCCATTTTCTCATCTGTAAAATAGAGATAATAATAGCACTTACCTCAGAGGATGGTTGCAAGCACTGAATTCGCTAAGACATATATATCTGTGTGTATACATATACATTTGAAATATTTGGAATACATTTGAAAACTTTGACATACTATATAAAAGTCAATAGCAACTGATATTTTAAGATACATCTCATCCTAACCCTTTAATTTTATTCATGAATAAAGTGAGACCTCAAAGAGATGGAAGAATTTGTCTGAAGTTAATCAGTTTTAAACAATCCTTACTCTCAAGGCTGGGATAAAATAACAAACGCAGACAAGTGTGTCATATAGACATATAAAGTGATTTTGTAGCATTATAGGGAAAGGGTGGTCACACAGTAGTATTAAGTGACAGAGTTACAATTTAAACCCAGAATTTATTCCACAACACCAGGATTTTCAAGAAATAGATCCCATAATCTATTTCTCTTTCTATAGAGCCAAAGCATGTCTCTGTGACAAGACAAAATTTGGATAACATAAGCAGAAGGGAAAATTTTCCCATGGCTGTCAACCATAAGTAGTGTGCCATTATGGTATGTGGTGGCAATAATGGAGACCTGGCTTGGAACCCCAGATTTGTGACTAACTAGCTACATGACTTTGGGTAAGACATTCTCTTTGTCTGGGCTTCAGTTTCTGCTTCTACAAAATGCAGAAGTTAGAACAGATGATCTCTAAAATCCTTTGTAAATCTAGCAAACTGTGAATCAGTGAACAAAATATGTAATGACAACTTCCAACAACTACAAAGAATGTATTGTAGCTAAAGCCACTTCTTCCTCCTGGGATCATGAGATCAACACTTGCTAACACCAACCAATAATACTATAACAACATGGTTAATAACTAAACACAAAAACAGATCATTTTTAACCAAGCCAGAGTTATAGTAGATGATACAGTGGCCACAGAGTTGAGAAAAATAGGGTTCAAATCCTGCCTCTAACACTTATTAGTTATGTGGCCACAGACAAATTATTTCATCTCTCTGAGACCTCCTTTCTTTATCTGTAAAAAGACAACAGAATATTTAGTACTAGTACTAAATGCTGCTGTGGAATCTCAAATGAGATAACAGATGAAAAGTGCTTTATAAGCCTTAATGCAATATTTAAATGTTATCATTCGTCATTCTTAAGGAAACTCATCCTATACCTTTCCTAAAAAGGGGATGGTGTGTTCTCCCAAAATCATTACTCTAAACTGATTCCCCTAAGAAGAGTCTTAAAGTATCCTTGAGAAAAAGCATCTGATAAGTTGCTTAAGGGAGTTGTCATCCTGACCTATAGAGTCTTTTAAAAGAGTGAAGAGAGTGGGAAGTGAATGCATATGGAAGTGCTGCCCCAAGCACAAAGCAATTGCTTGGTAAGGTATTAATGATTTGGACAATTGAGTTCTGAGGAAGGGTTAAGGAATCACTCAACAAATAAACATTTATTAAATGGCTATGCTATATAGAATACTATATTCATTGCTGGGGAAAATACTAAATTACAATAAGACATAGTCCCTGCTTTCATATAGCTTACAGTCTGTATATTATGATGAAATGATATCTACTGCAAATTCATATATTATTCAATGTCACAAGATGAATGCATCAGAAAGCTATAAAATAAAATGCTTTGTGAGGAAGATAGGAAGATCTGAGAGAGAAAAAGAAAAAAAATTTTATCAAACATTCGTGCCACAGTCCAATCCCTTTGAAAATCCAATGTAACATAAATATACTAAATTACTGAGATCCACAGGGCTTTTAGCCTATACCATTCCTTATTCTGTACAATTTGTGCAAGGCTCATTCCTAAGAAAATGTAAAGTCTCCTTAGGAGGATTTGACTCATCTATCATTCCTACATTCATTGGTTAACAAGCCCTTACTTGTGTCTCAGGTACAATGTTAATTACGATGGGAGTTATGGTTATTTTATTAATTTTATTAATCAGATGCAGTACCTCTCCCACACTACCCTTGATAATTACCAAAGGGATAATCAAAGATGAGTTTGGGACTATCTCATCATATTAAAGCACCAAGTCCTTTCAGCCATGACTGACCACCTGCTAGAAGCAGTTCCAAAGCTCCTGTGCAATTGATTGGCAGGTGGTAAGAATATTTCTGGATGTTCTATATAACCTATCAACATAGCATAGTGGACAGCATAATGAGTTTGAAATCAAGAAGACTTGGCTTTGAAAGCTGTTTTTAATGCTTATATATTCTATTGCCATAAACAAATCATTAAACCTTTAAGTGCTTCAAGCAACTCTTTAAGATTTGCCTGTGAAGTCACAGATAGGTTATAAAGAAGGGGAGATTTCCCCATACTAAGATGGATGTAAGAGTTGTTCCTGTAATTATTATTATTGGCTCAAATGAGACTATGTCCATAAATCTCTTTGCAAATATGAAAGTGCTACATAAATGTCAGTTATGTTGATAATTATTTCTGAGAGCTATATGATAAGCTTCCACAAACTCCATAACTTTCTGTTTGGAGAATAGGACATTTCCATTCTCGTTAGCATGATGTTTGAGTCACATAAAAAGACAGCCTCGGGGCTCCTTCACCAAAGAGCTACATGACCTATACAGAGGCCATCAACTCAATCAATCAATCAATCAATCCATGAACAAGAACTTATTAAGTGCTGCTACATGTCAGACGTTGTGTTACACTTTGGAATATAAAGACAAAAATAAAACAATCTCTGCTTTGAAGGAGCTTATATTCTGCCTGGAAGAGATAGCAAGGTTCTGCAGACTAGGTTTAAAAAAATCCCCTAAAAACTATAGAATTAGAGCTGCACCCCCTCACCTAGCAAGTTTTTTCTCTATTTTTCCTCTAGCCAGAGCTCCCTAGCCTTTGGTACCATTCTGAATAAGCTGAGATCCCATCCTGCTTCCTCAGCTTTTACCCTAGGGGGTGGAAATAAACAGGCCCTCAAGGGAGCAGTATTGTTCAATGGACAGAGAACTGAATTTAGATTTGAAGAACTGGGTTCAAGGTCCAAGTTTATTAATTACTACTAGCATGACTTTGGGCATGTCATCTAATTTTGTCTTTCCTCTTTGAAATGAAGGATTGGTCACTATAATCTCTAAATTCCCATCCCAGCTCCTAATTCTATAAGTAGTCATCATTATTCATAACTCAATATCCCTATGAGTAAGTAGAAGTTGTTTATTATTATTATCCCCATTATTGTTTTATTTTCCTTTTGCAAATTGGAAGTCTAAGAACTCAGATCAGTATGAAAATGAAACTATACTCAATTCCTTGGCATTTTTTTTTGGCGGGGGAAGGTTAGGGATGAAGTAGAAACTATGATTTCATCCATATAATGAACTCCCAACATGGAGACTTTTTCCACGAAAGCACTTGTTTGCAACTATCTGTCTCATAGAATTATCTGGACCATGGGAGGTTAATTGGTTTGTACCTAGTCATGGAACTACTATCTCTCTGAGGCAGGTGTCCTTGAGTCCAAGAGTCCCCATCTCCAATATGCCATTCTACGTTTCTTCCTTTAACTTCTAACCCAGTGAAAATATCAGAGACCATTGCTCCTAAGGATAACCTCTTCAGGGTTAACAAAAATCAGCAACTACACTTGAACCAGCCTAGAATATTAAATCTGTTTTCTATAAATTTGGAATGTATCCAGTGGTGCCAGGAGCTAAAATTCTTTATCTGCAGACAAACACACGTTCACCCTACCTGACTTCTGATACCTTTTCTTATTGGTAAGTGAGTGGCAACATGGAGAACGACAAAATAAACTTTTCCTTGAGTGCTTTATGAGATTTGACAGATTGAATAAAGTGTGCCTTACAAGATAACACCCACACTATCATTGCGAATAAGGACCTCTGGTACAGATTACTACTAGCCACAGTACAAGGCTCAGACAAAGAGAGCAATTTAGCTTTCCAACAGTCATTTCGAATGGGGAGGGAGAGCTCCAACCCCAGCTACTTCAAATAAGCCTCTTTAAACAGGAAACAGACCAATTGTCCCAATAAGAAAATGGCTACTGTTGACTCTAAACACTTAGCAAAATAGCAGGGGTGGCTTTTCTCAATATTTTCAGTTATCACATACAGAAATCTGTGGGCACCTCTTGGTTGCAATAATGTATCCCTGGGCTAATCTTCCTCAGATACCTCCTACTTCCATTTCTTCAAAAACTACAGGTTAAAAGTATATTCACAATTCAAGTTTATGGAACATAGAAGGAAGAGAAGTCACCCCACAATACCATGACAAGTCATTTGAGTGAAATAGTTCTGTCTTTAGAATTTTAATGTGCCTTGCAAAGATGATGGATTAGTCTTACTAAAGGAAATGGGAAATGGATCCTCTAGGAAACTTGCTAGTAAGGTATTCACATGGTATACATCAGATTGAGGTTTACGTTCATATTTCTGGGTTAAATTGCCCTATTCTACACCATTGGCGGAGACCCATCCTATACATATCCTCATCCCATATGTCTCTATTTCATTAACATAGTTCTTATTCTTCATAAAAAAATCTCAATCTGCCATCAGTAGGTCATTTATAGAATTGGGTTTTCATCAGCAGGGAGAAGTTGCACTGAGTCCCTCACGTTGTCGTGTTTGGTACTCATTGCCAGAAAACTGATCACAATTAGAAGGCTGATCTTTGACCAGTGTTAGGAATTAGTCAGTGGTTAGGTTAGGGAGTCAGTCAATAGTTTCAGCTGAAACTGGTCTCATCTGAGACCAAAGTTAAAGCTCAGCATGACTCTTTCCAGCAATAAGATGATTGACTCCAGTTCAATGATCTCGTGATGAAGAGAGCCATCTACACCCAGAGAGAGGACTGTGGGAACTAAATGTAGATCACAACATAACATTCTCACTCTTTTTGTTGATGTTCTCTTGCATCTTGTTTTCTTATTCATTTTCTTTCCTTTTTGATCTGATTTTCTTGTGCAACAAGAGAATTGTATAAATGTTTACATATATTGGAATTAACAATTATTTTAACATGTATAACATATATTGGATTGCTTTCCATCCAGAGGAGGGAGTGGGGAGAAAGAGGGGAAAATCTGAAACACAAGGCTATGCAAGGGTCAGTGTTGAAAAATTATCCACGCATATGTTTTGAAAATTAAAAGCTTAGTTCATGATGCAAGTTGAGTCATAGTACATAAACAAAACTAGATGATAAATTAGTGACTAGGGAAAAAGTCAACTTCACTGGTCTATGTGAAGAAAGACTTCATCTTCAGCAATGCCCACCATCTAATAAAGTGAAATCATAGCATTGTATGACTTTCCAGCTGGAAGGAACCTCTGAGAACTATTCCTATTTCCTCTTATTGTCTAGTTGTTCTCTTTCTGTCATTCAATGGATTGGGGGGCCACCTTAGAATTAAAGCAGTGGGCAATTCACCGGCTAGGCCATGTAGAACTAGATGAAACAGAGCCTAAGAAAAAGGGTTGCTACTCTGGGCAAAAGTACTGAGTCCAAAGTGGCTTAATAGTCTCCTCAATCTGTTACAGCTACTGGAGCCTCTATGCCAGTTGGGAACTTTTAGAAACAAAAAGCAAAATGAGCTAGGAAAGTAAAATTTCAATCTCCAGGGACCTGTTTTCAAGAGGACAATCTGTGAGATATATATAGATATATTGAGATATATGTTCTTATATGTGTTCATGTGTTTTTTCCACAGTAGAATATAAACTCCCTGAGGCCACAGGTTATTTCATTTTTATACTTCTAGCCCCTAGAAAGTATCTTACTGCTGAGTAGGTACCTAATATATACTTGCTGAGTGATTGATAGAAAAATGATGCGCCCCCCCCAACTCTTTACTTAGCTTTTTCTCAGTGTGAAATATATCACTTGGGGTAAAATAGCATCCCTGAGTCTTAGCTGCTGGAAAGAAGTAAGTATCTGGCATCAGGATGGACTTTACCAAACTTATACTTAGAATTCAATTCAACAAACCCTTATTAAAACACCTATTATGTTCAAGCATCAAGTTAGGGTGCTAAGGGTACCAAGATGAAAATTTCTACAGTCTCCTCCCCCAGTTTATAATTCAGAAAGGAAAGGGGGAGATAGAACAACAGTTTGTGGTTTTGTTTTAATGATATGAAGCAGAGTAGAATGATCCTCCAAGACAGGCTGTTTTAGCCTTTCCTTTTTCCATGTAGCTCAGTTTCCTGCTATTCTTTCTCATGCAGTCTAGCGAAGCTTTTTGGCCTGTGGAGAAATTTCCTAAGAAGCATAAGGCCTTGGTTCTTGTCTCTACTTGACACCATTATGAATTTAGGCATAATAGCAGGAAAAACTTTCTAACAATTAAAATTGTCTGACTTGGATGAAAAATGCCATCTGCATCCAGAGAAAGAGCTATGGAAATTGAATAATGATAGAAGCATACTATTTTCACCTTTTTGCTTTTTCTTTCTCATGGTTTTTCCCTTTTATTCTGATTTTTCTTTTACAACATGACTAATATGGAAGTATGCTTAAAATGATTCTACATATATAAGCTAGATCAGATTGCTTGCTGTCTTGGGGAGGTAAGAGAGAAGAGAAGGAAAGAGAAAAAATCTGGAATGCAAAATCTTGCAAAAATGAGTGTTAAAAACTATCTTTACATGTAATTTGAAAAATAAAATACTATTAAGTAAAAATAAATAAATAAATCTTCCTGAAAGTAGAAATGACTACTCAGGGACAGAGGGGAAGGTGGACAGTAAGTTTCTCCCCAGTAGGGATCTTAAAGCAAAGTCCAGGCGACCACCTATTGGCAAGGTCAGGGGGTGATTTTTTTTTGTTTGTTTTTTTCAAATATAGGTTTGTCCATTATTTTCAAAGAGAACAAATGACATCACGGGTGATGACTTGACTTGTGCCTGAATTGGATTTAAGTGAGGCAGTTACACAAAGTCATTAGCCTCTCTTTCTCTTCCAGTCATCAAAGTCCATTGATGAGACCAAAGTCAAGATAACTGATGATGGCCAAGGATGCGGTGGATAATCTTAGAATCTTCCATATCTGACCAAGCTCTAAGCATTCCTTGGCACCTATTTAAACTGCTTTCATGACCACTGGAACAAAGTGTTCTCATCTGCCCACCAGGGCAAGTTTTCATATATTTGGGGACAGATATCTCCCAACTTTCCAACAGGTTTAAGGCCTTTTGGTTACCTTCAGCCTGGCTTAGCCCATCTGCCAATATGTTTTACCAGGTTGTGGCTGCTGTGCATATTGTGGAACACAGGTGAGAACTGAAGGAATCAGATAGACACAAAGGTGGATGAGCAGCCCTGAAAGGGGCTCAGCAAGCCTTCCATGAGAGGCGCTACTCTTCCCTGAACACTTTATATATCCCTATGAGTTAAATTAGACCATCACTAAAGTCCCTTCCAACCAATCAAGCAGCAAACCTCTTTTAAACACTTGCTATGGACCAGAAATTGTGCTAAGCTTTGGGGATATGAATATAAAAGTCAAACTATCTCTTGCCTTCTGGTTTACATTATATGTGTGCAACAACATGCATTTAAGGTGTCCTAAAAATCTTAGTGCAGCTTTAAGCTTTAGTAAAACAGATTATCCTTTTGAAAAACAGGTCTCTACTTATAAAAGACAGATTGAAATAGGAAATCCATTGGTTTTTTTGTTTTGTTTTTGTTTTTATTCCCATACTTATATATAGGGTGTCCCAAAAGTCTTAGTGACATGGCACTCAGCCATGATGGACTTAGCTCTTTTTGGCAGTGGGGTGATTCAGGGCAATTCTGGTGACTTGTGATGGAGAGAACCATCTGCATCTGGGGAGAGGACTGTGGGAGCTGGATGTGGATCACAGCATAGTGTTTTCACCTTTTTGGTTGTTTGTTTTTTTTTCTTTCTCATTTTTTCCCCTTATGGTCTGTTTTTTCTTGTGCAGCATGATGAATGTGGAGGTTTGTTTGAGGGAGTTGCACGTGTTTGGCCTATATTGGATTGCTTGCTGTTCAGGGGCAGGGAGAGCTGTGGAGAGAAGTTTGGAGCACCCAGTTTTGCAGAGGTTGATCTTGGGGGCTGACTTGCATGTATTTTGAAAAGTGAAAGGCTGTTGTTGTAAGGGGAAAAAAGTCTTAGTGCAGCTTTAAGCATTAGTAGTTTTATGACTTTTGGGACACCCTATATGCCCTATATATGTGAATGTATGTATATGTGTGTATATATGTATGAGTATACAAAGTACACAAAGTAAGACGCAAGGTCATCTTAGAGAGAAAGGGGGAACCAGAAATATACACATACACACATACATATATTATATTTAAACAAAGTGTCATTTCAGTTGAATCTGGAAGGAAATCAGAGGTTCTAAGACACAGAAAAGAGGAAGGAGGGCATTTGAGGACAAAGGAGCAGCCAGTATGTCATGGGCTTGGGAGATAAAGCTTCATGCATGAGGTGTGGTGAGAAGACTATTTTAGTTGGACTATAGAGAATTCCCAACCATGAGATGTTATAAATCACTCTGTAACCTAAAGCAAATCATTTTCCTCCTCTGGATTTCATTCTTCTCTGCTACAAAATTGAAGACTAGATCAGGCAAGTTCTAAATTTCTTCTCAGCTTAATATCCAGTGGTTCCATGACCTATGAACTCTATACAATGACTGGGGCTAGATTAGATTTCTGTCACCTTCTATGACTTTTCTTGGAAGCACGATTAATTGACAAACTGTGTCAGTGATCCAGACTAAACCCAGACTAAATATTTAGAATGATAAAATCTCCACAAAGCCTAATATGTCTTCATGTTTGCAGGTGACTTAAAATCTAAATCATTCCTAACCATTTTTTGTCATTGTCATTCCTGGGAACATAAATCAGCCACATCTTCATAGGAACTCAGTGTCATAGTTTTGAAATAAGAAGGGACCTTAGATGCCATCAAATAGAAGCCCTTGGTTTCATAAATGAGGAAACTGAGGTAAAGGACTTTAAATATTTCACCTAGGGTCATACCGTTAGAAAGTACATAAGATATTTAATGATATTTAAAAATTGGGAACATTTATATGGTACAGTTAGGTGATACAGTGAATAGAATGCTAGGCCTAGAGTCAAGGGAAACCTGCACTCAAATCTGGCCTCAGACACTTAATTAACTTTGCTTCAATTTCCTCATCTGTAAAAAGAATTCGAGAAGAAAATTACCCAAATGGGATCATGAAGAGTCAGACATGACTAAAACTACTAAAAAACAACAAAACACACCTACACACACATACATATGTAGATATATATAATGCTTACCATGTGTCAGGCTCTGTGGTAAATACTTTACAAATATTTCATTTAATCCTCAATTAGTATTTTATTGGAGTCTCACAACAATCCAGGGAGGTACTTATTATTATTATTATTATTATTATTATTATCTCTGTTTTACAGTTGAGAAAACTGGTAAATGACTTGCCCAAAGAAAGATACACGGTTACTAATGGTCTGAAGCCTGATTTCAACTCAGGTCTTGCTCTAAGCCCAGTGCTCTCTCCACTGTGTCACCCCACTGCCTCAGGGCACTATGCTGCTTTTCAATTTTTGATACATCAGTAGTTTTCTGGAGCTTGTAGGCTTTATCTTTTTAAATCTTTTTTTTTTCAGGATAGCAAAAAAAAAAAAATCAAAAGGATCTGCACCCTGAACTCCTACCATTTCCACAGATAGTTCAAATCTTCCCAATCTGAGATACAATATACTATATTGTCCAGGTATAAGGCTACTGGGATCTGGCGTGTGCAAGAATCCAGTAAAGGCCCAGAAAATACAATTGAAACTCTTATGACCAGAGAATAACCAGGTTAGCAGCCCTTGATTTTCCCCCTCCTCTCTGAGCTAATTCATCTGTCTCTGCTCAGAACGTGTTTTTTATCCCATCTCATCCTTAAAGTGCTTCCTCAGCAGCCTTCTGGGGCCTTGAAATTCATTGTTTTGGTTCATGGAACAAGTTGCTAGCGTCCAGCAATTGAAATTGCTCTTTTCAATGCAACACAGGCCCTTTCGGAAGAACCTTATTGTATCTTCTTCATGTATAGATAGTTTGGGGGCTTTCCCAGGAGGAATTTCAGATGGTGAAAGGAGATGAGAATAATCAAAATCCGTTGTTTCCATAAGCCATGATTTATGTTTTCTAGAGGATATCAGCATTGCCTGAACTGAACAATCCCTTGCAAAGCATCCTGTTGTCTCAGGGATATTACAAAATCCCAGAAATGCAGGGCCCCCGCCTCCAAGGAAGCTTGAGAAAAACTAGGCTATTCATGCTGGAAGGTGGGGGTTGAGAAAGTAAAAAAAACAAATTTCATTCAATAAGCACTTATTAAGCACCTACTATATGCATAGCACTGTGCTAGGTACAAAGAATATAAAACAGATGAAAACAAAGCAAAATAACTAATCCATGGTCTCAAGGAGCTGATATATTCTACTAGAAGTATCTGGTATATATCCAGATAAGTAAATACAAAAAATCTGAGGGAAAGAAAGCACATTAACAAGGATAACCTTCAGCCTTTGTAAAAGGCTGTCCTGTATGTCCAGCACAGAGGCTGGAGAGGGAATGATGGGTTGGGACAAATGCAAATTGGATTGAAGTATCAACTTTGCTGTTTCTTCTAGAGACAGAGAGAATGTAGCAGGCTGCAGCAGATTAGGAATCAGGAGAGCTGGACATAGTTGGAAATCTATCACTGGATCATATGACTTTGAGCAAGTTTGGACCTTAGTTCCTCAGATAGAAAATAGGAATAATATCTGACTTTGCTGAAAATAGATAAATGATGGAGTTAGAACAATCCAATTCCTTTTTTTTCCAGGTAAGGAAACTGAAGGTTGGGCTACATGGCCCCTAAATTTATGATCCTAGGAAAAATAGAGGAGAAGGTCAGCATGAAATTGTTCAAATGAAGGCCTTCATCATCTAGACGTCTCTCCTGCTTCTATGACTTGGTTTGGGTTACAAAATGAGTTAGATATATTTTAAAATGTATGACATATATTGGATTATTTGCCATCTAGGGAGGGGGTGGGGGAAAGAAGGGGAAAATCTGAAACACAAAATGTGGAAAAATTATCCATGCATATGTTTTGAAAATTTAGGGGGGGGGAAATGAATTAGTAAGAGAATAAGGACTATTACCCAGATCTGATTCCTAATAACTCAAAAGGGTCGCATTCTACCAAACATCAGGGATTTTTGACTTGAAGTCCATGGACTCTATGGTTAGATTTTAGAAGAAGTCTGCAAACTTGGATGGAAAAATATTTTGATAACTGTTGATGATCAGTCATTTTTCAGTCATGTCTTACTCTTCATGATCCCATTGGGGTTTGGCAAAGATACTGGGCTTCTAGTGGCAGTCAGAGGGTTGTGAAAATCCTCTTTTGGTCGGCACAAGTCCTTTGTGAAAGAATTCACAAACCCAAAGAGTTTTAGATGGCAAAAAGGGAAGTCAGCTTTGCTAAGAGATGGATTTCATAGTGGCAAAGTCCTATTAGGGAAATGGAGGCTGGCACTGAGAAGACAATGTAGAGGCAACTATACCAAGGGACAAAGCATAGTTCTGCTTTGGACATTCTGAAAAGAAATGAGTTTAAAATCACCCTTTAATAGGGAATCTTAAGGTTCTGGTTTCAGGTTGAAAAGAAAGTCTAAGTCCCCAGGCCTAGATCTCCAATTGAATGGGAAATCACTTTTGAAGGCATCTGGAATTTGGAATTTCCTGAAAAGGGTTTCAGTGGGGTGATTTGCCTTGGAAAAGGCCAGCCAGGATATGCTCTCTTTCATAGACTCTCTGGAGTTTGGGAAGATGTGCTTCCCAAGAGGGCCTGAGACTAGAATCTCCCTTCTTTACAGATCAAAGGGTACACAATTTTAAAACACAATTTCACACCCTCATCAATACTATCCACTCCCACTCCAGTTCATTTTGCAGATGAGGAAATTGAGGCAAACAGGATTAAGTGACTTGCCCAAAGTCACACAGCTAGGAAGTATCTGAGGCCAGATTTGAACTAAGAAAAGTCTTCCTGATTCCAGATCCAGCACTCTATCCTTTGCTCCACCTAACTGCTCCTTTGATAATTGTATTTCAATATAATTGACTTCCTTTGTAACCCTACGTATTTTATTTTATTCCTTTAGTAATATTATCCTGAGAAAAAGTTTCCTGAAATTTCTCAGACTTTCAGAGGGATCTATAACTCACAAAAAGGCAAAGGATTTTACCAACAATGAAGTCCCTGGACTCCGATACTCAAACTATGGCAATGTTGGAGACAGAATTCCAGGTCAGCTGTTGGTGTCAGCTTCCCATCAGGGAAACCTTGAGAAGCCAAGGTACCATGACTAGAGCCCTGGAAAGACTTGGAACTTGATGGGATCATGCTATATAGGAACTGAGCTAAGCTGTGAACCTAATACCTTTCCCCACCCTAGAAACAGAAGTAAGATGGGGGAGGGAATCATGCTTCCATGTATTGGGGGAAAGGAGAGTTTTTTTTTTAATTTTCTTACTCTACCTTTGAAGTAACAGTTCCTTTGTAAAAGTAAGAGACAGAGATAGAGACAGAGAGAGAAGGAGAGGGAGAGAGAGAAAGAAGGAGAGGGGGAGAGAGAGAGAAAGGAAGAGGGGGAAGGAAGGAAGAAAGGAAGGAAGGAAGGAAGGGGAGGGAGAGAGGGAGGGAGGAAGGAAGTGAGGGAGGAAGAGAAGGAGAAGGAAGAAAAGAAAGGGAAGGGAAGGGAAATGAAGAGTTATAATTAGATGGCCTCTAAGGTCTCTTCCATCCATAAATCTTTGATTCCATAAAAGGTAGGATATGTCAAGGTAAAGAGAAACTGAGAAAAGAAAGGATATTATCAATTAACTTCTATTTATGTACCTATACTTTTAGTTTTGTCAGTGTCACATAGTGCAGAACTATAAGTAGACCCAGGTCTGGGTCCTTGACTGAGCCCTTTCAATCTTGAAAATCGCCTTGCTCTGGATTCCAGAATCTCCATATGAAAAATGCTGAAGTTACACAAGATGATCGCTAAGATCCTTCCAGTTTCTGTGTTCCAGGGCTTCAGTGGACATTTACCTAGTGATCTACTGCAATGTATTTCCCTACTTGCACTGGGCATTGCGCTATGGGACAGAGAATCAGTATCTGGGTCCCAAGGGACCTTGTATCCCTGGATCTCTGCTTAGCCTGATAATTGGGTATTATCTCACCCTTGTGAAGATCAGATCAAGAAAAAAGCCCAGATTTCTTAACATTCAGCTTAGCTTTTGCCATGGAATCCTGTTTTATATTCCAACCTATGGCTGAATTGTGCATTCTTTAAGACAAAAAACTTTTACTCCAAGGGGGAAAATGTGCCCTCGGACCACCAGATTGATTTGAAGAACAAGATCATTAAGTATTTAAATGGAGACAAATGTATCTCCTTTGCTGTGTCATCCAATAACCTTTCAGCCAACAGCCAGCCTTAATTCTTGGTAACTACAAAGAAAATCATTAGTTCTATCAAAGTCATTAATGAAGCCATAAATCATTAGGAGAATAATTCTCTCTGAATTGAATTACTCCTTTCAATTATTCTCTTTCCCTGTGTCATCTTGCCCTCATACCCTCTTTTTCACCAATCCTATCATGTCAGCAGGCATCATAGTGATACAGCACAAATCAAACTTGAGTTCATCTAGGGAGGAAGCCAGCAAAGTTTGGAAAAAAGATTTTATGACTGACATAACTTGAAACAAAGATAGAAAATCTTAGAGAATTAATATGGAAGTAGGCTAGGAGACATTCTTCCATTTCCTTCTCCTAACTCTCATCCATGTACATTTATAAAAGATTTCTCTCTGAAGGTTAATTTCAGCCTACTCTCCCGTGTGCTTAGGGAAAAGCAAATCAAGAATGATCTTGTTATTAGTGATTATACCACTGGGGATCAAGGGAAAAGAAAGAGAAGAAAAGATAGGACCCTAAAAGGACTTACTTTCATGAGTAGTATTCAAAAGCACATCCACACACTGAATTATTAAATAGCTAGATCTCATCAATCAATTAAAAGATATAGATATGATGTGATGCTATAGTTAGGCAAGATTTATTCTGGCTAATGTTCCCACTGATGGATTATCATTAATGTTTTCACATCTCTCTTTGCTCTCAGCTTCTTAAAAACAGGAAATGGATACATGTTTCAGAAATGACTTATGAAATAAAATGACCTCTCCATCTCTCTCCTCTCAATCCCCAAATACCTCATAGGACAGTATATGTTTGAGACTTAAGAAAATAAAACTACTAAAGATGCATAATCAGGAACTTTAGCTGTTTTCAAAAAAGCACAAATCCCAAAATATGTTCTGCAATACTAAACCTACTTAATGTTGAATTGGGATCCCCCATGAACTGCATTCAGGTACTGAAGTTTCTAGGGGGGATCCCATATTGGTTGTTCATGGCTTTTTAGTTAGATCTGACTCCTCTTTTGGAGTTTTCTTGGCAGAAATATGGAAGTACTTTGCCATTTTCTTCTCCAGCTCTTTTTTTTTCAGATAAAGAAACTGAAGTAAATAAGGTTAAGTGAATTGCCTAGTGTCACACAGCTAGTAAATAACTGAGACCAAATTTGCACTCAAGAAGATGAGCTTCCTGACTCCAGGTCTGACACTCTATCCATATGGCACCACTTAGCAACCATACATCTCTATATAGTGGTCTCATATAAAAGGCAAATTTGTGAAGAGTTTCCTCAAAGGGCAACATTTCTATAGAGGCTTTGTTGTACTTTAAAAAGGAGAAAAGGCTGTCAGCATAAAGAACCTATATGATTAGTATTTTCAGACCCTTCGTTTTATAGATAAAAGCCTCAGTTTCCTTATCTATAAAATGAGAGGAACCGATTAGATCACCTCCAAGGTACCTTCCAAACTCTAAGTCAATGATCCTGTGCACTAAGCCTGAGAGAGAAGTATCTTGTCCAAAATGACACAGTGACAGAATTGAGGAATGATGAGATTATTAAATCAATTTCAGGTAATACAGGATTTTATCTCTATGAAAAAAGAAGGGAGGGAATGGGCCTTTAATGATTTACCAAACCATTCATGAATTCTCAAAACTAACCCCTTTCTGGTTGAGCTAACCTAACAACCCTTTATCTGTGACAATTTTTCTTCCTCCTAATGAGCTCGTCATCAATAATTCAATGACACTCATCATGTATTCCAATTGTATCATCTGTAGTTTGGTTTTACTTAATAAGAACCAGAAAAAAGCAAATGTGAAGCATTCAGTTTCATTTTTTCATCCCTTTTCGGTTTGCTAAGTTAACTGTGTTGTTCAGTCTTTAAAAGTTACATACAGCCTATATCTAGAGGAGTCTCAGAGGACCAGATTTATATTTAGGGTCTATCTTGTAACTTACGTAAAACACAGAAAATGAGGAATAATAAACAGAAGTGGATGCTCTCTGAAGGGATTTTACCCTGAATCTCTTTGTTCTTTATCTGCCCTTGTCTCTTCCCTTTTCCTTTCCTTGCTCCTACTCTTGATTCTTTCCATCCACCTATTTGTAGAGCTAAATTGTTATCTTCTACCTTTCTTTTTCAATCCTATTAATACCCCCTTTCTAATTTCTTAACATACATAAGTTCACAAAGTATGAGAAATGGACCTTTGGGGACCATTAAATCTAATCCTTCCATTTTACAGAAAGAGAAACTGAGACCCAAAGAAGTTAAGTGACAGCAGCCTAGCAGACCTAGAACCCAAGTTTCCAGTACTTCTCACCCTAACATTCTGAAATCCCACACTATTATGATACAAGTTGGACTGATGACATGAGCTGAAATTAAATTCAGAAATAAGCAAGGTTGGAAGAATTCACATTGATAGTAATTACCTGCTAATTTTTATTTAAATTATTCATGCCCATCTGTGCTGTACAAGGTAGTTGTTGATCATGTTGAACCAAGTTTTCATTTCAAAGAGTGTTCAAGTGTGGGCTTCCTTTTCTATCCCCTTCTGTTATTTTCCAAGAATGTTAATCTAAAGTGAGATTATTTGAAAACAAGTCTTGAGTTCTAGTCCTGGCTCTGACTCGCTCTGTCTTTGTGGCTCATGTTAATCATTTCTTTTCTTGGCTTCAGTTTCTACCATTACCCTTTGGGAGATAGCTAATGGTTAATTAGCAAATGTTGGCAATGCTTAGTGAAGGAGCATTAGTGATTGTAACCATGGTGTGAGTTCTTATCCCAAAGTACAGAGGTGGCTTAATCATAACTTGAGTCTCATTTGAGGAAAGAAAAAAGTGAGTTTGGTAGTTCTATTGTGAATTCAGAGATATTTTAAGTACTCATTAATAGCACCTCCATATTTCCCCTCATCTGTGATGGTCTTTCTTATATTACTCCTTTGAAACTTTCTTTGCAGTGGTTTTGAGCAATTGGTAAGAAGTAATTTCTGCCTTGAGTTATGACAGAGAGGAAGGACCTTCTCCTGAGATATTGAATGAGATTTAACTTCCTGGGAAAAGGGACAATTTCAGAGCTTCAGTGGGTATCCACCATTCTGTTAAAGGGGAACTATTTCAAGCTCTCACTCATCTGAGAACACACCCTTTTCATAGCATATACTACATTTCCTTCCATTCTGCTGTTCCTTGTAATTCAGATGCCTTACTTTTAATATCATACCAATCCTGAAACTGTGATTTCAATGTTATCTGATGATCCCTTAATTAAAACAATAAAACACAAGGTCACTCAATATATCTCCTTTCCCCTCAGGCAGATTGGAAGCAAATCTGCTAGCCCCCCTCCTTGAAATACTATTTCACTTTGAAAAATTCCAGCTCATTGTTAGTGGGTGGAGTAGGGCTCTCTGAATTTATGCTTGCCTAGGTTTCTGTACAGCAACCAAGACAGACCACATGGTCTGTTCAAACACAACAGTGTTTGTTTTTAATTATGAATCAATTACCAGCATCTTTTTTTAAGCTTTCTCACTCTCATGGGAAAGTCTATTGGACTTGACTTTCACAGACAGAATTGGAGGAGACTTCGAAGGTCATCCAGTTCCACCCTAACTAAACAGCAATATTTTCTACAATGTCCCCAAATAAGTAGTATTCCAGTTTGGGTTTTAATATCTCTAGGCATAAGGAACTTATTACTTCTTTAGGCATCTCATTTCACTTTTAGACAGCTTTATAAATAGCTCTGTGCCAGCCTCCACCCATTGTTCTTCTGGAGCCAAGCCAAACAAGTCTAATCTCTCCACAAAAGATTTCAAAAGATTTGCTTTTCTATTTTCTACTGTGAACCTTTTAGTTTTTCATTTTGGATCTATCCTTCTCTGAAAGCTCCAAAAGTATCTACAGAATTGGCTCGGTTGATTGGTGCACCCTACTATTAGCCAAGATTTCAGTTTCAGTTCTCAAAGAGACCTACTAAGAAAAGCTCTGTTCTCACTTCCAAATGCCATTAGCCACAAGTGGTTCTTGGGCAAGAGTATGGAGCTCTGGCTGCATGCACACATATGTTGTATATGTGCATTTTTTGTGTATATATGTTGTCTACCCTGTTAAAATGGAAATTCCTTGAGAATAGGAACTTTTGGTCTTTGTAAGCTAGCACCTAGCACATTGTAAGAACTTAATAATAAATATGTCACAGGTCATAGAAATGGCAAGATATATAGATCATAGAGTTAGAGCTGTAGGGGATCTTTGAATTCATCTCACTTTTCAAATGAGGAATGTGAATCCTAGAAGGATTCAGTGCCTAATTCCAGGTTACAATGTTAGGAAGTGATAGCGTTCAAACTCATATTCTCCCCAAATTCCCCACATATCTTCCACTGTACCATGCTGCTTATTGATTGGTTGGTATTCAAGGAGGATTTACTGGACTACTCCAAAATCTCACTTTTCTAATCTATAAAATGATACTAATTCCTCATATTAGCTGACTCATAGACTTATGAATATACCATTTTTTTTGCCTTAAACATGTAGTTATTAGAACTAAATCTTGTCTGTTCAAGTAGATTGTAAGTTCTTATTTGTCAACAATTTTTATTTGTCTTATACTTCTTTGTATCCTGCACAGGTTGGGTTCAAAATCAAAAGCCAAATAATTAACTAATATATTTATTATAATAAAACTGTCTAAAAGTCCTTCCTGTGGCATGAACCCCAAAGTAGCACAACTTTATGGCAAAGCTCCAAAGTACTCATTTTTTCTGTCCCCCTTAATGGCCCGGTCTTTCCTAAGAAGGGATAATGATTTTCCTTCCTGGTTCACTGCCTAGCACACCTAGATTGGAAAGACAAAAATTAGTACAGACAAAGGTATCTTAATGGGATTTGATGTGTTCTCTTTCCTTCCCTGTGTAGGAATGTGTATGAATAGATGCTTCAACCTCCCTCCTTCTTTTAGTATTCCACACACTTTGGTCCCTACTCACCCCAATCCTTCAAATCTTTGAATTGGATGCTTTTCATCCTTAATATTATTGCTTACATCCTTGCTGAGCTATTGTGGCATTTGCTGTTCTTCTGAGGCTTAAGTTTTACGAGGATGAATGCAAATGACAAGATCTGATATTTAGAACAGCAGACTCACAGTAGCAGTGATGTGGCTTTGTGAAGAAGGGGGAAGGGAAAAGGAATAAGGAAGGAGTGAAAGGGAGGGCTGGCTATTATTCTCAGTGAGCTGTATGAATGCCCTATTTTAGAAAGTTGCCCCTGGCTTATTTTTTATCTATTTTACCCCAAATCTTTCTTGTTGCATTACTCTTAGAGGCATGCCATGGATGCTGTAATAATTCTGTGTCTTTAGGGTTAAAAAAAAAAAAAAAAGGCAACAAGTCCATCTAGTACACTCTTTGAAAATAATATGGCATAGTAGACATCTGCCTGTTCTTTTTCTAAAAGTCAGTTTAAGTCCCCAAACTTTCATCCAAAATCTGCAATGCATTTACTGCAGTCCCACTTTCCCACTTTCCCATATTAAGTTATATCATATCCTGATGAAAACTAGGTAATTCTGTTCTTTAAAAAAAAAAAATGATTTTGAACTTACTAGCTGTGTGACCCTGAGCAAGTCACTTAACGCCAATTGCCTAGACAGAAAAAAAAAAAAAAGATTTGGAAATCTAAGCTTAGAATTTTCATAAATTGTCCTCATAAAATGTCAGAGCTGAAAGAGAGCATTTAACTGAACTCTCTCATTTTACAAATGAAGAAGATACTGAAGCCCAGAAAAAAGGAAATATCTTCCCCAATGCCAGACTTTAGTGAGTAACAGAGCAAGAATTACCAGTCTAGAGCGCCTTCCATTATTCCTCTTTGTCTCTTACTTATTCTTCAATAGGTATTGCTACCTTTCTACCCCACCCCACCCCCAATCCACAGCTAACCTCCATATCTCCTTTTTAGGATGCACACAGTAAATGTCTTCACTGTGGGCTTTCCTTCCCCCCACCTCCCATTCTGAATTGAGCTCAGAAAAACAGTCTCTGAAAAATGAATTATGCATTGAAAACCAAGGCAAAGCAATCACTGGCAATAAATAATTCTAAGTTACAGATACATTAGTTAGCTGTACAATCCATTTACAGGCCAAATGCTGTCTTATTAATAAAATTTTAAAAACAAAGTTGGGAGGGAAGGGGTCCAAAACAGAGCCAAAATGGTATGAATTTGCTGATGGCCAGTTTGATTTCAGTGAGTAAGGAAGTTTGGAAAACCAGTCTCATTTTTTTTTAAATCCAGTCTTAATTCACAAAGAACCTAAATTAAGGAAATTCCATTTTGTTCAATCTAAATATGTAAAGGGGTTAAAACTTAGAAAAATATTTTGGTAGATTCCTAAGGGGACTCGTTCTAATGAGCAGCATAGCAGTTATTTGTATATAAGTGCCTACTTCTAAGAGTGGTTTGAAGATGGATTATTCTCTCAACAATTTTAAATGATTTGAAACACTACCACTGCCACTTCCACACTTAAAATCTTGTTTATTCTATTAATTTGCATTTCTTTTTAAGAATGGCATTGAAGAATAAGGGAAAGAGCATCAGGAGCCAGGGTTCTAGTCCCATTTTCACCATTACTTATATTGGCCAGGTCATTTCATCTCTTTCTTTAGTCTTTATTTTTTCCCTCTGTAAAATGGTGGGACTATCCTTACTAGTTGATATCAAACATACCTCTGGGCTCCAACATCCTTGAAGTCTAAAAAAGAATATGCTTAACCTCAGCACACTTCAGCTCAATTGCTGCCCTTAATGATCACAAATTCTAATTTAGTGGCTCTTCCAAAAATATAATTTAATAGTTTTGTCCTTTACTTCATTGAAACCAGGCTATTTTAAACTAGGGGCAAAGTGGAAACAGCATGGCAAATCAGGAGAAGCACAAGTTTTGAAGTCACAAGACCTGAGTTCAAATCCTGACTTTGTCTCAAACTTGTTACATGATTATGGGTAAATGATTTCAAACTCTCTGAGTCTCAGTTTCTACATCTGTAAAATGGAAAAGATAAACATTAGCTCTACTTACCTCATGGGGCTATTTCCAAAGTAAAGCTTGAAGCTATTTCAAACTGTAAACTGGAAATGTGAGTTCTGTGGGCCTTGAATTCCATCTCGGCAATAATTATTAGCTCCCATTTGTATAATACTTTCAGGTTTGCAAAGTACTTTACATATTGTATACATTACCTCCTTCGAGGCTCCCAACAAGTATGTGAGATAAATGCCATTTGATTTCAATTTTACAGTTACTTTACAGACTGGGTCATAGCAGATAAAGAAATGGCCTCCGAGTCAGAAAGATCTGTGCCTCTGACACATAATGATTGTGTGATTCTGGACAAGACAGTTAATTTCTTGGTGTCCCCAGACATTTCCCTAAGACTTAATTGCAGAGCAGGTGTAGCTCTGTATTGGTAGAAGGCATTTCCTCCTTCAAAAAGTTCCCAATACAAATGAAATCACAAATCTCCCATGTTAAGTTGAAGAAACTGAAATTCAGGAAAATTAATCAGAAAAATTATGTTACTATTAAATGCCTAAAGCTCAGATCTTCCTGCCTCCACTTCCCACACTCACCACACCCAAATGTATCTAAGCAATGTGGACATTAAAGTGTGTGCTACCTGACCACTTGGGCTGCTCTCTCTTACCTGAAGACAAGGACAGGTCAGACAGATATTTTCTGAAATAGTCCCTGTCTTTTGGGGAAATGCTTGTGTTCTGCTTCAGGATGGAACTTACTACTCTAGGGGAGGAGGGCAGATTCTCCCAAACCCACCATGGGAACTTCGGGAAGGACACTTAACAAGGCACTCAGTTGCTGATGTCCTCGAGATTGCTTATTTGCTAAAGTGCAGTGAAACCCACTTATATCTTCTCCTTTCCTTCAAATTAAGAATTCATTTGGCCAGAGGCGAGTCTTGATTTATCATTACACAGAAATCATCGGCCTTCCTAATGCACTAGACTGCAAAAGAGCTCTTGCACACACACAACCTAATAACTCAGTGCTTTCTATCAGGGGAGCACTGCTCGAGCAAGCAGCATGTAAAGTGAACATTTTTTTCTTTAAGTGAAATACATGCTAGGCTTACCCAAGCTCTTCTTTGCATTTTAATGCTTTAAAAAGCTACAGCATTCTCTCTGGGTCAATTTTCTTCCAGCAAAATATTAAAATTAGGTTTTGAAAGCTTGCCATCATGGGCTAAAGCCCCAGACCAGGCCATCCGACTAGAGCTTTGCGTCATCTCTGCCTAAATATTTTAAAAGACTCAGGTAGCTAAAATTTTCAGGAAGCTAACATTTTCAGGAAGTATGAAGGACCGGGAAGACTGCTGGGAGAAATGTCTGATGGTTCATATATTAAATAACAGAACTGCCTGGTCATTTTAATTCTGTTCTTGTGGGGTATGCTGTGGCCAGCTAAAAATGGTTTGGAAAGAGCTGATTGTTAAACTTTTAGTGCTAGCATTTATGCCTTGAAAATTGGGTAAACACTACAAATCAGGCTTTGATTTATTGTTTTGTTGATTGTCTAAACTGAAAAAAAGTGATGGAGATTAAACTTAAAAGCATGCCGTTTTCCTTTTGTTTTTTTTTATTTTTTCAAAAATTGAGTTGTTAAACATTTACCAGCAACTCCTGCCCTTTAGCCATCACACTGGTCCTTTGATAATCTTTCTCTCTTACTCTTCCATTTAAAACCTTCCTGGCCCATTTCATTCTTATTGGAGAAAGGGATGAATGAATGAATGAATGAATGAATGAATGAATGAATGAATAATAAAATTTTGACTCAAATCCCATCTTAAATAAACACAAACTGTGTGATTATGGGTAAGGTCATGTGCAAATACAGACAATTTTAAATATGCATCAGTGAAAGGCATCTGTGTCACGGATAATCCAGAAGTGTTTTGTATTAGGAGTTTAATAAATGGTTGTCTAATGAAATGAATGAATGCTTTGGAGATACAAGTTTTCTTTTCTATGGCTTCTTAATTATGTTCAGTATTGGGTTGAATATTTATATATGCTTATGCAAATATATATGTATATATGAATGCATATGTACATATATATTCAGAGAGAGGAAGGGAGAGGTGGAGAGGAAGAGAGAGGGAGGGGAAGGGAGAGAGAGGAGAGAGGCAGAAGAAGGGAGGGAAGAAGAGGGGAGGGAAAGGGGAGGGAGAAAGGAAGGGAGAAGGAAGGGAAAAGGAGAGAGAGAAGAAGGGGAGGAGGAGGGAGAAGGAAAGGGATAAGGGGAGGGGGGGGGAGGAGAAGTGTTAGTTTTATTTATTCACTGAAAGCAAGAAGTGGTAATGGCTGTTGTCAAATCACATGTTGCTAGTTCCTTCCTTCAAACCCAGAGCTGCTGAATTAACTTGCCCCAATATTAGGTCTTTGCTTCTATTGGTTGGTTTATCTCTGATGCTCTATGTAGATAGTTTGCTGGGTACTTGGGAGCATTTATCTGGGCTGCATGTGAGAAGATTTTAAATCATTTATCATGGCTGCATAGGGGAGAGAATTGGAGGACCTGGATACCTCTTCTAGGAGTGTTTTTCACCTATGAAGGAAGTTAAAAATGTTATTGTCTGTGTAGTTGTGGAGCGTGGATGGAGATTTGATAGAGAGAGCTATCTTCCCAATCTGGACAACTTGGATTCATATTTTTTCTTTGATAATACTAACTGTAATCTTGGACAAGTTGCTTAACCTGGGAATGCCCAAGGCTATTGTTCATTCTGTTTTTAAAGAAGACCGTTGACATCACGGGATAATGTCTTTACATGCCTGTTTTGATAATTAAAAAACATTCAAGAGACATGGTTTCTGGGTAATCTAATCAGTTTATTAATAAGGCCAGCACATTATTAATAAAAGCATGATCATTTAGCAGTCTCTCTTAGACCAAAAAAATCATGGAGGTAGACTCAGTTTCTATATTCTTTTGGAAGAGGAATGGCAATCAACTCTGATTAATTAACATAATGGGAAGTGAGTATGTTAAAATGAGAGGCTGAGAGTGACTTCATGTCACTCTTGGTCAGAAAAACTCTCTTTATACCAGATCACTCCCAGCCTTGATATTCAAAGAATATATGCCCACCTAAGCCAGGCTGGGTTTTGAACAAGAAAATTGGCTCAATCTCATTATCAGCAATGTCCTTGAAGAGACTGAACTTTTAAAAATCAGGATTTTAAAAGGAGAGAACTCTGAATCTCCCCAAGTTATTGGTCGTCAATAATCATTCTCCTACTGTGAATTGGATTTAAATGAAGCAGATTGCGCAAAGTCCTCTTCCAGAGTCACCGACAATCCAGTCACCTTCATGACCGTTGGAACAAATTCTCATTTGCTCATTCTGTGAGAGAGAAGAGTGTGGATGGGATGGGGAGAGGAGGGAAAGAAGCCTTCATGTGCTTGGGGAGGACATCTCCCTAATTCACCGGACTTGAAGCCTGTCCTTTACCCTCAATCTGACTTGGCTTGTCTGCCCAAGATGGTTTTACCAGGGTTTGGACTATGAAGACTAGCACCTCTGCTGTGTTTACTGAGGCCTTTTCAGGGATGCTCACTCACTTTGAGTATCCACATATAGCATGTGCAGGGGCCACTCTCCAATTAAAAAAAAAAAAAAAAAACATCCAAAAGCTACTCTCCGAACCACAGGGTCTGTAAACTACTCCCTGAAGGCCAAATCCACCCAAGGCTTGTTGTGGTATGGCCCTAAGCCAAGTTTTTCTATATTTTTAAATACATAAAAACTTTATTTTAAAATGTAATACAATTGTCTATTCCCAGGTATAAAAACAGGAAGTTGACTTAGCCTACCTGGCCTTAGATTGTCAATCTCTGCTCTAATGTCATAAGTAACAGAGAAAGTTTTTTTTTTTTTAAATTTATATTGATAGGGAGAAATTCTTTGTTAGGCATTCTCTACATTGATAAAATCACATTTTAAACAAAAAGAAAAAAAAGTGTGGATATGAGTGTGTTTGTAGCTAAAGGTGGTTGATAGTAGTGCATTATATTCAGCTGAAATCGTTTTTCCCCCTACTCTAACAGTCAACAAGCATTTATTAAGTGCCTACTGTGTACCTAGTACTATACTAGATTTTAGAAATAAAATAACAAAAAATAAATAAATAAAACAATCCATGCTATCAAAGAGATTAAATTCTATCAAAAGAGAAAATATAAATCTATTCAAAATAAATATATACAAAAATAAATGTGAGAAGTGTTGAAATTTATTTTCCCAGTTCTAGGTGGATGATGAGTTTTAGATATTTATTTTGCACAAAAGGAGGGAATTAACAGGGTTGAGTCCAGTTGTGTTTACAGGGAATTGCAGGCTTTTATCCTATCAAGAGAGATGGAAAGATCAGAAGGTTGATTATGAAAAAGCATAACTCATGCAAGCAAATTTTCAGGGCAGTGTTTTTGTGAAGAATAAGAGATTTTATTTCTCTGCCTGAGGGTAATCTCAATAAGTTCTGTTAATAACACTAATAGAGGATAGAGTTGGAGGAAAATTATGTGACTCCCATAATTTTCTACTTACTGCATTTTTATGCAACAAAATGTAAATAAATCACATTAATTTTTTATTGAATTGAATTTTTTATTGAAATGATAATACTTTAATTATTTGACAAAGGATTGTGGACCTTGAGAGTGAAAGATTCAGTACACACTGCCATATGACAACAATAACATTATTCATAAATTTCAAGTATATAAAAATAGACCCAGATAGAAAATTTTTATATCTACATGGAAAGCCATTCTCTAGTTAAGACATGCCGCTGGCACAATAATGTCAAAAACAATTTATATAAAACCTGTTTTGTTTTGGATTTTTAAGGGCCTGTTACTGTTCTGCCTAGCCCTGAACCCATTAACATCTTTGCTGAATAAAACTAAGTATGGCTCCTGGTCAAGAGGAAGTTGTACCAAAATGTCATATTAATCACTTGATGCACATGGATGACATCAAGATATGTCTCCACCAAAATAAACATTAAACATATTTCAACTCACAGAAACTTATGATGTAAAAATTTGAATTCACTACATATAAATATTAAAGTATACCAAGGAATAAAAAAGACTAAAGCTTCCAAGTTTGTATCCAGGTATCCGATTGAACCAGTGGATGAAGACAATACTTACAAATAAATTTGATAAATGAGCTATATCAAGCATGTAATTATCATTTTTGTTTATGTTTAAATGTAGATGTAGACTATGTTAAATCATTAAATGGCATTATGGGGTTGAAATATAATGGGGAGAAAACATCAAGAACAATTAAGATTTATACAATATCAGTTAACACATATTTTTACATTCTAAAATGGATGACAAGAGACTTAGAAAGCATTCAAATAAACATTCTCACAATATTAATGAAACAAAGTTAATTGTCTCATGGAACTATAGAAAGACTTTTTGTCAAAAAGGAGGAAGAAAAATGATAAATGTTATCAGAGGACAAGACAAATAGGTTAAAAATTTAAAGAAATACTTTTAGAAAAAAGAAAGCTCATTTCACAAAGAAGTAATAATGCTTAAAGGAGTGTGTGTGTGTGTGTGTGTGTGTGTGTGTGTGTGTGTTATCAAAAGTGGTTTATTTGTGGGCAGAGCCCAAGATATGGTTAAGATCTGAGAGCAGAATCAAAAAGGGTTCACATGAACCAATAGTATATTGACAAAGAAGTAGCCAAAAAAAAAGTATGATTGAGTTATGCAGATTTGTTAACAGAAACTAAAGAATTTTGATTACTGATTCAAAATTGACTCCAGAGATCACAGAAAAGATGATCACCTTAAGGACCATGGACTTATTGAACACAATTTATGAAAGGAAATAGTGGCAACTTTGTGATATAATAGCAAAAAAAAAATTAATATTTCTTGGTTATCTAGATAGGTACAATAAAATAGAATTATAAACTAAAAACCTCCTATCAATTATAGAGCAATAGATGACACAGTTATCAAATATGTATAATCTCCAAACAATCTCCAAAATCTCATGGAATAAAAAGCTTCCAAAATATAGAGACCTAGCAGAAAAAAAAAAATTACATTACATGGGATGAAAATAAAATATATGTCATCTCTATGGCCCTATGGCTACTACACTTGTCCCAAAGTGCTTTCAGTGATGGAAGATGAGCTTACCTGAACTTCAATTACAAAAAACAATTATTTTGCCTGCCTCCACAATAGTCTGCACAATACATTAAATATGAAATTAGTAATAGTAAGATAGTTATTTGTTCTATGATTTTTTCCTACCACATTTCTTTAAAAAATAATACAGATGAGAAATTAATAAAAATAACTTTTCATTCTGCCAAAAGAAACTTACAGGTAAAATTCCATAAAATTCCAAAACTCCTTGGGCTCCAATTTGCTTCTTGTAACAGAATTTCATTCAAACAATAATATTAAAAGAAATCACATTTTTGTTCTGTAGGAATGAGAACTAGCACAAATTGGTATCCTGACTATGATGATCAAAACCAATGTTGAAGTGAAAAAGGTATGCTGAATCCAATAAAAGAAGGAGATAAACATCAGTCATGTATTTTCAAAGATCTGTAGGTAGGGGAGGAAGCATATACGATTATAACAAAACAGAGCATTAATTTAGTTAGTCATTGAGCAATTTAAGTCTAAGATTTTTGAGATGGGAAGAAGTTAAGAGAATTGAATGGGGATTTCTAGGCAAATTAGTGAACTTAATGTGGCTCCAAGCAAATCTTTAAGATCTAAGCTAGAGAGATTTCATATTAGCCATTGTAGAGGGAGTTTCCTCATTGGGAACTTTCTACATTTATGAAATCACAAATACAGAACAAAAGGGGTTTTGGGGAAACAGTAATATTGTTATTTTATGTCAATTCCAAAAAAAACAAACAGTAAGGAACTCAGGTTTTTCTGAGAACATTAGATATTAAATAATCTAATATTTTCCACCAAATGACATGAAATGGGACCTTGGGCATAAAACAGCTAGTAAACTACTTGGTTAAAATATTATATAAAGGGAATTAAGTTCAACAAATCTTAGAAGATAAATTAGAACCAGATTATGAGAATTTTTAAATGTAAAATTGTTGGGGGGAGGGGAGGATATTTTTGCCTTTAGAGGCAAGAAGGAGCCACTGGAGTTTCTTTAATAGTGAAGAGTCATGGTCATGATTTAGTAATATTAATTTGGCAGCTGTGTGGAGGATAAATTGGAGAGGAATGAAACCAATTAATCCAATTAGGAGGTGATTGAAATAGTGCAGATGAAAGGTGATGATGGCCTAAAATTGGTAATGGTTGTATGAATCAGAAAGGGGACATATCAACATACAGAGACAACAAGAATAATCAGGACTTGACTACTGATTTATAGAATTTGTAGACAGTGAAAAGCTAGGAATAAATTCAATGAATGAATCTCAATGAATGAAAAGATAATAATGTTCTCAACAGAAATACAGATGTTAGGAAGAGGCATGGTCTTGGGGAGAAGAGGAAAGAATGGAGTTAATATGACAATTTTGAACATACTGAGTCTGAGAAGCCTTTGGGGAACTCCAGTTGAAAATATTCAACTAGCAGTTGGCAGTTACTTGACTTCAGCAAAGAACCTATAGCTAGCTATAAAAATCTGTATTAGCTACATAGAGATGATGAATTCATGAGAGTTGATTAGGTCACTGAGAGAAAAAGTGGAGAGAAAAAAGAAGACAGCCTAGGAAGGGGACCCATAATTAGGGTACCAGGATAAGAATAATAGAAATTGAGAAGGAACTACCAGACAAAGAGAAAAACCCAGAAAAGGAGAGACTATCCAGAAAAAGAGGCTAGTCAATATTGTCAACTGCTGCAGAAAAAAGAACCAGAATTGAATGAAAAAAGAAAGACCATTAAATTTAAAAGAGGTTATCACTAACCTTGGGGAAGGCAGTTTCAGATGAGTGTTGAAGTCAGAATCCAGGCTGCAAAGGCACAAAATGAGTAAGAGCAGACAAAATGGAGAATGAATGAAATTGGCTTTTTCTAGGAATGTGTCTGATGTTAAATGATTTCTAAGGTGTTTTCTAGATCTAAATTCTTATGTATTCTCCATTCACACACAGAGCTTTTCTTTGTTACAGTATTGATCAGTCTTGTTTCATTCAATCAACTAGAATAGAAACTCCTTAAGGACAAGAACTATGCCTTGTTTTTTTATTCCCCAATGCCTAACATAAATCCTTGAGGTACTGGAGATGTAATAAATATGTGTTAATGAGTTAATTTTGAACAGAAAAATAAATTCTATTTATTGGCAAGCAATAGATACAATGAAGAGTAATACTCATCAAACCTTATTTAGCAGTTCTTAAGGATGCTCCCTGCCAGCAAATGAGGAAGATTTGGAAAGCTATTTTTAACTATTTCAGGCTCCTTACTTTAACAATAAAAGGCAGGGAGTTGAATAACTTTGGTAAATTACTGCTCTAACAATTCAAGTTGTCTAGAAGAAATAAGATAGCTGTCAAAAGAGGCAGCTCAAGGATCAGGAGACTCTGACTCATATTCAGATGTTACAACAAAATGCTCTGCCAAACCTTCTTTGCTGGCTGGAGATTTTGCATCATCATCACCTCACTTATGTCTCATAGAATCCTGAGCTTCCTTCACAGTATGGCTAAAGTTTCACTCCCATTTCTCGGTTGCCCAGTTATTAATGCTTTTCACTTTCTGAAATCACTACATAATTTTTTTCTGTTTGTATTTAATATATTCTTATCTGTGTATGTGTTCTGCTTTCCCCTTCCTCTCCATTTCCTCCTTTTCCCCAGCCCCACAGTAGAATTAAATTTCTTAAGATTGAGGTCTGTTTCATTTTTATCTCAGACCAGAGTTGGCACTCCTTAAATACTTGTTAGATTGAATTAATTTGAGTTAAAGCTTGCTCTACCACAGTTAGATAAGAAAGCTAGTGTCTGAAATGCTTATCTTCCCTCTCCCTCAGCTCTCCTATCAAATCAGTTACCAAGTCTTGTCAACTCCATCTCTATTACACCTGTCATTTTTATCCTCTCCTCTGTTTCCATGAGCACCACCTTCATCCAGACCTCATAGCGTTCCCTGCCCCAACACCCACAATCACCTCCTAATAGGCTTCCATTCCTGGGTCCCTTCCATCATGCTTCATATCACTGCCATGTTCCTTATGCATATGTAGCAGAGGCTTTGGATCTTCTCTCCAAAATCTCCACTTACACTGGCAAGTTGTCTTCTCAGAAGATGGATGCTTCTCTAAGAGAGAAGGGAGTATTTCTAATATTATAGATCATAACTCCCACTGGTGTGGTTCTCCTAATGATAATAAGTTGATATCAATTAGTCAGCCAAGCTTGATTAGCTTTTAGAAGGGAAATCTACTAAGATAGTGCCATAACAATTTGGGACAATAGAGTACCCCCTCTCTCACCTCAGTCAGGAACATATCCTCCCACCAGAATTCAGAGGAAATTAGAGTAAATTTGGCAAAGTGGGTAAAATCATAGCTCCTGGTCCTTTTGCTCGATTCCTTAAAATATTTCCCTTAGGGACAGCTAGGTGACGCAGTGGATAGAGCAACCCTGAAGTCAGGAGGCCCTGAGTTCAAATTTGGTCTCAGGCACTTAACACTTCCTAGCTGTATGACCCTGGGCAAGTCACTTAACCCCAATTGCCTCAACTAAAAATAATAATAATAATAAATTCCCTTTGATAAGGAATAGGTATTTGTTGGGCTCCTTACAGATTTGTACATATATAATTTGTCCTCAGCTCCTATTACAGACACTGTTGACAGTCCCTGCTGTCTCAGGGGATGCTGAGGATACCAAGGAGCAGTCCAAATCCTCCAGCCCTTCAAAGTTCAAAAGGTGATGTAATGGTTAAGGGAGCCAAGGAGAAACCAGGTACCTTCACTACCAATTTTCTTCTCAGGGACTGTCTAATATTATTTCTTTTTTCAGCCTGCCAGATACAATTCAGAGATGGCTTGTTATTTTACGGAAGACCCCAGAGGGCATGGTAAACTCTCCTCAGCCAATAAAAATACACTTCCTGTGGAGTATCACTCCATTTTGTCCAATGACTTTCAAAGACCTCACATGTAGTCCAATGCCCTTGATTAATTATTGATTTATTCAATAGAGGTGTTCTTGCCAGTTTATGTGGGATGGGATGATTGATTAATTCAATAGAGATATCTAGGCCTTGTTTCCATCTAGCTCATTCCTCTGATTGATTGATTCAATCCAGAAATCCAGGTGACCTCTACCATTACACACAAGTTTGGTCATGTTTCTCTTCTGCTCAAAAATATTTAGTAAATCAAAATATGCTGATCCTTATAATAAATCATTATAGTTTTAATACTGAATGAAACTTTGAAGGTCATCTACTTTTATCCCATTATTTTCAAAGACTTTCATACTAGACATTCAAGGCCTTCTGTGATTTGATGTCACCTTATAATTCAACCCAATGATATTTAGTATACTCCACATACTCTATGTTTCAGTCAAATTGGACTACTCTCAGTCCCCCAATATACTTCACATTGTTCAGCCTCCATATCTCTACTCAACTATGCCTAGAATATCTCTCTTTCCCTTTTTCATTTATTGGGAATACTTATCTTTAAAAGTCTTCTCCATAAAGCCTCCCTAAAATTCCTGTTCAGCCAGTCGATAACAACCTCCCACCTTGGACTCTTCCTACTCACACTTTAGCTGTTTGTTGTGATATCTCTTATTTAGTTATCACATAATATTGTATATTATAGTTATCTGCATTTGTATCATATCAAGAGAATGAGTGTTTATTAATGTTTGGATAAACAATAAATGAATTAATGATTGAGTGATATAGGTCCCTAAACAGAGATGATCCAAAATAGGGCAGTATAAAACACAAGATGACTGCAAATAAGAATTTATTTCAATAACTCTTCATCATCCAGGATCTGTTCCAAACGGCTAAGACCTAATATTATAGAGTTAAAGTTTTTTTTTTCTTGTGGGTTATGAATAGAACTTTTATATCAATTCATGTTCACTGAGATTAGCCCCTGCTCAGAAGCATTTGATTTCTCTCTCCCCAACAATATCCTGCTCCCATTCCCTTTAACCATCTTTCATTTTATTTACTATAAGTATGGTCCTCTTTGGAGAAGGAGTCCAGCTACCATGGCTACCATTTAAAGGGGGTTTTAAAATATGAAAAGCACTAGGAGCAGCTAGATGGTACAATGGATAGAGCACCAGTCCTGGAGGCAGGAGGACCTGAGTTGAAATCTACATTCAGATATTTAACACTTCCTCCTATGTGACCCTGGGCAAGTCACTTAACCCCCACTGTCTTGCCAAAAAAAGAAAAGAAAAGCACTTTACACATATCACATTTGTCTCCACAACATATGCGTTGTTCGAATCCTCAGGTAACAGATGAGGGGACCAAGGCTCAGGAAGGTTAAGTAATTTGGCCAGAGATGTGCACCTAGAAAATATCTGAGACAAGACTCCCTTGATACCCCCACAATGAGTAGTTACTAAGTGACTCACCCCTACTAAACTCTTGAATTTTGGAAATGAAACTATTTAGAATTAGAAAATAACAGTTATCTCTGGCAGAGAAAGACAATTTAAGGCAAGTCTAGCTTTGCTACTTTGTAATAAAGTCACTTGAATAAAAATATCAGTTACCTTTTTTCTTTAGAACAATCAATAATCTAACTAGCACTATTCTTAAAATGGAATCTCTCTCTTTCTCTCTCTCTCTCTCTCTCTCTCTCTCTCTCTCGCTCCCTCGCTCTCTTTCTCTCTCTTCCCCTCTTCTTTCTTCCCTTCTCTCTCCTTCTTTCTCTCTCTCTCTCCCCCTCTCTCTCCTTCCCTCTCTCTCTCTCCCCCTCCTCGTCCTTCCTCTCTATTCCTCCCTTTCCTCCTTCTTTTTCTTTCTTTCTGTCTCTGTCTCTTTGTCTCTCTCCCTTTTCTCTCTCCCTTCCCCCTCTCTTTTTTTCTACCCCCCTCTCTCTTCTCACTCTTTCTAATCTTTTTCTCTCCCTCCCCTTCAACCTTGCCCTCCCCTTCCCAGCCCCAAAATTTCCGAGGCAAGATTTTCAGATCTTTGAAATTCAAAATGACAAGCCTTCCTTTAACAGGAAAGTCAGCCCACTCCAGGGTCTCTCGAACCTTAATTATTTCAGAGCTGAGTTGCCAATTGTACTGTTGGCTCAGAAATTGTATTTTATGTTCCTTTGGCAAAAGTATTTTTGATCCCCTTGTTGTTATCAAGTGCTAGCTACTCATTGCTATAAATCAGGTTGTCAATACCTGCTGACTTCTTTGGAATAGAGATATACCACACACAGATACACTGAAGTTGCTCAAAAAACGAATTTACAAGATACTCTAAGCAACTGATCTGATTATAAGACATGGGTTATTAAAAGTATTTAAGCCACGATTCATTGGTGTTTTCCCACACTGTATCACCTCAGAGTCTAACACTGGTCATTTTGTAGAAGGATAAAATACTGTATTTCACATTTGACAAAGTACTGGATTGCTAATACACCACATTCCATCTTCTATTTCTATTTGTTTCCATTGCTTATCCCACTGCTGGAATATCCTCCCTCATCACCTCCACCTCTTAGAATTTTCTGTTTCCTTAACAGTTCAGCTCAAATACCACTTTCTCTACCTCTTTCCTAATCCTTCTCAGATATTAATACCTTCATTATGAAGATTATACTGCATTTACTGTATTTGTTTTATATAAATTTTTCTGTGTATCATGCTGTCTCTCACAACAGAAGATAAGTTTCATAAGGTGATGATGTTTCCATTTTCATCTTTATATTCCATATTTCATCTTTATATAGATTGATTGTTTGGGTGTAGAGATTTTAGGTACTAATCCCACTTTTGACTGTTATCTTATGACACTAGATGAATCACTTGGGTCTCTTTCCTCATCCGTAAAGCAAGTCCCTTTCAGCTTAAGGGCTCTGTTGTATCCTTGCCATGTCAGTGCTGAAGAGCATCTGAAGAGTAAAAGTAGAGAGTCCTATATATGCTGGTGTTTCCCCTCCTAGAATTCAGCCTTCCTTTTCCATTCCAGAATTTTGCCTTTGACTTATAGCCCCTTGTCAACAGAAAAAAAAAATTTGCCTTATAAACTACAGAAAATTATAAATTAATTTCTGTAGCAAAAACACTTCTTGCCTCCAGAAATCAAAGCACAGCATCCTCTGTGTCTAGGGACCATATGTCTGGGAGAGTAGCCATTTGTAATTAAGAGTCCCCCAAGTAGCATGCAATTACAGCTGGTCTACTTTATATACACATATATGCACACACCAACAAAATATTGTGCAACCAACAATATTGTAGTGTGATGCATAATGCACTGGTAATTAACCTCATGAACTGACTTTTTGAACAATCTATGTCTACATGGAAAAAGAATCAAAATGCCTTAATAAAGAACAAGAGCATCCCTGGGAATCAGGGTCAGAATGGAATCCAAAAGATAATAGATTGGTCATTTTGCTTTGCTCCTTGAATTTGATAAAAGCAGACCTGATTTGTTCCAAAGAGATAAGGAAAGGTTTGACTGCAATAGATACAATCCTAAAATGTCAGCCTGTATTGATTATCTATTCTAACGCTTTAATTTTATAGACAGGAAAACTGAAAACCAGAGAGGTAAGAGAAATGTTAGAAGTCAAATATCCAGTAAGTAAAAGAGCTGATTCTCAAACCCAGTTCTCCTGAATTTTAGTCAAAGTTTTCCCTACAATTATAATCCCTAAGGTCCCTAATAATTATGATTTTATTGCTCAAAGATTCTAGATGGCTTTAAATACTTTTAGAAACAGTCAAAAATTGTGTTGTATTGGAGGGAATGTGGGAAAACTGGGACACTAATGATTCAAGCATTCCGGAGAGCAATTTGGAACTATGCCCAAAGGGCTATCAAACTGTGCCAGCAGTGTCTCTATTGGGTCTGTATCCCAAAAAGATCATAAAAAAGGGAAAAGGACCCACATGCAAAAATGTTTGTGGCAGCCCTTTTTGTAGTGGCAAGAAACTGAAAACTGAGTGCATGCCCATCAGTTGGGGAATGGCTGAATAAGTTATGGTATATGAATGTTATGGGATATTATTGTTCTATAAGAAATGGTCAGCAGGATGGTTTCAGAGACCTGGATAGACTGATGAACTGAAGTGAAGTGAAGTGAGTAGAACCAAGAGAACATTGTACATGGCAACAACAAGGTTATGTAATGATCAACTATGATGGACATGGCTCTTTTCAACAATGAGGTAATTCAGGTCAATTGTAATAGATTTGTGACAGAAAGTATTCAGAAAGAGCTCTGTCAGGACTGAGTGTGGATCACAACAGTATTTTCACCTTTTTTGTTGTTGTTTGCTTGCTTTTTTTGTTCTTTTTTTTTCCTTTTTGATCTGATTTTTCTTGTATATCATGATAAATATGTAAATATATATGAAAGAATTGCACGTTAAACCTATATTGGGTTATTTATTGTCTAGGGGAAGGGGTGGGAGAAGGGAGAGAGAAAAATTTGAAGCACAAGGTTTTGCAAGGGTAAATATTGAATCTTTGCATGTGTTTTGAAAACAAAAAGCTATTATTAAAAAAAAATTGTGTTGTAATGAAATGGCCAGCAGCCTGTTCTTCATATAGGTTTCTGACTTTGTTTGTGTGTCTATCTCTGTCTGTCTTTTCTTTGTCTCTTTCCTCAGCCTCTCCATTTCTCTACATTCTTCTTTGAATCAAATCTGTCTTAGGATGACTGAATTGATAACAGTACAAGTCTGCCAGAGTATTTCCTCTCTTATTTCCACGATAGATGCTCTGAATCTAGGTTACTTTCAATCAGACAACATTTTGGATGTCTTCGCTTGTCCAGAGATGATCTTCCTTCACAGCCAGATACTATTTTAGGCTTGTTGTATGATGCATGAAAATTGGTTCTTGCAGGGCCTTTGGGGGCTACTGCATACTTGAGATAGAACATTTATGGGGAAAGTACTTCTGAGCAGATTCACTCTCTCCCTGCAAGGGGAATAATATTTTCATAGCCAGAACTTTTTAGTTCAGTAACCTGCTTTAGTGGCTTTAAAAGTTGAGGTGCTATTCACTAAAAAAGAAACCCCATCAATAAAATGTGTTAGAGATATCTGGTAGCATTGCTGGATGTTTCCATTTGTATAAAGCAATGATTGAATTCATTCACAGAGAAGCCTGGGAAACAAGGAACCTCTATTAGTCCAGGAAAAAAAACCCTTTTGAACCAAGGTGACAATACTTGCTATTATTAAAAGGATGTAGAGAAACTGGGAAGGAAGTAGTAGAATTAGAAAATACATCTGATGGGTTTGTTTAGCCTCAACAAAACATTGCTGAATGGGGACAGATGTGGGCTAGAAGTAGCAAATATTCTCTGAAGAATATAGATATTTGCAGATGCAGGATACTAAATCATGCCCACAGAGATCAAAAGGATCTAGACAAATTATAGTAAGAAAAACACAATTTAGAAAAAGAAGAACCCGGATTTCAGAGTTGTTGTTCATCTTTCATTTTCAAAGAGAGCCAATGACATCATGGGTGATGTCTTGACTCACATGTGAACTGGATTTAAATGAGACAAAATTGCACCAAGTCATCAGCCCCCCTCTCTCTTCAGGAGTCACTGAAATCCAGGGGCAGTCCATGATGCAGTGGATGATGGCAGCTCCAATATCTGACTAAGCTCTAAACTTTCCACAAGGCCTGCTTCAGTCACCTTGATGGATATTAGAACAAATGTCCTCATCCATCCATTCACATGCTTGGGGTGGACATCCCCCTAACTCACTAAGGTTAGCAGGCCTGAAAAGTACTTGGCAATCCCTCATATCAGGGATGCTAAACTTCTACCCCATCCAGAATATCAAAGTATTGAACACTAGAATATGCTACTATCTGCATAATAAACTCCACCTAGGGGAAGTAGGAGTACAATTTTACTCAGATCACTTAGCCTGATTAAATTACTTTTTCAAGAAAAAAAAATGTAGCTTGCCCAATTAATCCACATATTATAAAGTGTTATTTATGTACCAGGCACTATGTTAGGCCTCAGAGATACAAAATCAAAGAATTAAAGGTTTTTCCCCTAAGGAGCTTCTATATTGTTGTAGAAGTGTCTATATATGCATATAGAATATGTACAGAACTAAACAAAATAAATATGAGGTAGTTTGGAAGGAGGGAGCTAGTATTTGTGGTCAATAAAAGTTTCTTATAGAAGGAAATATATGAATGGAGTCTTGGAGGAAGTGAATTATTCTGTGAAGCAAAGAAAAGAAGAGAGTGAATTGCAAGTGCAAAAATATGAAGATAAGAAATGGGAGTGCTATGTGTGAGAAACAGAGAAAGCAAGATTTTAGGATGTGGGAAGGGAAATAATGTATAATGAGAGGAGAATATAGGATGGGATGAATTGTGGAAGATCTTAAAAGCCAGAGTGGTTTATATTTTAGCCTAGAGCTAAGAGGAAGCCACTGGAGTTTATCAAGTAGGGGAAGGATGTGGTCAGACCTACATTTTAGGAAAATCACTTTGGTGACTATATATGTAGGTTGAATGAAGTTAGAGAAAAACTTGAAATAAGCCAACCAATTAGAAAACTACTGCAACAGTCAAAGAGAGAGGTGATGAGGGCCAGAACTAAGATGGTGGCTGGGTGACTGGTGAGAAAGAAACAGATGCAAGAGATGTTCTAAGAGGTAGAAACTATGAGATTTAGCCATTGTTTAGACATGAGGAATGTGGAAGAGTGAGAAGTGTAAGCAAGGTTACAAAACTGGAAAACCAGAAGGATATTAGTATCCTTGACAGAAACAAAAGTTTGGTAGAAGAGTGGGTACTGAGGAAAAATAACGAATTCTGTTCTAGAAAAGGTAAATTTGAGAAGTATAGGGAGTGGCACTAGGAGGCGAAGAAGAAGCAGCACCCCAAGCAAGAAAATCCCAGGGAGAATAGTAGATCATAGCAGTCCCCTAATCAAGAACAGACAATGCCGTAGCTCTAACCAGAAATGTTGAGGCTTCCCAATACTTCCAGCACAGACAAACTTGGAGGAAGAAGAAGTTAGCAACAGAAATCCAGGATGATGATGGCAAGACCAAAAAATTCTTGACCACTCCATCCAGGACTCAGGACTCTTCACTATATTGGGATTTTACTAATTTCAAAATAAATAAGTAAAAGTATGTTTGTGTATACATATATCATTGGAGAAGGAAATGGCAAACCACTCCAATATCTTTGCCAAGAAAACCCCCTGCATAGTATAGTCCATGTAGTGAGAGAGAGAGAGAGAAAGAGAGAGAGAGAGAGAGAGAGAGAGAGAGAGAGAGAGAGAGAGAGAGAGAGAGAGAGGTCTATGAGATAGATACTCAATTGAAACATTCTACAGGTAATTGATAATGCTGGACTGGAATTCAGAGAAGAGATTGGAGGGGGTGGTTCTGGGTAGGCATTATATTCATCTGCATGGAATTAAAATTTAAATCCACAGGAATAGATCAGGTTGCCAAGAGGATATAGAGAGAGAAAAGAAAAAGGTTCAGGATGGAACCTGGGAGTTTGCTTACATTTAAGGGGTGTGACATGGATTATGATCCAACAAAGAAGACTGAAGAGTGTTCAAAACAAGTAGGAGAACCAAAAAATAAATATCATGAAAACCCAGAGAGTATGTAGGAGAAGAAGACAGTCAATAGCTTTAGCTGCCATAGAGAAGTCAAGAAAGATGAGAATGGAGAAAAGACCTTAATAGGTGGCAATTAAAAGGCTTTTAATAACTCTGGAGAGCGTATCTTCAGCATGACTTCATGGTGTAAAGTTTGGTTGTAAAGAATTGAGAAATGAGTGGAAGAAAGTTAGTGAAGACAAGGCTTTTGGCTGAGAGGGAAAAGAGAGATATGGAAATTAGTTTAAAGAGTATTTTTAATGATGGGAGAGATAGGTATGTTTGAAGGAAACAGGACCAAGCAGCTAGGAAAAGACTCAAAATTAGAAAGGGAATGATTGATGGGCAAGCTACTAGAGAAGACAGGATGTGATGAGATCAAAGGCACCTGAAAAGGGGTTGACATTGGCAAGGAAAAGGGCTATCTCATTATCAGAGACTGGATAAAAGGAAGAAAGAGTGGGGGATGGTGTTAATGGGTTGTGAGATGAAGAGAAGGGGAAAAGAGGGATTTCACAGTGAATGGCCTCAATTTTTGAATGGCAACAGCTTCTGTGAGTGATTGGAATGAGGAATCAATTAGGAAAGATTAAACAGATTGCCTTACTTTCATGAGAACCCAGCTGAGATCAGATAACATAAGTTTATAGAAGACCCAATCATCTCAGTTTGCCTGATTCTCTCCAGCTCTATTAATAGTGCTTGAGTAGTATCAGAGGAGGTATATGGTGGAAATAACCAACCAGAGGTAATAGGATAAGGAGACAAGTGATTCAAGAATTTTACAGTGTGGAATTTGAATAATTCCCTATCCTGTTAAGGTTGGAAAAGGAAGAAAGTAAAGACAGTGAAGCATATTGGCCTGAGGAAATACTGAAGGTGGAGCTATTAGAGATCATGAGAAAGGCAATTGGTATTGGTATATATAAAGTGAATTGGTATAAAAGGGGTGTGTGTGTGTGTGCATATATATGTATACATGTATGCAGGTATGTATGTATGTATGTATGTTGGGGATAACAATATCCCCACCGGCCCCCAAGGATTGTCATGAAGAAAGTATGTTGCAAATCTCAAAGTTCTATATAGAAATGGGCTTTTATTATGTTCAAAAATAAGATGTCCTTCCTGATTTGGCAGAATTCTAATTAATCTATGTAAAACAAAAGTACTAGACCAGATAATTTCTCCGGGTTGCTTTAACTCTGCGTTTTGATGTTCACAAGTCCACCAAGTAAGAATGAGGGGTGGATGGGTGTTCAGGGAAGACCCTGGTGTGAGGTCTGCTGAGCCCTTGTCAGGGCCGCTCATCACTTTTGGTGTCCCTCGAGTCACCTGATTCACCCAGGGCTCCGAGAGCACAGTGGCCACACCCTAGTCGGCTATTTCAGCAGATGAGCTAAGGCAGGTCGTGGGTAACTGAGGGGCTTCAAACATGTGAAGATTTCCCCTGGTGGAGTGGGACGATGAGAACAACTTGTTCCAGCACCCACGGAAGCGGCTGAACCAGGCCCCAGGGAGTGCTTAGAGCCTGGTTGGACATTGAAGCTGCCCTGGTCATCCGCTGCACCCTATCACTTCTCTCTTGCCCTTGGACTCTGATGACCAGAAGAGAGAATGAAGTCAGCTACTTCCTACATCTCAGCCTCACTTCAATCCAACTGAAGCATGAATCTAAAGGCATCATCCAGACCATTTTTGCCACTTTTACCTGCCTCTAAGTCCTGTAACAATAGGCAAGTGAGCAGGTGCAGGTAACACTGAAAGCTGGAATCATAGCTCTATACAGAGGCAGCTCAGGCCACAGGGTCACATTCTAACTGGGCTGAAGCAGCAGTGGGATCCAGCAGCCCCTGGTGTCTGAAAAGCCACTTTTAAGGACTGCACTGCTCACTTCCTGGCCTGAGGAAGGGATAGCAAAGGTGCCCTAAAAGTTGTTTGTTTCACCCCACCCTGGCCTGCTTACTGCAGCAGACAAGATCCTACCTTGTGACTGAAATACCAAAAAATGTAAAAATTATTGTGAAGAGCATTTCACTCACCATTGGTACTGAATGTGCACATGCTTATGGACAACACAAAATCCAACGGACCTGAAAGGTGAACATCTCTAGTTGTGAAAGAACTCAGGAAGAATCACGTCTAGCTCTGAGTGAAACAAGACTACAAGGGAAGGCCATGTTATGTTTTTCTGGAAAAGTCCCAATGATGGGGAGCACCATAAAGCTGGTGAAGGTTTCCCAATCAATACCAATCTAATCAAGAAAGTTGACTCCTCAAAGGAATGAATGAGAGGCTCATAACAATATGATTGCCCCCTTGCAGGAAAAAGCCACACCCTCATTAGTAGGTATGGTGGAATCTGATGAAATCAAAGGAAAATTTTATGAAGGCCTGGAGACCTCATCATCAGTGCCCAAAGAGGTCAAGCTTATAATTCTGGGTGATTTTAATGCCAGAGTGGGCACAGACTATCAGACATGACAGAAAGTCTTTGAGAGAAACGAAGTCAGAAAAGTAAGTCTCTTATTAATGAAGACTTGTGTGTCTCATGACTTTCTCATCACTTACACTGTCTTCCATTTACCTAAATGCAATAAAAATTTCATGGATGCACCCCCTCAGCAAACACTGACACATAGACTGTGTGATTATAAGGAGAAGAGACAGGTGGATGTGAGAATGAACAAGGCAATCCGTGGTACAGAGCATTAGACCAGTCCTAGACTTATCCTTGCCAAGTTAAACATACACATTCTACAAAAGCAGTGGCCCCAAGGCCAGATGACTACCAGAAGACTTAATGTCAGCAGATTAGAGGGCTTCTTTACACATGAACAATTCATGGCTAACTTAAAGGGTAAATCATGCCAATAAACAGTTGGCAACAATGGAGCAGAAAAAAGTAGGCAGCTTTCAGAGATTAGCTAAACAGCACTGACTGCATTTACTCATCTGGGATAGAACACTCATAAACATCAAAATTGGTTTGACAAAAACTTCTTGTTTTTTGTCCTTTTATCTTGAAGAGGTCCATGGCATCAGGGAGATGACACCATGACATGCAAGTTAATTGGATTTTAAGTGTCCAGCAGGATGGTCCATCTGTCTCTAGGAAGATAGCCTTTAACTCCATCAAAAGCAAAGTGCAAGTGAAGCTTAGGGAGAAAGAAAGCAGATGAAATTCAGTTTTACATTGATAGTAACAATCCAAAGTGCTTTTGTGTTGCCCTGAAGGCTATCTAATGGACCAAAGACCTATGGTATAGCTCAACTACCTCAATACTGATAGTCACATTGATCAGTGATAAGAACATGATGGTGAAGAAATGGACTACTCCCATAGCATACTCAACAGACCATCATCAATCAGTGCTGGAGCCATTGATCATATAGCTCTCGTTGAAGTCGATTCTCCCTAGCCAACTTCCAACTGAAAAAAGTTTTGAATGCTGTTAGGCTCCTCTTGTGTGGCAAAGAGCCTGATGCTGATTCTATTCCATCTGAGATTTACAAGGCAGGGGGCTTCACTACTTATACAAAAAGTGGCTGAAATCTTCCTTGTTATATGGCAAGAGGACCTTGTCCCCCAGGAATTCAAGGATTCATTTCTATAAAAGAAAGAGCAATAGATTGTCTTGTGATAATCACAGGGATGGGAGGCCTTCTCTCTTTGTCACTGCTGGCACAATTCTTGCCAGAATCCTCCTTAATAAGTTGACCCTTCACCCAGAAGAGGATCATCTATCCAGAAACCAGTGTAGCTTCAGAAAGGACTGAGGAATGCCCAACAACTCCAGGAGAAATGCTGGGAGCGGAACACAGTACACAGTGTTATCTACCTCACAAAAAACTTTGATGTAATCATTCATGAGAACTTATTTCCAACCATGGCAAAACCTGGCCACCCAGAAAGGTTCATCCTTCGTGTATAATAAGTTAAATGACAGCAAACTTGCCCACTCCTAGATAATGGATGATGTGCTAAAGATAGCCCAAGCCTCGATGGAATGAAGCAGGACTGTAGCTTGCTCCCGTGCTTGATGTTTTCAGACATCTTCTATGAGGAAGAAAATAGCATCAAGATCAGCTACCACCACACTGAAGGTAAAATATTCAAGTTGGAAAGCTTACAAGCCAAGACTAAAGTGGAGGGAGAGTTGGTGGATGACTTTTTGTTCTTAGATGATTGCACACTCAATGCAGCCTCCGAAGCTTAGCTGCAGCAGAGTGTGAATTGGACTCTCTATTACTTCTGCTAATTCTGGTCTGACAATTAACACCAAGAAAACAGAGGTTCTCCACCAGTCAGCATTGTACCATCTATCCGTGGTATCAGGTATAGCAAAAGGAGAAAGTCTGCATGCTGTGGGTGAGTTTACTTGCCTTGACAGTTTACTTTACACATAGATGATGAAGTTGACATACACATTGCCAAAGTTAGCTCAGTGTTTGGGAGATACCAATGGGAGAGAGGAGGTATTAGGCTGCCAGTCGGAGCCATTGTACTGACCTCACTATTGTATGCCTGTGAAACCTGAACAGTCTATGCTGGAAATTGAATCATGTCCATTTGAATTGTCTTAGGAAGATTCTTACGATCATCTGGAAAGGTAAGGAACTAAACAGTCAGATTCTTTCACAAAATGAGCTGCCAATTCAGACTCTACTGCAAAGAGTGCAAGTCTGATGGTCTGGCCATTTTGTTCAAATGCCAAATATACATTTGCCTAAAGGGTTATTTTGTAAAGAATGCACAAGGCAAATGCTCACCCAAAGTCAGAAGAAGCAATACAAGAACACTCCCAAAGTCCCTGTGGGGAACTTTGGAATCAGTTGTGAGACATGAGAGACATTGACAAAGGATTGCCCAGTATGGTGTACCCACATTCAAGAAGGCATTGGGCTCCATGAGCAAAGCAGAATTGCTCAAAAGAAACATGAGACGGGCAAATTTAGAGAATTTCATATGGTCATTTGAACTATTTGTGCCTGAACTATGGTGGAGTGTCATGAGCTTGTATTGGTCTGATTAGTGATACTCAGACATACTGTACCTTGATCCCAACTTAGTAATATCATTTTGATCCTCTTTGAGCACAAAGGACAACCACATTGTGGTCAACTGAGAGTGTTGAGGAATCTTTATTTATATTTAAATTATATTTAATTTATTTAAATATATTTATTTTTATTTGTTTTATTTACTCATCTGTTTATATTTATTATTTTTATTTATTTTTATATTTAAAATGTTACAAATTAAGCATTTTGACTATGTCTAGAAAAGGTTCTGCTATCATAAAATATTTAACCAAACTACAGAAAATCACAGTCAAGGAAAGTAGAATGCTTTTCCACCCAAGTGACAAGAAATAATTTTGCTGTTGTACTTCTGAATGGTTGTATGGTTCATCAATATGTCTTAATGCTTTGTGTCATGAAATCAATCGCAGACCAATTGAAAACAACCAATACCTATAGAGTAGAGGAATGGACATCAATCAATGCAGGTAATTAGTGAAGGTCTATCTGCCTTGAGGTTTAATTGGGAATAGCTATACATTCTGAGTCTGATCTTGCTACCGTAAATGAAAACATGGAAACAAATTCAAAACACTTCTTTGTGTCTTCATTTTCTATTGGATGTAAATTAGCACCAGACTAGGAGCAAGCTGTTATTCTGGAACTGGCTCTGCCATTAGCTTCCTGAGTGACAGTGAGTAAATCACCTTCCCTCTCCGAGTCTTGGTTGAGAGGGCTGAACTGAATGACCTTTGTTTCTCTATATTCTATATTTTAAGATTCTCTCCGGCTCTGACATTCTCAGTTCTCCTCTCTAATATTCTGGAGATCTACATTTGGCATAACTACTTACTGCCCACTTCACCCTTGGAATGATGGTGTCTTATGCCCCAAAGAAGGATGTATTTCAAAGACTTGGAATGGAATTGTAGAATCTTAGGACTGGAATAGTAGATGCTCTTCATTCATTCATTTGTTCTGAAAGAAAACAGAGAGAACCAAGTCTTTCTCCCCACTGTGCAGATGGAAAGAGGCCAAGAGAAAGGGAAATGGATTTGCCTGAGGTTATACACACTAGTTAAAATATGAGAGGCTAAGATAGTTACTTATCAGTTGTTCTGAAGAGCATATGTAGTGACCAGAGAGAGAAAGAAATAATAAAATAAATTCAGTCCTAGATTAAAAAGGAAAAGGGGGACCCACAATATTAAGGTAACACTATTACATGGCTATATGGCTCCCAGTATCATCTTAATCTTCCTGGAAATCTCAGCAGAGGTTGCCAGCTTAAGCTGAAAATTCCCTTTTCCAGCATCTGCTGTGAAGAGAGTGAAGGTTGCTATGGAAACAGCATCTGGCCTATTCACTTGAGTTTTACAGGCGAGGAAACAAATAATAAAAATAAGGCAAAACTCAAAGAGTGATGCCTTTCTTTGCTTTCATCAAAATGAGTATGTATGTTAGGGGGAGGGTAGAGAAGTAAAGAGTGGAAAAGGAAAAGAAGCTTCAAGAAAAAAAAGATAATCCCCAAACAGCATGAACTGTTTAGTTACTTATTTATGGTTGTTGAGCGTCCATCACATTTGACTTGTTTTCCACTGTTTTCCTGCCAAAAGCAACATAAAGCATTTGGCAGTGGGATGCATGGAATCGTGTTAAACAACACAAATATGTGTGTACACACCAACTCCAGGATTGCAACAAATTCCTTTGGGATCATATGGTCAGGGTCAGAGGTATAATGGGATTTTTTTAGTCCTTAACATCAATCTGAGTCTATGAGTAGAGTGCAGCAGAGAAGAAGTGCTCCTTTTTATAAAATAATAGCTAGCATTTATGTAACTTATCATGTGCCAAGGCACCGTGATAAGTACTTTACAAGTATGAGTTCATTTGATTCTCACAATAATTCTGGGAAGTAGATGTTATTATCTCTATTTTACAGATAAGGAAACTGAGGCAAACAGAGGTTCAACAGATTGTCCAGGCCCACATGGATAGAACATTTCTGATCCTGGTTTTTGGATTGATTCCTTATTCCAAACCTAGCATTCTATCCATTGAAATATAGTTTTACCCCCCTTTGTCAATGTCATAATTGTGTCTTAGAATTCTATCAAAATAGGGAGAAAACACAACATGATAGAGTAGAAAGTCATTAAATGGATATACTTCTGGATAAACCCAGGTTTGAATCAGTTCAGGTATTTATCAGATATACAACTGAAAATAATCACTTTGTCTTTTTTAGACTTCATCTGCCCTATATATAAAATAAAATGAGTTGACTAAAACAGAATACACCCAGTATAGTGCCCAACAGTTTATAAAGCACTTTCTCCACAACATCCTTATGAGGGGCATAAGAATTATGATCCCCATTGGCTAGACAGGAAATAGCCTGTCATAGTGGATAAAGTGCCAACCTCAGAATCAAGAAGAACTAGGTTTTAAGTCCACCTCTAGTCATGAGTCCTTGGACAAGCAACTTTAACAATAATGATTTCCAAGCACCTCAAAACAGGTCTCTGAGAGTGTAAGTTACCATACAAATGGAAAGTCTGACAACAACAAAAATGGAAAAGAAATGTTACTGAATGGTAATGATAATCTCTCTCACAGGAGAGAGAAGAAATTGCACTTCTACCCCTTCTTTGCAAAGGTAGGAGACTAGAATTGTGAAACATTAGCTCTACTGTCAGACTCAGTTCATGCTGATTAGCTTTGTTGAACAGTGTGGGTTTTTTTAATGTTTTATTCTTTGTTACAAACAATGGTATGCTAGTAAATATTCAACAAGCAGCTCTCCAAAAAAAAGGGTATGGCATAACTTTTAAGTTTAATCTCCATTATTAACATTTCTTAAGTCTTTATGATAAACAAAGCATTTACGAGATATATATAAATGTTCACCCTGAAAATTAAACGATGGGGGAGCATCGGAGCTGTCTCCAACACACCCCTGAGTACAAGGAATAATTCTGTGTGAAGGGAAGGGGAGATAGCTATATTTAGAAGTGAAGATAATATAAAAATAGAGAATCAATTTTAAAAAATTTAAGAATATAGGCTACATATCTGCATTTCCTTACCGAGAGTTGTTGATACTGATGGGATCACACATCCCAACCAAAATAACAAATAAAAAAACCCATCTTATAGATGAGTTATGTGAAATGCTTAATGTTATACAGAAAATTAATAACACAGTCCAAGTCCAGGCTCTTCCCACAACATCACACTGCATCCCCATCCACAAACAAATACTTTCTCAGCTTATTATGTCCCCAGAACTGCACGGGGCTCAGTAGAGTATGCAGAGGAAAAGCTATAACAAGCTTTCCTATGTGGAACTCACAGTAAATTTTAGGAGACAAAATTCCCACACATGAAATAGAGAATGGCATAAGAAAATCTAGAACAAAGGGTTGGTTAGTACATCTTTAATCATGAGGCAATAATCATTTAGGAAAGGAAAAGATTATTGAAAAGCAACAAGATATAGTGACTAAAAACTAGTTTGGGGGTGAAGAAGTTCTGGATTCAGGTCCTACCTCTAACACAGACTGGCTGCCTAATACTGGACAATTAACCGAACATATCAGTAGCCCCAAGTAGTTGCAGAGCAATGACTGATCTGCACTGTTGGAGGGACTTTCCTCACCAAGCACTTCATGAATCAATCAAGTTAAACATCCAGACCAAAAAAATGAAATAAGATTATGAGAGGTCCAATAATCAGTAGTCAGGGAAATCTGTGTGGATGGAAGCTATCTGAGGTAGCTCTCAAGGCACTAATAATAATATTCTCTTGGTTCAGATTTGATGTTAGGACAAAATGAGGTACTCACAAGTCATTGAACAACTAAAAAAAAAAAAAAAAAGGGAGAGCCACCATTCCCTAACAAGCAAGGCTAGGCAACAGAGATATAATAACATTTATCTGGAGGTGTGCCCCAATCCCCAATCCATTCCCATGTGGAAACTTTCTGCTCACCAGGGAAGGTATGATAAAGGAATGGAGATTTATGTTCTTAGGTAAGTCTGAAATATTTCAACTCGTAGGACTTTTATGCCTTTTGGTGACCAGGAAGCTGAATCAAGGCAGCTAGACTCAATTAGGTCCCGGGGTGGCTTTGTTTTTCTTTTAGAAAAAGCTAATTCCTACCAAAGAAGGCATCAGAATCCACCCCAATGTCAGGAGTGGGAAATAGGGTGTTAGAAGCATGGATCAATCAGGAAGAGGACACCTTGGCCTCCGTGTAGGGAAAGCTCCTCCCCAAAGATCAGGGGAAATGGAGGGGTATGAGCTTCCCTCTGTTGTATGTGGGAGGAAAGAAATTGTTTTGTGGAAATTCTGATATCTGTTAGTTCTGTCACAGAAGTGCCAGCACTCGCGCCTCATAATAGGAATAGTCCATATATACGGATAAAATTACAGAGAAGGAGTTCACGGCAGGGAAACAAGAAGGAAGGAAGGAAGGATATAAACATTTATTAAGTGGTGCTTACTATAGCCATAAAGGGAGAAAAGTACAGAGAGCAGGGTGAGAGAATTCATTGGGTTGAGCGAGAGGTGCATTGGGAGAATAACAGGAGAAATAGTGATGGAGAACAGGTAACAGGGCTGCATCCCAGGCAAGAGGGCTCAATAATGGTAGAGTTATGAGAAGGAAGGGGAAGGGATAGCAGTGGACGGTTTGATTTGAAAAAATAAACGTAGAAATCTGGTAATATAGCTGAAAGTCAGATGCTACAGGGTCCTAAAGATTAGACTCAGACATTTATACCTTCATTTGGTAGGCAATGGGGAGCCACTGAAGACTTTAGAGAAGAAAAGTAACTTTATCAGAAAATGACTACATGAAAGATAGATAGTTATATCTAAATGATCAAAACAATTACTTATTTTTTTATTTAAAAAAAAAAAACCAGCAGCCTAATCACAACCATGTTGCTATATTTAATCTGGAATTAAACCGTTTGATGTACAGTGCAGCTTTTCTCAGAGTCCTGGAGTGAGTGTTTCATAAAAGATTGATTGTTTCCTTTTATGAGACCATTGTGGCTAATTATTCCAAGTATTATATTATAGATGATAAAGGAGGAAGAAGCTTATTAAGCAAATAACACAATCCTACTTACTCTCTGACCTGGGCATTGATTAGGAAGAATCTGCACCATTGTTAATATGGAGATTGTTTGAGAAGAGATCAAAGCAGACTTTTATGTGATCTTACATAAGTCATTTCATTTTGCTAAAACTCAATTTCCCAGTATGTAAAATGTGACAGATCATCTCTAAAGTTCTTTCTAATTTTCAAATTCTAGGTGATACCTGAGTTATATATAAATTGACCTTCAGCACATTTCAGCACCTAATAACCAATGTAATTGTGTTACTCAACTTGCATCTACAAGTCTTTACAGACCACCTACCACAGACAAATGGATATTGTGAGTGAAATGAGAAATTTCTCATATGGATGGTGATTTAATTGGGGAATCAGAACTAACATATGAAAATTAAAGACTCCAAAAAGATAATCAGCACCTACTAGATAATATTGCATAGACTTTTGATTCCTTCCAATTTAGAGAAGGAAAATGTATAGGCAGGATTGGTAGGGGGCTTCACAGAATAAGAGGGACTTTGAGGATTTTTGTTACATTTCATCCCAACAACTGATTTTCACCTACAAATTACTAAGTAATCTTTATAGGGAAGGACATTGTCAAATTGCTGTTCAGTCAATTTTTAATTGTGGCTGACTCTTAGTGACCTCATTTAGGGTTTTCTTGGCAAAAATACTGGAGTGGTTTGCCATTTCCTTCCCCAATTTATTTTACAGATGAGTAAACTGAGGCAAACAGGATGAAGGGACTTGCCCAGGGTCACACAACTAGTAAACATCTAAGACTAGAACTTGAAATCTTCCTGAATCCTTTAGCAGTCTGGTGTAATCCACCAACCCCTTCTTAAAATAATACCTTTGAAATGCCTAAAATGAAATAAATAGAATTACAAAGGTTAGTAAACATAAAGATATAATTTTTTCCCCACCCAAGTTCACAGATACTCTGAAATCCATCCCAGGTGAATCCATGGACGCCCAAGTAAAGAATTCCTAGATGAAAGGAACCTGGATAAGAGAAGACTTAGAAGAACAAGACGGGTGATTCCAAGTACCTGAAAGGCTCCCATATGAAAGGGAAATATATGTGCAATTGATCCCAAAGGAAAGAACCTGGAGCTGTAAACAGAAGTTGTAGAGAGGCAGATAAGGTACAGTGTAAGGTAACATTTCCTGCCATTGTCCCAAAGTGGGATGAGTTACCTCAAGACAGTGAAGAGAGAAACAAGGCTGGATAGCCCCATATTGAGGTATTATAGAGGAGATTTCAATTCAAATAAAAATTGGACTGGATGAACTTTAGGGAACCTTTCAGTTTAGAGACCCTGTGATTCAGTGTCTATAATTTTAACTTTTCCAACCCTCTGTCGAAACATCAGACTGACCCAGAAGCATCAGACTGATCCAGAATAAGCTTCTAACAGAAATCAGGAAAGTTTCTGTCTGAGGCTGAGGGAAAACAGAGGTTTTCTAGTTAAGAAGGAGAGACAGAGCCTTCCATCTTGAGAATTCTAGTGAGGTCAGTTCCCTTGCCCTCTATAGGCAACACACAAGGGCTCTACCAAACCCTGAGAGTCTCACTCTGAGAAGTTCCATTTGGAGATTTGCTAGAATTTCTCAGCAGATATTTGTCAACACTAGTTTCCAAGGTGAAGCTGACTGGAATTTGAAAAATGGAGGTTTCCTCCTTACTTTCCAAAACTGTTTTAAAGATAATATGGAAAAGTGTGTCTATATATTATATATACACACACATTAGGCTATAAGATCTTGAAAGACTATCATTTCTTTTCAGCTTTGTATCTCCAGAGTCTGACAGACTGCATTGTATGTAGTGAGCACTTAATAAATGTTCTGAATTGAAATGAAATACTATACATATACATATATTGTATGTATTATGTATGGATATGCAAACGTGTGTGTATAGATAGGTATGTATGTGCACATGCACACAAAAGTGAGAGCACTGGCTTGGGTTTGAAGGACCCACATTCAAGACCATGTTATAACTACTGTTAATTTTGTGGACCTCCCACTCATTAGCTATATAACCATGGACAATTCACTATGACATTTCTCTAGACCTCAGTTTTTTCATCTTTGGAATGGAGTTATGGTACTTATACTAGCTGCTTGACAGAATTGTGACAAGATAAATGCTTAAACACTATATAAACATGTTTTTTGTTATTTTATCATTTTAATAAAATAAAGATGATTTGGAAATAAAATAGAATCCCAGTTTGGATAATAAGCCCCCACTTCCCTTAAATATCTAATAAAAATTTATTGTGTGACCCTATGGGAAAGTCTTTTGCCTAGTAGACTATATTTCTGTGAGAAATAGCATGGTATATATAGAGTGCTAGAACAGGATTCAGGAAGACCAAGATTCAAATACTGCTTCTAATAGTTTTCAGTATAACCAGAAGCAATTTACTTCATTTCTCTGAAACTTATGGTTCATATGAGCTAATATATGTAAAATGCCTTGTAAATTTTAAAATGATATCCCAAGGTCAGTTATTATCATTTCTGGTAGAATTAAGTTATAGTCTGAATTAGAATTGTCTCTCTTGTAGGTAAAAAGTAAGAAAGGAAGTGGCTAGCCACAGCTCTCATTCCCTCCACAGATAATCCCTATTTCACTTTGTCACAAATAAATATCTTTATTTCTTCAGCTCTACTTTGGATGGCCATGAACCATGATTGTAATCATGGTGATAAATAACTGGCTTTAGACCCTTATATCTATTGTATATGTTGAAGAAAAGAAGCCTATTAGAAAACTTCACAGCTTTCAGGGAAGATAAATTCCGGCCAAAAAAAAAAAAAGTCACTCTTCCTATTTTAGAAACATCAATACTCTAGGAGTTAGCCATACAATTAACTAATCTAATTAATTTCCTTCTTTCCATTAAACAACCAAAAAGGAAAAAATTAAAGGGAGGGTGGGGAGAATCATATCAAGCTGATTTCCAGAACAAAGCATATCTTAGCATGGTTTTTCCAGGGTTTATATCAGGTTTATAAGTTGGAATCAAACTAAATTTTATTGGCCTATCTTCAACTCAATACAGAAACTATTCTTGCACAAACACTGTCCCTTGATGCTTTTATAAATCTTGTATCAAAAGCACCCTCTTGATAAAGAGAATTTTGGTCATTTTAGGGACCCTTCTCTTTTCATATTCATTGCCTCTATCTAGGTGAAATCTGGGGATATAAGTGTAAGTCACTCACCTATAGACAACCACTAGCTGTCCCTTAAAAGCACTTAAACTGAAATTGAAGGGATGTCCATCAATTGGGGAATGGCTGAACAAATTGTGGCTTATTGATGTAAACTGTGTCCCCTTGATCTTTTGGGGTGGGGGGAGGGTGGACCTGGGTTAGAAAAACCCTAAAATCTCAACCCCTCTGACCTTTGGGAGGGGACCCCACCCTCCTGTCCATAGGGGAAACTCCCAGATAGTGATCTCCACCTACAATTCAATTGGAGATCTTGGCCTGGGATGTAATCACCACCCTTTATTAAATTGAAAATTAGTCCCTCAAATTCATCTGGAGATCGCTCCCTAGCTTCAGGCCACAAAAACCCAATATAATCAAAGCCTGTACCCCAAACCTTTGCTAAATTTCCTTTGGAAGAGCCCACTGAGTTATTTTCTCAGTGTAATAAACCCATTTTTGCCATAAACTTCTCCTGCATTCGAAATGGTGAATTCTTTCACAACAAATCTGTGGCACCAACCAGGGGATCTCTCACCCTCACTTCTCACACCTCAACATTATGATTGTGATGGAATACGAAGGTTCTATAAGAAATGACAAGCAGGATATTTAAAAAAAGAAAAAAGAAAAACTGGGAAGACATAAGAACAGAATGAAGAATGCAGAGTGAAGTGAGCAGAACCAGATCATTGTACACAGTAACAGCAATGTTGTACAATGTTCAACTATGAATGACTTGCTTATTCTCAGCAATACAATGATTCAAGATAATTCTGAAGGACTTATGATGAAAAATGCTATCCAGAGAAAGAACTGATGGAGTCTGAATGCAGATCTAAGCATAATTTTTTTCTTTTTATTTTTCAGGTTTTTTTTTTTGAGGGTGTCTATATTTCTTTCATTATATGACATATAAGAATGTGTTTTGTTTTGACTGCATACTTGTATTTTATATCAAATTGTTTATCTTCCCAGAGAGGAGGAAGAGGAGAGAGAGAAAGAATTTAAACCCCAAATTGTAAAAAATGAATGTTAAAAAGTTTTACATGTAATTGAAAAAAAATTAAATTTCTTTATTAAAAAAGGCATTTTGATTAGATCCGTAAACAGAGAATCATTTTGTTTACAGAACAGAGTATCATAAAGGATTTGTTGAGGTTAGCTTGAACCCATCTCCTAGTCAAGGGGCAAAGTTTTATTGCAACAGTAATTATAACACCATAACAAAAAAGAGAATTTCAGCAGAGAAATAGAAGCAAGGAGATCTATCTATCCAGCTTTCAATCATAGATATGCTAATTCTATGACTCGTAGGTAGGAAGGAGTGGTCTCCAGAATTTGGTTCTCAGTTGACCAGATTATTACTGGCAAGATTACCAGTCAGCCTTGAATTGAGGAGTGATCTTATTCACTATTGTCTCAGGAGTTTGATCTGTGGGAGTTCCAGAAACTATCTGACTAAGGAGCGGTCAGAATCAGACAGACTGGACATGGGCTTTTCCTGAAGCAGATTCCAAAGCTAGAAGGTTTAGGACTACTGACTTATTTTTAGAACAGAAGCCCCCCAAGGTCAGGGGACCACAAAATCATATTACATCAGATTCATATTCAAGGCCACAGAAAGCCAAATAGAAGCACCTTTCTCTCCCCACACACAGTCATATTGTAGCCAGCCAACCTTCCCCCACAAGATCCGTCCAGGAATCTGTAGAATCCAGTGAATTTACAACACTACCTCATAACACTTCTAATAAGAGGGGAAGACTTAGATCTGAATCAAAGTAGGGCAGGAAGGCCAAAATCTGGCTTCAGATACTTATTAGCTGTGTGACCCTGGCAAGTCAATTAATTTCTGTTTGCCTTAAGCTATTGGAGAAGGAAATGGCAACCACTCCAATATCTTTGCCAAGAAATTCTATGGACAATATGGTTCATGAAGAGTCAGGCGTGACTGAACAACAACAACAACAATTTCAAAAAAGATTGGTTATCATTTTCATAAAAGAGAAACTTAGTACTCTCCTGGCTCGGTGGAAATCTGAGAAAATTTATTAATTAAATTCTATGCCTTAGAGAGAGAACTCAAAAGGTAGGCTTTCCTCTTTCTTACAGGAATTCTTTCCAACCCGACATTTCTATTTAAAATTTTATAGTAATTGTAGAGGAAAAGGCAGAATTCCACAATGAGATAAAACAATTTAAAAGGTCAGTTTGGAGGTTTTTGATTGCTTGGCACAATTATAAAAATGTTACTGTTGAAAGTGCAATCTTTTCAGACCTAAGTTGTAACAAAAGAGTCTCCCCTGATAAGGTCCAGGATGAGAAAGATAGAAAACTTTCTTCACTGAACAAAAGGGCTTCTTCAACCACTCTCTTCTCCTTTCAATATGGTCAAAAGTGAGCCAAGAAATGACTACAAACAAAACAATGATTTCATTTAATCATTGGTAAGCATAAACTCCAAGCATATCAGCGATAAAAAGAAAATCCTCATATCCATCAAAATGTTTATAGCAACACTTTCTGTAGCAACAAATTAATCTAATAATTTTATTTCAAGAATGTTAAGCTCCCTCCCTGAAACTGATTAATTTTAGAAATCAATTTAGTCTTTGACAAGACTGAGTATAAGTTCCATTACCAATTGTTTCCTTGGTACTTGATTGCATTTTAATAAGGTTTCTCTCATTCAGGTGAATCTAGAAGGCTTCAGATTAGAACACTATCATAATATTTTTTAATATTTTATAACATAAGGTCTATGTGAAAACCCTTCTGCCCTATGTATGAATAGTACCATGTGGTGATATAAAGGGATAAAAATTGCCTAAGGGCCCCAATAAAAAGAAAAATGTTCTAGGAAAACCAGGAAGCAGTCTGGCATAAATTAGATTTAGATCAACATCCTATGTTCTCTTTCAAATTCAAATCCAAGATGAATTTGTGACCTGAATGCTATGTCATATAATTTCTAAGAAATTAAAAGAAATCAGATGCATTTCACAGCTCTGGCTAGATTAATGTTTAAGCAAACAGCACATAGAGGCAATTCTAAAAGATAAATAGGTAATTTTGATTACATGAAATAGAGAAGATTTCACATGAACAAATGTTATTAGGATAAGAAAGAAACAGTTCAAAGGGGGAAATGTATGATAAAGGTTTGATATGATAAGGAGATAGCTCCTAATAGAAATGTGTAAAAACAAAAGACATTCCCAATAAATAAGTGATCAAAGGATGTAAGCAAACAATTCTCAGACTACAAATTTCAAGCTATTGTGAATCATATGATTGAATGCTTCACATCATTAATTACAAAGAAATTGCCCAATAAACTAACAAAGATGATAAAAGATAGGGATAGTTCATGTTGGAAGAGCTATAGATAGCCATACTGTTGCAATAAACTGTTGGCAGACCTATTAATTGATCTAGCTATTCTGAAAAATAATTTGGAGTTAGGCAAAGAAAGTGACTAAATAAGCATAGCCAATTGACCCAGATATTCCATTGGTAAGTATATACCCCAAGGATGTCAGTGATAAAAAGAAAGTCCCCATATTCATCAAAATATAACAATACTTTCTGTAGCAACAAAGAACTGGAAATAAAATATTACTATCTCATGAGGAATGATTTCTCTAATGAAAAACATGGGAAGACTTCTATAAACTGATGCAAAGTGAAGTAATCAGAACCAGGCAATTAATATACACAAAACCTACAAAATAAATGGAAAGAAAACAAAATAGAAATTTGATGCTGTGAAATTATAATGTTCAAGTTCAGCCCCAAAAAAGAAATTTTTCCTCTCTTCTTCCCAAAGGTGAAAGGGAGTGAAAAGGAAACATTAAATATCAGATTTTTTAAACAAATTGCTCAATTTCACTGAATTGGGCTTTTCTTCTCTTTTTTATTCTCTGCTATTTAGAATGACTTTTTGGTAGGGAGAGGGAAAGGAATATGTAAGGAAAGTAGGTTATATAAACCCAGAAGTTTAGGATTTTTTTTGCTTCATATGTGGATCCCTTTGAAGTCTTAAATAAATCCTTTGAGTTTTCTTTTTTTTTTAATTTCCACTACCATCACCACCCTTACACATACATAAAACATAGACTTTTTCTGCTTGGCCCCAAAGGACAGAACTAGTACCAAAGGAAGGAAATTGCAGGAGCAGATTTGAGAGCCTAACAATTTGTATTGTCCAAAATTTCAGGAAGTGATCTCTGGATCTCAGGGATCTCTGGATTCTGATCCCTAGATTTTGGAGGTATATTGTAAAAGGCATTCTTGTTCAAGTATGAATTAGGCTAGATGATGTCTAAATTTTCGATTCCAACATTCTGGGAAACTGCGAAAATGGGAATGTGTGTGTATGTGAAAGACAGAGACAGAGACAGCGAGAGACAGAGAGACAAAGACAGCAAGAAGAGTTAGAAAGAGAAAAAAATTTCCAGCACATCATAATAACATACATAGATATAGAAGAGATTGGGAAAGGACCCCAAAAGTTTGGGGTCATAGGCTGGTGTCATGAAGTGTCCCATTTCCTAGTCAAGGGGCAAAGTTTATTGTAATTGTAATGCCATGGCAAAGTGGGCTGAATTCCAAAAGAAATTAGCAAGGAAACAGAAACAAAGAGACACATTTATCCAGCTTTTTGTCACTAACATGCTGCTTCTATGGCCCAGAGGTAGGAGAGGAGAGGTCTCCAGAATTTGGTTCTCACTGACCAGATCAGCAGTCAGCAATGAATTGAGGAAAGGTCTATTCAGAATCAGACAGATTGTTTAGATTGGGAGTGTGGGAAGTCTCTGAGGCAGATTCTAAAACCAGAAGATTTAGGGTTTACTGACCTTATTAGAATAGAAGCCCCCTTAAAATTAGCAAAATCATTGCTAAATGACATCATTTTCTTCTCTTTTTTTTAATAACTTTTTGTTGACAGATAATTTTTTACAACATGCCAGGGTAATTTTTTACAACATTATCCCTTGCACTCACTTCTGTTCCAATTTTTCCCCTCCCTCCCTCCCCCCCTCCCCCAGATGGCAAGCAGTCCTTTACATGTTAAATAGGTTACAGTATATCCTAGATACGATATATGTGTGCAGAACCAAACAGTTCTCTTGTTGCACAGGGAGAATTGGATTCAGAAGGTAAAAATAACCTGGGAAGAAAAATAAAAATGCAAATAGTTTACATTCATTTCCCAGTGTTCTTTCTTTGGGTGTAGTTGCTTCTGTCCATCCTTGATCAATTGAAACTGAGTTAGATCTTCTCTTTGTTGAAGAAATCCACTTCCATCAGAATACATCCTCATACAGTATTGTTGTTGCAGTGTATAATGATCTCCTGGTTCTCTCATTTCACTTAGCATCAGTTCATGTAGGTCTCGCCAGTCCTCTCTGTATTCATCCTGCTGGTATATGACATCATTTTCCCCACTCAAGCAGTTTGTACCCCAAATTCATTTGGAACCAAGGGACAGAGATCTCATCTTCTGGAGCTGCTTCATGCTGATAAGGGGCATAGAGCTGTCCCTATTTAGTGGGGGTACAGACTGAGGATGGCAGATACGACTTGAAGATGGCAGCAGTAGCATTCAGAGGGGTGCTGGCTGATGCTATTCAGGTGAACAATCATAGCTTGGAGCCTGGAGGAAACAAATTTCACAAGTAGGTTAAAAATGCAGGGGCTAACTAGGAGCAAAAATAATTAAAAGTGGAGTTAGTAGGGACAATAGCCAGGAACCCCACCCAGAGGAAGGCTGGAGTGGGGGAAAGATGAGCTTATCATGAATGCCTCCATCCAAACAGCTTTTCCTAGAATAAATACCAAAGAATGTTTTCCCCAAAATCCCTGCTTTTGTCTCGAAGGGATGGGGGCAGCGTCTGAAGAAGTGATGTTATACACAGTGAAAGGAGCACTCAGATGAACTAGGGTGCAAACATCATAATGTTTAAAAGGAGTTAAGAATCAGGTAGAGAGAATTCAGGTGGAGGAGGGTTCCAGTCAGGGGCATTCCTCAGAAACATCAAAGTAGAATAGAAAATCCATTTTACAAAGAAAAGCATGTCCCTTAGGTGCACAGTTGGTACCTGAGGTCAAGTTTTGTTGTAACTTCCTAGTTAGTCGTTCCCAAGAATGATTTTAAAATTATTCCCCTGGAGGGGAGGGGTAGCTAGTACAAATGGGTGGCAACCAGGGTGGGAATGGTGACATTTGGGAATGAGACTGCCTTGAGGATGCTGAGGGCACACCCAACAATCCTGAGTGCCCCCACTGCCCACAGAGTTCCCCAGCCTGGCTAAAAACTAAGGAGTTATTTCCCATTGGCAGGATCCACAGACTGACACCAAGAGAGCTGGAGAAAATACTAAGAACAAAGCTCTCATCCTCGGAGTGTTGTTACACCTGAAAAAAAGGGGAAAATAACAAGAAAAAGAAAGCTAATCTTAAGTGTCTCAGCCACCTTTTGAGAAGTGAAGGCTGGGCCATTGGCTTGCCTCTGGAATCAGAAGTTGCCTTGAGGGTGTTTGAACCCTGAGAAGGAGAAAGGGTTGTCCCCTTTTTTAGCAAGGACTTGTTCCTGGGAGCTATGAAAAAGAGTAGGAGTTGGGGAGCTAGGGAGTTAAAGCTGTCATGCTCAGAGGCAAACAGGTAAGCAGTACAGGCAGCTGAATCTGCAAGCCTGTTTCCCTTGCATATTTAATTAGGAGAATTTTTGCTGTCAAAAGTTCCCTTTCTTTCCATTAGCTTCATGAGTGTGCAAAATATGAAAAGCATATTTGGACTCAGTATAGATATTCACTCTAAGTCCTTTCCCCAATTCTAAAACTCTGTGAGGGCAAAAATGATCTGAACCCCGTGGGGAGTTAGAGCCTCCAGCTCAGAGGCTTCCTTGAGTAGAAGGTCTGTGGCAGCTAGTTCTAAGGCAGGAGGGTCACCCCAAAACACCAAATTTCTTTGAGAAGTAAAAGGGGTCTGGGAAAAGATTCAAGAGCCCCTATGCTATAGGTAATATAGCAATGATTTTGTGGCCCCCCAATTTTAGGGAGGCTTCAGTTCTAACAGTAAGTCAGTAAATCCTAAATCTTTTGGTTTGGGAGTCTGCCTCAGAGACTTCCCACACCCCCAATCTAACAACAACAATCTGTCTAATTCTGAATAGACCTTTCCTCAATTCATTGCTGACTGCTGATCTGGTCAGTGAGAACCAAATTCCGGAGACCCTTCCTCTCCTACCTCTGGGTCATGTCAGTGACAGAAAGCTGGATAAATGTGTCTCTTGCTTCTGTTTCCTTGCTAATTTCTTTTGGAATTCAGCCCACTTTGCCATGGCATTACAATTACAATAAACTTTGCCCCTTGACTAGAAAATGGGTTCAAGCCTGAAAATTCTTTTGAGACACTTCATGGCACTGTTATTACCCCAAACTTTTGGCCTCCCTTCCCAACCTTAACAATAGTTCTTTAAGTTCTGCCTGGCTCTTTCCTCAGCAACTCTAAGAGGTAATTAGTTAATGCCAAGGTTACTGTGGTTATTATTTATATTTTACAGGTGAGGAAACTAAGACTCAGAGATAAATGATTTAGTCCCAATCATATCACTAGTAAGGCTGGTGCCAGAGTTTGACTAAAAGGTCAGCACCCCACCCTCTATACCAAAGGGCATACCCTCTATACCCTCTTCCTCTTTCTCCCCCCCTGCCTTCCTCTCTGTCTCTGTCTCTCTCTCTCTCTGTTTCTCTTTCTCTCTCTCCTAAGAGGCACCACTGTCAGTTCAAATACTTTTTAGCTTATGGGAATCACAATGGTTTCTCTAGGTTCCTTCCAGTCCCAACTAAATCCCACTGGTCTATAAGAAGCCATCTCTATTCCCTTAAATATTAGTGCCTTCTCAATTTTGATTATATCAAATTAAAAAGACTTTGTACAAGCAAAACTAATGCAAACAAGATTAGAAGGAAAGAAACAAACTGGGAAAACATCTTTAGAGTTAAAGGTTCTGATAAAGGCCTCATTTCCAAAATATATAGAGAACTGACCCTAATTTATAAGAAATCAAGCCATTCTCCAATTGATAAATGGTCAAAGGATATGAACAGACAATTTTCAGATGATGAAATTGAAACTATTACCACTCATATGAAAGAGTGTTCCAAATCATTATTGATCAGAGAAATGCAAACTAAGACAACTCTGAGATACCACTACACACCTGTCAGATTGGCTAAGATGATAGGAAAAAATAATGATGAATGTTGGAGGGGATGCGGGAAACCTGGGACACTGATGCATTGTTGGTGGAGTTGTGAACGAAGCCAACCATTCTGGAGAGCAATCTGGAATTATGCCCAAAAAGTTATCAAACTGTGCATTCCCTTTGATCCAGCAGTGTTTCTATTGGGCTTATACCCCAAAGAGATACTAAAGAAGGGAAAGGGACCTATATGTGCCAAAATGTTTGTGGCAGCCCTGTTTGTAGTGGCTAGAAACTGGAAATTGAATGGATGCCCATCAATTGGAGAATGTCTGGGTAAATTGTGGTATATGAATGTTATGGAATATTATTGTTCTATAAGGAATGACCAGCAGGATGAATACAGAGAGGCTTGGAGAGACTTACATGAACTGATGCTAAGTGAAATGAGCAGAACCAGGAGATCATTATACACTTCGACAACGATATTGTATGAGGATGTATTCTGATGGAAGTGGATTTCTTTGACAAAGAGACCTAACTGAGTTTCAATGGATAAATGATGGACAGAAGCAGCTACACCCAAAGAAAGAACACTGGGAAACAAATGTGAACTATCTGCATTTTTTATTTTATTCCCAGGTTATTTTTACCTTCTGAATCCAATTCTCCCTATGCAACAAGAGAACTGTTCGGTTCTGCATACATATATTGTATCTAGGATATACTGCAACATATCTAACATATATAGGACTGCTTGCCATCTAGGGGAGGGGGTGGAGGGAGGGAGGGGAAAAATCGGAACAGAAGCGCATGCAAGGGATAATGTTGTAAAAAATTACCCTGGCATGGATTCTGTCAATATAAAGTTATTATTAAATAAAATTTTTAAAAAATTAGTGCCTTCTTTCTGAGATTATTTGCGCTAGATTTTGTATATATCACCTTTATATATAGTGTGTTTTGTTGGCGGCATCATTAGATTGTGAGTTCCTTGAAAACAAGGATTGCTTTGTTTCTTTGTGTTCCCAAATCTTAACACAGTGCTTGGTACATAGTAGGCATTTAATAAATGTTCGTTGATTTTATATGAGCATTAGCATCAGAGGTAGGCTAAATTTTCATTGTAAGCATTTACACCTCAGATATCAGCAAAATTATAAAAATAAGATTCATTCCCCAATTGATAAATGATCAAATAATATAAACAGGCAGTTTTCAGAAGAAGAAATCAAAGCTATCTATAAATAGAAATATGTAAAAATTTGAAAAATGAACTGATTCCCTATTGATTAGAGAAAGGCAAATTAAAACAACTTTAAAGTACCACCTTAACCCTATAAGAAATGACAAATGCTGAAGGGAATGAAGGGAAATAGATATATTAATGAACTCTTATATTATTGATATATTGCTTACTTTTTCAGTGTGTAGGGGAGGTAAAAGTGAGAAAGAATCTGAAATTCAAAAAATGTTTTTAAAAGCTAAAAATAAAGAGGAAAAAAGGAAATGAAAATTTCCTAACAGGTAAAGATGTCCAAAAGTAGAATGGGCTACTTTGAGAAATAGTAGGTTTCCCCTAATTCATGTTGTTCAACAAAAGCTAGATGACCACTTATCTATTACTTTATAGGGAGGATTACTATTCAGGCAAGGGATGGACCAGATGGTCCCCTATCCAAACTTAGAGTCTGTGATTCAGGAATGCTTGAGGCTGGAGAAAGTGAGATCTTACAAGGTCAGAATTCTGCTTTCAGTTCAATTTCATATTTTAGACAATTTTCCTCTTATTATGGAAGGAGTCAGTCCCAGCTGAGCTAGGAGAGGTCAGCATTATGAATTTCAAAAGGAAAAGGGGGATAATTTAAAAGATTAAATTAAATCTTTCTGTACTTTCCATTTTTATAATCTTCTATGCCTCTGTAAGGTTCAGAACTAGGGAATTAAACTCAGTGACAAAGATTTTAATGAAAATGTAATAGGTCAATGGTATAGCCACAAAGTCTGGACACCTAAAAGGGGAAAATGTTAGAGTCCCATTCCACCTTTTTAAATTAGAAAATTTGTAGCTCCAGCCTCTTTCCACCTCAAATTTGGGGGTGTCATTTGCACCCAAGGAGAAAAAACAACCACAGCTGCCATCTCTCTCCTTCCTTTGCCTTCAGGGCTTTCCTTATGGTCCTTTTAGGTATGTGCCATCCAGATATAAAACCACTGCTTTTCTTTCCTTTTTTTTTTTTTTTTGAGATTTTTAAGCCCTTTATTTTCTTGATCTTGAACCACATTTTATTTTATTTTTTATTATTATATAGCTTTTAGTTTACAAGATATATGCATGGGTAATTTTTCAGCATTGACAATTGCAAAACCTTTTGTTGCAACTTTTCCCCTCCTTCCCCCTATTCCTTGCCCCAGATGGCAGGTTGATCAATACATGTTAAATATGTTAAAGTATAAGTCAAATACAATATATGTATACATGTCTATACAGTTATTTTGCTGTACAAAAAAAGTCGGACTTTGAAATAGTGTACAATTAACCTGTGAAGGAAATCAAAAATGCAGGCAGACAAAAATAGAGGGATTGGGAATTCTATGTAGTAGTTCACACTCATTTCCCTGAGTTCTTTCTCTGGGTATAGCTGGTTCAGTTCATTACTGCTCCATTGGAACTGATTTGTTTCATGTCATTGTTGAAGATGGCCTCTTCATCAGAATTGATCCTCATATAGTATTGTTGTTGAGGTATATAATGATCTCCTGCTCCTGCTCATTTCACTCAACATCAGTTCGTGTAAGTCTCTCCAGGCCTTTCTGAAATCATCCTGCTGGTCATTTCTTACCGAACAATAATGTTCCATAATATTCATATACCACAATTAATTCAGCCATTCTCCAATTTCCAGCTTCTAGCCACTACAAACAGGGCTGCCACAAATAATCTTGCACATACAGGTCCCTTTCCCTTCTTTAGTATCTCTTTGGGGTATAAGCCCAGTAGTAACACTGCTGGATCAAAGGGTATGCACAGTTTGATAGCTTTTTGAGCATAGTTCCAG